>NC_092199.1:15618648-16322258 GCF_043641665.1 Enoplosus armatus
CACACGAGAGTGGTATCGATCTTCTCATCTAACTCTCAGCAAGAAAGTAAAAAAAAGTGTATTTCCCAAAATGAACTATTATCACAGTGGCAGAGCATTAAACGTGTTTTTCCATTGTGAACACGACCCCTGTTGTTACTTACCTAACCCTGATTAAACTGAATAATGGCACAGCCCTTGAGCTTCCCTCGCAGACACGTATGGCATTGAAACATAAAGCATTCACTGTCAAACACGATCACTGCCTTTGTTTCCACTGTTTCTACCAAAGCTAAGCTGATAAAGGAAGCCACCTCAATTTCAGACCTTCTTCCTCTTCAGTGTGTGGAGAAACAAATGGCAACAGTCAGCACATCACCATGCCAACAATCTCTCTCATCGTGTTTCTTCCTCTACCTCTCTCAACCTTTCAGCCCCCCCCCCCCCCCCCCCTTCATCCTTCAAACTGCTTTCATCCTCTCCTTCTTCACACACCTCTCCTTTTATTTTTCCCTTCTTTCTCGAGTAGAAATAAAACCATCCATCAGCATCGAGAGGTAACATGTCGTACTCTTGCACTCTTCTTCTTTGAATGGCACCTTCTAGTGACACTGGATCTTAAAACACAAAACCCTGTGGTTCTCAGGGGAGTAGAGGGAGCCAACACAAACAGACACCGCAGCACAGAAAGACACGTCTCTCTCATCTGAGCTCTCTCTCCCTCCACCTTTCACAGTGTCTATTTCAATCAAATCCTGTTGGAGGGATGCAGACACACAGAGAGATGGATGGACAAGCCTAAAATGTCCAAGAAAGTGTCCTACCCCACCAAAGTGTGTGAAGCCGGAAAAGATAGAAAAGAAAGATAAATGTTTGTTGGTACAGAAAAGCCTGCGTGAATTTTTATAGGCCTTTTATACACACAAAGAGGAAGAGGAAGTGAAATGTAAGTGATATAGACGGTCAGAGGTGTGAAACAGTATACTACAGTATATGTTCATGTACAGTAACAATGTCCCACTGCACAACATGGTCACTTTTGCACTTATCAGCATGCAGTGTAACTGCCTCGGCATTCAGCATTTTCTTACCACATTCAGCTGCAGGCAGTGTGGGCAGAGGACTGGGAGCTCAAAAAGGGCTGATATTACATAAAGAAATAAGACTTCAAAGCTGCACAAATCCAATTTTTTAAATTGATTATGCGTAACATGAAAGGGGCTGTTCGTAACATACCCACAGATAACGAGCGCCTGACTCTGCAGGTTCCCTCCGCTCTACGGAGCGTTTAATCATCTTTCAGCTTAATGTTTTGGTTTTTACAGCCCGCAACTTTACTGTCTTGGTTCGCACCCTCCACCTTGTTTCCAGAAGCAGCAGCTCAAAAGCTCTGAAAAACCCACTGTACGCTACCTATGCAGCACCACATCGCAGAAGGACAAAGTTAGCAAGTGGCCGGTAAACGTAGTGTTATATTTACATTTGTCAGGTGGCCAGGAACCAAACCTCCAAATGAATGATGTGCTTTGAGTCAGCTGGATGTGTGATCAGAACAACAGGTTCACCATATTAGTCACTTGAATGGAAATTTCTTGCCTATAGACTTTAAGTTGGGATGATGTCATACATCTATGAAATAGCTTTTCTAAGCTCTTACAAAGATAAAACCTCCATGGATTCAAAATTCATAATACAAAGAGTATTCATTTAAGTTCAAGGTGCCGTATCCAGCTCTCTTAATACATCCATGCTCTGTAGGCCTTCTTCACATTTCGACGGGTCACAGTCGGAAAAGCACAGGGGTTACTAACAACATAAACAATGGCTTCGTTCTATTCAGCCATCCTTAACTTCATTAATTACACCTGTGCTTTTCTTGCCAGGAAATGCATGTCAAGATGTCTTCCATGCAGCCTAGCCGGAGCCAGCTAGCTCCTGTTAGCCATGGCACCCAGAAAGGACACACCACTCGATCTTTTCCCTATTTATAAAGACGGAAACTGTCGTCAAAATATAAGTGAACCTGCGAGTCGCCTTTTGATATTTTGTTCAAGAAAGGTTATATTACACATTGACACACAAACACTGACCTTTAAGTGATACTGGTGCCATTATGGAGGTTCAGTGGAGAACAGACTTGACAAAACATTTAATAACCAAGCAAAAAAGGAATACTGTTACGAGGTAGATGTGTTTTACTATACACTATTTATACACTGTGGTCCAAAATGCAAGTAGTATTGGGGGGGGGGGGGGGGCAGCACAGTTAGCCTAAGCAAAGAGTTGTCTGTTAGCTAACACTAGCAAGTAGGCTAATTCAGTTAGCACATGTTGTCTCTTTTCAGACAACAGATAAACTGCTTGAATAAAATAATTTCCGGACTGTGTTTATATATGACACAAGGCTGCACCACCAGTGTTCGTGCTCTGAAAGTCACGACTGAAGGAACGGGTACTTACTTGCAGTCGGTGTGCGTTGGTCTGTAGTAGAAAGCAGGAACCTTTTGCTCGTATTTTGCCTTGGCTGCATTGTTTCCCATAGCAGTCATCAACTGAGAGGGAGAGAGGGCAACACAACCTGGTCATCAAAATACTGCTCACAGTCATGAATTTCGGGATTTGGGAACACACCAGCCATAAAGATTTTGAGTGGATCTACACTGTGCAGCTATAATCACATTCACAACAATGGCCTATATTTTTCCAGTCTTATAGAAAGTGTGCAATTAATAACACACTTGGATTTCCAATAACATTTTTTTTTTTTTTTTTTTTTACAGCAGATCCACATAACAACAGGCATGACATGTCAAGGAAATAAGACCTAGAGAATGGCGACAAGAAAACTACAATAGGAAAAAGAAAATCACATTAAACTTTAAATGAGATGACAACAAAAGCATAGCTAAGTATGACAGAACTTCTTCAGTTGACAATGAGGGCCCCTGCATTGCTATGGGATTAATTGTGGAGATGGCTACACTGCATTTGCCTTCTGCCCTCATTCCCTCCATTGTGCGTTTCAACCAAGGGTAATCCCCGAGTCCAATCCAGCTGGCTGAATCCCTCAACACGCCTCTCTTATCCTCCGAGGGGCTCTGGAGGGGATGCAGCTCCGTGGGGGTTTTATTGCGAAGGTCAAAAATTCAACCAAAATACCAACCTCTAAAGAAAGTCGCAGAAATGAACGTGTGACACATCTGCTGCCTAAACGTGATGCATCTGAAACCTCGGATGTGGCAGTTTAGATCGTGATATATCAATATCAGAGCAGAAGATCAGGAACATGTGCAGTGATGTTATCACTGTAAGTCAACACGAAGGAACAATTTGTGGCGCCTTGTTAAACTCAAGACGGTCCTACCCAGTATGAGCTAGGTGCGACTACTATACTATTGTGGCTCCTCTGACTGTGGATGTTTTATTGGAGTGAGACCACGACAGCTCCGGAGGCCTTAACAATAAACTCTGGCATCTCAAAATCACCCCTAAACTCTCCCAATACTGCAATTACAGAGAGAGAGATTTTACACAGACAACCCAAAGCCCTCACTACCCTTTTTGTTCTACGCTGCAATCAAATCCAGTCATCCAGTCACCTAATATTCTTGCTTGCATCTTGCCTCATACCACCTCCCCACTATTCTCTTCAGTCAAATCCCCGTTACACACCTCCAACCTCATGACTAACACCAGCATCACCTCCCCCAAAGTCCCTTTTGTCACCCAGTGGTTGGTGGTAAAGCACATGACATGATCCATTCAAGGGACAACTTCATTCCTCCCCACCAGAGCAAAAGAGCACATTTTGGACTATTTCTTACAAAGGACAACCTCAAAAATATGCATTTCTGGGTTTACAACTTTGCACAGATTAAGAATATTCTTTCTTGCTGACATATTTCTGAAGGAGGCATTTTTGCAAGGCGCACAACAGCTCAGCTTCTCTTCACACACAGGAGAAAAGGTGTGAACAGTCTCACTAATGGAATAATGTTTATTGATCGCTGCGAGGAAATACTCTCCTTCCAAAGGGAGGTCAGAGGTCGGGGTCAGCTGGGGATCAAAGTTCTTGAGCAGATAAGAATGGTCTTGAGGCGCTGGTATCACAGCCAATCAAAGCATTGATTGATTCTGGCCATATTAAGCCACATCAGACCTGGCCTAACCTGTTGTTCTCCGGTTTCCTAAAATCGCATCACTTTCCTTTATTTCAGTGGCTTCATGGCTCCTCGTCCTGCTTTATTTTCTGTCATATTGTTAAGAAAATGTCCCCTGACTGGGTCGTTTCCATAGCAACAAAACAGTAATGATACAGTTCCTAGGCTCTGCAGTTACCATGGCCTCCATACTTCACACTTTTTTGCCTGTATTGTGTGCATATTCATACCAGTCACATACTAAATATGCATACTTGCACACGCTGGTTGCCTTGCAACTGGTCTCACCTGTCTGGCAAATAGCCCCCTGGTAGTTACCTTAGCACAGAGCCAGGCTAGCCGTTTCTAGTCTTTATGCTAAGCTAAGCTAACCGGCTGCTGGCTGCAGCTTCATATTTACCATACAGATATGAGAGTTCTACCAATCTTCTCATCTAGTTTTATGCGAGTTAAGCGCATTTCCCAAAATGTCAAACTATTCCTTTAAGTGGAGTTTAAGGGTGATTTAAGAAAAGGTGACACAATCACTAATTTGTTATCAGCTTAAAATGTTCTCCTGGGTGTGAATGAGAATCCTGAGTGGAAGAGGTATATATATATATATATATATATGTATATGGCAATTTAGGACCACTGACAAATTGGCTAATGATAGAATATCACGAACGGCTCTGGTGCAGTGAAGAGAGAATCTGAATTAAAACACTTGTGGCGAACCTCACAGAAAAGAAAGATTTAGGATTCAGGATAGGAAAATGTTCTTGCAAGAGGCCCAATGTGTAAAATGTTATATCTATTCTGTTGTTGGAATGAGGCGAGTGATACCGGTCAAATATCACATGTCAGCAGTCCACTGAGGAAAGGGGGCTGTTGCTGTTTTATTTAGGGTGTGTACATGTTTCCGATAGACAAAGCTAAGCGGGGATTTGTTGTTTCTGCCTTACCTCCACCTCGCTGGCATCCCATGTGTCCTGGACAGACTTGACCCGGCTGATGTGGGGGATGTTCCGGTGAAGGAGCGAGCAGGCCTGGCAAACAAACACACCCAAAGTCAGCGACGCCCAGTCCGGCTCTGCAGGAGAGAGAGAGTGGGGGGGGGTGGGGCAAGCACGGAGGTGAAAGGAGGGGAAGTGAGTTTTGGAAGAAAGAGAGAAGGGAGGAAATGAAATCGGGCAAAGCAGTGCAGGAGGGTGACAGAGAGAATGGTGGTAGAGATATATGAGAGAGATAAAGGAGGGGGGGGGGGGGGAAATCTTGTCATAAAAACGCTGCAACAAAGAGAACACCAGCTCAGTTCAGGCTATAAATACTGAAGGTGCTGATGCTGGCACTGTTAAGGTGTAATAGGAGCAAAGTAAATGAAGCAAATATTACAAGGGACTCTGGTTGAGAGTGTCCCCGCTCATAAAGGACAGAAGGGCAGCAAAATATGGTTGTGGGGAAATCCTATTTAGATTACTGACAGGAAACAGACCGCCTGAGATCTGATCGGAAGTCAGCCGAGGTAGTTATCAGGTTAGACTCCGAAACACACACACACGCAGAAAGACACACTCGCATGTATATGCCTGTGCAATATTTTATACTTTCAACAGAGACAAGACAAACAGAAACGCACAAAAACACACATCCTGGCATGCACACACACACACACACACACACACACATACACATACACACACACACACCTGTGCATCATGTCTAAACAGCCCATATGCTGCTTATTGCCAACAACTTTCACGACAGTTCCAAAGTCAAACAACCATCAGCAGTCACACAGACTGTGCACAAAAGGAAAAAGCAAGTTGCAGTTCACACCCATGTCTGTTCAGCCTCATATAATATATGTAGTGACTACACAAAATGCGGTGCTTTTGTTTTCTCCTGGAATTTCTGGATGCGAAGCCTCTCTACGAGCTGCATGTGAAACTCGCTCACTCACAGTCCCAGTCAAGGTGTGTGTGAAATCTGGAAACGGCCAATTAATTGCAGAACATCTAATTGTTCGACCTCAGTGCTTTAACTGCATGGTGATGGAAGAGCTCTGTTAAATAAGATGGTACCAGCGCAATTTAAAACCTTAAAAACAAGCAAAAATTAAATTATGGCTAAAAAAAAAAAAAGCCCTTCTGTTATGGTGTTGAATAATAAAAAAAGATGTGAAGTTGACCTTTGACCTGTTGGGTAAAAGATGTCATCACTTCATCGCTGTTTCCCATTAAACATCTGTGTGAAACGTTGTCATAATTACCGCATCAATTCTTTAAGTTATGGCCAAAAACGTCAAGGTCATTTCGAAGTCACAGTGACCTTTGACCTTTGAGTCAAAAGTGTCAACAAGAGTCACCAATTCATCGTCCATCTGCCCACTGTGAAATACGGTCATCAATTCTTGACTTAGTCCGAGACCTCTGACCACCAAATTCTAATCAGTTCAGTTTTGAGGAAATTCCTTCCAGGCGTTCCTGAGACATCGCGTTCACAAGAACGGGACGGACGGACGGACAACCCGAGGACATATCGCCGGCACCGAGGCATAGAGAAAGAGGTTCTTCTCCCTGCGTCGTGATTCAGCAGCAGCGTCCGTGGGTGTTCGGCAAAGGTACATTTGAGTCACTGTATCACAAGCAGACTTTGATTCTGTCCATGCAAATGAAGATGTCAAAGTCAGAGACGGTCACGGAGAGAAACGAGGGAGAAACACTGAAGGCAGAAATGATGTGATGGGTGGAAATTAAAGCTCGGCGGGTATATAAAAAGAAACACTTTCAGTTAGCCAACTGGTACCGATAAATGACAATTAGTCGATTAATAGATGAGCCAATCAGGAGATGATTAATCAACAGCTTTAATAATCAATGTTATTCACAGCTGTATGACAAAAAGATATGAGGAAGTATGAGGAATTTGTCAAATCTTCTCCAATACAGCATGATGTTCATTTTGTAAATTATGGCCCCATTAAGAGTAAAACAGACGATACAGCAGGGTATTCTTTAGAACGTGGCTACTTGTGATTGACCAGGCGACCCGTCAATCAGGATAGAGGCGTTCGGTCGCACTAAAAGTCTGTTTCTGGTAAGTAGATTTACAAGCTAACTTTGTGAGCAGCGACTGCCGGGTTCGGTGGTATAGTTATAGATTCCCAACTTCACCCTCTCGTCCAAATACGGTCGCTTCGGGCTTAAAAAAAAACCACAAGATGGCGACGGGCAAAACGCCAAGGTCGAGGCTTCAAAACGGCAGTCCACAAACCAATGGGTGACGCCACGGTCCACTTTTTTCATAAAGTCTATGTGTTGGAATGTGCGTGCGTATACTGGACAACATATTTGCACACGCGTTAGCACGCACAGTGTGTGCACGGCCACCACTGCTGGCAGTACCATGTCCTCAACGGGGCAACACCCCAAAGTCACCCCACTCTCTCTCTCTGCAGCTGCCATCTCTCACACGAGGAGGCCCTCAGCGCGGGGCACCGCAGCCATGTGAACACACACACACACACACACACACACACACACACACACATGCAGCACGCTCAGCGAGAGTGTGTGGTACTCAAGGGAGTCGTGTGAGAGCCAACGGAGAAGGAGAGAGAGAGAAGAGGAGGGGGGAGAGGGGCAAAACAAAATACTATTCTTGCATTTCTCTGTCCTCTTGAGGCTGGAGAAAGCATAGATGGAGGTGCCAGAGAGCCGGAGCAGCAGAGGAGGGGAGAGGTGATGGAGGAGGGGAAGGGAGGAAGAGTGCGGGGTCTTCATCATGCAGAGAGAGGATGTGAGGGGGCTGCTGGCATCCACGATAACCGGGCCTTCGATTTCTCCCTTTTCACCCATGACAAGTGGGCAATCTCTTCATAAATGTCACATTTTAATGGTTCAGCGTTGTGATCGAGCACAAAGCACTGGAGGCGGCGATTTCGTGTGAAGAAGTCAGACATCCTTTTTTTTTTTATCCATGGCATGTCCTTTTTGCCGCGACACACACCTACACGCCAATCGGCTGAAACAGAAACGCACACACACCAGCCACTCGGCGGGGTGAGGTCATCGCTGTCTGAGTCAGGCCTTACAGAGAAGCAGACAGCACTCACGGTGATTACTGTGGCCGCATGACTAACTGACCACACACACACACACACACACACACACGCGGGGCTTCCTCCTCTACATGTACGTGGAAGATGTTTCTCAACAGGATTACTGTGAACAACAGATGCACAGTCGCAGCCAACAGGAGGTGGAAAACTCCTGATGTAGTGTGACTCTGCTGTGGTTTTTTTCCTTCCACAGTGCATCCCCCCCCCCCCCCAACACACCGTGCGAGGAAGTTTTGCAGGAGTTACGCGGCTCGTTTGGTGTTTGAGACAAAAGCTTTTGATTCCTGGGGCTACTGCAGGGCAGATACTGGAGAAATGAACGAGGGGGCATTCATACAATAGCAGCCCCCCCGCCCCCAGCATTTCGCAGGCCCTTTTTTCTGCCTCTGCAGCAGTTCATCTGTGTGCCTGGACGGGTGCGCATCAGTCTGTCGGTGGCTGCGTCGCGGTGGGGGTTAACGGCGAGACAGTGGGGTCAGCCGAGGTTGTGACCCTCTCATGTCCCGGCTGAACCCCTCAGGCGCCGGCGCAGGCTTTCGTTTCTACAGCAGCAGATACACTCTTCGATTTGACTCAACTCGCGTTCACCTTCAGCATTTGTAAAATAAAAAGCCTAAACATTTTTTTTTAAAAAGGCTTTTATCAGAAAACCAACAAGGATTTCTTCATTTCTGAAGGCTGACGTTTCAGATGGAACGTATTTGCAAGGGCGAACATTAAATATAGTGTACACATTAAGGGTTCCACTTGAATAGCTGCATTTAGGAAATAGATAAATAATCATTGGGTAGGTTCTCATAATGTTTCCTAATTGATTCCCTGTGTGCTACTGAGGCGTGTCCATGTTTTACCTCACAGCCTGACACAGACTCCAGCCAAGGGGTTTGTACAGCAAACTCCCCTTTTTTTGATACATTAAGTTTATTTGTATAATACATCCTTTGCGTACTCTCATACAGCCTCCAAGATTGTGGTACGCTTAAATGGAGCATCGCATTAGTTCAGAGCACTGAAGTCGCGCTTGCATCAGCTGCTTCATTCTTGTTTTCTTATCAAATCAGACAAAAGACCTGTGTATAAAGGTAGGACCCTCAGAAAAAACAAAGCCTCGATTTGCACAGCAAACCAGTGCTTTAACTGGCTCAGGCTGTATCTCACTTACTCACACCAGTTTTTAATCAAGATGCTGAGTTGCAACGGGGAATGCAGTTTTCTCCAACTGTGTCTGGAGAGCCATGGGCGAGTCTAACCCCCCCCCCCCCCCATCTTATCATAGTTCCTGCTGGGGTTTTTTTTTTGCTGTTCAACAAACACCTTCCTCAGAGGACTGCTGAGGCCTCTCTCTGGAGGGAACAACTCGTTTGTGCGTCCTTAGCGAAGGGCAGAACCCCAGCGCTGCTGAGCTACAGAGAAACCCTGCCGTATAAGCTCTGAGCACACCAGCAGAGGAAAGATGGGGGGGGGGGGGGGCAAAGGTAAGGAAGGGCAGAGTAAGAATGACTAAGCATAAAAAAATGCTTGCCACTTTGTGTGTTTTCAGACCAATCACTGCAGGCTTTCTGTGTGCTTAGTGGACGCCGGGTCTGTGATGGGGAGATGAGACGGGGGAGAGGGAGGACAGCCGCAGATACAACACAGGGATTTCAAATTGGTTAAAGCTGGAGTGCGGGACTTACATATAAATGAACGTGTGTTACATTCAAGCCGCACACTGCTGATTAACCCTGTCACCGCCAGGTAAATCTCTCAGTATACCACAGTTTTTAAACATTAGACATTCCCACGCTGGTGCACCAGTAGTGATGCGTTTTACGTCCACCAGCAATGATTGGTTTGCCAGAGCTGAATTGGGGGTAGCAAACGTTGGGTGGCGTTGACACAACTCTCTCTCTCTCTCTCTACATGGCTCTGGTCCACGGAAAAAAAAAAAAACAACCCTGCAGGCACACGCCTGAAGGGGGAGACAAAAGTTCCGCACTCCAGCTTTAACTTCCGCACTGCGTTTGACTGGGAACTAAACATGTCACCACTGACATGTCAGACTGAATTTCGTGCCCAGATAGTGTTTATGGGATGCGATTAAATCGTTATTTCACACTTGTTCAGCAGCTGTCTCACACTAGAGACAGAAAAATATGTAAATGGGAACAGCTAAATGGTGAGTTCAGCTGCATTACAACGCAGTATGTCAGCAAGATGATAACTTGCTCTTGTCTCCAACTCATCGCTCATTTGAAGTGGCAATATAGTCGATCACGCAGCTGTTGTCTTTAACCTGTATTCATCTTGACGACGTCGCGATCATGAAATATCACTTTGGTCAGCCAGGCTGTCCCGCTCCCGTATACAGTATGAAACAATACAGCGTGAGGTCCCCTTGATGCATCGTGTTTTTTCTGGCCTGGATGTGACTTGACTTGAATATAGACGCTGTATGCTGTTGGTCACTGTTGCTTTTCACACATACACCCATCTCTCACCCACTTGTGTGTACATGTACAGATGCATGTCTACTCATCCTGGTTGTCCTTGTTTGTAGCTCTGCGTGGAAGCACATGGAGAACAATTTAAAACCGGAGTCAAACCCCTTGTATGTGCACACACACTTGGCCAATCGAGCTGATTCCTGACTGATTTAGCAACCATTTGCACACAGCCACTTGAACAAATGAACCTCCATGATTAAGAAACTATTTGATGGACTACGTAACGTGGGTAATGTAATCCGATTACAAGCAACAGTAACTGTCATTAAAGGCAACTCGAAGAATTGTATAAACTGACATTTAGAAATGGCCAAAAGATCCAAGAGTAACTGAGTAACACATGACAATGCTAACACCCATCATTGATCATTTATCATATATTTGGCTTATCTATCAGTCTGTACCTGTCACATGCGACAACCTCAGCTCACACCGACTCCAGCACAATACATGTTGGTCTGTTCACTTTGCTCTGTTGTGATGATTTGTGGTATTTTGAGCTGTGATGAAACTGTGATGTTTTTTTGTTTTTTTGTTTTTTTTCTGAAAAAGCCACTGAGATACGATCCTGTCCCCCATCTGGGAAGGAGCCGCGGAACCAGCATCAATAATTCATATCTGGACGATTATGAGATATGAATTATGAGCCTGGGGATGCCTGATCTGGTAGCGGGGGGGGGGGGGGGGTAAAGGCTTGGTTGATGGATGGCCATCCTAAAACTTCTCATCTGTGCAGCCCGCTCCCCGGAAAATCTCCCGAAATGGACCCAGCGTTCGAATGCAGAATGTACACTGCTGACCGCCGAAAAGCGCCACTATTTGAAGTGCCTTGCTCGAGGGAATCTCGGCACTGAAGGGACGAGTGAGCAGAGTATGAGTCACTTCACCAGCTGAGATCTTCCTCGCTGTGATCAATCAGTCACCCAGCAATTAACCAGCTTCTCTGACTATTCGGCAACAACACAGAACATCTGTCCCACCTTCGCTTCCACCAGGCTAAATTTGATTATGTAGTGATTGCAAAGGTGAGAGGGGCATTTCTGCCAATCAGAGCCAACGTTTCCTCGAGGCACTGTGGATGGTTGCCGAACTGTTTAAGGAAGCTACATCAAAAGGTTTATCCCAAGGGTCAAATAAGGCTACATGAGTATCAGTAATTGTGCCAACCCCCCCCCCAATGCTGTACTTAGGCACAGTGGTGGCCAATTAGCACTAAGCACCAAGTACAGCTGAGGCTGGTGGGAATGTCATTAGGTTTGCAGGTATTTGGTCATAAACCAAAGTATTGGACCTGATGACGGCACGAGAGCACAAATTAAGGGATTACAATTCCTCCTGCAGGGAACATGAATATCTGCACCAAATTTCATAGCAATCCATCCAATTGTTGTTGAGATATTTCACTCGTCACTCGCTAGGATTCGTCCTCTGGGAACCATGAATGTCGTGATCATGAATTTGGTTTGGAAATTTCAGATGCTTGAAGTCATCAGAGCCATTTCTCTGCTTATACCTGAGCAAGATAACACCCTCTGGTCAAAATGAAAACCCCTCTTCACGTGTCCACCGCTCAGACAAAGCTGTCTAAATTTGCAAGGGCGCCTCTGGCTCCAAAAGCTGCTCCACTACAGCCAGCCCTCAGAGGAGCCGTAATCGGGGCCAAGGAACAGGCATCCTGGGCGGGCTCGGCTCCAAACACTGGGCGTACGGCCCGTACTGGAGCCTCTGTGGCCACTCACTGGTTTATTGCCATTTCAGTGAGAAGAAAGGAGGAGGGTGGTGGTGGTGGTGGTGGGGGGGGGGGATTAATTGGGGGATGCATGGGGAGAGGATGGAGAGGGAGAGGATGGAGAGATGAAGAAAGGGATGAGGCTGCTCGTGTAGGCTCGAGCACCATATAAACCCAGGTGACATGACACAACAGACATGTAGGAAAGAAATGCACACACCAGTAATTACTGAGCAAGCTGCTGACAGTGTAGAACATGAGGACACCACACACACACACACACACACACACACACACACACGCACACAGTCTGTCACAACAGTAATAGCTGTGGAGGGTTGACATGTCTTTGCACACCCTCACACACCATGACTGCCACACACAGGAGTGTTTTATGCGTTTATGACTCAGACCCTAACCCTAAGTCCAGAGTCCAGCCTTCTTGTACCTGCAAGACAAGGTGTATGTGTCCTGCCAGGCCTTTGTCACCATGTCTGGACCCCTTTCACTCAGACTTGTTGGGTTTTGAAGCACCAGTCGGCTCGTTCACCCACCCACCCACACCCACACACACACACACACACACACACACACACCAGTTCACCTGGATTGCCGCAGTCCGCGCACGTCTCGTTGCCCGGTCTCGCCAGCACGTCTTGCAGGAGCCGGTTGTTCCCCTCCGGTTCCAGCGCCATGGCGGGGTTTTATCCGTCCAGCCTCACCGCGGGGGGGAAGAAGAGCCTGCCCAAGAACATCCGACAGACAGACTGCCCGCGATCACCTGTCACCTCCAATCTGAAGTGGAGGAGAAAGACTGCACGAGAAGGGGGGGACGATCCGAGCCGCTGCTGGAGGAAACCTCTCTCTCTCTCTCTCTCTCTCTCTCTCTCTCTCTCTCTCTGATAGCTCTATTACCGAGTCTCACTGACTGCATAATAATCAAGCAAGCCTATATGTTACCATCACCTCCTCCTCCTCTTCCTCCCTCCCCTGCCTGTCTGTCTGTCTCCTCTCCTCCTCCATGCATTCCTATATTTTATGAAAGTGAGACACCCAGCGGTGGACAAGCAGAACGCATTTAATTGGAACCCCCCCCCCCCCCCCCCCCCAAAAAAAAATAAATAAATAAATAAAATCAGCCATTACCTCTAACAGCACAATAGGCCTACTTAATCTGTCTGTAAAATCCGCAGTGTCCGTGCGGAAGCTTCACCTTAGTGTTCATTCACTAAGAGCGCTTTAGGTGACTGGCACTGTAAAACAACTGGAGACTGATGCACAGGAGGAAAACATATGTGAGAAATATATTTGTAAATATGAATAACACTATGAAAGTGGAATTAAAAAAACAAAAAACAGGCCAAAAACAATGAAATAGACTCAGCCATGTTAGTGAGTTAATATTGTACTATTTTCTTACAGTATTTTTGTCTTCCATCATATTGTTTATTGTATTACATTTAGTATTATAGAAGGCCAAATTGTGTCACAGATATTTTGCAGGATTTTCCTGTTTATATAGGAACTACAGGCTACTTTCTGCTTCTTAGTCCACCAGTGTGCACGTTTTTGAAGTTATTTGAGTTTATAAGGAGAAGATGAAGCCAGAGAGTTGGTGAATTTATAACTCTTGCGTGTTTTTGTCTCATAGTAGGCTCTCTATAACGTGCTTTACATTTTTAAGCCCATTTCTCAACACGGTTTTGGGGTGCGTATGCGTATTGGGGTAAGGCTTTTATTGTATTTGTTATGTGTGCATTTCAGTGTGATATTCCCCATTTTATCACTGGGCCATGTTGTGTCATATTGTGTATTTTCAGCAGGCGTTAACTTCATTTATGTGGCCTTTCATGAGGCTCTCTCTCATCGGCCTGTGCGTTTATGAAGTCATTAGTCCATAAAGAACAAAGTGAAACCAGGTTGGACCGTCGACATTCGCTTTTGAAGGACTTCATCGATCATCAGGGCGATTCAATCGACTGCTAATGTCTGAGACGGCCCCGGCCGGCGCGAAACGTCATAACTACGCGACGACGGGGTCCCGTACGTCGGCTGTTGTTGTTACAGGAGAGCCCGAGCTTCTTCAACCAGACTCTTTAAACCTCGGACCAACATGTCCACCGCCATGAACTTCGGCTCCAAGAGTTTCAAGCCTCGTGCTCCTGACAAAGGCTCGTTCCCTCTGGATCACTTCGGTAACTGTCGCGTTCCTAACACTTTAGTTTGAACTCACTCTGCATTACACTCTACACCTGCTGAGGGTTTCACACCTGTTGTTGTTGTTGTTGTTGTTGTTGTTGTTGTTATCATCATCGTAATGTATTAAAGTCTGCTGTTTCATCATTAGCTGTCTCTGGTGACATCCAGCAGTTCTTTGACGACTAACGCGGAGTGATGAAAACTGTCCCTCACGTCTTGCTGTAGCTCACGTTACGTTTTACGGTAGAGAAGATGTCCAGAGAGATGAAGACGTTTTCTTATTAGTTACATTTGTTTGAATTGTTTACACTTTGTAGCAGGAAGTGACGTTTAATGACCTTTTTTTTTTTTTTTTTTTGTAGATATAACAGGAGGCTAATGCATGAGAGGCACAACGTGTGGCCAAGCTGATACAAGATAGCACCAGTAATAGTACAAATTTAGTGTAGGGAATAATTACAGTAGTAATATTCAAATCAAATATATGGCAAGCTGTGACATATCTGAGTATTAACCTGCATGGCTGGACCTTCACGCTGAATGTGCATTATTATTATTATTATTATTTTTTTTTTTCCAGGAGAGTGTAAAGCCTTCAAGGAGGAGTTTATGAAATGCCTGAGAGACAACAGCTTCGACAACTCCAAGTGCCGACTGCAGTCCAAAGGCTACCTGGAGTGCCGCATGGAGCAGTAAGACACCTCAGTTAAATATTCATCCTTCCCAGGATCCTCATGTCCGGTGACTGCAGTTGCACTTTTTTAAAACAAGAGTTGCCGTGTTTTTTTTTTTCATCCGAGCTGCGTCATTTCCTCGTTATCTTGTGTTTTCCAGCCAGCTGATGGCCAAGGAGCCTCTGGAGAAACTGGGATTCAAGGACCTGATGGATCCTCCTCCCAGCCAAGCAGACAGAGACACGAAACCCTGACGACAGAGAAAGCATGCTAAAGGCAAAGGCTGCTGTGAGTGTGACGCTGAGGAGGATGGCCTCAAGGACTTGAAGAATGCGGGCCTGCAAGAGGACGTTGTGGTTTGCGTTGTGGCCTTAGTTTGAGGTTATACAAACTCATTTTTATCAACCCTTTGTGTACATAAGATAAAAGGTCTAATATATGGAGTAATAAATCTTTTGTATTTAAACTAAACTGTGTGTGTAGATTGATTTATTCTTCTCAGCAGCTGGAAGCTCAACACTAAACACGCACTGAATCACTATCAAGCAATCAGGCTGCAAATGTGTTTGATGTTTGAACTGTAGTTGAGTGTGAAATTGCGACATCTGCTGGCCAATTCGTGGTATTGCAGCTCATTTGTTAATTTTGTTCATTTATATTGAGGGGATCTGCAGAGTGAGGTGATAATGCTCTGTGGGTTTATCACTATGAGCGACTCCTCTCACATTACACGCAGTTATTTGATCCATTGTTAATGTCAAATTATGTCAATAGGGTATCTACTTCCATAAGAGAAAATAAATAATAATAAATAAATCCAAATAATATCCAAGCGAGAAATTAATTTCAGCTTTTATATACTCTAAAACTTTTTCAGTGGGTTAAAAGGTTAAATACCCTCTGTTAGTATTTGGCGACGTTGCCTTTTAATTGGGTCACTTGAATCAGACGTTTAGCCTTCCACAAGCTTCTCACAATACTTTTTGGCCCGTTCCTCCTGACAGAATTGGGTGTAACTCGGTCAAGTTTGTGGGCCTCCTTACTCCGAACACACCTTTTCAGTTCAGTCCACAAATTCTCGATTGGAATCAGGTCAGGGCTTTGTGTTGTGATGGCCACTCCAATACTTTTACCTTGTTGTCTGTGAGCCATCGCGGTCCTGCTGGAAGACCCAATTTACGACCCAGCTTCAAATTTCGAGCTGATGTCTTGAGATGTTGCTTCAGTATTTTCAGGCAATCCTCTTTTCTCTTGATGCCATCTAGTTTCTGGAGTGCACCAGTCCCATTTATAGCAAAACAACCCCACAACATAATGCTGCCTCCACGTGCTTCACAGTTGGGATGTTGTTATTAGGAAGGAAAGCCTCACACTTTTCCTGGTTCCAAGAGTTTTATACCTGCGTACTATGTTTGGCACAGTCGCTTGTGGGACCTTCAGTTGCTTGGAAATCGCTCCTAGGGATGAACCAGACTTGCGGAGGACCACAATCCTTTTTCTGAAGTCTTGGCTAAGTTGCTTGGATTTTCCCATGATGTCAAGTGCAAAGAGGCACTGACTTGAAGGGTAGGCCCTTAAATACAGGTGCACTCCCCATTAAAACACAGGTGCATTTCCCCAATTACTATCTAATTATGTCAACTGGCCTATCAGAAGCTTCCAAAAGTAATTCCATCAATTTCTGGAATCTTTCATACAGTTTAAAGAGAGTCAACATAGTGTATTTAAACTTTCGACCCACTGAAAATCTGTTCTGTTCTATTATTTTGAAATGATCTTTTTTTTACAGAAATAAACTAGATACCCTATTGACTTAACACAAGAAATGTATGCTAAATGCTGAATGTGTGCTGTTTTTCTGATGAGGACAGAGTTTGTGCCAAAGCTCTCTCTCTTTCACATTATTCCTAGTTTGTCTGCTCATGATTAGCTTTGCATGACACACCACACCCCATGACACAGATATGAGGCTTGTGTTGAGCGTTAATATTTTCCTTACATAATGTATTTTACAATGAGGAAATGTCATGCAACGTCACGGTCTTAATTAGCTCAGAGGACAATAAAGAAAGACATGACTAACATATTTAAATGTACACAACAGAGAAAATTGATAATTTGATCTAAACTGTTAGAAAGGAAATAAAGAAAACTATGTTAGTGTAAATAATTCTGCACAGGAGGTCATGATGCATTCGTCTTCATTGCGGCTGTCAAAGGCCCCCGTCAGATGATTTGGCAACATTTTCCTCTCTAGGGGAGAAGAAAGTAAGTTCAAAGTTCCATATTATAGGGCAGGGGTGTCAAACTCATTTTCACCAAGGGCCACATCAGCGTAATGACTGTTCTCAAAGGGCCAGATGTAACTTATAAATGTAACTAAATGTAATCGAATGTAATGTAAAATAAATGTAACTACTCCTTAATGTTAAATAACTCTGAATTTATTACTTATTCAAGTCACAAACATTGCAGTTGCATAGAAAAAATATGTTTGTTTGTTGCTCTGTTATAACATAAATCCTTTTAATTTGTCAGCTTATGAAACCCACATAACTCCATCAATCATGGATCAAACTATCCAAGTGAATGAAGAAAAATAACATAATAAATAACTCTGAAAAAACTCAACACAATAAATACCCATTACCCACCACCCATTGGCGGTGAGCCGTCACTTCGCGGGTATCATAGTCGACAGGCATTGTGGGAAATGTAGTTTTTTGTCAAAGCACTCTTTTGACCTATTTATTTTTAGACACTCAGACCTTTTAAGCTCTCGCGGGCCTTGAGTTTGACACATATGTTATAGGGGATTACTAAAATGTATTTGATTTGAAGTCAAAACCTGTAATTCCCAAATATCTGCAAGGAAAAAAACTACAAATAATGCTTTAGAATACAGCAATTTTAGAAATAAGGTATAAATTATCTTTATGCTCCCAGATTGTTACCCACTTATTACCGAACTTCACTTTTCGGTCCCGTGCACCTACATGCATGTGCCAGTATATACTGTACTGGCCCACCTCACTGCACAATGTGTTAACGAAAAAAGGCAACGTCACCAAGAGTATTTGCTGTGTAGAGGGTCCATAATCAGCTCGGGTGGAAACACACCGAGACGGAACCCCCACACTGAGTCTCCCTCCGCCCCGGTCTTCACTACGACCTCCCAGGCCAGCCTAACAGACGACGTCCTCCTTCAACCTCCACCCCTCCCCTTTACATTCATTCGTCACTCTCTGACATCCAATACCAGAATTGTCATTAAACCCGTAGATGACATATTGTTGCGGTGTGGTCCCTGCTAGTGAATGACAAAAATCATCATTCGTCGAGGTGCGAACTCCAACTTACTTTCTGTAACCTCCGGAGTCTTCGCTGGAGCCACGGGGCTCTTGGGTCCACACACCAGGTGTTGTTCACATTGCTAAGGCTGTAGAGTTGAAAAGACAGGTAAAGAACACTTATGGAGCAAGAATGGCATCCCCGCCGATTGTTTCCAAACATGTCCAATGTGCCTTAAACAATAAAATCATCTGCAGTAGCACAACGGTCAATTTGGGTTGGTTAGTCTCCAACATTACAGCCCTGCGGCGTCACATGGTAAGAATATGTATGAGAATATGTTGACACTTTGGGAAATGCGCTTGTTGCTTTCTTGCCAAGAGTTCGAGGAAGATTGATACTGCTCTCATGTCTGTACAGGAAATATGAAGCTACAGCCAGGAGACGGTTTGCTCAGCTTAGCGTAAAGACTGGAAACAGAAACAGCTAGCCTGGCTCTGTCCAAAGGTACAAAAAGCTCACTAATTACATGGAGTGCTGCAGGAATGAGTCCTGAAACCCAGAACTGAGTTAACATTTTTACACTTCTGGTTCCCTCGTCTCCAAGTCAATGGGGTTTCTTGGATGGGCTTTTGGTTCGGTGCTTGAAATAAGGTCTGTGGTTAACACAGGCTTGAGAGATTTCCACGTTTTGTTAGTCAGTAGATACCCCACCTGTGAATTTCGGAGGCTTTACGTATCTTAAAAAAGGTGGTTGCTGACAAGTGGTGATTTGATTTATGCTCCGTCAATCATAAAAGTGGCGTCGCTGAACAAAATCTTATTTTCTGCGATAATCCAAAATCCAATGGAAAAATCCCATTGGCTTTTTGTCAGGAACCAGGCCTACAAAATTACGTCATCCCTGCAGCACTCTATTTTAGCACATTTGTTTGCAGCTCATTGTTCATTGTAGATATGGCAACCTCACAGTTGAGCGACGTCAGAGTCATCTAACGCTCAGCAAGAAACTGAATACATCCCAAAACGTCAAACTATCACTAACACAAACTAACACCCCAACACACACATACAGAATGAAGCTTGTGTGAGCGAGGTAACTTACATGTAAGCATGTCTTTTGCAATTACTAAATGTGTTTTCTTCCTGTACGACGCAGGCGTTGACAGTTTCCTCAATGGGGGCATTTGAGATTGTCATACAGCAGGTGGCTTCAGGTCCTGGAGTCTTGGGCTGAGGCATGTAATACTGGGGACGCACTGCAGCGCACACAGAAACATAATATTATTAACTCTACATACAGGAAAATGTTCTTTCAGTTCTTTCAGAAGAGAAAATCTGGAATAAGTTAGTTTAATTTGTATTGACTTTGAACAATTAGCGAGCTGTAGGGAGTTGCTTTTGGAGAGAGCCGGGCTCGCTTTCACCCTGCTTGTGCTAAGCTAAGCTAACAAGGCTGATAGCGGTAAGCTGCACAATCACCGTACGGACATGGCAGTGACAGTGAGTGAAACGTATCTCCCAGAATGTTGAAAGATTCCTCTCGAGCAATCGTTTAAAGCTCGGCAAGCTTTAGCCCATTGGTGGTGCATCAGCCAAAAAGTAGTTCCTAAATGACTGAAGATGTTTGATTTCCCTCATGTGCATCTCTCCAGAGCAAGAGATAGTGCTCTTTTCCTCTTTTTGTGTACTGTGGGAACATCCACACCCTTTAACAAGGACAGCGCAGCTGCTCTGCTAGCCTGCAGAGGACCAAATGTCCCGAAGCAGCATCTGTTTTTCATTCGCCTCAAAGGTCACCCCAATATGTAAAGACATTAAAAACATGTTTAATACAACACCTCCAGTGCCCAGAATATTCATTTCTTAATTTATTATTCAACAGGACTCCTCTTTCTTTTTAGTCGATGTGTATTATCCAGTTTACATACGATACAAATTTAAGTTGACTTAAGCGACTCGAGAAGCCATTAGTAGTCAAACACTCACCTTGTGCAACCGGGAAGAGCAGCATGGTGAAACACATGAGAGACAGTCCACAGCGAACGGGGGAAAGCATCGTGGTTCCCAATCGGACAGTGAGTCTCTGTGCAGCAGAGGTCTGGTGAATAATTAAGAGCCTTACTGTGGACACTCACTGCTCCAAAGCTCGTCAGTGAAGTAAACCGTGAAGCTCTGACTTGCAAGAAGAAATGCCCTCGGTATAAATGAAGTCGAGATGGGGGAACACACAACCCCCTATTCCAGGGAAAAGGGAATAACAGCTAAGTGGTTACTCAATGTGTTTCCTCCCGATAGGGATAAAAAAAAAGATCTGGAGGCAAATATATTGTCCTCAGTAATGGTGTGATGTGTTGAAGTCAGATCAAACCACAAACATGTGGGCAAAGAAATTCCTAATAGTGACCATTACTGTTTAAATGTAGCCACTTTTAACCACTACTAATACCTTCGCGTTGGAACTGGATCGCCGCTATTAAAAGCAATGAGATATTTGACTTTAAATTTAAAAGTCTGAATCCATCAAGGTTCATTCATTTGTCATTTTACAGCACGAGGCTGCACAATGAGATGTAAGTTGGAGCCCCGTCGTGCCACTCACACATAGAACATTTATACAAATACATTTGAATAGAATGAAATTAAAATGAAACAATGTATTGCATATAATATAAGCCCTGCTCGTAAAATGATCATCATACATCACATCTGCGCTGCACTGGAACCCTTGATCTTCAGGTACCTCGTGCCAGGACTGGTCTTGGTCGGACTGCTCTTAGTGTTAGTGCAGCAGAATCATGGAATCTCTTGCAATGTGACCTAAAACTGAACACACGTGTAGCTCTTGGTCACTTTAGGAATGTACTGAACAACCGTGCTCATGCTGGACAGGCCAAATTCAAGCAGAGAGAACTAGGTTCGCTGCTTCTGACTTGTTTCCAGTCTTTATGCCAAGCTAAGCTAACCAGCTGTTAGCGGTACCCTAACCCTACTGCCCAGTTAAATGTGGTTTTTTTTTGATCTCTCAACTAGATTATATGACTGAACTATCAATGCTGGTGTCAATATTGATATATATATAACACCCTAATATGTGGCGTAAATACACTAATGGCACAAAGTCAACATCTTTTCAAAATGATCTTTATTAGTTTAAAAGATGATAAGGATTCCTGTAAAGGCATCAGTATTTTTTTGATGTATTTAAAAAGGAAAAGGGAATGAAACATTTCAGTGAAGTTAGGAGAAAAACTCAGCAGAAATTGGTGCCAGAGTGACGATCTCTGCACAGAAGGTCACAGTGCATCATCTCCATCTTGACGGCCGAAGAGTGGCTTGCAAAATATTCCCCTCTGTGGAGAGAAACAGTTCTTTTCATCCAAGGCAGTTTTATAGGAATTTAAATGTCCTCCATTTAAGCTGCTTTTGATTTGTCAAACACCAGAATTCCTAAATCCATAATATGATGCAATAAAAATTCCTAGAGTTCCTAGTTGGGAGGATGAGTTCTCTTAAACCGCACCTCATGATGTGTCATCAAGTTAGAAATATCATCATGAGTATTGTCCTCAGGACAGAAATAAAAAGTGGTGATAAAAACTTTTATTTTTTATTAAAGATCATCACAAGATCTCTTTGATGGACTTACTTCCTGTAACTTCTGGAGTCTTTCTGGGAGCCAGCTGGCACTTGGGTCCACGCAAAACAGTTTGTCGCTCACAGTCCAAAAACTATAAAGGTTGAAAAGACAAGATAAGAGACCAAAAATATAAGAATATGTATTTTTTTCATCATATATATCCAATGTGGTCGAGGCCATGAAAACAGCATTAAAAGAATAATAAGAAATTTGGGGAAATCCACCAGATTGATACACCACCCTCACGCATGTGCGTTACGTACGGAGCCAGAGCCGGGAAATGAGGAGGAAGTACAAAAGGACCTCTTAAGCTCACAAATAACACATTGCATCTAATTTACTTAAAACCTACAGAAACAGAAACAGAAACATCAGTTTGGGATTTTAGTGGAAGTTACGCCGTGTAACAATTTCTTGAAGAGCAACATGGCGGCGACAAGACTCTGGGAGGTCAATGCTCTCCGGGGCCGTTCGTCAAGAAATTGTTGCAGCGCGTAACTCCCCGTAAGAAACCTTAACTTATTTTTTGTACGGATTGAAGAAATTAGGCAGAACATGTTAAATAGTGAGCATTTAGAGGTGCTAGCAGGCATATCCTTGAAATTTGGACATGCAGGAGGAAACATGCTAGCTGTTCTTTATGCTAAGCTAAGCTAATCAGCTCATGTCTCCAGCATCAAAAAAAACTTCCCAAAAAGCCTTACAATTTCTTTAAGGTTATTTGGGGATTCATGATCCAGTGGACACCATCCGACACACAGACAGACAACTAAGCTTGTGCGTGAATTCTTTTTTTTTTTTTTTTTTAAACTTACATGTACGCATGAATTCTACAGTTAGCGTGTGCGTTTTCCTTCTGTTCAAAGCAGGCCTGGACAGTTTCCTCAATGCGGGCCTTTGAGACTTGCGTGCAGCAGCGGGGACTGATTGGTGATTCATTCGGGGGTCCGGGCGTGACGTGCTGACGCTGCCCTACAATGCAAAACACACAAGACAGCGACAGACCTGGATCAGCTGAGTACACTGCAGCAGTTGCCTTTGAATTCAGTCTGTGCCTCATCACAGTATCGTTTGCTGGGTCACTTAGACTTAAAAGACTGGTATTGGAAGCTCACCTTGCACAGGAAGCAAAAGCAGCACGCTTACACACATGCAAGTCATTCCAAAGCTCATGGAGAAATGCATCCTGGGTCCCAGACTGACAGCAGAGATCTGCCGATATTATATGTTAAGAGGTCTGAACACTAACTAGTCAGAGTGGCTTCCCAGAGGAAGAATCTGGTATAAATGCAGCCTGTATGGGCCCCGATTGCTCAGAAAGAGCAACGCCAGATGCGACACCTCGTGACTGCTTGCTCAGCCGTCCTCCCAGATAAACTGACTTAAATGATGGTGTCATGCATTTGAATCACTGACAGACAAAAATGTGTGTTTTACAGGTCAACAACTTTATTGTCACACACAGCCAGCTATACAAAATAAGATTTTTTTTTTGGGGGGGGGGGGGGGTAAAACACAAACACACACAGACACCAAGTTGAGCAGGTTGCATCAGTCCACCATTGATGAGAACGAGTTAACACGACTGTCGCTTCCAAACTAAAACATAAGATCAGTGTGACGCATAAAAATCAGGTGGGAAAAAAAAAAGAACCGAAATTCCTGACGCAACAGTCACTCACGCAATAACCCTCTGACCTCTATGAAGGGACAATGAAATGATGCCATTTTTAGACTTCTTCTGAAGCAGACGCTGCTAATATTTAACCTGTCGTGACTCACTCGCATAGCTGCCTTTGTAATGGTGATTTACTGTAAGAAGCCGCAGCATCAGTCACAAATGAGGAGGAAGGGTGCGGATGGGACGGATTTAAAACACAATACTGATTTACAGCTGAATTATGACCAGTAGCACCGTTTAAAATCTGGAACTCATCAATAATAATTGATTACACTGGACAGCACTGACAGTGGATTTCAGAGAGCGCTGATTGCCGTGTTGTACTGTCGGATTATTACAGCCATTAGTCCACTGACTGCTTCAGGGATGAGAACACAGACACTAGGATCAATCATGTGACCCCAGCAGATGATTTGCTCCATGCTAACGTGTCAATATAACGCATCAAAGTGTGCTTCTATCCACGCGTTTTCATGCATATTTTCAATTAGCACATTAGAAAACATAAGCAACGCCATTTATTTTGGGGGGAAAAAAATATCGCAAACAAGTTTTTGGCCATTTGGCTGAGGCGTATTGACAGCTTGTTGCGCCCTCTTCTTCTGCAGTGGTTTAATGGAACCTGACTGGAGAATTAGCGCCACCAGCTGCTTTTCTCGATGAGCAAACTCCTCATATTCACAACAGTAGCGAGCGGAAATGAATAAATTCATTCATTCAGATTTTCTGGAAATTTGTTGACATACATTTGGATGAACACGAGAGCAATAGCAGTGCCAAATGCAGGCGTGGTGTAAGAAATAAAGAAAAAGAAAGCAGGACATTTACATATTTCTAGCCTTCACCTGTGCATAAGGTGTCACACACCTGCAGCTTTTCTTGCACTTTTTGCATTTTGTTGATTCCAAAACTCAACTAAGCTACTAAGAAAACAGGCCATTGATAACTCAGTTTTTGAGTTGCCAGTTTTCTGAGGTCATAAATTTATTCTCAAGAAAGAACCTCTACCCATCATTGAAAGTGGATGTAGGAAGTTTCATAACTGCAGGTTGTGAAACATCTGCCACACAGTAAAGCCTCCCAAAAGCCATCACTTTCACTTCCTATGGCAACATGTAAAACAGTTCTAGCTAGTACTGATTTCAAATCAGTTCAAATCACTTTCCACCACAAAAGTCACATAGTATTTAATAACGTGCATGCTATAATGTTAGCATGAAACACTGGCTAAAATCATTTACCCAGGAACACAGTAAAAATTTTGGTGTCCATGTTCTCATCACTCAAGTGCTGACCACAAAAAAAAAAAGTGTATTCCTTTGTTTGTTTGGTCACACTGATGATTAACTGGACACAGCAGAGGAGGAGGAGGAGGAGGACCGGGGGGGGGGGGCTTCCTTATCACTAGCGGGAGGAGTTGGAACTAGAGCGTGACCGGTGACGGCGGCGGCCAGGTGATCGAGACCTGCGACGCACTGGAGAGCGTCGCCGAGGAGACCGAGACCTATGAAAGAAAGACAGCGAGACAGAGTAAGAAAAAAAAGGCAGAAAAAGAGTGACGGTGAAAAAGAAAATTATCAGAAAGATCAAGAGTGAAACAAAAACATCTGACACATATATCACATACATATTATAGAGTTTCGTCATATTAACCAACAGTACAAACAGAGACTGCAGCACAACGTAATGTAGCGGTTGAGGAACCGGCAGCGGTATTCGTCACATGCTGCTAACCTTCTCCTCATTCGAGGGGGAGTACGTCGCCACATTGGTGGAGGAGGAGGCATCCTGCGGGGAGGGGACAGCCTGCGGGGGGGAGGGCGTACTGTGGGAGTCAGCACAGCAGTGACGGTGATCTCCTGACCGTCGATCTGACCTGCAATCAGGAACATTGAAGGTTTGGCATTTGATCATAATTCAAGATGGAGTCGATTCATTTGAGACATTACTTTAAAAGGTACCACAAACAAACATCACAGAGCAGTCTGTCGTCTACATCATACAGTCATTCATCCATCTTACTTAATGTGGCTATTCACTTTGTTCGTGGTCCTCCACATCCTCTTACCTCCGTCCATGTGCTTCAGGGCCTTCTCGGCCTCCTCGGGGGACTCAAACTCCACGTAGGCGTAGCCTTTGGACAGGTGAGGGTGGACGCGGTTCATGGGCATGTCGATCATCTTGATCTTACCATAGGTGGAGAAGATCTCCTGGATGTGTTCCTACAAAAAGGTACAACGGAGAGCACTTTGAAAATTGCATCTTGACACATTTACACAGGGGGGATCCTGATTCTGTCCCTTTGCACGGTGAGCAGAACACATTTAGGCTCCCAGCATGAAGGGACTTTATATCATTATGAGGACAGTTTCAGGTAGACTTCCATTGTCAAGCCAAGCTTCAGAGTTTTCCCCTCTAAAAACTGTTATTAACTGTGCTAAATTTTCCAAATACAACATTACAAATGTCTAATGCAGTGAAAACTCAGATAATAACATTATTACACAACTCAAGTAACAGAGCTGTGTGACTCATCTGTCTTTTTTTAATTACTCATGCATGTAAGCACTGATTTTTTTTTTAGTGTTTAATTATGCTCACGTATAAACAAGGTAATAAAGCCTGCAAACATCACACAATAGATTCCCTCTATTTTCCTTCCATATATATATATGTATATATATATATATATATATGTATATGTATATGTATATTAATTCAAATACTATAATGAGGAAATAATGGGGAAGTGATGTTACTGCAAGCAATGAATAAAGAAAGGAAAAGAAATGTGAAGAAAGATTTCCTCATATTAGAAATTAATTTGGGGCTTATTGTTGCCTTTCGCCCTGATGCACAACGCCTATGCGGATCATACAAATACTTCATCTGATCCCCAACGTTCAGTCAGCCAGCCAGTGTAAGCCACTATTCTAAAGCAGCAGCACCTGGAGGTCAGTGGTGTGGTTAGGCATTCACCTTGATGACATTTCTGGTCAGCCGGCCCAGGTAGACCTTGGTGGGTTTGGGTGTGGGGCTCCTACGTCGTCGGTCCCGGTCATCCTTCTTTGCTGATTTTGACCTAGTGTGACATTTACATTACAGTGCGAGAGATTCAGACAGAAAATTCAGAAAAATGCCGTAGTTACTAATTCCGTACTTTGAGCGTGAACGTCGTCTGTTGTTGTGGCGCTGGCGGCTGGGGCTCGGAGAGGAGGAGGAGGAGGAGGAGGAAGAGGAGCGGGAGCTGGATGAGCCCGAGTGACTGGAGGCCGAGGAGCTGGAGCCGCTGGAGGAGCCTGAGCTGGAGCCTGAGCTGCTGCTGGAGCTGGAGCTGGACCTAAACAAAAGCAGATTTTAGGGCAGGAAGAGCAGGCTGAACTGTTTCTCTTCCACTGTGAAGGGCAAATGAGAAGGATCAACACTCCTGTGACCCTGTGTCAAAGTCACAACAAAAAACACAATACAGAGAACCAGTGTGGAAATTTGACCACATTTTGCCTGACATTTCCTTTTCATCCGACAAAAAATGAACCAATATAAAAAATAGGACGGGGAACAAGCAAATTGGAACGTGACAGCATCAAGTGTTATTTCATGAGGACAGCCTCTGACCTGCTGCTCCCACTGGAAGCATTGCGCCGGGTGCGGTTCTTCTCTCGGCCCCGGCCTTTGTCAGCCCCTTCTTTCGAGGCTCCTGACTTCTCCTTACCTCGCGGCTTACTCTTGTCATCCTCCTTCCTCTTTGTTGGGGAAGGCGCCCTGTTGCAGGAGGAGGAAGTATACAAAAGTCAGGATTTGTGGCATTAGACAACCCTTAGCAGACATGAAATTTGACACTTCCATGACATGCCAAAATGCATGTGTAGGTATCTATTCAAAACTTCCAAATGCATAGGTATCCGTGTGCAACAGTGATATCTACACTTTTGAAACATTGAGCAATAAATAAGATGTCAGATTGATTTTAAATTGATGATGTAAGAAGCACTCATTTCAGTGTCCACTGAAACTGAAAATAACTAGTACATAACAATTGTGTAATCATTTTATCTAATAGACTGGTCGAATTGTAGTCAAATTGCTTTGACTGCAATACACAATATACATCTTATTTGCTCTATAATGTTTGCAACACTCTCGACTACACGTTCCTCTAAAGACAAATGCTGTGAGTGACTACAATCGATCCACTCGGAGCTGAATACGTTAGTTAACAGTTAGCTCGCCAAACACTTGCCCATGTTAGCATTAGCTCGTGAGCTAATATTGACTTATTATGTTGCGCTGATATTCAAATGCGCGTGTTTAAAAGCTACATACTGTACTTATTACCACTTTGACGTTACTGCGTTGCTATTTATTGGCCACACATAAATATTTTTCCGGTAAGAAACGCTCATTGAAACGGTAGCGTTTACTTACATCTTTCCACCTCGCTACAGTAGCAGTCGCTGAGAGATGACGTTATGTTTTAGCTTGGCGTAAACCAATCATCTGCCTGTGCGTGCACAAGCGAGACATGCGGCAGTGATCGACAAATTATTCCCTCAATTGGGGCTGCCAGCGTGTTTTTTTCCCCTACTTCGGCTAACTGGACAGCGCTTGTTCTCCCTGCTCAGGAGCTTTATGGTAATAGTTGAACGCAGAGACACTTTAGCATTGTAATATTATATTACCGTTCGAACTTTTCTATTGGCTTTGGACGGCCATGTGATGCAGTTTGCTTCCTTATTGAAGCTGGGTCAATGAAGCAAAACTCATGAAGGTGGTTGGCAGGCAGTTGCCTGACAGGTCAAGCTGAGGATCTAACAGACTGCAACAGTATAACGTCAGTTTCCTTTCCTCTCAGCGCAAGAACATTAGCTTGGTTACAGAAGATTAAAGACATGTATGTCATTTATTAAACAAGGAAGTAATCTATTAAGCTAAAGCTAGCAAGAGCTAACTGCAGTGTTTGTAAGGAATTAAGTGCTGCAGGACACAGAGGGAAGGACACACACGTTTGCTTTTCCTCTGGGACTCTTCAAATGAACCCCACAGACGATACTGAGCCAGAGGAAACCAGCAAACCCTCAGGCAGTGCCAGGACCCTTGCTTTGACTGTATGCTCTGCTGCCATTGGAGGCACCTTCCAGTATGGCTACAACATCTCCATCATCAACGCTCCTACCAGCTACATCCAGGGCTTCATTAATGATACCTACATGGAGCGCTGGGGCATCGGCTTGGACACCCCTCAGGTGACCCTAGTGTGGACTCTTATCGTGTCAGCCTTCTCACTGGGCGGTTTGCTAGGAGCCCTGCTGGCAGGGCCTCTGGCAGTCCACTTTGGTAGGAAGAACTCACTGCTTCTAAACAATTCCTTCCTGTTTGCCGGCGCTGTGCTTGTACTAACGTGCAGGGTGGCGAAGTCATTTGAGATTATCGTCTTTGCTCGTTTTCTGGTGGGGGTGAACTCGGGAGTCAGCATGAACGTCCAGCCTATGTACTTTGGGGAAAGCGCCCCCAAACACCTCCGAGGTGCCGTGGCTTTTTCCTCTGCTGTTTTCACTGCATTTGGGATCTTCTCGGGTCAGGTTGTGGGACTCACTGGGCTGCTTGGCACGGAGGCTCTTTGGCCCTGCTTACTAGCTAGTAACGCTTTTCCGGGGTTGATCCAGCTCCTTACCCTACCCTGGTTCCCCGAAAGCCCCAGATACCTTCTCATTGACCGCAGAGACAGGGAAGCATGTGTCCGGGCGCTTGGGAGGCTTCGTGGTGGGGAGGCCCCTGTCTTGGAGATGGAGGAGATGCTTCAGGAGCAGCAGCAGCAGCAAGAATCCACAGCCTTAAAATCTGGGTCTGCAGCTTCTGCCAAGACACCCTGTTCCCTGTTTAAGGATCCTGAAGTGCGATCCCAGCTCAGAACAGTCATGGCTGCCAGTAGTGCCATGATGCTCTGCGGCAATGACTCCATCTACTTCTATGCATCTTACATCTTTCTCAAAGCAGGGATCCCTGCAGAGAAAATCCAGTATGTCACCATCGGCACGGGGGCATGTGAGCTAACTGCTTCTATTCTGAGCAATCTGCTGATTGAACGGGTGGGCCGTAGGTATCTTCTTATGGGGGGGTACAGCCTCATGTCCTGCTGGTCTGTAGTCTTCACTGTAGCTCTCGCCCTCCAGAGCCGCGGGGTGGCTGGGATGTCCTACCTCAGCATGGCATGTGTATTTGCCTACATCCTCAGCTTCGGCTTGGGCCCAGCAGGGGTGACGGGGATCTTGCCGGCTGAGATCTTTGACCAGGCGGCTCGGCCAGCAGCGTACATGGTCGCTGGCTCGTTCATGTGGATCAGCCTGTTCTCGGTGGGTATGCTGTTCCCCTTCATCGTCAGCAGCCTGGGGAACTTCTGCTTCCTGCCGTTCTTGGCCGTGTGTCTGGTGACCACTGTGTTTTTGGGGCTCACCTTACCAGAGACTAAGGGCAAGACGCTGGCTGAGATTACTGCAGAGTTTAATAGAAAGAATGGAGTGAAGAAGGAGAGGCCACACATGCAGGTGGATGAGCCCGTTACGGAGCACTACCAGCTGGGTAAAGCCTGCTCCTTCACTACCCTAACGCGAGATCCTGACCCTGACCATGAGAATGCGGTCTGACGTTTGACTTTGTGCAGTGAAAGTAGCCTCTTTGTGCGCTTTCGGTGTTGGATAGATTACTCCATAGGTGAAATCTGAAGTGTCCCATTTATGAAAGATGATCTCTGTGTAATGACTGATAATTCGATTTAATTCTGGTTTCATGAGCTAAGTCATTCAAGGTTTTATATTTGTTAACCGGGAGTGGAAAGTATTGTCCTGCCCAAGCAACAGTGTTGTACTTAACCTACGACTCAAGCAGTGAAAGTAGAATACTGGGAGGACTACTGCGCTTCATTTTGACACCTGTCCCGCCTCCTTTTCACGCTTCAACAATTCACCTTTCATTACCTCAATCAGCTGCTTTTGCTTGTCGTTCGTTTTATTTATTTATTTACTCGGAAACATAACTTTATGCCAAAGTTTTGATCATTTAGAACGGCAGTACTTGAATTTAAGATGAGACTTCACTGATCCCAGAGGGAATAAAGTACAGCTGCACGAGATATCAAGGAAGCAGTCAAGGATAATAATATACATAATATGCCTCAAATGTAGCCGTATAACTACCACATTAATACCTGCTCAAAAGCCTTTTGAAGGTCTTGACAATAACAGAGGTGTTTTCAGTGGAGTCTGTAATTATTTGAATTGCATGTATTAAAGGATTACCCACTATAATTCAACACCTCTGCACTGGGTAGATAACAGAGCTTGTTTATTGTGTACTCTGATTGTATTCTCTCTGTCTATCCAATCCAGCGATCCATGCTAGTGTACATTTTCCTGTTCAGCCATCCACGTGGGAATATTACCTCTGTAAACTCTGGCAGGCCTCGTGTCATGTTCCACTAAGTTGATTTCAAAGGACAACAAGGGTCTGTAATTTCTTTATTTATGTTTGTTGCATCAACTGGGCTGTATATTCGCTCGGCACGATTCCATTTAATCGCCCCTTGATATGTTTGGTGTGCACTGCATTTCTGAATGCAGCGCTCCTAAACAGCCAGTGGATGTCGCCATTCTCATTGTCCTCGGCAAGCCGCGTACTATCAAACTGAGTCACAGGTGTAGCGCTCAGGCGAAGATGCCGCGTTTTAAAATCCACACAGCTGTCAGCTCGCAGCCCTTGCAAGCCTTCTGTTGACCATCTGTCACAACCTCTTTATGCCCCCTTCTCAGATGATTTCCTAAGAGGGAATCAAGAGAGACGGCAGATATTTAACATTTAAGATGCTTTTGAATGATGGATAATCCAAATCACCCTTGTATTCCCATGAAGGGGTCTCTTTTTCTTGCTGGATTTCAGGTAAAAAGCCACTGCTGTAGCATGTCGAAGGTGCTGTGGACTGACTGAAAGAAGTATTGTTATTGTGTGACACCGTCTTCCCAAAGCATGTTATGACAATCTGTGACGATAATAAGGCATGTGTAAAAAAGTCTCTGTATGATGCTCAGGCTTTATTTTGTAGGTACAGGATATATATTTTGCACATTGCAATTATTTATTCCCTGATATGTATTCAATGTGAAATACGACTGTATGAACAACGATTAAAAAATAAAAAGGTGCTGACCTACACCAACATCTTCTTTGTGATTTGGTTAGCTTGACTGATTCCGCCTGTCTGATCCAACCGCTTTCTTAATTACGTTTAATCACATTAGTTTGGCTCCCTTCGCCCCTCTGCACTTCAATTCAACTGCTCCTACCCACTCCCATTAAAACTGTTGGCGTAACACTGTTTATTTATGGAAGCAAGTGCTGCTTGAGAACATCTCACTCTCAAAGTGGGGGTAAGGTTCAAGTGTGTGGTTTCACTGGACTCTATTACATCATTTCAGCATAATTGAGCAACGTCTCCTGGCTGTTTGAACTGCGACTAGATGACAGAAAAATGGGATTTATATTTAAGTGTGTGCACCCGACAAGCAGAGGGAGAGGGAATTGCTCTAAAAAACCCACTAGAAATCCAAGTTGGAACGGTTACTGTTACAATCACTACATTTCCTGTTTCCAGCATATTTCTGCTCTTGCTGTCCTTCAATATTTGGACTCCAAAATCCGCTGGCCTCCTCTAGTGAAGCAAACTGCTAAAAATAGCGTCCCTGTTCAAGTGTGGTAGAAAGATTTCGAGACAAAGGCGTCAAAAGAGATTCTCTACTAGCAAAGCCGGCCTACGTATATTACACTACAGAGATAGAGTCTAGTCCTGAGAGACGGACGAGACAAGATGGTAGGATGTTCAAAGACATTCATCAGCACTAGTCACATTTAAAAGACACACTGGTGTGTTTTGGGGCCTGACTAATGATTTAAGGGATTAACCTCGGGCTATAGTGAAAGCCCTCTGAAGGACATCCAGGGTTTCAATTACAGTGAACACAACGACTCATCATACTAACTGGGGGAAAGACGGCATCTTAGTTTCTCTGAGTATGGGGAAAGTCAGAGTGGCAGGGTGGGACTCACTTTCAGGAATAGTCCCTTCCAGTCTGTCTAAAGCTACACAGAAATAAATGACAGCTTGCAAACTTGACCGTGTTTTTTTTTTTTTGCTAAAATCCTAACAGCCATGTAAACATGATTTTAACGTATCAGTTTGTTTGGTATACAGTGTAATGGCTTCGCTCGACAGCTAAATTCGAAAGGCCTTTACCCTGTTTAAAATGTAACAATTGAATTGTGTCCATTATTTTGCCACTTTGTCGACCTGCATGATAAATATCTGTTATTTCACTTGGCTCCACTATGTGCGACTTGAGTGCAGTACTGATGGTATTGGAGCCGGGTAACCGCTCGATATCAGATCAAGGTGCGAATATCAATCTGGGGAGAGGTCGCTTATTTACTCCCATACTGTAGAGCAACATAACCGATGTGTGCTTTTGAAGTGTGTGAGCGCCCAGATCTGTGGGCTATAATGTTAGTACTGGCCCAAAACGATAGCAGTCCGCTGGAATTTTACCACCCCGCCACTGTCTGAGCCAATAGTAAAAACTACGCCTTTTTAAATGTCATTTCCTATCATTGAACTTAAGAGAAAACTGATCCAGAGCTCAGTATCCAGAGTCCCTCTAAGACTTGGCAAAAATGTGAAAAGTAGTGTTCAAGATATGGCATTTGAGGTTTAAATTTTGACATTTAAGTAGGACATTGGCCTGGGCTCTTTTTTTTTAAATGAATGGTTTTGTCACAGTGTTGGAGATGGCGGGAAATACTGTATCATGTTTGACAGACAGCTCGATCTGGGGTTCGTACATTTTCCCATGAAAGAGGTGCGTCACACTCTTTTTTTTTTTTTTGATGCATTCTTGGCGTACCTGTCCAAAGAGGTTTCTCTCTGCTCTGAACCTTTCCAGTACCAACTGGTGCCCTTCAGCATCTTTGGTGTTGTCTCTGGTGAGAGTGGGCTTGGAGAAGTGGTTGGTAAAAGGAAGTGACAAAAAGGGAAAGGGCATGTTTCAGCCTGTGGCGTTTGTTTGCGTCTTCCTCCGCGACTGAAGAGTGCCGGTTTCCTTTGGCAACCAGAAGTGGGGTGCAGAAATACTGGAGGAGTTATGAGCCTTACCTTGAACTGCACTTCCTGTTAGTTTCTATGAAGACATGAGAAGATGTTGCCAAGCACTTGAGAGTATAAGACGAGGAAATTGAGCTGTAACATGATTTCATTGGCCCAAAACAAGAAAAAAAAAAAGCTGCAGAAGGACAATATGAGACGCTGTAGTGTCACCGCCTCTTGGGTGTTGTTGAGTACGTGCCTGCACATGTATTCCATGGACTATAATTTGTATAATAAAAGCTGTCTAAGAGGTGTAGTCTCTGGATGCCCCCCCTCTCAAAAGAAACAGGCTGATGATGCTGTTATGGAGCAGACAGCGGGGCATAGCGGACCAGCCAGAGAAACCTCAGCTGATCTGTACTTCCGACATGAGCAGGAGAAATTGAGTCGTTATTACTGTTTGACCTTTTTTCTTGGGAAAGGGGGTAACAGGGAGAGACGCACACTTTGTGTACGTCATATTCGGGGGCTGAGAACACAGCACAGTAGTGTTAGACCATCAGCCCTTTATCAAAAACTGGACATGGTTGGGTCAGCGTCGTCCACCTCATATAGGATGGATAACCTATAATTTGTCACACTTTTATTGTGGAATAATTTCCATGAGTGTGTTCTTACTTTGCCACTGTATCACCCTGGAATGGAGTGCTGAGATTTAGTTCCATATGATGGTCTTGGTGCTATTGCCTTTCCAGCATGATAAAACATACTAATGCATATTTTTTTATTATTATTTTTTCTTTATGAGGGACAGGTTTAAAGGTTTAAAAGGGGAAATCCGCCCTGCATGAGAAGTTCACCACTTAAAGGAAAAACTCAACAGTTTTGGGAAATGTGTTTCCAAATGAGTGAAATGAGTAGATTGAAATCGATCTCGTGTCCGTGCTTTAAAGCTGTACCAATCAATATTTTTATATTAACAATGGATCAAATAATTAAGTGAAATGTGAAAGGGCTCGCCGGCAGGGACAAACCCACAGAGAATTACCGCCTGACTCTGCAGTTCCCCTCAGCTCTACAGAGCGCTTTAGCCTTTTTCAGCTCTTGTTTGGTGTTCACCTTCAATTTAAGCTGAAAATGCTAAAAATGAAAATATATATAAGACTGTACTACCTGCTTCGTGTCTGCTGGGACGTTTGACTAGAAATGTTCGCTAATAGGTCTAATATGTCACTGTTCTGTTCCCAGCTTGTTGAGGCAGTTATGCCTGGTTGTTCCAGTGCATCAGAAGGAAATGCCCACAACCTGCACTTCCCATTACCACCTGCTGGAAAAATTGATTTATAAATGTACACCTGTAGCCCACTAGAAGCTGAGGGGAAAGGATTGGCACAGATAAAGTATTTCCATTTCCATCTATTATATGAGATAACACACCTGGTGTTTTCTTTAACACCCGTCCACCCTGTACGTTTTGTTTTTTGTTTTTTGAGTACTATGTAAAAAGTAGGTTTGCAGTGCAACCGTGAAACCTTTAGACTCTGAAAAATATTTCAGCCGGCACTGCGTGTTGCCTCAGTGGTTTTGACCCTCCTCGAACACGACCCTGCCATTGTGAGGGCCTGTTCCCCTTGGATGGGATGTTGTAATGTCGCTGTCACGCCGACCGGCTGAAGCATTTCCACACTTTCGGGGTTTTGAGAGGAGTAGAGGTACGGAGGTGTATTCTTTTGCCTCAACCTGGGCGGCGGTTGAGTATTGATGGGAATGAGCTGTGTACAAAACAATACTAGTATCAGCATGAGTGTGAGACAAGGGATTACGTTACAGCCCCAACTCTGTCTGATCAGTCATTTAGTCTGACAATTGACAGTTTATCTGACCAATGGAGGAGCAGCAGAGCCACACCACACAATATCCACGGCCCAAGAGCCTTTGTGGAATTAATGTAAAGACCAAGCTCAAAAATGCGGAGCGGCTACAGGATTTGTCATCATCACCACAGTGTGTCTCTCTGCCGTTCAGCTTAGTGAGCTTAATGAAATCAGGAAGAGGGCAGAGAAAAAAAAAACTGTATTTGTGTGTTTGGCCGGCAGAGTGAGTGTGTTTGCTTTAAGTGTCAGTTACTTTCATAATGTGACAGGCTGGGCTGCCATGAGTGCAGATCCAGAGTGGTTATACCACACACCACTTGTGCACTTGTGTGTGAGTGAGAGAGAGAGAGAGAAAGAGAGAGAGACTTTCATCACCAGCTCTCTTTCCTCATGGCCCTGATCTGTGTATGTGACATTTGGGATGTCAGCAGGCATCACTCAGGGGCTTTAGGGAAATGTAATCTTATTTAACCCGAACATTGGTTTCCTGATGGCCTTATTGACCTCTGATAAGAACAGGATACGATCAGATAAATAGAGGAAGAGAAAATGAAGATGAAGGAGGAGAGAGACTGACACAAAACCCCATTTTCCTAAATGTCACATGTAGAGGGATACTTTGGAGGGCCGTCAGGTAAATTGACTTTTACTTGCTTTCGCAACGCAACTGACAGGGGAGGTCCAAGGCATTTCAGGGGACATGACTGATGTTGTGCAGCCATGGGGAGGGCCGTTACAGCAGGCGTACAGCTCCTAGGGCAGCCCCCCTGCAGGTTCCTCTGGGTATCATGACAGGATGATGGAGAAAAATCGCCTCATCTCTCTCCCTCATCATCCCTCGCTGGGAGAGAATGCATTTAGCAGTGAATGAGAGCCATTGCGAATATAATGAGGCACCTGGCAAGCACTCCAACAGCAGATTTTCATCCAATTTGGTCGTAGCTGTCATCGTCTCAACATAATGGAGAGTCGGTCGACTGTACAGACTGAGAAAGGTGTCGGCTGAAGGGGGGGGGGGGGGGTTGAGGGGGCAAATGTGTTTGTCTCTGCTTTGGAATTGTAAAGGCGGAGAGGTGATATTTTGCATTTACACATTTTTGTCATGTGGCTGATGTTTTAAGCCAAAACACTATCAGCGTACAGCGGCAGAAAGTAGAATGTACCTAAAAAAAATAGAGCGTGAACAATGCGACAACGTCAGGATAACCATGCGTCTCCAATTGCCTCTAAGAGGGGCTCTAATTGGGAGGGTATTTTTTTTGCCTTTCTAAAACCAAACATTCAAGAGCAAAAGTGTGAGGAATGGATTAAACATTTCCTCTAACATAAACTGCAAATGTTAGCATGTGTGGCTAACTAACGGCCTACAGTACAGTGGTACCCTAGCGTTCATTACAGGTTATGTAACAGGATTACAGGAGTTTTTTATAAAAAAGAAACTTGTCACAATGGTTTACGCTCCAGTAACCCCGGCCAAACTCCGGCATAGCATTACATTCGCCAAACCCATTAGTCCTCATCTGAAAAATCTTTCCTCTTGTAACGTGAAAAGTGAACAGCCAGCTCGAAATGCGAACCGTTCAGCCGAAAACAGTGTTTCCGACTCATGAAGCTAATTTTAGCTTAATTAGCTAGCTAGCTAGAGCGGATGGAATCTGTTATCACTTCAGCCGGCAAATTGACTGATGCTGGCTAGACATGAGGAGCTGCCTTTGTCTACCTCTGTCTGACGGACCCATTGATGAAAATGAAAACTGCAGTGATGAATCTGCCATCTGAGTTATTATTAGTAAACTGGTGCCGTGCAAAAGCGGAAATCTTGAGAGGCGTAGCAGTAGCTAAGGGGGTAGATAAACAACCTAAAAGCCCATTGGGTGACATGAAAAATGCAAAGCTGAAAACAGCAGATTGTCTTAGTTTATGAAAAAGTTGCATGGTTTTCCATGCAGGACGGGGATGATATGGGAAAAGATTGTTGATATTTAGTGCAGACAGAAGCTGTAAATGAATGAGTTGAGGCCTACAGTACGATGCCATTTTTCAATGTGAAACCTCAATCTGGGTTTTGTCAGAAGGATTTTCTGTCATTTTTGTAACCTGCTTTTCAGTGGCAGGAAGAAGCCCCCCCCCCCTGGAAATTGAGCCATTACCACTGAAGACACAATCATTCTTCACCGTCATCATTTCCATAACATAAAATGATCCACGATGAGGAATAGAAACCAGTGGAACTCGTGGAAGCAGCGGGACTACCCATCTATTTCATCTGTTAGTCTCAATGTCTCAACCAGCCGAGTTGCTATTCAGCATTGTGGCAATCTCACAACTGCAAAGGAGACAGAGGTATAACGTGACTGCATGTTGTACAGTTTTGGCTCCAAGACATAACTAAATAAAGTTATTGACCCAAATGGTATATATACAAATATCTAGCAGCGTCTGAAACCTCCTTTCAAAATCGGACGTGCTGCATTGGACAGTTGTTTTTCCCGCTTACTCCTTCGTGGTGGCGACTTATCCTTGAGAGAAATTTGAGCCTGTGGGAGTTTTTTCCCCACATCTGTTTCTCTGTTCCCTATTTTGTGGTGAAGTTCCAAAAGACTTGCTGTGAGGATGAGTCGCTTCAGATCGAACTCTCTACCCGGGATTCCACAAATACTTTTATATCCACTTTTGTCACCGTGATTGTAGCCCGGTTGTCAAATTACTGCATCAATGCGTGCAGCTATAATTGTCTTAAATATTAAATAATTGGATTCATGCAAAACATCTTGCCAGAAAGAAATGAAATGCGTAGGAGAATGCAGTGTAGTTAATCACTGCTCATTGAGAGTGACAGGAAATAGCAATTTTTTATAGGGCACTTGGTTTCTGTTTAATACTGAGTGTCTTGGACAGTGAGAAAGAAGTAGCTGTGATTAGTTTTCTAGCCGTGCTGGCTCAGCTCCTCTTAATTTTCATTAATTGGAATATGCAGAGGAGAGGGCTGGTGGCCTGTTCAAAGGTACAGTGGCTGACACACTTTTATTACATGTTATGAACTGTCACTGAGGTATTAACACTACATACAAACGCTATTTGTGGGTGTGTTTTGGAGTGGCATGGTGTTTCGCCCTTATTTTCTCTTGCCGGTCTGGCTGTCTGTCATGTGGTCAAGCGAGCCAGCCAAGCATGCATAATCGAGGCAGGGAGCACAGGAGCCTGGACACCGCAGAGATTCCTGATCTACTCCCCAAGGAAGCTGGTCAAAGTGTACAAAAGCGAGATTGAATTACAGCCGGGGGGGGCAAAGGTCAAAAGGCAGAAGTTCCTCAGCAGATTTGGTTAGCCAAGCTTTCTGCGCAGAATGTGAGAGGTTACAGCGTTGCTATGGCGGCCTCGCCACCGCAAGCTGAACCCGACATGCACCTCTTCAAAAGTGTAACTACAGCTACAGAGCTCCTCACTGCAAACCTTATGCTCAATGTGATCGACAATCTTTGTCACAGTGAATGAAAGTACGTAACTATAGCGACCGCAGGGACACGTCTCTGATTCAGTAATTCAATTCAATTCAATTCAGTTCAATTTTATTTATATAGCGCCAAATCACAACAAAAGTCATCTCATGACACTTTACAAATAGAGCAGGTCTAGACCGACTCTTTATAATGTTATTACAGAGACCCAACAGTTCCCAGTAATGAGACAGGGCGAAGTAGAAGTTACCGGGATGTAACTCCAGATCTATGAATATGTGCGTAGCCCAACAGAACTGTAATTGAAGCATGATACGACTTGATCACGCCCGAGGGAATACTTTGATATTTGGGGAAATGCACTTATTCTCTTTCTTGCTCAGAGTTAGATGAGAAGATCGGTATCACTCTCATGTTGGTACGTAAAATAAGAAGCTTTAGCCAGCTAGCTTAGCTTAGCATAGAGATTGGAAACAGGGGGAACCTAGACCTGACTTCCTGGGGTCTCTGCTGACAATAAAACTCTAGGAAGTCAGTCAAAAAAACAGTCCAGCACATAAACCAACATTTGGTGGACCCACCCATCCACCCCCCGACCTCCTCCTTCTGTAGATGCTTCGCAAACATATGTCTGCTGAGATGACTCATATTCCTTTTTTTAACTTTGCCCTTGCCTCTCTGACTGCAGGAAAAGCAAGGTTGTCTGCTGGCGTTGTGGGATGCTGTTGCCCTTGTGTCATCCCGCCCTGCCCAGCCATCTGGCCCCACTACCACTGGCATGCATTAACAGTGACCTCCGGGAGAAACACGTGCCGCGTCATTCTGCACCTTCTGAAAGCATTTATCCCGGGTAGAAAGACCCCCAGACTTGGGGAAGATATGCTACAAGACAGGGCTTGACAGAGCAGATGAGGATGAGGGGGAGGCTGGGGAGAAGATGGGGGGAGTGAAGGGGGGGTTAAAGTAATGACTAGGGAAGACTGGGGATAAGAAATTAGCCTGTCCTGTTGGGCATCGATGTAGAAAGCGGGGGGGGCAACACTGGGATGAGTCACCTGAAAGCCCTTTGTTATCATTAATCTCCACAATCTTCCTTTAGCTGCGCTGTGTAAGGGCAAAAATCTGATCAAAATGATGGACAAGGGAAGGTATAGTATAGTAAATCCAGATATAGAGATAAAAAACAGTAATGTTTCAGCAGAGTGCAGCCAGCATGAAGCAGGAAGACAACAAAAATCGAATCACCGTGTGGAAGGGGACTTTAATTTTGAATAACTTCATTACAATTGTAAACGCTATTATAAAAAGGTGTGGCAAATGAGGTTGAATTAACAATTAGCGGCATTTGTCAGTCGAGTCGGAGGCACTTGCGTCAAGGAATTGACCAATTATAGCAAATGGTCACGCAAATTGGATGGGACAGAGAAGTAAATAAATAGATGTGGCTTTTAAACGTGTTGGGGAACATGCTGTTTAATTGTTTAATTAAAGTGTGGAAAAAGAGGCACAGTGTGAAACCCGTCGCCTCCAGCGTGACAGTATTGCCAACCTGGCAATTATCATTAATGACAATCCAATAAATAACACTTCTTAAAAGCAGCAAAGAGAGAGTCTCTCCAACCATGAGTGAGTGTGTGTGTGTGTGTTTATTGAGACTCCACCATAGAGTCAATATATGGACAATATAGACGCTAAAAAACATGACAGGCGACACCTTTAAAATTCTGTTAGAGATTATTTTTGCAGCTGTTTTCTTTGGAACAAAATGACATTCTGACAAGGCAGACACTGCATTCATCATCCAGGTCAGCTGCAGCAATCCTTTTTGTGGTAAAGTTAGCTGAATTCTGTCAAATGTCCTATGAAAAGAGAGAGCAAGAGCGTGCAAGAGGGAAAAGACGGACCGCTGATGCATCACTGAATCAATAACGCTCTTTCAAGCAAGCTTTCATAGGGAGGCCGATTCAAACAGTATATATTGTGAAAGAGCAGGTCCGACAGCATTGCAGGGCAGATTTGTTGGCCTTCCACCTGTCAGAGCGAACAGAGCAGAGCTGTGCTTATCGGGCTCCTCACAAAGTGATCTCTGTTGCTGCGGCTCAGGCAGTGAGGTTCAAGAAGGCGACGAGGCAGATCGTAAAGGCCCTGAAGGACAGGAAGCAGTAGCCTGACACAGCCTCTTGATCTCGCCTGGTATTTCACGAGGGGGCTGACACCACGGTTACCTCTCTCGCCAGCGTGCAGCGGCTCACGCTACTTTTCTTCATGTTAAGTCATCGAATTATTCTAGAAGCCAATGAGAAGTCAGAACATTTGAATATTGTTTCGAAATCTGCGGTGAGAACAGTCAGCGTGAACCAAAACAGTAAAGTTATTGGCTGTAAAATCCAAAACAACAACAAGAGTGGAAAGACGCTTAAAAAGCTCTGTGAAGCTGAGGGGAACTGCGGGGTCTGTTGATAATTCTCTGTGGGTTCGTCACTGAGAGTGATGTGATCGTTGTTCATATAAAAATACTGAACAGTGCAGCTTTAAGATTCTTAGATTTTGTTTTCATCACGTTGTTGTTTTTGACGGGGACAATGCTCATTGATCAACAGAAACAAAGAACTGTAAAGAAGCCAGAGGCTCATTTCTAGCTGTTGTCTCTGGCCAGACATTAGTTGGATTTATTGGTTGATTTACACTAAACGGTACGTGGACACCCCTGTCCCTGCGCCCAAAGCCAGGTCCTTAAAGACACGGTCTTCTCAACTTGGTGTGGCTTGACTGGCCTCACAGAGCCCTGACCTCAACCCCATCCAACAACTTTGGGATGGATTTTCACCAAATGTCCATCCCTGGCCTCATCAACGCTCTTGTCGGTGAATGGGAGCAAATCCCTGCGATGACTGGACCCAACACACTAACTAACACAATCTCACGGTTTTACTGTGAAACCAGGAAGTAACGAGATGAGCAGGGTGAACTGCGCGGAACGGCAGAGCAAGGCGTGCAAAAAAAACGGAGATTGCCGCAGAGCCGCGAACCGCGTTTGGCAAATTGAACGGCCTGGCGAAGAACGGAGTGAAGAGCTGGGGTTTGTGCACTGAAGGACCTTGATTAGTGGATGAGCTGCAGGTGAATCGGCAGCCGGAGCAGGAACAGGTAGCCACGTCCAGACACATATACACACACACACACACACACACACACACACATACACACACACAGAGAAAACAAACAGGGGACTCTGAATCAGATGCTAGATAAATGAACGGCACTGGCAATGATTAAAAAAAGACTGGCCTTTTAAAAAAATGACGTCAAATTACAGTAAAATTCCTACGTGGGCTTATACAGTATATTATATTAACTGAATATATTCATTATTTATACTGGGCCAGTATTAGTGTTTCTCTGTACAGAATAGATACAGTATCTCAAACGTCCTTTTTGCAAAGAGGCAATGGAAGCACACTCCGCCCTCACTACAGATTTCATGCCGTCGAAAAAAATAAATGCAATAATGCATACTCTCGTGGACAGACAACCGTGATGGGTGCTTTCATCTGAGCCACAGCACAAATGACATTTCTGGGATGTCTTGGCGGATGGACAGCTCTCACCCTGACTACAAAGGTTACTGTTTCATTCACTTTTCAGCAAACGCATTTCGGCTCTTGCTTTTACTTTTTCATCGACAGAGGCCTTTCTTTTGTGTCTCCTGCGTATGAAAAGCCTTCGCCGTATGTTGCCCTCTGTCCACTGTGATGAAATGGCTTGAAAAAAAGAATGTGGCTTTCTCATTAACAAACGACGCACTCTGTGCTGAGAGGTCAGAGTGAGTGTAAATGCTGCCTGCCTGTTGTTTTGCTCAGACCTGTTATGACGGCGCCTACAAATAGTGTTTTCCAGTCGGATAGATGAACGCAAACATGAAGAGGCAGGGAAATCTGTCAGTGCTCACTTGCAGCTGCGACTGCCGGCATTTAACAGAGAGGGACACATATTCAAAGCAAGACTGACGTCCCCTTATCACATCCTGTGTTCGTGCGCACGCACACACACACATACACGACTATACTACTTCCAATCCTGTGGCTGATTTCACACTTTCCATAATTCTTCACATCGCGAAGGGGTGAGGTGAACAGATGTATGCAGCTATTTCCCTTTCTCCACCCTCATCCCTACTGTCTCTCCCCCTTTTTTCACACCGCACGCAAGCGCGCCACAACCATTAGGATGAATTATTCATGACATCTGGAAAGTGACAACATTTCTGTGAATGAGAGAGAAAAAAAACAAAAAACCATGCAGCCCATTTGTCCATCAGCTGGTCCCATATATGAGTCATCAATCACCGCCTACAGCGGAAACTCTTTCTTATCTCCGTCTCTGTGTAACACACACAGACAAAATCACACAGACTGTGTATCTTTCTCTATTGTTTGCTTCGTCGCTATCAAGGAGAAATATATTCCCAAAGCCAATTCTTGCCACAGACAAAATAAGGTAGTTAATAACAGCGAGACGCTGTGGTGCGACCAGCAAAAAAAAACAAAACCCCCAAAAAAACAAAAACCTGGTGACTGTTTGTGGATGTTTCTGTGTGTGTTCTCTTGTATGTCCGTATGGAGCTGCAATGTCCTCAGAAGGATAGAAACACGAATATATGGACATTTTGCAGGCTGTAACTGTTCAGGGGGCCTAGTTAAACATCAAGGCCAGGGCTTTGGGTTAAAGGACACATATGTCATTTGTCTTGTTACAGTTTTAGGTCACTGCAACTCATTGTACAGCCACCACAGGGCAAATGATGAAGATCCTTTCGCAGCTACAGCATTTTGTGTTTTTCTTGCGTTTGATTGGAGGTATGCTGGACAAAATGTGTGTCCTGACATAACCACGGGGAACGTTTGTTTTATTTTTGGAGAATTCAGGCTCTGGTGACGTTTTATTAAAGCTGCTTTAATCAATATTGTTATACAAGCAATGGAATGACTACATGTGATGTAAAAAAGTGACAAAGCGACAGAGAACTATTTGCCAGACCCTGCAGCTGATATGACATATTTATTTTATTTTATTTATATGCTTATTTATGTGTCGCTCTATGTCTGTCTGATGTGTAAATAGTCAACATTTTGGTGCGTCATTTGGCTGGAGGGGCTTGGCGGAGTGATGCAGGGCAGCAGAGGGAGAGGGGAGGAAGGTTCAGCCCCTCCGCTTGAAGCGGAACGTCAAGGTTGTGGAACCCGGATGACCTTGGTTTGTACAGAGTCGCTGTGATTGGCTAGTTACGTGCTAGCAAACCCTGATTGGTTGTTTGATTCAAACCGGGTCCATTTAAAAAGAAAAACAAAAAAAAAAGACTAAATACAAAGGGGTGGGGTGCCAACAGACACACTTTATTGCTAGCGACATGCCAAAATGACGATGAAATGATATTGCCTACTGCAGCTTTAAAGAAAACAGTCAACAGAAGTCCTCACGGGTATAGTAACACAAACCGTCTCCCCATACGTGAGAGCCTGGGTCGATGGCTTCCTCGTGTGCTGAGTGAAAGTGGGTCGCACCGCTCATGGATGAAACATGAGGGCGGGTGAGGGGGGTGGGGTGGTGGGGTGGTGCTTCAGACAGCAGAGAAGCGGAGGTGACGGAGAGAGATGAAGCAGAGCCTGAGCCTGGCTGCATATACATCCTTCCTACAGACGAGACTCCTTCTTGCTGCGAGACTAACTGAGCTAGGTTAACTAGCTGCCGGCAGCTACAGCTAGCGGTTACTTTAGCAACACGTTGAGCTTTCTGTCCATCAGGAGACTCTATAATTCTCAGAGAGCTGGAGGACATCAGAGGGAAAACCAGAAAATAAATGTTTTCTCCAGAAAATATGATCCTGTTTCACCCAAAATCAGTTAATGGAGTTATAAAGTTGTGTTTTTGTACGGTAACCAGTGAGGCCCGGCCATTGAGAACATTGAGACACCCTCTGGGGGCGTCACAAAAATTCGAGAAAGCGTTTCTTTGGATGCAAAATTTTTATACGCCCTCGAGTGCAGGATGAGTCATCAATGTTTTCTTTTATTGTTTCCAGGCAATGACAATCTCTAAAATACCTTTAAGAATACCGTCTCTATAACTCGACGCACTGCTAATACACTCTTGTCAACTGCTGCAGCTCCCTTCATCTCGTCCCTCCTCCTTCTCATGTCTTGACGCTTGTGGCGTTATTTATCTAATGTTCATGTATGTCATTGTTGTGCGGATAGATTACTTCTCCCAGCAGAATCCTCGTTGCTGCTTGGATTTTTGTTTTTTGCGAGCTCCCTCCGAGTCTTTTTTTTCCCCCCTCACTAAATCGAACCAGGGCTGGTTAACTCTCACGTGTTGACCGCGAGACTCACGCGATTGGCACTTTTCACGCGCGACACCAGCGGTTCAGGGGGCATCCATTAACAATATAACAAAATTCAATCCTATCTGCTCATAGCCACCGGATTCTCCCGAGAGTCCAATTTTCCAATGCCCCCTTACCCCCTGTCCTCCCGTCTCCACATTTTGGAACGAAAGATCCCCAGAATCCCTGGTTAGGTTTGGTCTCACGATTTAGGCTATGATGTCTGGAGGTTGGCAAGTATGCTGACTCATCATTGACCATTGCTGAGTAATTATTGACTTGCCTTATTGACAGTATCAATGTTGCCTGTGGGGAAAGGTCAATTCGCACTCAAACCACTCTTGTTTACATCTCGTAAACATCATACGACGAGTCACACTGGATAAACGTGTACATTAAATGGCACACAGGTACCTTTGACTCCTAGCTGGCTGAATGAAAAGCGACCGAGGACTGAATACGAGATATGAAACTCCATAAAGGTTCAGTGTTTCAGTACCCTCCTGTGGATCACCCCCTTTACAACAGTGACCCAGCCTTGCACCGTTTATGAGAGCTACTTGAGGTATCACAAAGAACAGAGGGAGTAGGTGGGGAGGGGGGCAGTTACGAGACAGAGAGGGTAGCCGGAAGCCACTTGTCAGGAGTAGGTTGCAAAAGGCTTTAGTGCCTTCAAAAGAGAATGTGTTAACAGAACAAAAACCTTTATCATTTAACCCCTTTATCAACCTACAGATGATGTTGCAGAGACAATGGATATTCAGTTTATGGTTGGGAGCTGTTCATATGACATTTCTTATAGAAATTAGAGCTGAGGGCTTCCTCGCTGACATCACAGGACAGGTCCTAAAATAACTTTTCAAGTGAACTCCCGGGGGAAATGTTTTAAATGTCTTGTGTATCATTGTATTTCCCTGTGATTCAGCCAGACTCACAGAACTATCTCTGAGGCTTTTGGGTTCTATTAGAATTTGTTTATTCTTCTCCCATGTTACCAAAATCTGTAAACTTGGGTGGGTGACTAGCAAAGATCTCAAAAATGCAACTTGACCCTAAACCATACGTCCCACGTCCATCACTGCCACACCGAAATGAGACCATGTTCCACAAGCAACTTTTCCACCACTTTAGCTCACACTCTGCATATGGAGGCACCATCTGACACATATGCTGGCCAGGCAGCACAGGAGCGGAGTGGTAATGACTGTTCATGTTAATTCACACCTTGCTCTCAGCGGCTGTGGGCGGACCGCTGAAGAAGCTAAGAGCGCTGCAGGACCATGAGGGGAGCCGTTCCCTCTGCCGCACGAGATGATGCAGAGAGAGTGTAGGTGCAAAAGAAAGAGAAGGGTACTTCATGACAGACAAAGACAGAAGGAGATTCGTTCTACTTGAGTTTTTCTTTTTTCTTTTTTTTTAAAAAGTGATCTCATGACTCAACTCACACAGCACCGTCCTCCGCACATGTACACGCATGAGAACCTACACAAAGTGTTCACAAGCGACAGTGGTTTGTTAAGCTGGGAAGCCGATGACTTGTACCGTTGTTTCGTGGTAAAGCCACTGACTTTTGTCCTCCTTATACTCAACCGTTTTATTTTGGTTTCATTTTGAGTGTCCGAAAAGGCCTGCGTTTCCCTACCGAGGCTGGGAGTGAAAAAGATAGCTCGCCACGTTTGTAAGCCAATTTATGCAGAAGACGGGGCACATCCACAGTGTGAGCTCACGGGGGACACTTGAGATGATTAAAAAAAAAAAAAAAACGCATCTCAAAGCAAATAAGGACACATACTGTGCTACAAATCAGGTTAAACTCTCAGACACGCACATGCACAATGGGTGCACAAAGAAACGCACCAAGGCCACATACACCTCAGGACACGCAGACGTGTGCACACCCACACTCGCACGCGCCCCGGTGCAAACGAGTGAGTCATGCGTTGTGCATGAGTATAAAAGGAAGCTCAATGTCAACCCCAGCGCTGTTTCCTCCTCTCCATTTCTCTTTCTGTCTCCTGTGACATTTTCCCAGATAATCCAGGAATGTGCACCCCGGCCCGCCCACGCACGAGCTTGAGTGTGCAAGGGGATCCACGTCGAAGCAAAGGTGCAATTAAATTAATAAAGTGTGACATCTTCATAGCTGTTTTGCCTCTTTTTGCCGTATGAGCCGCCATCAGACACGTAGCACCGGGGAGTTCTTTTGAAAAATTGCCCGTAATGAAGCCGAATAAGATAATACAAACCCTCTGTACATAAAAATGGATGAGTGAAACAAAGCGGCGAACATCTGTTTGAGAATGGAGAGCTGCCATCCACTCTAATTAACACACGACCTCTCTAAATATACGGGCGGAAAAGGAGGTTTTGTGAAATGGTATTTTGGGTGTTTCTTCTGCTTCCGCTCATCTTGTCAAATACAAGAATAGTGACATGTCGCCCCCCCCCCCAGTGATGCTGGCAAGCAACAGAATGTATCATCCGCCAGAGAAAGTTTTATAAAATAAAAGTCTCACCAATGGCGCAGTAGATATTTCTCATAAAAGAAACTGAAATTTGATTTCAGTTGTTGTTGGAAATATAAGCTGTGATGCAGCTTTTGGTCACACCTTTCCATTTTGTGAGGATAAAAACCTTTTGTGGATATGTTTGGGGAAACAATCTAAGCTTGTGCTTTTAAGTTTGCAGCATGGCCTCGTCGGACCAATTCGCAAATGTGAATTATCTGGAACCTCTCGGTTCATTTTCGAGTTATCAACAGGCGCTGACCTACAACCAATCAGAGCAATGAAACATTACAAACAGTGACGGAAAAATGTAAACAGACTACAGCGTGCAGCTGTGATGGTGTCGAGAAAAATAGAGAAAACACACCGTCCAGTTAATTTAATATTGACGCAGATTCAACAGGATGTTCCACACCAGCGGTAGCCATCTTGGTTGTTTACGGAAAATTTGTAAAACGTAAATTTCTTCTTTTTGGTAATTAAAATTTTGTTCAAATAAAAACAAACGCCAAGTATATATATATATATATATATATACTGATTTCTTAGCAAAAAATGTATTAATTTCATTTTGACTTAAAGACCAAATAACTGATATGCTTGCATGATCAGTTGCCCTTTAATTCCACAGCCACGAAGTCATACAAAGCATCTGTTGTGTTATTTGCGGACTGTGTAGGCCATCCTAGTAGACAATACACTGTCAAAACCACACACTGCCCATATGCCAAGATGTGTGTGTGTGTGTGTGTCACACAACACAGATGCCACCTACCGGGCGCTGACCCCAGTGGCCTCCTCATGGGTGAGCTGTCATCTCCGAGGGGAGGAAGAAGCAGAAGTTAGTGCTGGATGTCAGACGAAGGACACAGCAGAGGAGAGGAGTATGTCAGAATTATGGGAAGAAAAGGGAAGAGGAAGTGTCCAAAAACGGAGAGAGAAAGGCCTCCTAGCCGGGGTGATATGTTTTTGTGAATCAGAGGAGGATATAAAGGGAGTCGAAGTGGGGGAGAGTCTGGATATACAGACTATCTTCAGCACTAAAAGATCCATGGCAACCTTCCCACTTCAGCCTTTTGAACATCTCTTAAAACAGAAAGGCAGCAGATGGTCTACATAGGAACAATATTTGACACAAGCAGGCAGTTATATTTGTGAATTTCGTTCGACAGTAAGAAATTACGTCATCACCCCCCATCGCTTTATGAATAGCACTCCTGTGCACCAATAGCCACTGAAAAACTACCACTCCTCAACTTCGGCAAGGCCAGTTGAGGAATGACATTAAATAAAACTGATGTTGATTCCCGCCATGGAAGTTTGAAGACACTTCATTCAAGGGAAGCTGGCTGCACTTTGGACTCTCCGGCTCTCTCAAAGATCAGCACGGTGATAGGCAGCTTGCCATTGGTCGATGGCATGAATTGTGCACCAAAGTTGAGCTCGATACAAAATACGTGCAGATGTACTCGTTTGGAATTCACTGAATTTGCTGCAAGATTTCACTGTGTTTAATGCTGGTGTGAGCAAGCCTCTATGGTGAAGTTGTGCTGTTTCTGTGTTCCTTTATTGGATGATGAAAAAACATGACAGAGCAAGTCCTCGACAAACTTTCCTTTTAACCCTCATATGTCACATTTAAATTTTAAAGTGTATAGCTAATGCAGATTACTCACTTACATTGCATATAGCACGTTTTGAGTTTACAAATGTACAAAAGAAGAGAGAGGGATCGCAAAATGTGTGGGTGAGAGCATGCTCAGGGAGGCTATAAAACATTGTACTCCTGCAAGAAATACAAATCACATAGAGGAACATTTGCTGTTCCCAAAACCACCCCCCCCCTCCAAAACGTTGGCTTACAAAGGAAACTAACTCTGCCCGACGGGGACAGATGTGATGGCTGTCTGCTCTGCAGAAGAAGACAGATCTGTAATAACAGCAGATGGTGCTGGGTTTTTCATTCCCCCACTCATTTCTTTGCAATTTAATAAACTGTGGGGTTTTTTGGGTTTTTTTTTTTTCCACACCGGAGTGCATCGTGATCTCTGGCACCTAAAGTGGAGTGATGAGAAATTGCTCTGCCATCACTCAGGTTTTCAGACAGCTTTGACTTTTACAGTGAGCTCGCACCTCAAAAAAGCAGAACGACAAATGACGCTTGAGTCGTAAATGTTTTTCTTTTTTACTTTACTTCACCAAGGCTTCCTCATTAGCACGTCTTCCTCATCTTTAACTTGTTCACAAGGAGGGATGTTATCACAGCCAACACCAGCGAAAAATATCAGATTTGTATGCAGCTGCAGATCATCATTCCCATCTGCTTTTAGGTGCATTTTGTAATCTGCACAGAAATAACAAGTTAAAAGACACAAGTTTGTTTCTTTTGACAGTGAAAAACATTGTATGCATGGCCAGAGGAAACAATTTAATTCGTGACAGTGCCAAAAAAAGAGTTGCTGGTGCTTTTTGAATTATGTCACCTTGTTGTACTCTCTTCACAGTATTCATATAATCGTTCCAAGTAGAGACAGCCATTCATTGAAACACTTCTCTGGTTGACATTTAGAAAATTTGATAAAAAATGTCCCACAACCAAACAAATTCTGAACTCCTTAAAGCTGCACTAATCAATATTCTTATATTAACAGTGGATGAAATGTCTGTGTATGACGTGAAAGGGGTCACTCGTAGCGACAAACCCACAGAGAATTATCCCCCGACGCGCCTTTAAGCTCATTGTTTTGGTTTTGTGGCCGGCAACTTCACTGTTTTGGTTCAGTCTCACCGCTCTCGCCATTTAATATTAGTTTGTTATGTTTGGAGTCTTGAGAATTTTGAAGTATTACGAATTGTATTCTTATGAAGTAACTCCAAAAATGGAAAATGCACAAGTTTCAGTGGAAATTTTATGTGTGCGTGAACGTGAGTCTGTAGTTACACGGGAGGTTTTGGCTTTGCAAATGTGTAATTTAAGATATATTAACTAATTTTTAATTATCAGTAATATATACATTGTAAAATTAAGTCAATCTTTATATTGTACAACCAACACGTATACCAGAAGAAATAATTGTCAAGCGTGTGTTTAAAAAAACAAACAAACCCTATCACAGTGAAGGTTCAAGTTTATCCCAGAAATCTTTCTTTAGAGTTTCACACAGTGGAGAAAACAGGAAACAAGAAACAGATTTATTGACCCAGTGGGACAAAATATTAGGTACGCTTTATAATACAATGCAATCCACAAACCACAGCCTCAACCACAGGGTTTTAGTTGAAGGGCCATTGCACAGGACTGCATAATGTTGTTGTTTAAAGTCCCTGTATGTGCTTGTATACATCTGTGGGGCCATCTGCGCTGCGTTGGTGTGTCCCGGCTGGGGAAGAAACAGCACCAGTTGTAGGCAGTGACAAGGCAAAGCCGCCCCGTAATTGAACTGTCCAGTGTGTGACCGAATGTGTGTGTAATTGAATGGCCCTGTGTGCAAGGTTGTATGTATATGTATGTGTGTGTGTGTGTGTGTGTGTGTGTGTGTGTGTGTGTGTGTGTGCAATTGAAGTGTCCATAGCAGTCTGCAGGGATGTTCATTGATTAGTGAGTCAGATTTAGCTGCTCTCTCACACGGCATGGCCAGCCTTTTATTAGCCTCTCCTACGTGTGTACACACACACACACACACACACACACACACACACACACATATATATATATATATGAAACAGAGAGGCAGGTTGAGATAAAGAACCGGATAGGAGATCTCATTTGCTCTCCTGTCAGTCACCGCTGATTCATCTGAGAGGGGATCAAGAGCTTGTGGCTTGCTTTCAAAACACACATTCAGAAGAAGATCAAGGGGAGGAAACCTGCGTGAAGAAAACACCAGAGAGCGGGCAGGAAATCCTATAGAACACTACAAAGATAACAGACAGCGACAGAAATAGAGAAGAAAGATACGCAGCGCTGTCTGTCACGAGTTACCTCCATGTTGGTTGGTTGCCTTTTAATAGTACATGGGAAAATGGCCATGCGCTGGTGTTGAACATGTTTCTGCTTCTCATGAAGCAAAGACAAACTGAGCGGATGGCGGAGGGTTCATGAGCTAAGCGAAGTCATTATTTGTCACCACCTGACCAAAGCCGTTTAAAATGATTACTTTGCAGCCACAGAGAGAGAAAGAAAAGTATTTTCTGATAGAAAGGAAGGCATTACAAGCATCTTCACACAAGACATTTTGACTTGTGGAGTCTTTTACACCCCTCCCATCGGAATCTGGTAATTGGTCAGCTGATCAGATGGGACAGTAAAAGGAGAGGCTGGGCTAAAAGTAATATTATTTTATAATGGCAATGCTGTAGAGAGAAATTAGGTTGGACTGATATCTCATATGTCCCTGCACCTCTTTCTCTCACCTCTCTCTTGCATGCTTGTTGGGAGGAGCGAGGACACGAGAAGGAGAAGCATGAAGCCAAACTGAAAGCACCCTCAAAGTCCGAGGATCCAGAGGTGTAACATTATGTGTGTATTTGCCTCTATACGATGGTATATCAACGCTGGCGTGTAAGCCTTTGGGGAAATGTAGTAAATGACAAGAAAGGAAGAGGGGAAAGTGGATACATGGAAAAGCCATTTACAACGTTTCATCAGAAAGTAACTCCTGGAGCTCAGCGAGTGTTCCAGACTGACGAACAGTGTGGGAGGATCTGAGAGATGACTTTGGCTTTACGCTCACATTAAAATGGAGTCATGTGCAGTAACTGACCTTTACTACTCCGACAGTTTCCACTGTGGCTGCAGTGATGTGTGGTCAGCCTCTGTCAGCACAGATGCAAACTCAGGTATGAAAGTGTCATGGAGGGAAGTATGAGCACAAGCGAGGCAAAGTGAATCAGAGCAGGCTCGGTAGATAGGGATGAAACTGAGAGTCCAGTGGAGCTGTTATGTAGTGGGGATAGTAAAGGAATTAGGGGCAGGGTCTGATGATGAGATGATGATGATGATTTCTTTTTTTTACACACATTTTGAGTGGAATAGCCAGATAAACGAATACCGTAATTAACCCCAACGTTTTTCATTTCACGGTATCTTTGACAATGTGCTCACGCTGTATGGATTGCATTTACATCTGGCTGAGATCCAGTCGCAGAGCGAGCCGGACCACCCCCAGATTCGGTATTTCCACTCACCTTGCATAAACAAGCGTTTTTCATCATCCAGATAAGATATCCAGATACATATGGCATGTTAATGCCAGGTGTAAATGGGGAGTTTGACTTCTGGTCAGGTGAGGAGCGGCAGGTCGGAAATGAGAGGAAGTGACGGAACTGATGAACTGGCAGCAGAAATTATTATTATTATTATTATTTATTGTGATCTTTAAGTTATTTTCAGGATTGTGGGATCATTTCACTAGATAAAGGTAATTCAATCTGGAGAGACCACAATGTCTGGTGAAGGGACGGCTGAAGATCTGGATGAGATGAGATGAGCTCCACCCTGACACTGAATGTTGTTTTGTGATGCATTTAACAGAAGTTCGCAATTTGCATGATGTGATTTCTTTTCTAATGTGCTACTGTATGAAATTACGAATCTATCTGTTGCTTTGCTGCCAGTTCGTCACACTTGGTTGGTTTTCCTCCTGTCTTCCCCAATTTTTCTCGAGTCACCAGCCGCCACAGTATCGTATACTATAGTATTAGACTATCCACCTCACAGCTCCCTTTAATGTTTCTTTAGCACTTCTGTCCACTCACTTAAGAAAGACAATTATTTTCACTGGTTATGGATGTGTGCACTTATCTAAGTTTGTCTCTACAATCTTGTATTCCTTCTTTGGTTTTACCTGCTTCACACACACACACACACACACACACACACACACACCCATGAGAAATAACTGAAGACTGAACTGAGGACACGAGATGCAGGCACAGGTACATAATTACACAACCCTTCATGCCTGCGCAGACCTCGGCCCTACAGTAGCTCTTAGAGTTGAGCTTGTGTCAAGTTGAGCCTTTAGGCTGGTACGCGTGATTATAATTTCTTTTCCAGGAGCTTGCTTTGAAAATGAGTAGTGACAAGACCTGCTTTCTTCACGGCCCGTTCTAAATAAAGCGAATGGAGTGCTAAAATGGAAGCAGAAGAAGAAGAAGGAGCAGAAGGCCAGGCGGCAGAGGAGACGAGAGATGGCGCCGACAGATCAGAGCATGTGAGGCGACTTCACTCTGAGATAATTAGCAACCTTTGACACTGGACCTGCCGCGAATGAGTAGCAGCTAAGCAGAAGGAATCCATGTCAGGCTAATTAACAGAACATGCTAATGAGATGATTTGTCCATGATACTGGCTGTAACTGCAGAAGGGCAAATGATAAGAGGAGGGGGAGAGGAAAGAGGCAATCATTATGGAAACACAGGGAGTGATATTTAAAGGTGATTAGCTTATTATAGAGCTAATTGACTGAAGCTTCACCCCGGTGGTCTGCTCCAACTCGGGTGTAAATCACGGGTAAGTAGTGGAATTATTTAAGTAAACTACACTGAACAAATAGAGAAATCTTTCTCTCTCACTCTGCCGTAAATACTTAAAACTCCAGTGTATGCTTTTTCATCTGTTCGTCAACCTCTATATCCCATTTTTAATTAATTAGCGACTGAAGACTAAAATAAAAATCATTTTTAAGGTATATTTGACATTGTTTGTTATTTCAGATGAGAACGTCAATCTCTGTGTGTCCGTTAATTATGTGTTTAGCCTAGCTTAGCATAGATAGTGGAGATAGGGGCAAACAGCTAGCCTCGCTTTGTCTTAAGTGAAAAATGCGACTACCTACACTCATTTACACGATATGTCTCGCTTGTTTAACATGTACATGAACACACAGTCACATGAAGGTGATTCATTATGATTTTACCTGTTTACCTGTACAAACAGCAGCTGTGCGCACGCTGTGCAAGTCTTGAAACCACTAATTGTTTTTTTACATTTCCGTTTCTGGGTTAAACCAGCCAGATATAAAGTCTTTTAGTAATTAGTTAGCTTTAGTGTTGTTGGTAGGCATATTTTTCCACTTTGAACAAAGCCAGGCTAACTGTTTCCCCTTACCTCCAATCTGCTAAGCTAGGCTAACCACGTTGCAGGTTTACACATCCAGCAGATACGGAGCAACATTGGCGTTTATTTGGAGTTGTGTTTGTGTCCGCCGGATGGATGTGAGCTCAGTATTCAGTCTCCTTTGAGCTCTGGTTTATTCTCCACCAACTCCTGAGGAAAATATCCGGCTGCTAAATGCTCAGCTGTGTTTACCAGCAAGGCGCTAACTGTGTCTCTCGTTTGGTGCCTGGTAGGAAGTGTAGAGTGGATTTTAATTGCTTTTTTTTTGTTTTTGCTGAAAACAGCTGCCTGTTGTGGCTGAAAATGCTGTTGACGAGAACGGTGACGCTGGACCCAAACAGTGAAATTATGGGTTGGAAAACCAAAATGAGCTGAAACTCACTAAAAACCTCTACAGAGCTGAGGGGAACTGTTGGTTTGTCACTATGTGCAACACCTTTTACACACAAGTGGAGCCAGTGTGAATATAGAAATATTGATTATACGTGCTTTAAAAGCACACAGTTTATTGATGTTTTAATTACATGTTGAGTTGCTTAGAAACCACAGGAAGTCAAAATAAATGGACATGTAGCTTACACTTTGACGTGGCTCTGTAACAACAATCAGTTGTATCTTCATTGGGTGTAAATATGTTGCGTGTCCATCTACTGACAAGTAATTACAGCGCAAATTGCGCGGCGCAATTGAACTGCTTCCCCGCCTTCAGTCTTACATATTCTTCTTTCAGCCAGCGGCCCACCCCTCTCACTGTTTCCTCTGCTTTCGACATCAGCAGTGGTTATTTTTAGCTCCGTCCAGGGGGAGAGGGAGATGGAGAGAGAATGACACAATCCCTTATAAATGGGTGGATGAGAGGAGGAGGAGGAGGAGGAGGAGGAAGAGGAGAAAGCGTGGGCGCATTCAGGATGGGTGCTCATTTGAATATTCATAGAAACAGCTGTGTTCACAAAGGTGCTGAGGTGGCGGTGAGCACGGATGCATTGGTGAAAATCAATAGAGGCTGAGCGTTTTTGATGATAGGCTTGACTAATAATTGGGGCATACTAATTAGAAGTTACGTGGGACATGCTAATGTGATGGGGCAATGACAGTAGAAGTGAGAGATGATTTGTTCCTGCCTGAGTTACAGCAGAAAGGACATTTTTTTGTGGCAGTACCACAACCGTATTGAAGGTTCTCAGGTCTATGGCTATGGTAATCTCACTCTCTTCAAGAATATATATTGCTTGTGCCAAAAGCCAGCTCTGTAGCTGCCTCATCTCCAAAGATCCTGAGACATCCTGAGCCTTTCCAGGTTTTCTCTAGTTCTCTGTGAGCCTGACAAGACAGATCTGGCAGAATTATGGCTCTTAACAGTTCATTCTGTGTTGTTTCTGACTGGTGGCAATGTCGGTCTATCAGTGAGTCAGTGTCCTCTACTTTGGTCCAGACTGAAATATTGGATGGATTACCATGAGATTCGGTACAGATATCCATGGTCCCCAGAGGATGAAACTTACCGACTTTCGTGATTTGTCACAAACGTCCGCTTGGACTCGAGGAAGAACTGCTGGGATACAACGATGACGTGATTACATTTTTTACCCAAAAAGGTCAAAGGTCAACTACACTGACGACACAATGAGTAAACAGTAACTAGCACAGTACGGGCTTTCCTCCATCTTGTCCTTTCTGCCTTTCACTTCCTGCCTCATTTTGATTTTCGAGCGTCATCGGAATCACGTGACTTTTTGTCAAAGTCAATCCTGGATCAACAAGCCAATCATATCACATATCAAGCCTTTCCTCCTCGTTTCATATATTTTAGCAGAGTGACTAATAACAGGCACTGGTCTGCACCCGTTGATAAAAATGAACTGAGAGGTTCCAGACTGATTTCACTTTTGCCAATTGTTCTGGCCATGGCAGGCTAGATGGCATCTGCTGTGGCTTGTACTGCCTGTAATGTTTACTGCAGAGTGAGTAAAAAGGTCAGAGAGTTGGAAATGGTGGTCATATTACTCAGAACTGCTGCTGTATGAATGACTTGACTAATGACATTTAATGGCATTTCAGCAGCACTTTCCCAGCATGGTGAAAAGAAATGGTAACCGTAGAACCCGTTTCCAAAAGTGACTTTTGCTTTTAATCCAGTGCTTCAGCAGCTTACAGTACACAATGTACAATCTTACACACACTTAAGAGAGACAAAAAATAAACTTCTTGATATATATATTTGGTATTTCTGGTTATTTACTAAAGGAACAGTATCAAAGTGTGACTTAAGGTACTTTCATGCACATCATAACACTCACACAGACTAACTTGACTGAAATAAACTGAAACATTTCTGCCTCTCTTGAGCTACTCTATTACCGGCACCAATAGGCCTGCACAGCTTACATTAACTGCACCCTACAGAGAAATACTGATGTTGCAAGTAAAAGGCACTCAGAGAAAAGCTGGGCCATGCCAATAGACTCAAAGCAAATTGACCACAACCACTTAAGCAACTGAATAGTTTCATTCCAAAACCATGGATATTCATCAAGTTTGGCAAAGGAAAAAAAAAAAAACACAATCTGAAATTGACTTGTGAATTTTTTGAAGATGTTTCTGTCCTTCAAAATAACCCAATAATTATAACCCATAATGTGCTTCCCTTTCATGGGATTTTTCACGTTGTCTGTGTCAGTTTCTTCGAATGGCCGATGTCTCATTTTGGAATGAAACAATTACAATTAGACACTCACAGCAACACACTTGAAATCATTACAACCAGAGAGGCGTTGAAACAGAAGTAAGAATGATAGTGTAGGCAACTGCCTCAAACAGATACTGCACATACTGCACTTTATGTCTAACTTTGCTCTGTCTACTCAAAAAATAGAAGATACATAAATAGGCTTTACAGTCTGTACAAGGATGTTCATAAGACACAGAGGTACATTCAGAAATGTGGCTACACTCTTAGTTAGACACAGTACCTACAGTATTTATGATATGTCATTTAGAAGAATACACAGTATTTCAGAACAAATATGTGTGCACACAGATGAACACATCAATACTGCGAGGGGACTCAGGTCTTAGGTCATCCTGGGTTTTATGAGCAGACTGCGAAAACACCCCATGAAACAGGACAATCGACAGGAGGAGGAAGAGGGGGGGAAAAAAACAAGGGAAATAGATCAAGTGTAGCTTTGGTGGGCACGCACACACACACACACACACATTCAATACACAGTTGAACACCTGCTGCTCCACATGATAAATCTAGTCGCAACTCCATGCAATTAAAAACATTGGACCACATGTGATGCCCAGCGAACATTTTATCAAAGAGATAGAAATCAAATATCAATCAAATACAATAAGGTCGCTACAGCTGACGAGAAGCTGCTGGGTCTTCCTAAAAAACCACCGCCACCTGCTGCCAAAGACCATACACTGTCATGGTAGTTGTGGCTAACACACTGCTACAGTTTGGCTCCACAACTAAGAGTTTTGCTCTTCCTTCAAGGAGCAATTCACGACGAGCTGTCTGATAGCTAGTTGGTAAAAAAAAAAAACCCCATCTGACTTTTGAGTCATCTGACTCTGGTGTGTGGTGTTCAAGAAAGGACGAGTGCATTAAGACATGTTTTCACAATAGCTACCACTCTGTCATAAAGCTAACCTGATCCATGAGGACTGACAAGTTAAACCTTGCCAAGCCCGTGCACTGGAAAGTGTTAACTTAATGTCCATTTCTCACAGCCAGCAGCCTATATAAACAGTGGTGTATGCTTCCTCAGAGAGTGGGAGAACGGAGAAAAAAATGGATTTTCCCTCCACGCTCACACCTAAATCTCCACTGGTGTTGCCTGTTTGGTTCAGCAGGAGGCGAGGATCAGAGGAATCAAGTAGGGACAAGGCCATTACGCGCTTTGTCTTTGTTGGCGTGTGTTCACTTAAGCATGTCTGTAATGGGATTTCCTTGTCATACAATGTATAAGTCATCTATGACAGGTCCAAGCATGCTGGGGAAAGCAATTCATCATCTGCCGGGGACTGAAAACGCAGCCAATTACCTCCAAAGCTTAATACTTTGCGGAGTGGTGATTTCTATTGATCCGGCACAGCTGGATCGTGGTTATCCAACACAAAGCTTGGTGGCGGGAAGGAAAAAGTGTTGACCTTTGTGCCTGATAACATAAAATTATACTGCAGACAGAAACATGAGAAACAGGACAAAGAAAGTGTAGAATGTGTAGAATTCTTCGCCCTGGGAAAATTTGCTAAGCGTGCTTGCTTCTCTTGCATGATTTGGCCTGATTCCCTGCTTCCCTCTCAGATACAACCCCTTGCCACGGCCCGGTACTTTCACCTAATGAGCGACTGCACTGGAGCAGTCGGAGACTAAGTGGCGTACGTGCAAAAGGGCACCTCAACAGTGGTTTTGTAGGGAAGGGAGGGGAAATCATGTTTCATTTACCTCTGCAAGCCAGGCCAGGTTTTACACTGGCAAACTTGTGGCCCTGAGCTCCTCTAACTAATACGATTCCCTTGGTAGGAACTCTGAACCAATAGAAACTAGCATGCACAAACTCAAAAGCCTGGCAATTTCTTTGAGAACGCTTTGATCACTTCTAACATATGCTGATCATATGTGGATGATATCCAAATGTACTGACACTTCCTGCCCCACACAGGCACACCTCTTTAGGGAGGCTGGGCACTGTCAACCTGCAGACCAGGAAGTGATAAATAACTATTCCTGAGGTGCCTACATCTCACCCATTTCCTTGACACAAGAGGCCAGTCATGGAGCAATGATCTATAGTGTACTCTGGGCTCCGTGCTCCCCTGGATCCCCAAGTAAATCCATAATAGGAAACAACAGAAGGGGAGAGGGGGAGTTTTGTGACGCATATTTTGCTGTGTATCTGCTCAGAATGGTGATTATGCCTATGCTAAACTGGCCTTTTCTGAATACATACCTGTCCTCCTGTCTGAGTCAACACTGGCACAAAGTTTCCCTGGCACAATCTTTCCAATATTATTCAACCCCCTTCATCACTCTGTCCTGGTGCATAGAGGAAAAGCATGGATGTCCCTACATCTCATTCTTCTTATTCAGTTGTCTTTCTCATTCAAAAAGTCCACCCTCTGTTACAAAGTGCCCTGATCAGCGGTAAAGAATCCACCTTCCTTCTTTTTCCTCCTCCTCTGTCTGTGGGCCCTCCAGCAAACGGCTGCCACGAGCAGCATCACTACGCCGGCGCACAGCAGTGCCACAGAGACCACTTTGGTCTGGAGCAGCGTGTTAAAGGTGAAAGTCACCCCGGTGCCCGCCATGCCAATCACTAGTGATATCACGCCGAACGGGAACACGCAGCGGTACCAGGACTTTTCTGTCCCGCCTGTAGCCTGGGCTAGTCTCTCCAGCGTGGGGAGAGACTCCGGAGGTTTGGCTGGGTCTCTTCCAACACTTCCTTCCCCTTCTCCACAGCCATTCAGACCCTGGTTCTGGTTCTCAGAGTCCTGGGGTAAGGTGTTGGCCTCGCTGCTGTTGCCGCAGTCCAGGTCCGGGTGAAGGGCCGGGGGCTGGCGGCCTGAGGAGCAGCCCATCTCGGAGCTGCTGTCCTTGGCTAACGATGGGAGAAATGCTGCCCGTTGGCGGCGGTCCTCTCAGCGAGCGGCCGATGATTGCTACTGCCGCTTATGATGCTACGTGGGGGTTCTCTGAAGCTGCTTCTAGTGCCGTCAATGGGGTTGCTGCTGTTGTTGTTGCTCTCAATACTTGCCAGCATGTGCCTGCAAGTGGAGAGATAGAGAAAGGGGAACTGAAAATAGAGAGTAGGAGATGGGGAGAAAAACAGCACAAGAACACAAGACCTAGAAGACAAAACTGGGGAAATATCTCAGCTTGGTCACAGACTAAAACGTTCAAGAAGAAAATGGTAAAAAAAATAAAGAGGTGAAAGAGAAAAGTAGATGTTTTATTTTCAGCCTCACACACACAGAGCTGCAAAGAGGTTGCACTCACCCTGTAGTTTCAGCGTCCATCAATGAGTGAAATATTTCAGTGCAGCCTTGTCTCCCAAGCTGCTCGCGGCAGCAGCAGCAGAGTGTGTGTGTGTTGTGATGCCGATGCCCACAGACTATATAATCACAGAGAGGAGGAGGAGGAGCCTAGGGGAAGTGGTAGACAGAAAGAGAGGCTCTGATTGGCTCCCCCAGCAGAGTGATTTCAGGGAAGAGGGGTGGGGGTGAGGGTAACCATTCAGCAGTCTCATTCAGTGATATTAATTCATTATTTAGTGTGACGAGGAATTTGAGATGTCCCTCAGGTAGCGCCTCGTTCAGGCAGAGTTGATATGACGCTGGGTCTTGCAAATGCAGAAAAGACGCATTGACATTGATAGCATGAGGTATAACTAACATCATAGCAGTTTTTATCATAGCATGCTATCAGCATTGATTTGCTGTCGTCCCTGGTTCGGCTGGACGTGCACACAACGTATGTGCAGCACATTCTGCATGTCTATCACAGTTGCTGTCACACACATTGTTGTTAAGTGAAAATCTCCAATATCTCCAGTCTTTTCACAAGGCTGTGCAAGATTTCCACCTCAGGGCAATGATGGAATATAATTACTGTTCGATGGAAACCTTGTATCTCCAAAATGTCACCTTTTTAACGGGGAAACCAGGCTTGTCCCTAACCTGACTACTAAAATGTTGAGACTATCCAATGGAATTCTTACTATGTTTCATCAGCCAGAGAGTTAACACAATTTCTAAGATCATAGAAAAGCACAACATGTAATTAGTAAAGATTAAGAAAGTACACACATTGGAATCAACTGGGTTTTCACATGGCAACAGTTATATGCAATTTAGGATTTAAGTGAAAATATCCACACATTGATTGAAAACATGGCTCTCCCCTTTCCTCTCACTTGTCTTCCCATTGTCCCTCATCATGTGCGTCATCCGTGTTCCCCTGCATAAAGGCATGACAGTCTCAATCCCAGACACTGTCGCTGTCCTCGTCACATTCCACCCATATATGTCCCCTTGTTGTTCACCCCTTTCTCTTCTCAGACAATGACAGCGAGACACATGAGCCCACGACATGCATCCCTGGGGACGGCTCGTATCACCGGTAGTAGAGCATACAGTGCATCATGTATGTGTGTGTGTGCACGTGTGTGCATGCGCGCATGCGATGGTCTATATTTTCCACGATTTTCTCCTTTCTTGTGGCAATGACATTTCCTAACCCACGAGATCTGCAGTAATTATCCCAGTGATCCGATTTTGGCTGATATCTCACAGGCACAGCTCTTCTGGAAGCAGCAGTGATCACATTGGTTGAGTTAAACCTCAAACGGTGGAGCCCAGTTAAAAAGGCCAAGGGTACTGTACGGCTGAATATGGAATCTGGGACGAAGTGGTTTATTATGCTGCTCTTTTAATGACCATAACCACCACGCAAAGGGATGTAATGAGTTAAACATGAAAGCAGTGCGTATGTGAAAGTTGTCAGAGGCATTGCGTTGTATGCGTTACATTTGATTTGTCACTTGTCACTTTTGGACTGCAAGCCGCAATTGTTCGATTGTCAATGTTACCTAGACACCAAAGTTACATTGACACAAGTTACAATCCGCTGAATGGGAGCTCTTTATTTTCTCAAACATTCACTGTCTGTGGCCTTTGTAAACTGGTACAAATGAGATATTCCGTGTTCTTGGTAAAGGGACTTTTCAGTTTCACACCTGTTTTCAATCAGCGCTGCAAACAGCAGACATTTTGACTTCTCATAGCAGCAAAAGCACAGGTGTGATTAATTGCATTAATGATGGTTAAGTTCCATCCAGGTGTCGCAGGATGCCACATCATTGAGCCAGCATGAACAATGCAAGGGCACTGAACAAAATGATGCCATTAATAATGCATAATTAATTACACCTGTGCTTCTCCTGCTATGACGTATGTCAAATTGTAGGCCTGCTGTTTCCAAATCAAGCTTGAATTACCTGGTACGGCTAATAGTTTAATGCTACAAGAGGCGGTGTAACTGTAGAGGTTTAAACAGGTGTTGCTCTGGGTTTCGCTTTATTTGAAGAGTCCAGTGTCAATCAAATTATTATCATTTGATCTGTACTTGAGTCAGTGCTAGTAATTTACTATCAGTTCTTGCTGAAATACTCAACAGTGCTTGTGAGCAGCCTTGCTAACACATAATGCTACATGTAGTGATGCTACTGGTTGTGGTAGTGTTTTAGTTGGAGGACTAATAGGACTACAATCACTGACCAGCACATAAAAATCACCCCACAGAAATAAATCCTGTCCAAGCTCAGGTTATATGCCCATGTATGGCAACTATTCAATAATTATTGTTCAATAATATCAAATCGTTTTCTTTTTTGGTGTACTTCACCATATGTTTCCTGTAACATGTGATGTAAATACTTTTGAAGCTAACTTGTCCGAGTAGCTTGTAGCTTAGCTTGCTACTATCAACAAACGTCTAATGTTGCTGTAGCTTAACTACTTCCAAGGAAAAGTACAGCTAACAGCTTCGCTAGCCACAGTTTCAAAACAGCTTCCCCAACACTGAATGTAATGTAAATACTGTATGTTTAGCTGAAGGTGGGTTGCACTGCGGCTAGCATACCTGCTAACAGAGGCTAACTTTGATATTGAGAACACCAAATTGTTACAGTTTTAGTGCTAGTCCCAGGTTCCTGCCAGAATACACCTGGTTAGGACATTTCTCATTATCACAGTGGACATCTTGACTGCATCCTGTTCTTGCGTGCTTCTTTCCAAGACCTGGGCATTGCCGGCTCACTGATGAGGCTTGCTGGCACACCTGCTGGTGATTGGCACCGTCGTTAATGTTATTAGCTACAGGTGTGCTTGCCCTCCTCGTACAAGTCAAGATGTGCACAGTGAAGAGAACTCTGGCATTCAAATTATGATAACAATATTTGCGTGTCAACGCTTCAAAGTCTGGTTTTACCATTTCCCTTGACTTGATATCAAATGGCCGTAGTCTCAGGTGTTGCTGGTGGTGGCTTAGTGGGTCATTACCTCAGTGTGAATTAGCTGGCGAAGCAGAAAGCAGACAGAGTGCCTAAGTTACTCCCTGTGTACTCAGAATGTATGACATGTGTGACATTGTGCAAGTCCATGACAATATCCCTTGCTGTTGGATTAAAAGCCTCCACGTTCATCCAAAGGTAGGACAGCACTTTTTCTATTTAAACTTTTATGGCTTATGCGTCACACCATGAAGCAGCATATGCTAATGATTTTTTGGAGTCGTGACTCATTTTATTTTGGCATTCTGAGTTTGGCTGTGGTAATTAAAGCGTTAGCAGTCTCCAGTGTTATTACCGCAGCCTTGGTTGCTCATCTGTGATTCTCTGCTTTTATTGTGTTTGCACTTTTTAACTGGAGATCTTGCTGGTGTTTGAACCACCATGGTATAATGTGGACGTGTAATCTAATTGTGAAGCTGGATGTCTTGAATAAGTCTGGTTAAAGAGGGTTCGTGAAAGAGTACAATGTTGTAATCTTTTGTACATCAGCAATGAGCTTTTTCCTGGCCACGAAGAGTATGTTGACGCTTTTTGTTGTCACTTGTCTTGATGACGTCTCATCTAGCATGAGGTAACTAGCCTCCAGGAAGCATCTCCAGGTGTTGAAGGAGCAAATGCAGCCAATCTGCTGTAAAATTGCTGACCATGTTTTAAATGGGCCGCGCGTGACGCATGTTTTGTTCATTTTACCGCTGGTAACAGCGTAGTAATTGTCCCGAAACACTCCTTTCCAGACAACAGTTGTTCAGACCCTTGTGCTGCCTGCTATTCTGCTCTGGTGCAGTGGTGTGATGTTATTTTATGTCACGGCCACACCGGAGCCTTTGAGTAATAAAGCAAAGGCTGAGATAACACTCTTCTGAGACATTCTCACTTGAGTAAGCACTGGCAGTGTAGATGATACTGTGCCGTTACCTTGGCATTGGCTTATTTGCGTGCCGCAGATGTGTGTGTGTGTGTCTCCATTTGTGGAAGAAGGTCATTCTAATAACAGATAGCAGCCTTTAATAATGGATAGTGTGAGTGTTTCAACACGCGGTGGGAGAAAAAAAAACATGGAGGGAGGAGGAGGAGGTGGCGGAGGAGGAATAGATGAGAGCTATAGAAAGATCTTACACGCTACTGCCCGCTGTGGTGCCGTCACCCGTTAACGCTCGGTAACAATGAGGAGCTTTGTGCCGAAGATAGGCATGCACAAAAACACACACACATAAAACCACCCACTGTACACACAGACACATGAACGCATATTCCTTGTAGGTCAGTGGAGCTAGTGAGGTGAGGTGAACAAAGGCAGAGTATCTCAGCGCAGGAAGTTGCGAGCAGTCGTGGTGATAATGTGGTGCATGTGTGTGTTTGTGAGCTAATGAAATGCACGGTTGACAGCGGCATTGTACCGTATTTACATCTTAAAAATATTTGTGCAGATTATGTCACTTCTATTCAATTCGGGGTCAGGAAATGGATGCCGTCCATTTGATGACGAGTTACATGCTTTATTGGGCCAACAGCAGGAACAACCAATGTGTAAGAAACAGTTGAGGGAGAACAGCACTTTTGTATTGGATTGTATTAGATTTGAAGAGAATATGGCTTTTATGGAATTCTATTTTTCCATGCGGAGCAGAATGATGCTGCAATAGAAATGACATTACCACTTAATCAGTGTGTTTACATGCACAAAGTTAACTCAGTTACTCTGAATACACAGATTATGGTAATATTTCAAATAAGGTGTTAGTTAACACTGTGTAATTTGGTGTTTACATGAGGCACAAAAGAGACTTACGGGATTTCTTTCTGAAAGGATTTGAGGCAGGCTACAGGCTAATAGAGAATGAAGCTCTGATAGGAAATTAGAAAGACTTTTGCTTGTTGTGTAGCTCCAACATTAGAGCAATTAAGCTGTCACCCAGTAAAACAAATGTTGTTCTTCCCCCATGGCTAGGGGATGCTTACCTGTGATCTTTTTTGGTGTGTGTGTGCAGAATCAGAACAGATGAAAGCCAGACTAAACTGTAGCCTTCATATGTAATTAGGAGGATGGAAGAGCAGGACTGTATGCAAGGTTGTTTTGATTATAGACTACTGCTTTAGTCTATAGTTACCTGAGGCATTGTGATGATAAAGTCATGAATGGGAGGTTTTAATGGGTATGGGATGTTGGTGTCAGCTGCATCCCCATTAGGGTGACATTAATGTAATTTTATTGAACATCTTGCCTGTTGCGTCTTTAATGAACAGCATCATCACCCTCATCCGTCTTCGATTACAGGGTGAAGGAGGCTTATGTGTTAATGTTTGCACACTGTGTATGTGCATGCGTGTGTGTTTGGTTTGGTATTTAGTCGCGCCCAGACCAGCAGCTTCCTCTCTTGCCTGTTCCCCCGCTCTGTTGGGAACGAGCCAGCATACAGCCTGTCCAAGCAACAAAATCGTCCGTCACGACATAAAAACATTTGTACCCGTGGCGGGGCTCCTGCGTGGCTCAGGGCCGTCCAGGAGGACGCTTAGGAAGGACAGCGTGCTGAAGCTGAACACACCGTGAGAACGCTTTGCTCCAACAAAACGTGTTTGAAATGTGGCTGGAATAATGATTTGGTGGTATGAATCTCTGAGGACAGTCAAGACAAAGGGTTATACAGCCAACGAAGAGCCCTAGTGTCGTTCATCCATCATCCATACTGTACATTGTCATACTTCCGCAAAAGAAACATACGAGGCTACGAAAAGAAAGAGGGGCTTTCTACTTTTGTTGGAGCAATAATACTCCTGGGTGGAAAACAGCGACTGTGGTATGTTTTGTACAGTTTGCTGGCGGTGACCTCCGGAGGGTATAATCTCATAACAGTCTAGTCCTATTGTGAGACACTTTGCTGAGGTACTTGTGGCTAAATAGCCATATAGCCAGCTGCGTTGAGCTAAACAGCAACAGTAACTTCCGAGGCTATAGAGATCATAACCATCAACCATCTCTAGATTTTATGTCACAGCTGACATAAAATATAGGTCATAGGTAATATAGGAAAGAACAGAGACTGTATGGGCACAACCAGTGGCAAAAGCTGGCAGCAAAACAACTGAAAAGGTCGCAGCTTATTATCTGTGAATTGTCCCGGTTTTACTCCTAAATATGTGATTGATGACTGATTTTATTTCTACTTGTTTATTTGTCTACTGCTGTTGTTACAGTAGCTAATGGAGATCTAAATAAACGAACCAACTAACAGGAACGGTGGCAGTGCTGCTGAGATGGGCCTTGGCTGGTTGACTATTGCCATGAGGTTCATGCTGTCAAGCCCATCTGGCAGCAACTGGTGCCAAATCATGCCCCGTCAGCCCCGCTTATGCTGCCACCCACCTACATCCACATGAAGACTGAGGATATAACCTCTCCACTATCCCCTTCTCGTCCCTCTCAGTTCCTTAACCTCTTAGACTACAAGTAAAGTTAACCTTTTTGCCCTAACATGTTAAAGGTTCAGTCCACCCAAATCCTTGAACGCCATACTTCCTCACAACTTGTAGTAATGTCTAGCCAGGGCTACCAGAGAGGACACTGAGGTCACGTCCTGGGCGTTTTCCTTCGAATTTGGAGCCGTAGGTGATATAGCGGACGTGTTTTTTTTTTTTTTTTTTTTGTCACCTCATCCATTTAAGTTCAATATTCAGTCTTTTTTTAGTTTCTTTAGCTGTTAAATGCTCCACTTTGTTGCTTTGTTGTAGCTTTGTTTGTCTGACGTTTGCTGCTGTACAAGTAGTGTACAGTTAATTTTATCAGAGCTTTTCGCTGAAAACGGCTTCCTTTCGCGACTGGAAACAGTAGAGTTGCGGGCCGCAAAAACCAAACCTTGAGCTGCGTAGAGCTGAGGGGAACTTCAGAGTCGGGTGATAATATTCTGTGGATTCATCCCGATGAGCAGCACCTTTCACATACAACAGGCATACAATACATAAATATGTAAAGAATTCAGTATTTCTTCACTATAATTTCATTCCTGGCATTGTGGAGAAAGCTTTGAAACATAAATATTCAACATAATGTTGAAAAATGAATGTTACCAAAAATAAAATAAATCAGACATAAAAATTAATTATTAAAAAACACGTGTTGGTTCCATTGGGGGGACTTCCCCCGTCACCGCCCTGTATCTCGCCACACAGATGCGTTGAGCACCACAAACAAAAAATTCCATTCATCTTCATTGGATTGCGGCCCTAAGCTTACCAGAATTAGTAGACCAAAGTAAATCAAAGTACTCTGCTGCACCACAATGTAACATATTAGAACAGGAATTCACATTTACATAATCAGACAAAATAATCTTACAAAATGTTGGGCTCTGTAATGTAGAAGGGCCACCTACAGAAATTCCAACTTGAATGTAAATGAAAGGAAAAGAGCATCACAGCACACCCACACTGTTTAACAAGTGTGAAGTGCAGTAAAACAATGGCACTAAAGATGATGGAGAAAACAAAGTCTGTGGATTACCTCTTTAAACTTGGGCTGAACCCACCACCACTCGTCGCCCACCCATGCACACAGGGGAACAATGATACCTTGAAGTTACCGTCCTTCCATTTGTTAGGTTGAAATTCCCTCCACCTCCGCACTCCACATCAATAACTCTTAACTGTCGTGCCTTACTGGAGACACAAATGACAAAAACAAAAAGGGAAAATTATGAGAAATTCAAACTGTTAAGGGGAGGCGGAAACTCTCGCAGGATTATAAAAAGACTCGTTGCAATAACAAGTAATTAGACATAAATGAAGTTGGCATGGAGAGAAAATTACAACACTCAGCCCAGAGAATATGATCACACACAGAACACAGAATGAAGAAGCGAATGAATTAAAATAGACTTGACACTAACTAACCCTGATGCAGAGAAGATGAATATTGACAGGGAGGCTGTTGTTGTTAAGAGTGTGTTTCTGCCAGGAGAGCGAAAGATAACGATGACAACCGCGTGTGGGTGTTGTGTTACGGGGGGTGTAAGTCCATACGTGGAGGCGTGAGAGCTGCGACTTCATCAGCAGTGTCAGTGGAACACGTCAGAATCAGGTGGTCGAGTCAGCAGTCACGTACGTGTCGACAGCACCTATACATGTCACCTGTCACAAACTCGCGGAGGCTACTTGGAAGCCAACGCCTCAGCGGATATTAAGATTTTCACTGGTCACCCGATGTTTTCTTCATACAGCCTCTAAGGGGGGAAATGACCAAAGCGTGTGTCCTCTTCACGCAGTTACAAAGTCGGACAAATCAGATCTCACCTCTTCTTTTCTCACGCTTTTTCCCATAAACTCTGATGGCATTTGTCACGATGTCACTCTGTTTCAGTCTAAACATGAGGGATTTAAGGCGGATACAGGAGCTGTGGATTTGCTATCATGTGTGATGTGAGGGCGACGTTCCAGTGAGCAACTTTCTGATTATGTAGGAAAGGGCCCACTCTGCTGAGACAAGTCCAGTGGTCAGCACATCACTACTCCAACGCCTGTTGAGCACTATTTATATAGAAGTATAGTAAGTACGTATAAAAGTAGTAATAAGTTCCTACTTGTACTGTCCCTACTCTGTCTGTGTCTCTCAGCTCTAAAGCCATTTGTTCCAACTGAAAATGAAGTTTAAGAACAAGTCATGAAAATGTACTTTGATTAAAAAAAAAAAAAAAAAAAAAAGGCTTAATAATTGCTGGGCACTGCAGTTTTTTAGCTGGCGTTCGGAGTGAATGGTGCATTTGTTGGGGACTAATTTTAGCTGTGGATTCGATGCGCTGGTGAGTCTTTAAAGCAGCAGGACTGTGTCTGTGGGCCTTTAGATACACCGACAATACTCTTTTCATGGAATTTGTTGACAACAAGGAAAATACAGAACATCACCAGATCCATTAAATTGATATTTATGTGCAACTTCTACGCCTTAATTGTAACTGAACTGAAGTGGCACCTGAAGAGAAAAGACGTGAAGAGAGTACCTACACTGAAAATCCTCCTCATGTTCAGTGTTCGGGGCCGCCAACATACCATGCTAGAAAACAGTCTCAGAACCACATTTCCTACAACTACACTGTCTATTTAGCCTTTTCTAAATGATCAAACGTGTCTTACTCATGAAATGATAATTCTCATCTCATCCCAAACACATTAACTGACTTCCTGCAGAGATAAAACAAACAGTAATGACCTTAAACAGCAAATGTAGGGGTGAAGAAAAATAAATCAACCAGCCCACACAGACAAGGAACTGCATCACCTATGTCCTTACAATGATCATCACTATAGCAACATAACCGCAACAACCATGAAATGATATGTTCTGAAAATGGGATTGTAATTGAAATTTTCCACTGACCCCAGGCACTAACCATAGTGACCACATACTTGCTGAAACTTGTCTTTCACATGGCATGACTCTTTTGCAAACAACAGCCCGCTGGTGCCCAACTCAATGTCCAGGGACAGGTCAGGTTAGATGGCCTGCATTGTTCCTGTTGTCATGTGAGGATGCTGTTCTGTATCTATCTGTCCTGACCTTGCAGTCCCAATGCTCTGTACTGTGAGTCCATCTGCAGATGAGTTAAACCTCCAGAAAGCCGGGTTTTGACTTTAGATTTGACTATTCAACAGAGATTGCCACCACGGGAATATAAATACGACTGCGACAAGGATTCAATTATCTTTTCTAAAACCAAATAATTAAATCTGAGAGATAATTATCCTTATCTGTCACACCTCCGTGTTGCGAGGCTTGATATACAGCATGTTTCACATAACAGTTTTTTAGAGTAGAATGTAGAAGTAAGATATAGCAGGGGAAGAAAACTGGTTCTATCAGCTACAGCGGGTTACAGTGATGACATTTCTAAATGTATGAATCTACAGGCCCCTCAGAGGCCCCTGTCAAGCTACTGTTACCTCCCTCTTTGCCTAAAAGGTCAGTCTTCTCTGGACGTTGCTATTCACAGAGAGGACTAAACGCTCCATACTTATCATCAGAATTAGAAGTCACAGCCCGCAAGGCAATTACGGATTGGCAGTGCTGCCTTCATTTAATTAAAGGCTTACTTATTGTTCCATTATGCGTTATCTTGTGGACTTGGAAATGAGAATCAGCGGGCTCACATGAGGCTCCACCAAAGTAAACAAAGCTCACACACTAATACACACACACTTAACTCAAAGACATAGTATCCATTAAATCACTCCATCTCCGTTTCTTGCACACTATTAAACACACACACACACACACACACACACACACACACACACACACACACACACTATGACTCATGCAATGCAATGACAAATGGTCACGACTTGGATAAGGAGAAGATGTGGGTGTCTAAGTGCAAGTCGGCCGCAGGCACACACACACACACACACACACACACACTCACAAAAGACGCAGAGGCTCTCTCGCTGCACACACCATGGTCACACACGGGGTCAGACAGCGAGTAAGCGGTCATTGCCTGGATGCTGCCGCTGCAGAGCTTTGGGCTAATTGGCTGGGTTCTCCGCCTTCTTCTTTTCCCTGCATTAGGCTTTTAGCTGACACTTCCAGACAGTGAAGTGGCTTGGTAAGCTTCATTATCTGAATCACAAACATCACAAGCAGCGTATGGGCCGGGAGCGTCAGAGCCACAGCACCCTGATAAATCATGTTGTCTGCCATATTAGACCTCCTAATTAGCTGCAGTAACTTTTCTCTTCGAAAAAAGTAAGAACCAAGCTACTAAGTTGCTGAGACTCGGCTCATTCTGCTCAAGAAGTTAAAATATACTTTGAATAAGGCCATTTTTTATGAATCAGTCCTTCACTGAACTGAGGCTGTTTCACAACGTTCCACGACCTCCTCTTAACACACCCACTGATCATTAGGCTAATTGGATTCAGTTAGCATTAGCCAGAGCTCAAAAAGAATTACACAAAATGTATATTAAGTTAAACCAGCATTAACAGAATTTTTGGCTTTTCAATCAAATAGAAACAAAAAACCCCCAAAATAAACAGCCACATCAATACACCTAAATACATCAAAAACAGATGACTAGCTCAATTAAAATGTCATTAATACTCCATAAATAAGCTCTGACTCTCTTGTGTTTGTCAACTTTATATATAAAGACAGGCAGCATGGCACCAGTAGAAAATATTATTTACTCAAAGCACTACACATGAACACACACTGGCCCTGGTGTATGATATTCAGGAGCATAGCCATTGATGCTTCTATTTGGCACAATGTAATATGATGTAATGAACTCAAACAGTACAGGTGGTGGTGGGGGAGGTGGTGGTGGGGGGGGGCGTGCGATCCCTAAATATAATTTCATAATATCGCCATAAAGCATGCTGACAGGAGAAATAGAGAGCGAACAGCACCACTTGCTGGTGTCTGAAGGAAAACTAATCCTAAACTTGGATCTGGACAGCGTATAATTCGAGGGGGAGTGTGGGTGTGTGTGTGGGCATGCAGATGCAGTTAGTGGGTGTTTGGTTCAAAGGTCTCCAGCTGGGAGAATGTGGGTGAGCAACATCTAGAGCTGAGGTAGCCCCTGAGGAATAAGGCTCTGAACCTTGAGCTGCTGGAACATTTTCCTGCATGTCCGGATGCTGAATGAAAAAAAAATGAGGTGAGAGGGCAAAGAAACAGGCAATTTATTATACACATTATGGACAATTAATTGACACAATGGAACTTGAATCACAGAGAATCAACCTCTTTCGAGCTCTGGTTATACTACACAGTGCGTGTAGCGTATGTAGCAAACAAAAGAGGGGCAGGAGATCAATAAGAATCTCTGAATCTCATTGTAATCTCTTTTACAATGTCAGAATATTCATAGGGTTAATTATGCCCTTAACAAACTGCCGTCAGCACAAATGACAGCCCCCTCAAAACATGGCGGCCGAAAAGCAGAGTGGCAGCAGGTTATCATTACGGATGATAATCTGATGAAGGCAGAGAGAGCGCGCAGGCTGCAGGTCTGAGGATGAGTCACGCTCGCCCAGGGCAGTCCATTACAGACGGGGTGAGCAGCTCCATTTGTATCCATGCTATTATTGGATGACACGACACGTACAGTATTGATAAAAAAAAAAAAAAGACAATTATAATAGGAGCATGAGGAGATGGTTTCCAAACAAGCCGCCCACTCCTCCTCAAAGCTCCGAGGACCGACGCGGTGAAATGAAAGACTCATTGTAAAAGCAAAAAAAACACGTTGTTGTCAATCAGCTTGTTTGCCAGGGTTCAGTACATCGGATGAAAAAAGTGGAGATAGCACTTCAACACTTAAGTGGTACAAAGTCTAATTACGTGTCACTGTGGGGCTCTGCTGCATAATTAAAGCCTGAGCTACTGTTTTGGATAGAGGCCTATGAAATACAGTAGTTATAGAAATGAAGTAGCCCCTTTTTGTAAAAGGGCCCGTTACACCAATACTGCCACTCTAAGCTCAGACTCACCCAGGTCATTGCTCATTTTATTGTGGAAATAGAACTACACATCCCTCCATCCATTTACCTGCTTTTTCTTTATTCAGGATCACTGGGCTGCAGCTGATCCCACTATGCCCTGGAACAGAAGGCCTCCAAAACAGGCCACGGTTTTGAAGTGGGTGGGGTCGCTGGTTCTGTTTTTCCCCATTCTGCATTCCCATTTCCAAACGACCCTGTGGCTCTATGTTACAGCCACCAGTTTTAATTGTTTCTGACAAATTGTGTTTTTTGGCAGCATGGTGGACAGGTCCAAACACTACAATGCCCATCAACCTCGGCCGATCAGAGGTGCAACTCACAGCAGTAGCAAATTGAAAACACGGCGCCATAGCTGCAGAACTCATCCAAAATTGACCCAGAATCCAAAAGTGAATTGATTTAAGCTGCAGATTGATTCATCAGGGGAGCACGTCAGGTTATTTTATTGGATGTTTCTTGCAAAAATGCACCATGGGAGTCATAGTTAACTTCTCCACAGTTTTCATGTACACAAGCTTCGACTTTTTATCAAAGAAACCAAAGAAGCAGCCGTCCATCTTTTATACTGATGATTCACCTTTTGAGAGCTTCATGCCGATGTAAGGTGTAGAAGTGCTCCAACTGTGAGTCACATAACACCGTCTGTGGGAAACATGAATGGGACTTTCACTTCTGGAACCAGGGGCGAAATAGCTTCTCCCGCTTCACAACTCTGTATGGTGTATTTAGTCCAAAACTTAAAGCAGCTTAAAAGATAAACAGAACATGATTGTTAATATGGATGTAAAATGACCCCCTTCATGCCCACCTGGTTGCAGGTCCCAGGCAGAAAGACACCCCTGAATTGGCCCAGGTATGCTGGTCCAAATCCCACTGCTAGTCCAAATGCTGATAATTGGAGCACATTCAGCCCAAGTACACACCACCACAACCTAGCCAAATCTGGAATACAGCACAGGCCAGAGCTGGCTCACACTTGACGCCAGACCTCAGCTGAGTGCACCAACACTAAGCCATAACCAGCATAACTCTATGCTCTTAAATAGGGGAGCTGTACTCGGGACGATACTTTGAATCAGAAATGATATTAAAACGGGTGTGGGTGAACTGTTAGCTGTAACAGCATAGGGAATACCATTTAAAACTGAAATTCAGTGTGACCCAACAAAGATAGACATGGAAACGCAGTCAAAAGGAAGGAAAGTGAGTGAGTGTACACGAATTAATTCTACAAATACAGTCTGCATACTATCTGCATGTGTGTCGCAGTCACGCCTCTGTCTATCTCAATTTCCTTTTAACTTGTGGTGTTTATTTGGCTTAATAACGCTCTGGCACAACAACGTCCCCTTGGTTTCAGCTTGATATAGTCCTCATCATCCCTGACAATGTCGTCTCGCTGATTAGCATGCTGTGCACTGCGGAGGGATGATTAGTAACTAGCGATGTGGTGTTTTTTCCGGGCCATCTTCAATTACAAGGTGCGAAGCGTGTGAAATCAGCCTGTCAGCACTAAGCTCTGTGTCCCCGGCTTCAGCATCCCTGCTTCTCATTAATGATGATTTAGGACAGGATTGCCTGGGTGTACGAGATAATTTGCCTTTGCACTCGGTACATGTCTTGCTTTTGTTTTTAATGCAGTAGTTGGAGAAACAAGTTTTTCTCTGTTTAGAAGAAGCTGCAGTTAATTCATGCACAGCCTTCTCTTAGATCCATAATCCATCTCAGCAAACATGAAGTCTTCATTGGCATCGGCCAGAGGTTGTTATTGTTCTGATTTTATTATGGTGAGTGTTGCTATGCTTCCTGAATCACACTTGACACCCACAGCTCAGCTGATGTCACCTCGCCAACTTCGCTGTCAAGGGTGTCTTTGGAAAGCAGTTAAAGGGTTGGGGTTGGATGGATAGGGGACATGTGAACCTGATGGAAACAAGTTACTGATATTCTCCATTAACCTTTTCAATCAGACTGGACTTGTGAGTCCGTCAAACACGTGTCGCACGAAAGCTTTGGTCAAACTTCAGAACATTTGATTTGTAGGTCGGATCTTAAGATTTAAACCTCATGAAGTTAATATGGCTAATATGTTAGCAAACGGTTGCTTATGTATACATCCAGCAGACATGGAGCAACATTAGTGTTCACTTGGAGCAGTGTTTCTGGTGACTTCTGGCCAGCCGACGAATAAAGTTCAATATACTAAAAATAGCGGCCTGCTGTGTCTGGAGACCATGTTGATGAGAGCATTGAGACTGAACCAAAACAGTAAAGTTGTGGCTCAGACGACCAAAACAAATAGCTAAAACGCTCTGTAGCGCTGAGGGGAACTGCAGGATTTTCTGTGGGTTCATCATCACGAGCAACCCCTTTAACATTACACATATTCATCCGATCCATTGTTCTTCTAAAAATATTCACTAGTGCGGCTTTAAGATAAAAGATAAGCCCTAATACATCTGGAATTATTGTACTTGATGTGGGTTTGACATTTTACTCAATATTTTGTAATTATCTGTGTTTCAATGAAGTATTAGAACCCACAGATACTGAATATGTGTGACAATGTGAACATTGTATAAAAAAATGTGTTCACAATGTTACTTGAGAAAGATTTGAAGGGATAATAATGAGGTTAATGGTTAGCCTGGTGTTGTTTGTGAATGTCTCTTCTCTCTTTTTATCCCTCTGCTCTGGTTTCCAAGCGTCCTGCCTGTGTTGCGCTCTCAGAAATGGAGTCTCGCCTCAGTCGGTGATGTAAGTAGATTTCCCACTTGCTGAAATAGTAACAGACAGAGATAGAGAGGGTGTAAGGATGCAGTGGGTTGCCTCCGAGCTACAGATTGAACTGTGTAAGAAAAACACTCAGCCCAGCCCACCCACCTAACACTTTGTTTTTACATCATCCATCATGCTTTTTATTAGATAGAACCTGATACCTTTAAGTTAACTTTATAGTGAAATCATACGTCAAGGGAGGCAGCATGCAACATTAATAAACACACGCAGCTTTTTTTCCCTCCTTAACATTCCCTTTTCAAAGTCATTTCATGGTGATAATGGTTTGGTGGTTATAGGAAGAAACTGTCAAGAAATAACGGGCACAGCATGCTAAACAAGCAATGACATTTTTAACCTTGCTTTCCTAGATGTAATGCAGAAATGATTCAGTAGATGGCACCAGCGCCCAGTTTTTAAATGTTTTGGGTGATGATCACAGCACAGAAACTTGTGCTTGTCCAGTCATAACCTTTCAGAATGATCCCAGCCCATTAGCTTGACCTTCACAACACAAATGAGATATTGCTCCGGTACTGTGTTGTCTCACTACTGTCAATGTAAAGAATTTTAAAGCAGCCATAATCATTTTATTTTTCATTCCACCAAAGGATCAATTGTGTAATATGTAAGAAGTCACTCATGGTGAAGAACCCACAGAGAATTACCACCAGCCTCTGCAGTTGCTGACAGCTCAACAAAGCGCTTTAGCGTCTCTCAGCTCATTGTTTCTTTTTTTCAAATGCTTTGTTTTGGTTCACTCTCACTGTTCTCATGGCGTTGTTCTTGTCCCGCTGCAAGCAGCAATTTTCAGCGACATTGCATTCATCAGGTGGCCAGAAACACGACTCCAATGCTAATTTTCTACTGTGTATGATAATACGTCAGTGCCCAGACATTTCAAGTCTTGACAATATAACGCAATATGAAGCAATCCACTATAACATCAACCTCAAAAGCCCAATACATACATACCTTTTTGCTGTCTGTTCTGTACTTTTAGATGTGCTTCGCCACCCTTACAAAATCTGTGATCCTAACACATTTAATAAGGGAAGTAGTCACTAGAAATACCAGTGACATACACATATAGTTAGTGAGTTCAAGTGACACTACAGTATTACAGGCAGGCTATTTAGAGGAAACTTCTCTGTCTTTATTTTTCTTTATTCAAGGTGTAATGTAAAGTAAATGTTTGCAGTGGGCGTTCAGTGATGCGTCAGTGTCTACCTTGCTCAGATTATCTGCCATGATCTTCTATATTCACAGCACATGGTGGCAGCAGCGCTCCACTCCAGAGTTCATCAATACTGTTGGCTACTGAGCGCACATTCGGCCCCGATCAGAGCCTTCAACTACCCGCAGAATACAAAGCAACAGCGACTTAACGTGCAAGAGGGGCACGAGACGAGGCTGTGACAGCTCATCAGTGCAAGTTCGTCAGGTGCCTTTTCTCTCAGTGAAGGGTGTGCTCGTCAATGAAAGGTAGTTTTCGTCTGATCTGTCACTACTGACAGTTAATAAATAAACCACAAATAAAGTGCCCTCGGCATGAATCTGTCTCTAGTGACCCTGCATGATAGGTGTTTATTTAGATACCCGCAATCCTTGTATTCAAAACTGCTGCCACAGTGCTGCTGCTGGGAGAAGAAGCGGTTGGAGCCGAGAGATGACAGGCTGTGTGTGTTTGCTGTTTTTTGTCTGTTCTCACATAACGCATCCAACGATATCTTTATTCAGTTATTGTTGACAGAAGTGCGTCTGTCCTTGTTTTCTTTAGCCAAACCACATTTCTACAGTTTCTTTCTTTTCTCAGTGTCTTGACTGTCTTCCCCTTTTCATTCACTCTTCATCATTAAACTCTCCTGCCGGCATCCCACACTGGAATGTGCACGGTGGAGCTGCGGACCATACCTCTGGCACCTGGGCAGCTCCACATGAAGCAGCTGGTGGCTACGTGCTTTGCCCAAGGGCTTAACAGTAGCTGTTGAAAAAAAAAGGGGAGAGCACTGGTCATGAGGTTTTCCCAGTTAGGTCGCAAACAGCGGCACGAAAACGTGCAAGGGCTACACTCTGTAAGGTGAACATAGTAGTTCTGCTGTTTACCTGGCAGATGTTGCAACGAAAGTTAAAGCGATTGCTGCCGTCGTTCCAGGGATGTAAAATCCTGTCTATGATGCAGTGTCAAAGCATCTGGTAAGGCTTCAAATGAATAGATTTATCACTCAAAACTGGACTTCCTTTTGGACTTCCCGTTTTTTAATGGCCAATAGTATTCTTGCTCCTTTCACTTCTCCTCCTGGTAATAGTTATTTATCTCTCTACATTCCTATATTTAATGGGTATCCCCCCTTTTGCCCCCCCAAAACATTCAATGCAATGTTACTCCTTTTTTTTATCTAATCTCCAATCATTTCTCCGCTCCTCTCCTCTCCTGGGGGTATCTTGTCCTCTTTCTATCCATCCGAAACGTTCCCTGGCCTTTGCCCAGTACCCTGCAGCTGTTCCCCATTGAGCCTCCCTGGGATTTTAACCCCCTCATCCCCCCCCCCCCCCTCCTTTTTTCCCCTCCCCACCATTAGCTTACACTCTAAAAAAGTAAGATGGGAGTTAGGGAACCATTCTTCTTCATCAGCCCCCAAGATGAGTCCATCAGCATAAATATGTGGCTTCTGTTTGTTCTCCACACATTAGAGGGTTTTGTACGTACCTGTCAAAGTCTAGACTGGTCAGAAGGGGAAACCCCCCCAAAACTGTTCAGTTCTTATATAGGAACCTATTTCTAATGTTCCCTTTTCATGTGTGGATACCCGGCTGGACCCGTTGTTTTCAGAGTGTAGAATGAAAAAGAAGCTGAAGAGTCTGAGAGGGGGAAGGTGGAAACATGTTTCCGATTGAAGAATGTAAGTAATTAACCCCTCTTCCTCTCAAAACAAAAACACTCTCCTGCAGCATGTGTGGGGGGTGATTGATCTGGGGGTTGTGTGTGTGTGTGTGTGTGTGTGTGTGTGGGCGGACACATACGTCCACGTACATGCCTGTGTACAAGGCTTTTGAATCCATTTTGTATACACATTACTAAAGTTGTTTGTCATATGTAAAGCCCCAATTCAAAAGCCTAAACACACACGCCCTCATTCTCCGAGCCCCCACACCACAACAGGCCGCGACACCTCCTAATTGGGATGGATGGAGTTCATTATGTAGCACCAGGAGAGAGTGATGGAGGGAGGGGAGGGGGAGGACACAATGTGCTACAATAACAAACATTACAGAGAGCTGCAGTCCTCAGCTCCCAACACAGACATTACACCAGTCCTGGTATGACGTACGTATGTTTACAACGTGGCCCTTAGTTGCCGAACTCTGCCTCTGTGTCACGTTTTTATCTCACATTCAAATGCACTACGGGCCCCGGGGGTCGACCGATGACTTACAGTAACTCTTTGAATCCCTCCCCCCCCCCCCCCCCCCCGCATACACTTGTCCCCTCCCATGTCACCTCGCTGAAGGCGCCTCCTCCCCTCGCCACAAATCCCCGCTGCTGGTGTTGCCTTTATGCTGACTCAGTGCGCTAATGACACCGACAAAGCTGTGAGAGCGATCATCAAAGGCGCCGAGGACAGCCCGCGGATGTGTTGCCATTTGGTCACCATTAAAGTGTTTATGCAGATTCTTTTTTTTTTTTTTTCTTTTCTTTTCTTTTTTTAAACAATATCTGTCACAGGCGTCAGATCAAGCCATTTGCTTCAATGGAGTATATGCGAAGGGATATCTAATGCCAAACCACAAGCACAGAAAGGAAAATTATAGACAAACACTATGACAATGTCATTTCTGTGCTTGTTTAGTGTAAATGAGAAATTTATGGACTTCTGTGTGAAGTCGATTCATGCTTGGAATAAAGTAGTTCAGTATGTGGTGAATTCCTCTTGCACTTCAATGGACGCAGCAACTGTCAGCAGGGCCGGAGCCAGGATTGTAAACATACTGAGGAAACTAAAAAGGTGTCCTTTTTTTAAATGTTCAGTTAACTGATTAGTTATGCTTTCTGTAAAGGGAAGCCCTCTTCACACTGCCACGAGTAGCCAAATGTCCTGGGGGAGAAATGTTGAGGCCTTTACTTATTTATTATTCTGCCCGTCATTAATATGGCGATTAATGACATGCAAAGTCTTGAAAAAGATGGATTCAGTTTATGAAATACCCAACATGTGTAAGTTTTTAATGGTAGTAATGTAAAATCCCATCCAGATTGCTCAAAGCCCAAAGCCCAATTCAAACAACAAAAACATGACCAAGCAATAGTTTTTATATAAGAAAAAATGTAGCACAAACATTGTGTTGCCATATGTGTTGTGGGTCAGTTGCCTAAACGGTGTATATGACAAGCCTCTTCTATCTATTCAGTATATCAGTAGTTTATCCAGAAGGCTCTAACTTTGGAGGGATTCACAAAAAATGTTGTAAAAACTTTTAGGTTTTGCCTTTCCCTGTATGCATGCTAAAGCTACAGTATGTCACTAGTAATGAGAAACCCACAGATATTTATCACGCCTCAGCTCGGCAGAGTGTTTAGACTTCTTAGTCTTCTAGACTTTTGCATTCAGTCTTACGGCTCTCATCAGCTTCATTTCCCGCCGCAGCAGCAGACAGACAAAGTTAGCAACTAGCTGGTGAACGTAGTGGAGCAATTAGCAGCTAAAAAGCCAGATATTAGACTTAACATCCATCAGGTGGCCAGAAACATGACTGTAAATGAATGCTAATGTAGCATCATGTCTAGATAAGCAACTGTTTGCTAACACGTAACTTTATCAGACGATAAAATGTTCATGTTTCTGCTGACCCCACATGGCCAGCTAATCACTTAATGTCTGTTTAAAGTATCTGGGTAATGGCAACGTGGTTTGTTGATGTTAAATCAGTCCAGTATATTATAGTTTATGAGAAAGTGTTAGCATGGACCAGAGCTAACGGTCTACAGGGGACACATGATTTGGGGTTTCATATGCATACTGTGAGTTATATGGTTGTAGTACAACTGATTGTCAATAAAAATGTCATATTTTCTATATTTTATGGCACTGAAAAGGGGAAAGTTGATCATTAGCAGCAGTAAAAGGAATAGTTGATGTTAATAAAAGTTGTTAATAATAGTTAATGTCAAAAAGCCTCCAGCGTCCATCCTTCTCAGTGGATTGCTGAGAGGAATTTGGGCCGCTTTAGCAACTCGTGTTGCTCTGCGCTGCACTCCTCTGTTCTGAAGCCAACTCAAACACACAGAGGGCATATTTACTTGTGCTTATTGAATGTGTGTGTGATGCTAGTGAGGTTGTACATAGTGTGTAGTAAATGTACATCATGCGGAGACGTGTGTGCAAGACCTGAGTCAATGTGTGTGGCGAGCAAATAGCACAAAGCATAGTTTGGTCATAAAAGCAAAGATGTGGGTCTCTAAAACGTCGCTCTCAAATCCCCTCCATCACACACACACACACACACACACACACATACACACAGTGGGATTAGAGTCTATGGCATAAGTGGTTAATGTAACAGAGGCAGTTGGATCCGGCTTGGGCTTGTTTCCTGCATTGTTAGACATTGGAGTGCGATAAGTCAGAGTTGGACCGCTCAGAGTGGGACGGTCCTCTGCTGTTTCATACCCTCAGTCGTGGATTAACTCTCTCTTGCCACCTGAGCACTAAATCCAACACCAGCACTCTGGCTTCAGGGGCAAGGCACAAGACGTTTGGCAATTTAACATTTGGAGCTTTGAAACCCAGCCAGTATTTTTGGGTTTATCCACAACGGGCCGACACTGATAAAAGTTTCCGCAGCTCCCTCTGTGTTCTTTGTGAGGGAATGATCACCATTAAAGTACAATATCAACTGGGGGCTTCAAGTGGACCCTGCATCACTTTCTAATTCTGTGGCTCTGTCTTAGCTCTGTGTCAAAATATAGTTTAAGACCTCTATTATTTTAATTCCTATTGTGCTGCCGTGGTGCATATTTCCTATATAAAGTGGTGTTTCCATCAAAATACCTCAAATGTATTGACACACAGAAATCATATGTCCAGGTAGTATTATTCCAATATATTAGTACCGTTTGGGTTTTGAGTCTCTGGGCCACATAATAAACAGAACAGGTTAACCTGGCCAAAGCTCCAATTGCCAAACCTGTGCAATGGGTTAACAAAGTGATCTGGGCTGCATTCCCTTTTCTTTTAAATATATTTACTGTTGCAAATTAGTCAATGGAATTCCTCGGACACAGGGTGGATTTAAAGTTAAATCATACACAACAGGTGAGTAGGTGTGCTCTCCTTAACTACATCAGCACTCTAGCAGTAACTGTAATCTAATAATCAACTATATTAAATCGACTCTTCCTTTGTTATTAAGCCAGCGTAATGAGATCCATTTGTCAGCTAAAAAGCTTCAAATCATTTCACAACTTCTAATCTAACCTTAAAACCTTGTTATCTCATAAACTTGTATGATAATGAGAGAAAACATGGAAACACGCCTTCTGATGTATATATGTGTTATGTTCGCGGCTGAATCAGAATAGAGGCAAATGGAAATGCGCTGTTTTAAACTAAGTAGATTGTATTTAACCAATAAATGTCAAGTTTTGACATATAAATGTCCAGATGTCAGAAAGGCAAGACAGAGGACCAACATGACACGATGTGAAGTAAGAAACTTTTCACTTTTTAAACAGAAAATGAATAAATGCGGACCTCATATTCTTACTGGGTGTAATATTAACATTAAAATTCATCGTAAAGTTCATTTGCAGATTTCGTCGCTGTGGAAAGAAAGTCTGCTCAGAAGCCATAATCAGCTGTAAAATGAAAAACCGAGGAACAAAACCTCTGAAGGGACCTCTCCAAGAGTTTTATAGATTATTAATTCAAATGACGTTTGACTAAAAATAACATGTTGTATTGTTATTACACATACCTTCAAAACATCAAGATTTCAGATGCTGAACAATTTTTGTATTTTTACATGAAAAACATTTATATTAATTATACATTTTAAAATAAAAAGATGTTGAATAAAACCAATCTTTAGTCCCCTTCAGGAAACAGGCATGAGCATCAAATACAGAGATAGAACAAAGAGTCGCAACCCAGAAATTAGGCTGTGACAAACATCTGAGAGACACCTGTACATGAATTCTGATATAATTTTATTTTGTTATTATGATTACATATATATAGGGTTAGGGTTTTTTTTTTTTTTTTACAAAAGTTTAGTATAAAATTATTAATATATATTATAAATATTAAATTATTAAATTAATTATATATTAAATTATATATTAAATTATTAAATTAATTATATATTAAATTATTAAATTATATATTAAATTATTAAATAATTTTTACATTACGAAATTATATTATGTTATTATATTATAATTTTAAAATTCTTTTTATATTATATTATTATTATATTATTATGATATCATTGTTTTTAGTTAATAATGAATGAGAAATATTGATCCATCTATCAAACTGCAGGTGTTGACGGCTGCTCGTGCTTATATGGAGAAGTAGTTGTAGAAGGTCTCTGTAATTCTTCTGACAAAGCGCCTGAACCAGCCGTTGTTCTCAGTGGTGGTTTCAGGCTGGACGACCACCTCTTCAATGTCTGTCATGTCAATGCAGAAGTCGGGACGGGAGCTTTGAGGGAGTCTTTGAGCCACTCTGTGCCGATTGATCTCTGGTCCTTCTGTCTGGTACCAGGAAGGCTGCTGACCGACTTCTGGTGTTTCCTCTTCTATGGCCGTCATGTCAATGCAGAAGTCGGGACGGGAGCTTTGAGGGAGTCTTCGAGGCACTTTGCCACGAATGATCTCTGGTTCTGCAGTCTGGCAGCTTGAAGACTGCTGACCAACTTCTGGTGTTTCTTCTGTGTCTGTCATATTACTGCAGATGTCGGGACGCGAGCTTTGAGGGAGTCTTTGAGCCACTCTGTGCCGATTGATCTCTGGTCCTTCTGTCTGGTACCAGGAAGGCTGCTGACCGACTTCTGGTGTTTCATCTTCTATGGCCGTCATGTCAATGCAGAAGTCGGGACGGGAGCTTTGAGGGAGTCTTTGAGCCACTCTGTGCCGATTGATCTCTGGTCCTTCTGTCTGGTACCAGGAAGGCTGCTGACCGACTTCTGGTGTTTCATCTTCTATGGCCGTCATGTCAATGCAGAAGTCGGGACGGGAGCTTTGAGGGAGTCTTCGAGCCACTTTGCCACAAATGATCTCTGGTCCTGCAGTCTGACAGCTTGAAGGCTGCTGACCGACTTCTGGTGTTTCTTCTGTGTCTGTCATATTACTGCAGACGTCGGGACGGGAGCTTTGAGGGAGTCTTTGAGCCACTTTGCCACGAATGATCTCTGGTCCTGCAGTCTGGCAGCTTGAAGACTGCTGACCGACTTCTGGTGTTTCTTCTGTGTCTGTCATATTACTGCAGATGTCGGGACGCGAGCTTTGAGGGAGTCTTTGAGCCACTCTGTGCCGATTGATCTCTGGTCCTTCTGTCTGGTACCAGGAAGGCTGCTGACCGACTTCTGGTGTTTCCTCTTCTATGGCCGTCATGTCAATGCAGAAGTCGGGACGGGAGCTTTGAGGGAGTCTTTGAGCCACTTTGCCATGAATGATCTCTGGTCCTGCAGTCTGACAGCTTGAAGACTGCTGACCGACTTCTGGTGTTTCTTCTGTGTCTGTCATATTACTGCAGATGTCGGGACGCGAGCTTTGAGGGAGTCTTTGAGCCACTCTGTGCCGATTGATCTCTGGTCCTTCTGTCTGGTACCAGGAAGGCTGCTGACCGACTTCTGGTGTTTCATCTTCTATGGCCGTCATGTCAATGCAGAAGTCGGGACGAGAGCTTTGAGGGAGTCTTCGAGCCACTTTGCCACGAATGATCTCTGGTCCTGCAGTCTGGCAGCTTGAAGACTGCTGACCGACTTCTGGTGTTTCTTCTGTGTCTGTCATATTACTGCAGACATCGGGACGGGAGCTTTGAGGGAGTCTTTGAGCCACTTTGCCACGAATGATCTCTGGTCCTGCAGTCCGGCAGCTTGAAGACTGCTGACCGACGTCTGGTGTTTCTTCTGTGTCTGTCATATTATTGCAGACGTCGGGACGGGAGCTTTGAGGAAGTCTTTGTGTGAAGAATGGATGCTGCAGAACCTCCAGGGGTTTGATGCGCTGGTCAGCATCCAGCTGCAGCATCCTCTTGACCAGGTCCACAAGCAGTGGGTGTTCACTGTGCTGTCCTCTGTAGATGTCCATCAACTGCTCAAGGTTATCAAGACTCTTGAACGTGACGCGTCTCGTTTCTGTAGCGTAGAACCCCGTCTCGTACGCAAACTCCTCTGGCGTCTTAAATCTCCAGCGCTGCTGGCCGTTCTTTTGTTTGTAAAAATAGTAGTCTGTACCCATCCCCTTGTCCAGCACATAGTCTGCTGGCTGGCCCTGAGTATCTATGATGAAGTTGAGCATATCATAGTCCATCTCCCCAGGATAGAGTGGGTGCCCAGTAGCCAGTTCTGCAGCTACCAGGCCCAGAGACCACATATCTATGGCCTCATTAAAAGGAATGTGCAGCATGACCTCTGGTGCTCTGTACCAGGTGGTCTGCACACACACACCAGGCTGAACAGCAGACACTGGACACGCCAGGCCAAAGTCAATCAATTTGACTTTCAGTGGCTGCTGCTGGCGGTCCACAACCATGACATTGTCAGGTTTGAGGTCTGCATGTACAATTCCCAGGGACCTCAGGTGGGACAGGGCTATGGCCAGCTGGTTTATTACTGGTCGCAGCTCTGTCATGGGAAGACCCCACTTGTGTTGTGACGCCATGTAAGCGTACAGGCTTTGATCCAGGAGTTCGAAGTTGAGGCAGATGTGAGCCTTGTCAAAGAAAAAGCCATTCCACCTCACGATATTGCAGGTGTCTGGATCCAGGCACCGCAGCTTCTTCAGGATGGCGATCTCCCCCCTCGCCTGCCGGACGACATCGGGGTGATTCTTATTGACTTTGATGGCCACCTTCTTGTCCGTTTCAGTGTTGCGGCATTTGGTTACAAAACCAAAGCCGCCCTCTCCGAGGAAGGCCTCCACCTTGTGGCACTTTCCAAGTGAGCTCCCTTTAAAGATCTGGAGGTCGTCTGTGAGGAAGAAGGAGAGCAGAAGATATGGTTAGAATATGAAGCCATGTTTGTACAGTCCAACATAACATGTGCAACACTGTGCACAAACATTTTTCATCAGAGAAAAGTTTTCTTTGAATAAACAAACTTCTTAAATGTTTCTTATACTGTTTTGAAGTGGTTAACATGTTAGTAACTCTACTGTAAAGTGTTGGATCACCCATGGTGGTAAAGTCTGGTGTCCACACAGAAATATAACAGCGGAATTATTCAACTTACTAGCTGTTCTGTTCACTGCCATTTCGCTGGATGTGCTTGTTGTGTTTTTTGGAGCCGTTAGTCCAAACGTGAAAGACGATTCGCTGTTTTCGCAGTTGTTCTCGTTGCAGTCAGGTTGAAGGTCTGATGAGCACTGAAATACGTATATCTCGAGACGTGTCCCTTTATAAACTTTAAACATTCTAGAACTGACTAACATGAAAGCCACTGTTGGCTTTCATGTTAGCTTCTATGTCGCCCAACATTCTAATGTCTGTGTGTGTGTGTGTGCGTGCATGTGTGTGTGCACGTGCGCATGTGCATGCGTGTGTGCGTGTTTGTTTTTGTGTATTAAAAACTACTGTCCAGTTAAAATAACCATTAATGCACATATTCAGTATCTTACTGTGTCAGAAAATAATAAAGCAAACACAAAATTACATAAATTCCTCCATAACTACAAAATCAAGTGTTTAAAGCTGCTATTCTCCCAACTATGCACTTCCTCTCAGCTCTATGTTCCGCTTTAGTGTCTTTAAATATTTTTTTTTGGTTTTTCAGACCCGCAACTTTACTGTTACTTCAGTCTGACAGCTTAACAGTTGTGGTAATCCCACTGTACTCCACCTGTTATGCCTCAAACAGCAGACAAAGTTAGCGACTACTTGGTGATCATAGTGGAACATTTAGCCCCATCAAACATTGTCCAGAGATTATGGCATGCTACTGTGTGCATTCGTGCTCCCTTAATCAACGTTTTGGCTCATGCATGTCTGCCTTCTCCGCCAGTGTCTCATCGAAAACAAACACAATCAATGCAATTTAACCATCTCTATAATTTATTAGTGAAATGCATTGTGACAAAACAAAAACGTGACACACTTTGAAAAGGTCATTTAAAAAAAGGACACACATTGGGCAACAGAACATACAGAACAATTTAGTTTAAATAGTACGCTGTGATAATGACATATCACATTTAGTCAATCTTGCAAATGAACAGGAGATAAAGTTCAACACAAGCTGTGATTACAAAGTAAAACATAGCAAATTCATTCAAGAAATATGGCTTTAGAATTAGAAATCAGCTGAGAGTTAGATAGTAGAGGATATATTAATTAAGTATTACTGTATGTGTTTGTAGGAATGTACATGTACATGTGGTCATAATATTTTTGTTCATTTTCATATCAGAGGATGCTTTGATCACCCTTACTGAAACACATTCGATATCCCATTGATATTTCAGGAACTGACTACGACAGTAAGTGTTGTGTGTACAAGGGCTTGAATGTCTCTTTTAATACCCGTAAAATACTGCTTTGGCCCGTCCAACTCCACGTTACATTTCAGATTATCAGAGATGTCTTGCCCGTTGGTTTGCACCGGTCTGGAGAAGTCAGCCACGTGGGTCCTGTAGTTATCGCTCAGCAGGTTGAGGTCACGCTCGTACAGGTCCACAGCAGCGGTGGCTCTGAATCCGTCCCCGCCCTCCAGACGAGCCTGGTGGATCAGCATTTGGGTGTGGAAGGCGGCTCCATTCACCCAGTGACTGAGAGCTCTGGGTGACATGTGTCCATCTTTAAGCATGAAGTTCTGCATTGAAACAAAGATGAAGCAGAAGGGAAGTGCAAAAGAGTGCAAAATAACCACCTCATGCACTTGGAAAGGACAATTCTATCACATATTACAATATATTATAATTTGGCCAAATGAGGTGTGTACAAGAATGAACACAATAGCTATTTTAGCATGCTATGGAATGTAGTTTTTATTTTTTTATTTTAACAGTCTTCATGCAGCTCCCTGTGGAGCACATTTTACCCACATTCCCAGATCAGTGATGATACATGAAATGAACTGTGGTCGAATACCTTGAGCCGTGTGAGTTGGGTGCTCAGCATGGCCTCCATCCTCCGGGTGTCTTCCAGCTGAAGCTGTGGGTTCCTCAGGTTGAGCGTCAGACGCCTCACTTACTCATCCATCAGGTCTCGGATCTCTGAGGCCTTCTCTGAGGCCTTCTCTGAGGCGAACACCCTGCGCAGAATGTCTCCGGTGCTCAATCTTTTTTACCCAGGACCAGCTCCAGTATCATGGAGATGATCAGGGCCCCGAGTCCCACAGCATTAGGAACCGACTCTAGACGCCCCAGGGCAGAGCCCAGCTTCTCTGTATAGTCCGGCAGCCGATTGACATCCACTGACGACGACATGTAACCCTGCAACACGGCTGTGGAGTCCAACCCCGAATACTGCACCTGGGAGTTGTCGATGATGATCTGAGGTGGACGCTCCACGAGATATGCGCATGCATGTGGGGGGTAATAGATAAGACAGCCATAAGGCATAGATTGTTCTTGTCCCATCCTGCTGGCTCCTTTGCACGGTATGTAGATCTGAGTACACTTTTTATACTGTAGTGGAGAAATTTGTCTTGGTTGTAAGAAAATATTTGAAAGTATTAATAATATTAAATTGGTCAACAAAACCGGGAAATGGAGATAGGACTGTATCTTTAATGATATTATGTTATTTTATTAAGTTTTACATTTAGTTTTCAGCTTAAAAGAAGGTTTTAGTTGGTCAATTGGTTGGTTCATTTTTAGTCAGTGTCAGTTACAACACCAGGTCCACAACCTTTCTACTCACTCTACAAAGATGTACAGCAGATCTATCTGAAGGATCTCTCAACATCTAATGATGCATGGGCATTCGAGGACCATTACATAGTGCAGGCAGGGGTCATTTCTTAAATTTCTAATTGATTATAGTGTTGGAGGAAATGAAAGCCGAACTGCCTTCATCTTCATATGCTTTGAAGGAAACCATCTGCTACAGTGGCATTTTTCCATTTTGGAAGAAGTAACACGAGTCCGTGAGGAGGTTCAGGTCAGATCCCACCATGGAGGTTCCTTTCCCTTTCTTCTGACCCAAGACTCATCTCTCTCTGATCTCCGTATGCCTTGGCAAGATCCTCAAAGCGTCCCCTGGCAAATAGCTGCTATCCCCTCTATTCCTGGGATGAAAAGGAAAAACTCTCTCACCCAGCGAGCATCCTGGAAAGCTCTGCTCCTCCTCTCGTTTCTCGTCTTTTGAAGTGCTCACTTCCTGTCTACAGCGTACAGCAGGTGGAAGAGGCACAGAAATGATATAAGACAATGTAAAAATGCTGGTCAATGGGCTATTTCATTCAGGGTTTTAGAGCATAAACATACAGCAAGCTTCCCACATCTTTCCCAGAGGTCAAAGAGCTCCTTCAAATGAAAGGTCCTCACCTTGCTGCTGCTTTAAGGGTTGAATCTAAGAAGACACCGTTCAAGCAACACACTATTTTTGACCAAAAACATGGTTATAAGGTCTGTCTGCAAGTTGAGGCAAGCAAGTGTTAGCCACCACAGCTGAGTGTTACAGGGATCTATCACTCAAGCCAGGCAAGTATAAGCCAAGATCTACCATTCAGGGGGAAAAATTCAGATCCTCATAACCAATGCATCGTGGCTGTTTCTTTAATACTGATCCTTTGAAAAAAGTGCCTGTAGGTGGTGCGATCCTCAGTTACAATAAAAGAGCATATATTCATTTAATGTGAAACCAGCAAGACCAGCAGGAAGTGGTCGCTTTGAATTAGCCATAACTTAACACAGGAGAGCTTACTTTTCAACTGAAATAGAAATCAGGGGTTTTCTCATTTAATTTCATGTCGTCAGGGGCCTCTGATTTACCAAAACTGGGACGCATAACTGTAATTCATTTAAAAATGAACAACGAATCCATGAAATTGGCTAAAAAGCCAAACGACACAATATTTGTGGACACTTCACTTGTCCTCAGATTGGATATACTGCAGACTTAGTAAGAGCATAAAATGCTGTATTTCTATGCATCACTGCAACAGGAATGGTTTTATACTATAACTTGTGTTCATTTGACAACTTACTGCACTATATGTAACTTCACCTAAAACATTTCTCAGCCTAAAAAGGTGAATCATCTGTATTGCAGAGGTACGGAGGTAACACACAGCGTCTGAGAGTATATATATATATATAGAGGTAAAACTTTAGCAAAATGAAAATAAGGGTGGGTTTTGTTGTGTAATAGACTGACCGCAGCCAAAGCAGTGCAAAAATAGAAGCATAATGTGATCCACCGGTGTTACACAACTGGTTTTGGGTAAGGGACTCTTGACATGTGTTATTAAGTTTTGTAAGGCTTCCACATCCAGCTGTGTGTTTCACTGCTGTTGAGTTTGACGTCAGAGGGAGAAGGAGGGGGAGGGGGAGAGTGAGGATGGGGGAAAAAAAGAGACCAGTTCCAATAGAGAGAAACGAGATACTGCCTGTCCCAATTTCTCTCTTCCTTTCTCTCTCTCTCTCTCTCTATAAATATATATATGTATATATATATATATCTGTATGTGTAGAGAAGAGAAAAGCACAAACGCACAAAGTTAGTGATTAACTGGTGAACAGCTAAAGGGCCACATATTGCCCGCAGAGGTCAGTTGAGACCAAAGCAGGTCGAAAAGGAGAGTAAATATAGGACTTATGTTTTCCTGGTGTCCAGAAACACGGCTTCTAATGAATGCTAATGTTGCTTAGTGTCTGCTGGTTAGGTGCTAGCTACTGCTAGCTAACATGTATCCCAGAAAAGCTTACATGATAATGTATTAATGTTGTTTACAGCTTGTTACGCTGCCCCCAAGTGGCCAAAAAAATGAATGCAGGTTTAATTTGACAACCAATTGTTTTACTTGGGCTCCTGCAGTTCTGTCACAAATCGACTGGCAACAATGGCTCCTGGAAACCCATTTAGCTAAAATATGAATTGGCTAGCTAGCATCAGCCCCAATGCCAGCTTGTATTGTACTACATTATGTGTATGAAGGTAGTTATCCCTCACAAGTGAACACACACACACACACACACACACACACACACACACACACACACACACACACACTCTCACATCCAGTTCAAGGTATTAAACTCCCCTCCTACAGATAGTTGTCAAGGACAGTAGCCGAGGCTAGACAGCTATTCCTCTGATCATGCACAGCAGTATCTAAGCTAATACAATAGCCTGTATTGTTACAGAACACCAGCCAGATGCAAGCACTGCATGTCTGCATATAATAATAATGAACTTTATTAATATGGGACTTTTCTTAACACAGTTAACACACAAAGTGCTTTGCAGTAAAAAACGCAACTGATGAAACAAAATGGCGAAAGAAATATATAAATCAATGGAAATCAACACACTTGAAATGGACAGTAAAAAGGGCTGGTGTTGTCATGGCAGCGAGCAGGTGTAAACAGTGAGGGAAAATCAAAAGAACTGAATCCTTTAACCCTCTTCTGAAACACACTGTCTACTTTCTATGCCTCCGTTTTCTTTTAAGCACTCGACAATCCTTCTTTCAAAACTCACTTGACCTCACTGGACCTGCGTGCGCATGTGTGCGCGCACCAAACACCGGTGCATGGACACATGCGAGTCCATAAACACTTGGGCGCAGAGTCACCCTGCTTATCCTTTGACTGTTTACACAGGCTCTGTGAAGACTGCATGAGCTGCAGAACCAGCGAGTTCCTAGCCTGTGAAGTCATATGGACATTGAGATTACAGGCCCCCATAGGCTCACCAATAGCTAATATCGCACACAGTTTGAGTTGGGGATTTGACTTCCACACTCTTTTATGCTCTTGTGCGTTTGATAAAGCCGGACAAGAAAAGAATAGAGGGAGTGCTGCTTTATAGGAGAGAGGCAGCCTGTAAAAAAAATTGCCCTCAATGCCAAATATACTCCAATGTATCCGATACAATGGTCTTAGATAAACATGTAACAATCATTTTTACTTTAGCGCCAAGACCGGGAACTGAGATGGAGGTTTTAATTTACTCACATTGCCTGCCCTTCGCCTTCTCTCCCCTCCCCTGTCCTCTCACTCAGCCCAAAGCCATTATGGTTAGATGAAAATGTGCTTATTACACAACCCGCCCCAACCTCTGCCACCCCCACCCTGCAACAAGACATATTTGTCCGTCATAAAAATGCCGCATTAATAACCCATCACACGTAGCTTCCCCCATGCTGTATATTTATCTTAGCCTTTGCCTAGCGTGCAAGCAAAACAAACACGCCACTGCGGTCGATCAGGCGGCGCAAGAGAATAGAGAATGCGGCCTCGGGTATGTTCGATATGCTATGAGCGGTTTGTTTTGAGTTGCAAGATCGGAGCGGTGAGGTGAAGCGGTGGAATAAAAGTCCGCCAGAGTGACTTGACGGATTCCTTAGCGGCAGGGTTAGCGGGCTTTTTTTTTGGGTCAAACGGAACTGGGTTTGTTCCCAAGATGTTATTAATGAAGAGAAGGTTAAATCATTTTCAGCTTCTTAAAAAGTACTGATGAAATGATGCAGTACATACCCGGTAAGGCGAATGTACGTACTGCATCTCTTCTGCATGAAATGGGGAATTTTACCATGACAATGCTAGTGTTGGCGCTGCCAAACTCGACCATGTGGCTAATGGGACAAGCGTCAGGCTCGGAGCTTCACAGAGAGAGGTTTGGCCGCGATGAGTATTTTGAATTCTTCAGACATGGCTCCTGCCATTATGTGGGCATCAAATTCAAGTCATTGTCAATAACATATTCATCATATAAATTGGTGAAATTAAAACACTCAAAATTGGTACTTTTTGAGAAAGCAATGACATCACCCTTGTTTTGTAATCTTGTCAAGTGGGTGGAAACAACTGTGGTATGTTGGTCACCCACCGTGACCAATATACCACAGTTATTTCTTGGGCCATTAAGTGTCCAACACTTTTGAAAATTGATGATAAAATACACAACGTTTTGTCATCAAATTTACCCAATATGCAGTATGACAAAAAATCGAGGCAACAAAAGAAGATCACGTTGTACAAGATCAGATAGCTCAAAACACTAAATTCTAAAAATCTATAATGCAACATAATATCGACTGCCAGGAAAGAGCAGCATTTTGCATGCTCTATCCGCAGTCACAGTTTCCCCGCTGTTCCGGGATTCAAACTGGCAACCTCCTGGTCCCAAACCTCCCTCTCTCTCCATGTCTCCAGCATACTGTTGCCTCATATTTTCATTTGGTGGGTGATAGTCCAGCAACGCTGTGGTACGAGGAGGTTGGAATACTAACATATCATTACTGGTCCACTGGGAGAGACTTGAAAAGATTAATGATCGTTTCAGTCAATATAGGGAGTTATGGCTGCTGGCGTTGTCGTGGTAACAAGCTACAGTTGAGCGTAGGTGGGTAAACAGTGTGGTTAGTGTTTTGGATATGTGCGACAAGGATCCCACGGCGTGTGTGTGTGTGTGTACATGTGTTTGTAGTGAATTTGTATGTGTTGAGTAGAATGACTTCAGTGTACTTGTGCATGTGCACCAGTATGTGTGTGCAAGTGGGGAATGCCTATGTGTCTATATTTGTGTAATGGCTATGTGTTTGCTTACAATTTAAATGTTCTCTGTGTGTGTGTGTGTGTGTGTGTGTGTGTGTGTGTGCTCTCTGGATTTCCTCTCCCCTCAGACCCTCCAGTTCTTGTCAGATAACAGTTTTTCCCACAACTCCTCAACTTCCCTGGAATCGCATTCATCTTAATGAAACTACAGCAGAGGACGTTTCACCTGCTAACGTGTCGTGATCTAACATACACATGCACAGCACGTCTCCCACACGGGATTCAGGAAATGAAAACCTGCCAAAATAAGCTGCACTTGTACGATAACATGACTTGCAAAAATGTCTAACTGGAGAAAATAATTCCAGTGTGACAATCGTGCAGCATATTGCTCTGTGATGGTCTCAAATACTAATAATATGAATAAGAATATTTTGCACATACATTCATGTTGTAACCAACCATTAAAAAAACAGCTGCCACTCTGGCATTGCTCTCCTAAGCAAACTTGCACCACAAGCTGTGTACTGTATGGAAAAAAAAATGTGTATACTTTGCTTTCAAACTTGGCTGCAAGGGTTAATGATTCACCAGAGCACATATTGATGACTTGGTTAGGTTATTTGGCTGGTCATTGATGATTCATAACATCAGACACATTTTGCTGTTGAACACTAAAGGCTCTGCACACCCACGCGTGTTTTTAACTGACTGACTCTGCTGGAGAGGCCACCGATCTTAACACAGCAATAAGCGTGATGAAGTGTAAGTTTTGCCACCTTAACATGTGCAACCGGAGAGTGAGGGAGATGGCAATCAAAGCACATTTTGCACACTCCCCCACAAGAGGTCTAACACCGGTGTGGGTGCACCAATCAGTGAGCAGGGGCTTTAAAACCTGAAATGTGCAAATGTATGCATTTAAACTATCATTTTATATCCTCACAGAGAGATTTGATTCACCTATTATTAAGTGTTTTTGCCTTAGTGATAGACAATGTTGATACCTCCTGGAGTGACATAAGTGTGTATTTCTACACACTGTAACAGGACCTCGCATACAGTGGCTAAGGATATATAATATGATTAATATGATAAGCATTCATAATGTCTTTGCAGTAATATCACTTATTAAAACAGGTTTCAAAGGCACTAATAGTGAACACAGTTCCTTTGAAAATGTTGAATTATTTGTGCTAATGTGTAAGTAGCGTTTTCATTTAGCTGCAGGTTGTGTTGAGCCTAATTACATGATACACTCTTGGGTAGTTTAAGCTGATGCATCTCAACCACAGACTGTATATAAAGATGGACAACGCGTCTCCGCTTCCTCCGATTGTGCAAAAATGGCGGCAGCTAACGTCATTTGGAGCCAGAGTCTGCGTAGTGGTGATCGGCGAGTGAAGCGGCGGTATCGAGGTCCCGCCCATACACCCGCCCAACCCAATCGCGAGCACACCACAGTCCCTCACGGCTGTCAATCACGATGTCTCAGCCCCCTTTTTATAGCATCAAATAACGTCACATAAGTCCCGCCCATACATGGAGGGGGTCATGTCGTCCCTCTTTATATACAGTCTATGATCTCAACTCATATGCACTGAAAACCCTAACAAAGCAAACTAACTTGTACAGCCGCCTTATAAATGTCGTAGAGTAAAAAGTACATTTCTGTCTAAAATGTAAAGTTGTAGGAGTATAGAGTTACATGAAATGGAAATACTCAAGTAAATGCCTCAAACCTACAGTGTACATCAGTACAGTGCTTTGTTACTTTTCACCTACGTGTAATTATTACAAAAGTACACTACTGTTGGACATATAAGTAAATCTTACAAACTTATTGGATGTTAAAGGGTAAAGAAACTTTTGATCCCATTAACTATAAAATGTGTATTTTACATGACTCTCAACAATTTCCAAAAGACTAAACCATGATTTTCTTCCCATGTTATCATTATGCGGTAAGTTGCGAGCAGGAGCTGTTTTTGTGATTCTGACATTTGGGATTTGAGTTAGCCGTCAGATTCACATGATCCTTTTCACAACATGCATATTTGCCCATAGTCAGCTGATGTTTTTTTTTTTTTTCCCCAACATCTCAGTGCTTTTTAGCAGCCAACTTGTCCTTGAATGCACCAGCAAGGAGCCCCAGCTTGCCACTGCATTAAATGGAACTTTGACTAAAAGCTAAAGGCAGGATGACTTAGCAAACAGGTATAAATCTCTGCATGCTGACTGTTTTATATATGAAATAAATGGAAACCAATTGCCAAACCAAATACACACTCCTCAGTGGAATCTGTGGGGGGATTTATTCCTACTTAACATACTGTACAAATAGAAATAAACAAATGGAAGTGTGTTGTTTAGCAGTTTGAAAAGTGAAGCCACTAAAATAGGTGCGACCCACTGAGAAGAGTTCCCTCACAAGATTTAGTTTACAGAATGAAATGAATGATTTTCTCATACATTTTCCCCCAAAATCTCTTACGTGCCACAATGAAGTGGTTGGTTTCCTGTATAGCAGATAATAAAATAGATTTGACCATCATCAGAGCTCTCCATATGCTCACTCGTGTTTTGGCTGATTTTTTTCAAGCCTTCCAGTTGCGTCTGGAGGTGACAACGATCTTACATACTTAGAGGAGGGGAGATTCTGGATGCACTGTAAATCTACATTATTAAAGGGATACTACAGCGATTTAGCATTGCACTTCAGTAAAGTTGGGGGTCTTGCGAGAGACAGGTAAAAAAAAAAAAGAAAAAAAAAAAAAGGTCAGATTCTGAGAGACTGAGACTGACTGAAAAAACACTGGATACTACATTTCCCATAGTGCAACTTGACTTTGTCCATCACTCATCCAACACCCACCTCTTTCAAACTCCATGCACCCAGTTTGTGATGCAGGTTTTCAATTAGGACTTTGTAGTCTCCGAGCCCACGACATAACTTATTTTCTCAAACTTGACAAACCTCCTCCAGACATCATACAACTGCTTTCATCATGTGTACAAAGTGCCCCTTTAAAACATATTTGATCACATATAATTTCTTTAAAGTCTTTTTTTTCTTGCCTAAAAATTGCTTCATAGTTAGTGGTAGTTGGCTACGGTATGCAACACAAAATAAACTGGGAAAATATTTACCAAGCTAGATTAAGTGGTGATTTAAGGCCCACCTGCTGTCGGGCTGCACCATCCTGGCAATGCTAAATCCTCCTAAATAGAGGAAAATAATGTTTTTTCCCCTTGGGGGATGAAAACCACCCTTAAAAGACACTATGGTGCCAAAACTCCTCCTCCTGAGTCCTTCATTTGATGTTGGAAATATCACTAATAGGCTCTGAGTGCACAAGAACAACCCCAACAAGTGGCAAATTGACTCAAAAAACACATTTTAGGTTCTTGACTGATGAAAACTCACTGATGTTGCTTCATGCCATCACAGAAACAGCTCTGTCTGCACTTTACAGAAAAAAGTAAGAAGTGACTGATGAAAACCATGTCTGGCATTCTCTGTATCTCTCTGTATCTTGCCTCTTTTTTTCCCTCTGGCTCCCTCCCCCGCTCGGCCTTTCTCTGTTCGGTGCCATCACAAACAGTGCTAACGCTAACAGAGTAGCCCCAAAGCTTGCCTACAGGGTCTGTCACCGTGGCAACGTGGCCAAACACACAGCCCTGACAAAACCACTAATACATAGCAGAGGAGGCTTTTCAGCTGCCGGGCTGTAGTGCGCGTGTACACACACACACACACACACATGCACGCTCTCACTCACACACACTCTTTAGCCAGCCTGTTAAACAGACAATAGAGAGACACAGAGAGAGGGCAAGTGATCGAATTTAATGATGGCATGCTGCGTATCAGTTTGTGTGTGTGTGTGTGTGCGAGAGAGAGGGAGAGGAAACATCTGCATTTTTACATGCACACACGTGTTGTATGTGTACACAGTATGTTCCAAAACTTGTGTGAGAGAAAGCGCCTGTGCATTTTCTTTTCTTGTGTACAATGTGATGTGCATCTGTTTGCGTCTGTGTGTGTGTGTGTGTGTGTGTCCATGTGGTTCCATTTAACCTTTTCCTTTGAATGTGACACCATTTAACCTGTGGGCCGCTGCAGCGAGACTCCAGTTAACACCACGTTTCCTGTTCGCTCAGCAGCATCTGGATGCAAATGGAAACACACACACACACTTACACACACACATTGATCAGTGTTATTACCCTTGACTCAGCTGCATCTGGAGATGCAAATGCAAACACGATCAGCACGCCACTAACTCAGTCAAATGTGCCCCCACACACTAATAAAAAAGGCAGTATCTGTTATTAATTTACCCCTGAAGTTTGTTATATTGTATTACTTGAGTACATCAGTCACTGAAAACTGTTTTTAAATGAGACCACAACATGTTAAAGCTGCACTTGGCAAGAATCTTAATGGAAAAATAAACCGTGTCTATGGAAATACAACAAGAAGAGCGTCCCAGCTCTACCAGTTACCGTAAGAAACAGCTGATTGGACTTACACGTGGTGCTGTTAGCCATTGTAGAAGTCTGCCTGTCTACCGATACGATCACACAGTGGTTCAGACTCAGCGGCACCGTTGCAACTTCTACATTTTGTCAAGGCGGTCATAGCACGTGAAATCTGTCACATCAAAAGCAGAAAATGCCAATCTCTGCTGCTTAAAGTGCAGATTGTTCTCCTGTTGTTGTGTGTTTAAGTGTGTGTGTTTGTTTTCCTCATCGCCTCACACCACGGACAGTTGGGAGGAGGCCCGGTGTTGGAGCTGTCAGCGCAAGGCCTATCTGTCACCACCGTTTCGCTGAGAGCTTGTCATGTTTTTCACCCAAGCCCTTCCACCCCTCCATCGCTCCTCCAGCTCCTCCTCCTCTTTCCCACTTCATCACTCTCCGGCCCCTCCTTGACAGGTGCCAGCAGCACAGCATTTCTATAGGTGGCTCTTTGTAGCCATCTGTCACCGCGTCCGTTGTTGCATCACTGCAGTCCCGGGACTGATGTCATGCTCGTTGTTGTCAGTTGTCACGGCCATGTTTCAGCTGGCATTTAACCAAGATTTATGAGTGCTGTGTGTCCAGAGAAACAGGTTTCTGATCAACAGGTTTGCTGATGTGAATTGGCAAAGTTTCTGAGAGACACTAGAAAAGTCTCAAGATGCTTGTAAAGTGGGGATCTTCATCTCCAGGGCCGCAGCAACTCCCACGTGTGGATGTGTAGACGGGAGCACAAGTGGTCCCTGCATAAATAAAGGTTTTGAATTGTATTGTCTTTGACAGGAGTCATTTTTACTGTAAAAATAAGCCTGACTCTGGTGTGTCTGGAGCCAGTGTCAGGCGTCAAACTTTACAATCAGGCAAACTTTCCGCCCCAATGGAAGCTCATCAAAGAGCAGGCGATCATATTGTTTAGGCTTTTTCCAATCCACAACCAAGTGAAAGTCAGCAGCTCTGTCCACCCCCCTCTCCTCGACCGCTGCTCTCCAACTTTAAAGAGTTTGTTTAGCGGCCTTTGCAGCATCACTTGTGACTACTCATTGATCACACTTTAAACAGGCTTGGAGACGGAGACGGACAGAGTCACAGCTCATAAAGTGCTGCTTTTTGGGTCTGCGGTTATTACCACTGGGATGGCCTAATGCTTGAGTGGGAATGCTAATTGGGACAATGCAGATGGAGAGACGGGGGGGGGGGGGGTTGAAGAGAAGAAGGAGTGGGAGAAGGGATGGATGGATAGAGGGATGTGTGGGGCAGATCACAGGGAACTAGAAAAAGTGGGAAAAGTGAGAAAGTAAAGACTAAAGCTGCTTTCCCTAAACTTCCTTGACCTTGATGGAAAATGTCACGAGGTCAAAGAAAGATGTGAACAACAACAAGATGTGAGGACAACCGCAGTGCCAAGAGAATCGACTGCACATACACTGGACTACGTAATTATGAGGAGGCGGATGTTATTGATGTGGGTCTGCCGTGGTCGCTTTAAATGTTGCAGAGGCAAGGAATTGTGGGACGGCATTGTCTCCTTTCTTTTCGTAAAGGGTGGTCCAGTGTGCCCAATGCTAAAGGAGATAAGAAAGGAGCCACTGATGCACTTTTTCCTTAGCATTTAGAGAATTCCACCAGCTCTTATCATGGCTGCCTCTTACATACTTGTGGCTCATTTCACTCTGAGTCTACAGCCATGCTAACAGCTCTGCGAGGCAGAGTGGTGCTTTGAGCTACATGCTATGCTAACATGCTCACAATGACTATAATAACTGCTGCTGCTTACCAAGTATGACATTTGTCATGTTAGTCATCTTACTGGAGTTTAGTGTGTCAACATGCTAACATTATACACTTGCAATAAGTAAAGCTGAGGCTATTAAGGCTATTAACGTAGCCCTAAACTCAAAGTATTGAACAAATTAGAATTATGACCTGATGATGGCACTAGATGAAAACTAATTTATCCTCAGGGGAACATGGTAACGAATTTCATGTTAATCTATGCAGAGTGAAAGTAAAATAAATGATCAATGGACTGTATTAGATGTCCTTTCTCTGACACTCTCTCCCTGATATTATTACCATGCTGCCATGATGCCGGCCTTCTTTAGTAAGACCTCTGGTGTTTTTATCGCTGTGTGATATGAAGGGCATTCCAAGGACATGCTGTAATCTGCTGCTGGTTCAAAGCGTGGGACCTCATCATCTTGTGAAATGTAGGCGGCATGGCTGCATACTATGTCCATGGAAAGACATAGAAGAGGGCAAAGAGATGCAGAACTGTGTCCACTCGAGATGAAAACATTGCAGTTTCAGTGAGAAAAACAAATAAAGTAAATGAAATGTTGATGGCTCGATCCCAGACAAAAACTAGTTTTTTCTTACTTGCGCTGGGTAAGAGCATTAGCTACATCCTGACAATGTAAACATAAAAACCTCAGCTGTAAATCAACTTGAGCAGTAGGCTCACATCATCTCATAAATCACTATTTCTGTCCTGTGTATGTTCAACATTGAAAGGTCCCGAAGCTGTAGGCCAAAACATTTGCGCCTTTGGCCCTGTCAACTAGGCCCACTGCACTGAAGATGATCTGAAATCACCATGCATGTTGATTTGTTGAAGTTAGCCTCAAAATTAAGTGAGACATCTGAGGCAGTAAAACTCAGAGTTTGAAAAAATGAATGGATTTGCTCGGAAATAACTGCCACCCCCATTTGCATTTCCAGCTGGTTTTATGTCCTTCATTAACGTCAAGTATGAAAAAAGGAACAGAAGAAAATCCCAAACGGAAACTGCATTTGAAGAATCAAATCTTTCGACACCCCAAATAACTCACACCAGCAATACTTCAAGTGCAATTCTTGTTGACGTCAGCTGTAATTCTGTTATTGCTGCGATGAAGTATTCTGGCGGATCACTTCTTTAAGAAAACAACTGGGAGTTAGTGACAAGTTCTCAGAGGAAAAAGAATGAGAGCTTTTCTGAAAGGTCCTCCAAGAAACGTCTCCTAAATCAGGCTGCAGAGAAAATGCCCCCCTAATGTCTCTCTTTCATTCATTTTACTTTCTTCTCTTTTCCACCTCTCTGTCTTCAATATCTCTCTTTCTCTGTCTCCTTTTTCTCAGTTTTGCACATTTTTTTTCTGAATTTACAGCAAGTTGTGAAGTATGCGCGTGTAGACTAAACACTCGTATGTGTGCTTTCGTGACAGACTGACAGCTTGTCAGACTAGCAGCAGAGGTCAAAGGTGAAGCCACAAACTCCTCTCTGTGACCCCCGAGAGACGAGGCCACAGCTTCCTGCAGAAGAACGTGCAGGGTAAAATTGAATTCTTAAAATTCCGACTATGGAATATAGGATGTTTGGGTTTGCAACATCGCGTTGAGTGATCTTGACATGTGCTACTATAGAGGAAAAAAATAAATCACTGTATAAACAACAGGGCTTGCTGTTTGGCTGCAGTCATGGGAGAGGAGAAAGCAGGAAAGGGGAAGGAGACTTTATGAGTCCTCAGACTTCAGAACCTGAGCGTACGCATGCATTGACATGTCCACCTACATTTCATATGTCATGCATAAAGATGTAGCCATTTATTTGCTTCTTTGCTGACTGCATGATGTACAGGTTTAACCAGCCCACAGGAAGCGCAAAGTTAAATTGATTGCAATGTGACATTTTCCTCACAAATCCTCACATGCATACAAGACTGCTATTGCGAATATGAGTATTATTATTTTCATATCAGTGGGGATTTTTGGTGTGTAATGGTATAAATGCAGTTTCAGAGGCTTTTCAGTTCTGCCAAGAAACTCTGAGTAGTTGGAAACACAGAACAAAACATGTGATACTTTGGCATAAGAATGTTCAAATTTGAAGATATCGAATATCTGCAAAACATGCTCTTCATTGGCAACTTTAATTCAGTAACAAGGACCCCTGTCTCTGCCTTTACAAACTGGTATCCTTTGAAACTGCACAGATGCAGGATACATGACTACAATGGCGGCTGCTGGACATGATGTAGCATTTACAGCCTGTCTGTGACTTGTGCCGTCCGTACAGTGGGCGTAGACCATAATTAGTAAGGTATTAACTTGTATGTGAATGAGTGTCTGGATTGTTTCGGGACCGCGCTTGGGTTTCGAATGAAATTTCAACGACAGAATAATGACTGAGGGGGAAACCAGCGTGACTCATATTCACCGCTCTATCACCCTCAGCGCTCTGCATCACACGGCAATTATTCTCTTTACTTCTGAAGGATCTCACGGGCCACTAGTGCGCCCTGCACAAACCACCAGTGAAGTTTTTATGGGCCTATTAGGTGAATACAAAGCTGCTGCATTTTGTAACGATTATAGCTCCATTAAAATGTGTTGACAATGAAATAAGTTATCCGCAGCTCCCCTCAGCTTGAGGGGGCCTTAGCTGATTGTTTAGCTGTCCGGCCCACAACTTTACTGTTTTGGTTCACTCTCACGGCTCTCATGGCATCGTTTTCTGTCGCAGCAGGCGTCTGTTTCCAGTGAAAAAAAACGTCTACACTACCTGCTCAGTACCAAACAGCAGACGGACAAAGTTATCAACCAGCTGGTGAACGTAGTGGAGCATTTAGCAGCTAAAGAGTTGGAATGCTAACGTTAACGGCATCGACTTGTAAATAAGCAAGTGTGCCATATCAACCGATGGTAGGTAAATGTGGCGTCTGTTATCGCAGGTTTAACGTTTTCTAAAACCAGTGTCAGGATTTAGATTGAGATTTTGTATCTGACAATATGATGATTGGGTCTCTGTTGTTGTAAATAAGGCTTGTTGAAATGCATGGAAAAATATCCACTATCCAAGAGATGAGAATATATCCAAGAGCTAGTGTCAATCTAACAGCCCCTTTATGATGATGCTGACAATGCTTATAAACATGAAAATATGTATTATATATATATATATATAATGTTTTTGTTCTACTTTTACTTTTATTTTTACACTGTGCCAATATTTGCCTTACAATTATCTGTTCATAGGCCTTTTTCACAGCAGACATTTTCTCTTGTTATACCAGGAAAAGCACAGGTGCAACTAATAAAGCCTTAACGATCACGCTTTAAGGTATGTTGGTGAGCCGGTGAGCTAGCATGCGCAGTGAGTCTGGCACTGGAAAAAAACGGAATTCAGCATTATTAATGTTACTATCAGTGTTGGGCAAAAAATTTAATCAATTACTTAGTAATTATTGCTCATTTAAAAATAATATTCCGTATTTAACACGTTTAGAAGTCTACCAGTCTACAGTTTGGAGGCAGCTACTGAACATCGAGCGTTAGCTTAGCGCCGGTCCAGACGACAGTGAAGCTACAGAGTTCACGCTCCAACTCTTCCAACTCTGAACAAAACATTGACTATAGCCTCACCAGCAGCCAACTAAGTAGACAAAATATGTACGTAATACAACATTGGAGTTAAGAAGAAGATGTGTTTGTCCTCTTTTGGTGGAGGCTAGCTGCCAGCCCTAGCTAGCGCCAAGCTAACATATCCCGGGCCACTCTCTCTACTGAACGCACAGAGATGAACCAACCCTCCCCTTGAACTCCTGGTAAGACAACAAGCCAAACCCACAAAATGTCTAAGTAGTGGACAATTACTGGGATTAATGTAATTACTTCATTTCAAATTGTAATCCTTTACGCTACATGTTACCATAAATTCACATTACTGTAATGAGTTACAGCGCTAGCTACACCTGTTTTTGACAAGTCAATATGTCTGCTGTGAAAAAGGCCTTTTTCTGCATTCTCACTGCTCCTCATGTCACTGCCTCTGACTTTGACCGCTTCCACTCCATTTCTATTCTACATATTGTCACTCTGGTTCACTGTAAACCTATTAATGTGTGGGACGTCCCTGCCACCTTAATCATTGACTAGGTCATGACCTCTCGTTACGTTTGCATAACTGTCGGGCCACATGTGGTAGTTAACTGGTTTTTATATCATCGACAAAGAGATAAAAAGCCAAGACAAGAACAGCTGAGGTTAAATGTAGCGTGGCTGTGGCACATCATCTAAAGTATTTATATTCAGGTGGCAGTTGGCTGGTTTTTAGGAAACCACATCTAGTCAGCTGAAGCTGAATCTGTGAGTTTGTTTCAAGCCACCTCAGCTGAAAGGTCATAAGAAGAAATACTGTCATATGGACAATTTCTCATACAAATTTTAATTTCCAAATTGTCTTAGAAACTGCGGCAGGTTTTTGCAGAATCTTTAAATCACTCTACTTACATGTCAAAGCTTTTAAGTCTTGAGGCTTTGAATATTGATGGCATTAGGCAAATGGTACCTCTACGTTTTTACAGATAGCACTGGATTAACTCTTTAATATCCAGTTGCTTTAAAACTAATGAAAGAAGTGTTATAAAGATTTATAACGTAAAACCTGTGTCAATATAGCAAGCAGACATGGCAAACAAACCATAGTGATGCTAACTTCTCGGTCTGCCTACACAAAACCATTATTGGTGGACCTCTGTATTCAGTAGCTGTTTTTCCTCATCTTGACTGGCTGTCTGTGTGATGCAGCTCTCGCTCTCACGGTTCTCCCTGTCTCTTTCCCCGTCTTTTTTCCCAATGCATCAATTCCCTCTCTGTAATGTATGGAAACTTATGGCAGGCTATAGTGTATCTCATGGTAAACTGAAGCTGACGTATATTACATCATTGTATCCGTTAGTCTTATTGTCTTATTGTTGGAACACTAGGATATTAAATGGGAATGCTGCAGTGCAGGGAGTGGCGGGTCTATACGGTGCCACTGAATCATCTTGGTGAAAGTCTTGGTGCTGATTGCTTTATGTGCTAGATGGATGGTGTATAGCCACTGTGACCATCCGCTGCTGGCTTTCGCCAGTACCAGCCGGCACACTGCTGCTTTTCATGTGTGTGATGTCTGCGCACATCAGGACCCAATGTTCTCATAGTGTGTATGGGTTAAGTACATTGCATTTATGTAGAAACATTTCTCGAGAGGCAGAAATTAAGTCACTGCTTGAGTCAATCCTCAGTGGGCCGAGCCACAGGAGCCACAGTGTGTTTTGCTGTGGAACTTAACAGGCAAATTGGGTAAGGTAATGGGAAGGGAAGAACTCAAAATATACAACCACCGAGGGACGTTCACAGGCATTTTGAGGGCCAGTGGCTTAGTTATAAAAGGCTAATGTTGCTCTGTGTCTGCGGCCAAAACATCAATTAATGCAGGTTTAAGTTGACTGGTATTAGGCAAACTGTTGTCTTATAGTATATGAGTAATCTTTTATTCTTTTTTATTTTACTTGAAGGTTGAACTTAGAAGGTTCACCACGCTAACTAGACATGGCGTGGCATAATTCAGTGAATCTGCATCTTTGTATACCTGTATGCATGAGTTTGTGTGTTTTATGGGTACATGTGCACCGTTTTGTGTGTGTGTGTGACTAGTTCCCTCATAACTGCCAAGCTAAGAGACCCTGCTACTCACTGGAGCAATAAGAACACGATGGCCTGTTATTGCTTACCGGAACCATACAGAATGTAAAATGGAAGCAGAAAGAAAGCCGCAAAAAAAAAAAAAAAAAAAAGACAACATGATCCAGTGAGTCTCTCTGAACAAATTAATAAATCAAGTTCACGGCGTGGAACACTTCACACAAAAATACAAGCCAAAACCCCAAGCACATGGCGAGGAAAAACTTTTTTCACTCCTTAATAGTGGACTTAACTGTGTTAATGATGAATTTAAAGGTATGTGAGCGACCTCAGTGTGTGTGTGTGTGTGTGTGTGTGTGTGTGCACTGTTGGGGGTCATGTGTGTTGATGCACACGTGTTGTGCTTTTGTTAGTACACGGTGTCTGCAATGCATGTTTTCAGGTGTTTTTGTGCAGTGTGCCTGTATGAGGATCACGTGTGTTTTTAGTGTGTGTGTGTGCGTGTGTGTGTGTAGACAGAAGTCACGCCAGGCCTAGTCACCTGTCACTACTGTGTATTCGCTGTATGTGGGAATGTGCCAGTGGAAAAAGCCCTCACTATTTTAATGCTGCTTATTTCCCAGCACCTCACACCGGTCTTTTCCTTTCTCTGCTTTGGCATGAGTCTGAGGAAAACCCTCTGTGTGTGTGTGTGTGTGTGTGTGTGTACGCCCTCGCACCTCGTCACCTCTGATGCTGCAGCGGGAAGCCTCGGTTGCCAGGAGAACCCCAGACTGGCAGGCATACCGAACGCCTACGCGTACACACACACATACACGCACATGCCTGTGCACACATGCTTTTGAACACACGTGAGCTGCACATATGCACATTTACCAGCGTAGACGTACACAAGCACACACGTATTTAAATATATAACACACACACACATATGCCTCTCCCTTTTCACTCACTTGTGTTAAACCTTTTCCATTATTTTACTGCTTCTTCTATAACAGTGGCAGTGAAGCCCACATAGCAGAGCCCACACTCCAATGTAAACAGTAGGACTCGAATGTGACACCCAACTCTAGGCCTGCGAGTCTTGCAGCAATCAGAGGACCGGGTGGTGAATCACACAGCAGCCGACAACATCCAAAAAAAAAAAAAACAACAGTAGTAGTTGCTTTTACCACTCAACTTGTTAAATATTCCCAATTCCTCACATTGGAACTTATTCATCAGTGTTTCCCACTGTGGACAACATCGGAAAATGCTGAGATGCCAGACCCAAATCATGCACCCAAAATTTCTGCGATGAAAATCTGCGGGACTGCTTGATTTTTTTTCCTATAACCTTTATTTATCTGGGGAAAGATGACTGTGTGCGCTGGATCTTTTCTGACTCAGTCACACAGCTTCACCTCCGGTCACAAGCCTACTTCTTTAATCTGGCTGTCACTGCATTATTCTCACAGTAACACTTTTGTTAAGTGTCATAGTTTGCTCCTCAGTTTCTTTCAGCCCCTGCTCACCTCTCCCAGGCTATGTTCAGACCTGCCTTTTTCTAGCTGTCCACCAGGTGTCCTTGGAGTTTCCCTACTTTTCTCATCACCTGACTGCCTCACCCATCCACACACCTGTTCCCATTTCATCAGCCCTGCAGTCACCTGAGCTTCCCCACCTGCACCTCATTCCCTAATCGCCCTTCACTACATTTACAAGTTCACGTCCTTTGTTCCTTGCCAGAGAAATGATTGAATGATTGATTGAGCTTACGTTGAGCTTCATTTACACACACACACACACACACACACACACACACACACACATACACACACAAAGTTTTTGCCAACATCTCTTGGTTGTGTTTTTCAGTGTGCTCTCATTTAGTCCCCACCCCAAAGGTGATACAAAACTGCACTGATGTGCAATGTTACTTCACTGTTATGGTCAGATGATGACGCTTTCCACCATATAGGTCAGTGCAGTAATGCTTTTCTCCTGTAAGATATTTACTGTTTAGTTTGATTTAAGTTGTTGCCATCTACTTCCTGAATCAAGAAATGAGTTTGCTGTTGCATTGCTACTCTTTTTCCCTAATCCCTTTTACCATTTAGACATTTTTATTTTGCTTCTACCAGCTTTTTATCTTGTCTTTTAAGTCACATTACCACACATTACAATTCTCAAGGGAGTGGTTTCCCAATATTTCTAACACGCTCATGTTTTGCCTGTGTATCAATCAAACCCGCAATAAGACCCTAAGGAACATATATCACATATGTGAGGGGAAAAATATCAGCGGTCAGAGGGTGTGACTTGGATGAGAGTCAGCTGGGGCTGTGTTTTTCCAGTTGTGTACATGGGTGTGTGGGCGGTTTACATCGAGACGTGCGTGTGCATGGATGCTAGCCCTGCAATAAGGTATCGCTGGCAGGCGAAGGTGGGATTAAGTTTCTACAGTGAAATGTCAGCTGAATATTGTTACCGCCAGGGGATCAGAGAGCAGTCGGGCACCAGTGAACCGTTTCCGGATGGAAATCGCTTCTGCTGGATTTCTCCCCAGCAGCCCGGCCCCTCTCTCTTTCCACGCCACTCCTATAGATTCCTCACTGCTTGATGGGGTTTCCCAGTGTGTGTGTGTGTGTGTGTGTGTGTGTGTGTGTGTGTGTGTGTGTGTGCGTGTGCGCGGCTGAAAAGATGCTGACAAAACATATATCCTGACAATGAGATAATGCAACAGAGGATTTAGCATGTGTGTGTGCTTTTGTGCATGTATTAGTAGGTGTTGACAGAGGTTTGGGTTGTTAATTGTGATGAGCTGGGCTAGTATGTATGAGCTCTGGAACACACACACACACACACACACACACACACACGGACGAGATGGCTTGGTAATGGTAACAGTGATTTGCTATGCAAATTCCTGCATCATGAACCAAGTGTTGCTGTGAGCGAAAGCTAACCAGGTGGTGCCCAGTCTTGTGTCTCACTCAGGGTGGTCCTCTGAGCAGGGCTGAAATTAATCCTCATTGCATTAATCAGGCTCACGTACACACACATGCACAACGAGCCAACTTAATCACAAAGCACGTTTGTTGCAGTACACCTCACATTCCCTGGTGGAGACGTATTATACATACTGTACACACTACAAAAAGATCTACATTTTAGTTTAGCTCCTTTTAAAAAAAATTATATTGACATCCTTCCAGTATTTGATACATATGTGCTGTTTTCAGCAGGTTAATGTAAAACATGACGGGGAAGGAGTTTATAGAGATTGATTCAATAGTAGAGTCGAGTCAAGTCTGGTATAATTGTGTTCATTGACAAGTTAGCGTGTTCGACACAGCTCTCCTGTTAGTTTTGTTGCGTCTTTGAGGATGGAAACACTTTTATTTATTCTTTGTACAAATGTTTTGTCACCTGTATAGTAGCTGTGGAGGGCCTGTGAATAAAACTGTCATTTTCAAAAAAACACCAGTCATATAATAGCGATGCTAATCAACAGCATACAAAATGAAACAAAATGCTGAATGCTTACGGTTTCTGTTAGAACCATCATATTTTGATATCCCAAAACAAGTCAAATAAAACACCCATTTAGTATTAATCTGACGGGGCACATGCTCCTCAGTATGGATCGCTATGACGACTGGTGTGTGCAATATGTTGCCAAACATCCGTGATTAATAGGGACATTAACTCAGTACCCTAACACAGTGCTTTGTTTATCGATTCTGGAGTCTGGATGCAAACCCCAGTCTCTGGTCCACCATCCACCCAACTATCCCCCTGTGACTCTGGTGCAGTAGATAAATGTAGCGCTTCATTCACTCAAACAAATGCTGCCTCTGAACATAATCCAGGCAGCGATTTAAGTGTGTCACCACAACGTAATTGGGAAAACAATTTCAGTACTCTATAAACGTAATTTGTGGGAGACAGTTGCAACCTCTCATGCTGTTGGTCTGATTTCAAATATTAGCCACATGGTATTTTTTTTTTCATTTTTAACCAAATTTATTTCATTTTAACTCTAGTTTTAGATCTGCAGTTAATTGACATTGATTGTAGTTGATGTTCAACCCAACCTGCCCAAGTACAGTATAGTACCTAGTCAGTGGCAGAGACCCAAAGTACCCCACATGTTATTTTATGATGGTGGGAGACCACAGGATTATAACAGGCAGCTCCAGGCCTCAAGCCTTTGTAGGTATGAAACTAATAAACTAGTTTGGTTTAATTAGATTGAGTTTAGGTCAGGTCTAGTTGGTTTTATAGACCCCAGAGGGTATCATAAAATCCCCTCACTGTGAAAAAAAGAAAACACATCAGAACAATATAGTGTACTGTATATTGACCCTAATGACATCAAAACCCAACAAATAATATAATGCATCAGTAACAAATGAGAGAACTCAAATCTGCCGTGACTTTCTTCCTGCATACTGGAGCCATGTTGTCCTCGAAGCATTTAATATCAACCTAAACAAGCATGAAATTGCACACACCCAATATATAACGGCGTGGTAAACATTTATATGAAAAGACATTTGGGAGACTTTTTGAACCGATGTCAGAAAAATTCAAATCCCGATTTCACAAAACGAGAATACCCAGAATCTACTGCAGTCTAAGAGTCAAATTAAAGAGAGATTTACAGAAAGGTATGTTGACAGTGACTGTTTCTGTAAAGGAAGAATATACTGTAACGTGAGTCTTGCCAGAAATGCCAGTAATTCATATATGAGCTTATAGGTTTGCTGTTTTTTAGTTTTCATGAGCAGGACTTTTGTATGACAATAAGTAAGTAAGTTAAGAGTTGTTTTTGAGGTGTGTGTGTGTGTGTGTGTGTGTGTGTGTGTGCATTCTGTCATTGTGATGGACAGGTTGGCTTGTAGAGTCCTTGTTCTCGCGTCCAATAGGACTGTAATGTTATTACATGTGCTGAACCTTTTCACCCCTTGTGCATTTCTGTGTGTTTACGGGTGTCGATGCACTAATTGTGTCTGTGTGCGTATGGACTTTAGTGCGTCCGTGTGTGTGTGTGTGTGTGTACATATTTCCAGCGGCTCTCCCTCCAGGAATGCAGCATGGCTCTTCAGAAGGGGATATTAGTGCTGACCGCAGGGCCTCTTTCCCCTCTCTGCTTCCATCTGGTGTCGCATTAAATATTAAACTTTTTAATTTGATTCAATTCCCGACGACAAACACCCTTGATTGGATCCAGATGCCGGCAACCAGTGGGCCCACCCCAGGCCTGGTCTGTGCCTAAGGTTTGGATACTTTGGAGCTTGACACAGGAGCTGGAACTGAGACCCGGATTTAGGCTGAAACTGGGAGTGGAGATGCGGATGGCGCTCCAGTTTGGACTGGGGGGTGGAAGTGGTACTTTTGGTAGGAGAGGAGGTGGAGCTGAAGCTGCCCTTTGGGACTGGGGATGGAAATTGAGCTGGCAATTGGGTTAAAACTGGTACTTAAACTAGAATTAAGACTGAAACTGGAATGTCAACCCCTTTCAGAGAAGGGTAAGGACCTGGGGGAAAAACCTGTGATCAGGTTCAACCTGACTCCATGACCCTGCTTCAAGCCTGGGTTTAACAACGCTCTGTCAATACTCGTCTTTGCACGTGCTCATATAGTGTTGCTTTTGGTAACTGTATATGTAATGTGCGTCTTTCCAACAAGTCCTTCACATGAAATGACAAAATACATTATTTTGTAATTGCCCTCAGGAACAACACATAATTGTTTTGTGATCTGACACCGCTATGATTAAGGTTTGGGTAGAAAATGGCTTGGTTATGAATAAGGAAACATCCTGGTTATGGTTAAAAGAAACCAACATCGACTGTCAGTGGGTAACGGGAAATCCAATGTTTGCCGTCACACTATTTCCTTCTATGCTCCAGACTGACAACAGTCAAAATTGCTATAGCTGCTAAATGGCTTTGTTACTTGAATGTAAACATGTAGTTTCTGGGCATTCCCTGAAATGACGTGCAAATGATGACGAAAAAAGGAGAGGTTCTTCTGGGTTAGGTTAACTGAAAACTGAATAGGGGTGAATGGCAATGTGAATGGTTGTCTATCTATATATATCAGCCCTGTAATAGACTGGCAAGGATGTACCATGCCAGGAAATTTATATAGTTACCTGTGACCAACCATCTGGTCTGAATGGTCAAACACAGATTGTGTTGCCTGTTCTTTATCACCGGTCATACACAGAGCTTTCATTCAGCGAGAATGATAAAACAATAGGACCAGGACTGCAGCTGGTGTTGAGACATGAGGGGGACTCATGGGTCAGTGTAAAGTTGGGAAAGTTTAAGATCTGAAATGTGCTTGTCTAGACATCTGCCAGGCCCTGACTTGAGATATTGACTCACAGGTTCGATGACATTGGCTTACATCAAGTGTCCAGTGTGATCTGGCCGGCATTTCCCGCTTCGTTTCCTTTTATTCTGACTCTGATAACTTTTCTGTTTTCTCATTCTGTCCTCTACACTGCTTCTTCTCACCTCCCTCTCTTAAAATGGTATCTTAAGAGAAGCTTAAGGCCTAGTCTGACTCACCGGATGTAGGCTGTTGGGATGAGTCTACATTCTTGTACCGCTATCTGCGTGTTACGTTTTGCAAAGGCACCATCGCTGCATCCTGGGCCAAGTCGATTGTGATTGGTTTAAAGAATTACAAACAAGCCAGAGCATTTTTTCCCCTATACCCGAATGATAATAGGTTGAGCCAGACCTTTCTCCGAAGTGCGGAGATCTGGCTGTGCGAGACTACTTAAGGCCAAGCGTAAGCCAAAGTTTTGGGGATTGAGGTTCGGATCACTCTGCAATCCATCTGCTTAGGAGTTGTTGGAGTGTGGGCGCTTGTACAGCGCCAAAAAGCCATCAAGGTCACAGTCTTCCCATCTTATTTTTCTTAAAACAACAAAAAACAAACAACAAAGTAATTTTCCTTTTAACAAGTGAAACAAAACCTCATGGGGTGAGATAATATCATTTGTTGCCAGTGTAAGTCAGTTTTCCTCAAGAACTTCCTTGAATCAGTGCCAGTGTCTATGATTGCTGGATGTCTTAATCTCTCTTCCTCTGACACATTTTGCTCAAAAATTCTTGAAATTAGTTAAAGTGCTTTGGAAAAGTGCTATTATCTCATTTTGCTGGCAATAACATGTCTCTTATTATATCAAGAACATTTTTTAGACTAAATGACTTGTTAACACACAGCGTCAAACGAAATTAACGGTGCATTAGAGCATCTGTCTCTCCCTTGTACTTCCCTGTCTTTTACTATTACTACTGCAACACTCTACTCACTCCCTTCGCCACTTGTTTTCTTCAGTCGTATGAAATCACTGTATCTCTAAATGAGCGTATTACCTAATATACTGGAGATAATAGAGCTCAGAGGGGACCAGAGCAGTCCAGAGGACCTGAGGCTAAATGTGACTTCCCATGCCTGCGTGAGGACCTGACAGCAGGCTTTGGTCCAGGGGTCTATGTCCCCACCCGCCATCCCATCTGCTGCCTTGATCCAGATGTCTCGGCAAGGATGAATCATAACTACTTCAGCTTGTTACCATTAGATTCTGTGTTTATGTTTTTCCCAGCATTATATCCTTTCACAGTTTAGACAGCAAAGAAACAGAGTGAAATGGAGTAAAGAGCATTAAAAACTGGAATATGCAGAGCAAGGAGATCATTTTTGACATTTGATTTTTTGATTTTGTCTTCATCTTTGTTGCTAATTGACCCCCAACAGCAATTATCTAATCACAACATAGCACTGACAGGCCTGTCATGCTTTGGATCTCTCCACAAATTGAAGCAGAGTTTGGTGATGTCTTTTAGCCTTCGTAAAACCAAAAGCAGAGGTGCAAAAGTGAAACGAATGGATTAAACCAGTGGTTCCCAACCTGGGAGTTGGGAGCCCCACAAACGGTCGCCAGAAAAATCTGAGGGTCACTAGATGATTAAGAAGATAGGACAGCAGAGAAACGTATATGTGCTACACCAAATGATATTAAATTTTTTCGACTTTCCCGTAATCATTGCTTTGTGAATTACTAGATGATAAGTAAAACAAGGAAAAAAAGCCACTCTTTGTCTCAACTAGTGACAACCAGTACACAATTTCCTGTGAGGAGGGGTCTCAAGCAGACATTGCATCGTTTTAAGGGGTCACAAGCTAAAAAGGTTGGGATTAAACAGTGTGATTATCAACTCTAACATATTCAATTGTTAGCATGCCCAGCTACCAGCTTAATACTACCTACAATAGTAAAACCCACCCCAGCATTACTTCCAAGGCCAAGGAGCGCACCATGAACTTACTACATTTGTTTGTAGTGACATGTTAAAGAAATCTGCATTCGCGACTAACACACGTTTAGTTTACACTCCAGAGGTCCCAGCCAGTGTTGAAATAGCAGTAAATACAAACATGCTAATCATCAGTTCTTCCAGCATGATATCATGTGAATAACCATTAAGTGCATATGTAAGGCAGCTCTTAAAAGTTGGCCAGAGACGGCGCTTTCAACTCATTGAGCTTATCTTAATTGGCTTGCTCGCTAAACTGCCCACAACAGTTCATTAGCCGGCAAAATGTCGCTGGCTAGAAATGACAAACTGCTTTTGTCTACCTCTGTCTGAAATCAAGGACCTAATGTTTTAAAAGAATCTATATGTACAGTGTGAAAAGCTTGACAGGCATAGCAACAGTAACTGGGGGGAGGGATCAGTTGCTTCATGCTAAGAGGTTTCCATTCTCCACCTCCCATTACCTATCCATCGTCAAAAATATGTTAAAAACACTGATGCATTATGAAAGATTTGAAGAGCAGCAAAAAAATTAGACCGAAAACAGGATGAGAAAGTGAAGAGAGGGAAAGAGACGGAGGGAGGGAGGGAGCTGAGTGAGAAGTAGAGTGTATTATTATTATTATTACAGTTATTCAGCATTTCCCTCTCCCACTGGTTCATATTGGATGTCCGCCTCTGACCAGATTTGGCCTGCTGTGGCCTCTTTCAAGCCCTCAGCGATCAGAGAGAAGCAGGGTGTGAGAGAATTTTGCAGGATCTCAAATTAGCCTCTCTGTGGATCTTATGCAATACAATCTAACTTTATCTAAGAATCCACAGCTTCTAGTGTGCACCTTATTATCGTCCAGCTGAACCGACTGTATCTCTTCTACAATTACAGTTAAACCTGAAGCACCAAATGTGTATTATTGAATAAGTCCCCATTCATGCATTCACTTAGCATTTCTCTTTCATAACTACTGCAGGAGGTTCTTCTCTGAATGTTATACAGCTGAGCAGATTAGTATATTGTTACATAAAACGTTGCTGTATCTCAACCAAGCAGACCATTTCTTATAACTTCTGGCAGCTAAAAAAGAGCAAAACTCCACAACGTTTTCCAAACAATTCCACTTGGACAGTGAGCCAAGGTGCCACATGGGGTAAAAGACGAGGCTTTTAGATTTGAAGAGATTAGATTAGATGAATCTTTAATGGTCTCCTTTGAGATATATGGTTATTGCAGCAGCAACAAGTAATAGGATACATCAAAGAAAAATAGGATATAAATATGAACAGAGTAAATGGTGGTTATATAAACACGTGCAACCGACAATAATTCGCAATGACTACATCTGTGCAATTTAATTTATGGCAAATCTTGACACCAAATGTGTAGTATTGAATTAAGGGGCCATATGTGCTGCATGCATGTTAGAGAGTGTAACATTTCTCTCTGAAGGAAGGAAAGTATAGACTGTCCACTGTATATTTCTGCATTCTGTAGTAAATGTAAAAACAACAGCGAAAACATGCCACTGGGTGTGTTTATACACAGTATGAACAAGCTTATGTATGAGTCTGGTGCTCCATATGTTTGTGCGCTGCTGTGTGTGTGTGTGTGTATGTATGTGTGTATGTGTGTGTGGTTGGCAGGGCTGAAAAACAGGCAGTGGGTTGGGAGGTGGAAGGAGTCCACCGCCTCAGATTATTGACACAGCTCTGGCAGAACGCAGCGCCGCGCGCTCCAAGAAATCTAGGCTGGCGGGGCTCAGCGCTGCAATCTGATCCCCTCCTTCCAGCATACAGCATACAGAGACCGGCTGCGAGGGACACAGCTCTATCTATTCTTATACCGCTCCTTGTGCCTTTTTCTTCCTTGTGTGTAACAATCAGCTTTAGGAGATTTCTTTGGTTCAATTTGCCTTCCTGTCAGTCTCTCTGTCTCTTACTGTCTGGCATTCAATCACTCACTCTGCCTCTGTCTCAGTACGGCATGTCAGGGGATGTTAAGGCCACGTGCAGGCCTTAAGGTCTGAGGTCTGGAGCTTGGGGTTTGGACTACAGTCTCAGCACTTTGTTTACTGAGTTGTTTGTGTCTTTGAAAATTTGACTTTTTTATAGATGTAAAGGTTTATGTGGGAGCTGCCATTGGTGTCACAGTCCAGGCTGAGGTACTGAGTCGTCTTCCCTGTTGATGGCTGCTGGAATAGGATGGCCTCCACTCTTGAATGAACATGGGAACATTTTGTTCTTCACAAACCTGTCACTTTCACCCTCGGATCACATTTAATTTGTCGAACGTGTTGCTCACAGATGGAGGTCCATTCCTTTCAGATGACAGATTGATTGCGCTGCAGATGCGTTGCATTCATGCGTTGGGTTTATTCTACTATTGATTGTGTTCCCATAAAACTGGACTGTTTAACCCACTTCTCTGTGATGTTGTCATTATGAAAGCATTTTGTCAAAAAGTCCCATGAATATTCAGGTTAAAACAGTACAATCAGTAACCATAAGTTATACGTCTCAGTACATGTGGGGAACAAACAGGACGTTTGGCCAGTTTGGCAGCAGCATAAATGTTATGTAGAGGCATGGATTGCTATGTTAGCAATGTATGACCAAAGTCAACCTCTTTTGGTAAACAGCAAGAATCGCAAATACATTGACATAAGTCAACCGCAACCTCCATGGCTGAGTAACTAAGCCATGTGTTCTTAACTGCACTCCGTCTAATGGCTGTGTGCTGCTGATTTCAGAATCTATGATTCAAATAAATGTCATTCAATGGGTCAGACATTTTCACTTGAAATACAAAGAGATATCTCCCCCTACCTCCCCCTTATAATCTCAGTAGTATGAGTTCACGTCTTTGTTCCCGGGGGCACACAAGAGACAGATTTCAAAAAAAGAATGGTGGGGGCACCGTGGTGACATCATGAAAAGGCGCACCTTTTCATTCTCTATACTGTCAACTGTCAATGAAGGAAAATCAGCAAAAGAAAAAGAAGAAAAGAATGGTCAAAATTGAAGTAGCAGAGGCTGAAATACTCAAGCTCCAAAAAGACTGTATATAATACATATACATTCCCATAATGCGACTGGATAGCATCTTTCATTAAGCAACAATCAACAGTGTTATTTTTTTCAAAATTTGGAAAGCTCTCTCCAGAGCCACAGAAGACATAATACAAAGACTGAGTAGCTGTTCTTGTGATGGCTAAACTGAAGCTCATGTGTAAAAGTTCTCCTTTAAGAGGATACAGCTTTACAACTTACCAGAAGGTGCTATATGTTTGGGAGTCTCAACCTGTGGGTATGGTGGCGATCTGTAAATCCAAGCTTTGACAACGTGTGGGTGATATCACAGATGCTATGTTAATGTTTGTTTATAGTGTATAGTATATACAGTCGATATCTTTGTGTGCGACATTCCCACTGTCTTACCTGATCCCTGCAGACCATGCTGATATTCTGCAGGTGATTCTTTGTTGAATGTTAGAAGCATAATAATTGTACATTTGCATGTTCCATTAGTCTGTAATTTACCATAACTTGCAAATTCCAGCAGGTAAAAGGGCAGTAAATCTTGATTTCTCTACTTTATTTCCCTCTGAGCTTGGCGCAAAACCACATAAGTGTAAATGGGGTTCTTATAAAGGCTACATCGGCCTCCACTACTGCTATCATTAGAGCACATGCCACTGCCTCAACCTTGATGGGTACATCAAGACACCATGTTTTAAATTAGAGATGATTTTGATTTAATCAATGATCCCATTGATGCTAACATTTTGATGTACGCCTTTTAAACAGAACATTCTCAGTGCCACATAGCAGCTCCGGTGGAGTCTAGCATTGTGTGCTTTGCTCTACAGCTGAACAATCTGTTTGATTAAAGGTCCACTTCTCCAGCCTGTGGGCTACCACCAACTAACATTTTGAGGAAGCCATCAGAAATGGGCTGTATTGACATGAGGGACAATAGTCTGAGCCATCCGCTTGCCTTTGCTGCCATACGTTGAAGCTATATTATAGTGTGGGACCTGAGTAAGGGTTAAGAACATAAGCACTGCCATGTGTTTTGCTAGGCAGAGTGGGTCTGTTTTGCCAGGCCAATCATCTACTGTTGGCTGTTTAAACTATGGAGCTGGGACTTTCTACTGCCAGCCTCTGTTGCCAGTGGACCAGTGGACTTGGCTAACTATGACTCTCTCCCTCCATGGCACTTAGTGCAGCCGTATTCAGCCAACAGACTATGATCTTTTGCAGAAATGGGCTGGAAACAGGACTGCAGGCTGGGTTATAATCTTCAGCAGTATGCCCAATACTCTTGGCTTAGCCTGAGCCGCTCTCAAATACCCTCTAATTCTACTAATGCAAGGCCTTGGCTCTGTGATCTGCACAGACAAACTTTATGCCAGTTTGTTACTCTTTATTATCACTATTAAGTTTTTATTCATTCTTTATCAGTGGTACTAAAGCAGTTGTGATCCTGATAAGCTACTGTGTATTCTGACACTGTGATACATGTATGCCTTCGTCCACTCTTTTCTAAATCAATGCACACAGAAAGGCCCTAACACTGCAGGGGTTGGGGCTTCCATTCCCACAGGGACAATCTTTGCTAAAACTCAGTCTGTTGTAAATGACGTGTTATACCACATTATAAGTCCAATAGCTTTAATGGTTCAATATGTTTTTAGTTTGAATATGTTGTATTTTCAGGACCAATCCTTTGAAATGAAACTGAGCAGTCCAGCAGGATTGAAACTTAATAATCCTTAAAAACAACAAGGTATAAACCTAGTTGGACATTTTTTTTTCTTTAAGGAAGTGTTACCAGTTTACTTAAACCACAAGTCGTACGTAGCAATTATCCACATCTTATACATATATGTTAGGAACATACTCCATTGATCATAAGACAGCTGTGAGCATTAGCACAAGGGTATAATAAAAACAAAATCTCAGTGGAATTGAAAATAGCTAAGGTATCATATAACGTAACCATTGGCAACACATCAAACCGAATCAAAACAACTGCAAATGCAGAGTTTACAGTATCACAACACAATTTTGATTGTGCGTGTGTGCCAGTTGGCAAATGAATCAAACATTCACTTGATTTTTGACAGTGATCACAGCGGACAACAAAGAAAAGGAACAAAGTGTTGTTTTTTTTTGTTTTGAACATACTAGGAAGTGGTGTGGTTTTTGGAGCAGCAGCTTACTGGCTCCTTGTTTCCTGGTTTACAGTAGAATCTAAGTGTATAATGAAAGCCCTGTAAACCTTTGGTGCTGCGGTCAGAGAAAGTTGCATTGCAGTTAACATAATTAGGACCAATACCACTGTAGTACCACATGTAGGACTTTTTCACACTGCAGGACCAAGCTGAACAAGGTCACGTTTATGAACTCTGAATCTGATATTAACGTCTTTCAAGGCACCAGTTATGTCTGCAAAAAGATGTGGACACTTCAGCCGGGCCAGGAAAAAACATACTTTCTAAATTATTATACAGGTACAGGATTTGTTGACACAGTTGGTATGTGGTAGTTTCTAGTTTGGGAAGGTCAACCCAATTTATATTTATAACTAAAGCCACCTTTAGACTGCAAAAACAATTGTGTAAGTTTATTGAATGTCACACTGGGTCTAATGAATTTATATCGTAGTCTGAGACAGACTGTGACCAAGATTCTGAGGCATGTCAGATTGTGGGTGGTGAATCGTAGCGCCAAGTATATGAGAGCAGAGGCACGTCATCAGCTGCTTGTACATTTTGAAAATGCAGTAAAAGTATAAACAAGATTTGGCCACAGTGCTCACATGTGCATCAAAAAACCTAAAAACAGGAGCAGCAGACTGTTTTTAGGTGTTTTTTTCCCCCCTAAACTTTATCAAAAAATGGCGCTTTCAAAATGTCACGCAGGCCACTGTATTTTGCACCGTTTAATTTTGTATTCTGATTGGTTGATTTGTAGACATGGGTCGTAGCAGCAGTTACATTGTGAGAATGTGGCGCGAAATTTCTGACACTGTCAGGATTTCATAGAAGGCTCTCCAAAGCTCAAAATCAGCCATCGGTGGACTCACAGTGCAATCTGTGACCACCGTTTTAGATCAGTGACCATCAGTCTCAGACAGCCCAAAATTGCACAGTGTATGCAGCTCCAGTTCCACCAGATTTGCTCAGACTTGGTGTTGTAGGGACTACTCACATGGCAACTATAGCTGGCACACTAACGGCTAACACACTTGCAAACTGGGAACATGCTAGCGCTAGTCAGTCACAGAGAGTCTCTCAGAGCTTCTGTCTTTTTTCTCTGCGCTGGGCTTCCGCCTGGCATTTTGTTTGGACATCATGTACATCATCTCATTCAATATAGAGAAAAAAAGTTCTCTGATAGCTAGCAAATTCACAAGCATGGTTGCAAGTACACACAGTTTTTTCAAAAGACATATTTGTACCATTGACACCTGTCTCATAACTGTCTGAAAACTCAGACAGAGGACTTTAAAAAAAGTTGATGGTGCAACACTGCAAATACACTATGACAGCTTCCTTAATGTTTGGACTCTCTGGCTCTCTGTTCCTTCCGAGTTAAGCACCATGAAGACAGTTTGGTATTCGTCAACAGCGGAAATTACCTAGTCAACATTCACCAAAGTTGAATTTGTGCCCATTTACTTTAACCGCAAGTGGCTTTACCGAAATGAGGTTTTGCCTCAAAATTTCACCGTTTTAAAAGATTGTGTGACCGGGCCAGACCTGAAGTACAGATGTGCTAAAAATGCAGCATCATTTCAAGGAATATCCACCTCTTCTACTTTTCTGGAACTGCACAGGATGAGAAGTACAATAGGAGCTTTATAATTGGATAACCTGCCTTACCCAGAGCGAAAAGGTTTGAGTGAGTATTTAACCACAGATTGTCTCACATAACTGAGTTTACAAAGAAAGAGGCACAGAGGGAAAATTGTGTTTTGAGGATGCAGTTGCGGGCCAAAGCTAGATTAAAGGTCTTTTTATTTTGAAGGTGGTGACAAGCGCTTGGTCTCGCAGAGGTAGCCAGATGGCTAGTTTAGAGGAAATGTCTAAGAAGATGAGATAGGGCGAGCCAAACAACTGCTGATAGCAGAGGAAGCCTTATGACAGAGATGTCGAGGAAGGATTTGTGTGTTTGGGATAATACACTTTGCTGTAAGTGTGTATATGTTTGTGTGTCGCTTTGGATGTTTCCTGGCAGTTACTGTGCAGGCCACAAATCACTCCAGTAAGTGACTGATCAAGCCCATTAACTACGACAGTGACTGATAATACACATACACACCCACCTCATTCCCTCTCTCACTGTCTCTCTTCCACACACACATGCATTGGCATGTCATCCTGAGTTTAGGACAGCCACGGGTTCACTTTTACTAGGAATGTTATCTAACTTGCATGGCAGCACATGGTCTATATAATTCTGTTTTACCCCTTGGAGAAAAAAAAAGAAGATCTTTAGGAGCAGTGAGATCCAAACATGCAGCGTGTTGCAATTCCATTTAGAGTTTGTTTCTGGTTTGTTGTGATTGGGGCTTGGCTCGTAGTAGGGAGGTGCTGGAGGCTTTTTAACACAGTGTACACACGGACCCGCACACACACACACACACACACACACACACACACACACACACACACACACAAATGTTCTCCCTCTGCTGAGGCTGCTGGAGGTTTGGCTGAGCAGAGGAGATGGTGGTTGTGGTCTTTCCTCAGACACTGCTGGGGGCGGTGGAGACGCCTGCCCACTTAACCACCGGCCACGTGAGCCATTAGCCAAAATGCATAACGTGTCCAGCCGGACTGTGTGTGTGTGTGTGTGTGTCTCTCTGTGTGTGCATACACTCATTTGCTTGTATATACATGATATTTTCTTTTATTATTTTAAGAGCTACATATTACGTCTTTAACCAGTAATTGTCAAATAAACTGTGTTGTAACTACTGTTGTAATTATGGTAAACAAATGAAACAAGTCTGGTCTATCTCTTTCCAGTAGTGCTACTGTTATTATCTGTACAGCAACACTAAAGAGGACAAATGTCTGCCATAGAGCTGTTACTCAACATAGAAATACAGGAGGCTTTGTGTGATGATCCCGTAGGTTGTTTTTTTTCATTCAATTTGGCATGTCTGATATATACTCTATATACTATAATACCCTTGAGAAAAAGCCAGTCAGAGCCATAAATATGACCTGTAGCAAATTCACAACAAGTACAGAACCAAAATAACAGAAATCATGGCAATGGCTAAATATTTTCAGCCGGTCTGCATTGCATTTTCTTTCTATCGTTACACCAACTCTTCCACTTCCCCCATGAGTAAAACGTTTGTTATATTCCGATTCTTTTTTCAATTTTCGGTGTATCCACTTGTGTCTTTTTTGCACAAATTGAATATGCGCATAAAAACTGACATAAAGCCATGTACCCATGTACAGCATGACTGCCACAAAAGTGCTGAGAGTAATTATAATAATGGGTTCATCTTTTTTCATCAGAAAGATTATCTATAACCTGAAATAATGAGTAGGAAGCATTGTGTTGGTCACCAGTGTAAGGTTTGCTAATCCAACATCATCTTCATAAACTGCCCTTTCGCAGACTTGCTGTAATGGAATGTTTTTGCCCACTTTGTCATGCTGTGTGGTTTTTTGTGTTTCTAATAATCACTTCTTTCAAATCGTCCTCCATTTTCATATTTTTTTGGAATACAGTATTTAATTCCTCCTAAGTAAAGCCTTTTTTTCTGAGCGCTTTCTAAAGTCTGGTTTCTATTACAAACCATCATGTCATTTTGATCACTTTATTATATCCAGCTGATCTCCAGTAGAATCATCGCAACCCTTGTACAGTAATGGATGTAGACGCTGAAGTAAACTCCTGGTCTGACCCTGTTTTACCTCATGTTGTTTGTTCTCCCTGGTCTTCCTAAAAGGCTGCAGGGTTGAAAAACAATGCTGGGAATTCTTTCTCCTCTTTGCACTTCTCCAAGTCGAAGAGCAGCTGGTTTGCTTTGGTCTTTTAAACATCTGACGGATATTACAAGCTATAATGTGTAATACTGGACCACAGAAATAGCAGGCCAGTGGTAGTGGCATGCATCTATATGATGGTCAACAATTTGATTAAAGTAAGACGCTTCGTTAGATTTGGTAAGAGTCATATTTTTTACTTCACAGGGTGTCTTTAGGTACTTTTTGCCCAACATCCCAAAAAATGAATTCTGCCACCACACCAACATCAGCACACAAAGGAAGATGGACTGTGTCGACGCATGTGCGTCCTCCTGCATGTGCACAAAAAGCTCTATAAACTACCTGTTCATCACCAAACAGCAGACAGACACAGTTAGCAACTAGCTGGTGAACTTAGCAGAGCATTTAGCCGCTAAAGAACATGATATTTCCCTCAGGAGTTGGTAGAGACCAAAAACAGAGCTAAAAGAGAGTGAATATTGGATATTCATCAGGTGGCCAGAAATATGGCTCAAAATGAATGATAATGAATCACCGTAACTGCTGGATGTGTAACAACTCTTTGCTAACAGGTTCACCAAATCAGTCAGTGCTATGTTCACAACTGGTGGCCAAAAGAAAACCGTTATTGCAGGTTAAAGTATTGTCTTGTTTTTGTAAAGGCCAAGCCACATTCACTGTTGCTCAAAAGCAAGGAATGTGACTGGGTGCTCAATTGAAAATCTGATTTTTTATTTATTTTTTTTACTGCTTTTGACCACTTTAGATGTTTAAGTTAGTGTTTGGTGCTCAGATTTCACGAAAATGTGCTAAGCTTATAACAGCACAGGGCGTGCAGAACAGATACTCTCCCTTCAGGATAATGAGAACCAGAAGCTAGCGCTCTGAAGAGAGATTTCCACTGTGCACCGCATCGCACTGCTGTTTTGAAATGGGACCTACAGTATCCAAACTTCACAGTAACAACATTTGCAAATGACTCATCTGTTCTTATTGTATTTGTTGAGTCATGCTTTAAATCTCGTTCGCTGTATCCTCATGCGTCACATTTTGTAAGAAACGCTCAAATGGTAATGTCTTAGGTAACGTTATCTCTTGTCTAAGACTTCATTGACCGTGAAAGCAGTGTCACATTTTGGAAACAAACAGCAAGTCGCATGCCAAATGGGTACAACAAAGGTCAATGAAGCCAAGTAAGATAGGGGAGATTATAAATATTAAATTATGGTCTTTTTCAGAAGCACTGGGGATTGGTCTGTTAACTAGATGGTAGAGAAACACAATACAGGCACTAATTAACTGCATGTAAAAAAGAACGGTTTCCAGTACTAATGAAAGGTAGATGGAGGATAGCAGAATGAAGGCGGACTTACACAATAGCTGCCACTGTATGGCCTTGTGCTGTTCTGGCAGTGCCTGTGCAGCCGAATGTGTCGGTCTATAGTTTGATAAAGATCTCAGTTCCATTCCCGTCTGGGTTTACGGCTTCTTACAGGACAGCTTATAGAGATTTCAGTCTTGGATTCTGCTTCCTAACTCTGACATTTACAGACATGGGGTTTTGGATCATCCATGTACACACAGGGGCATGGAAACATAACCCCTGCTGTCCAACTCCTCCACCCCACCGCCCTCCCTCTACCCTCCCCCTCCCTCCTATTATAACCAGTCCCAGCTCCTATAAAAGCTCGCTGGCTGGGCTGCGGCCCTGGCAGGCAGCTTGTATATCTGCTGGGCTCCACTCAGCTCGGCTTGCTCTGGTCTTGGTGCCGGTTCTGGAAGCGAATCTGGGCCTAAGGTGACCCACATCTGCTCGCCATAGTGCCAGCCATTGTAGATGTGCCCCTGATCAATCTCTCCAGCTTCTGTCCTGCAGAGTGTCTCTTAACCAGTTATTTGTTGTGTTTAAGACATCAGTCACATGGGACAAGTGGTTAAATCAAAGTTTTCTTAATACTCTACCACCTGTAGTCTGCCTAAAGTAAAGCAAACTGACATTGATTCCATTCCTTTGTTGATTAGACCCTTGAAATTTGACACAAACTTGTCTGGGTTTTTGACATTGTTGGACTGCCAGACTGTTTGAAAGGAGTCTGAAGGAGACATAAGTCTTTATTTTTATAGTCTGCTCTGCTGATTTTTACAACTGGGTGAAAAACACAATGACCAAGAAGTAGGAATGCATGGCTCTGACTTTTTTTCAGAGACCAATTGCGATGCCCCAACTCTGGGTACTGGCTGATACAGAGTACCGATCCATAACCAGGACCTATCTTATTTATCTTATTTCAAATTTGTAAAGCCCTCTGTCTGGCCTGATTAAGATCACTCTTCTAAGTATAAGGTAACACAAGGTAATTCAAGGTAAGTGGAGACCTTCATTACACATTTCTAAAGGTTTGTTATAAATAAGGTGTAACATCACTTCTCATTTTATGAGCTATTCTCCTTAACAAGTTTTGTTAAGGGGGTTCTTCAGCAATTTGGCATTGCTCTTTCAAAACCTCGGGGGACTCGCAACAGACATATCGAAAAAGGAATGCTCAAAATTGAAGCCGCAGGTCGAGATATCCTGACTTTTAGTCCTTAATATATGTTAAACCCCAGAAACAATGGATCCTAAATTCCTATAATGCAACTGGATAGCATCTTTCAATAAGAGTCTAATCCATCAATATGAACAGTATATACAACTTTTCATTGCAGTCCATTAAAGTTATATGTGGTGATAGAGTCAGGGGGGTAGTTATATGCCTTAATCAAAGACTGGAACCACTGGTCAATTTTGGACAGCTGGATTGTTCTACAGTGCTATCCTTTTAGCACACAGACATCATTAAAGCACATGAAGCGTGAATGCATCAACTTTGGCAAATCAAGCTACACTCCCTTGTCTGTTATTGTTGTCCATGCTGAAATTGTCTTTTTGTCCTCTCTGCAACTCAGTTGCCTCAAATGGGCCATGTGAGCCGCCATGATTGTCAGGAGTGTTGAAAGAAAGCAGGGATGGCTGGTTGAGCGGCTCCACTGACCAGTCAGATGCAATTTCAGTTGGGACTTAGCTTTCCCTTGTCGCAATCAAACCACAGCATGAATGAAAATGAAAAGCAACGTGATTTTAAATTTTTCATTTTGCCGTTCGTCAATTAAAAATTCCAGAAGTAGAAAATTATAGATAGATAGGCAACAGCCAATAAAAACAATAAAAGTCAAAATACATAAAGTTCAAAGCAGCGCAAAACAAGATGAGAGAATAAGAGGTAAGAAGGATGGAAAGAAGGGAGAAATCATGAGTGGCCGGGTGGTTGGAAACAGCGGGGTGGTGACAGGTCCTTCTGTGTGTGTGTGTGTGTGTGTGTGTGTGTGTGTTTGTGTTTGTGTTTGTGTGTGTGTGTGTGTGTGTGCGCGCATGTCTATCTTCCTCTACCGCCCTCCTCATCCCTCCTTTCACCCTCTCTCTTTCATCTTTCATCCCTCAGGTCAGTAACCACCTCGGCCTGACAGACCAAACGCACTGCCAAGGGAAAAACAGGACGGGCTGCTGCTGACGACGTCATGCCGTCGACTGCTAGGTGGTGATGGAGCGATGGACTGTGCATGTATGTGTTTGTGTTCATGTGTGATTTTTGTAAGTGCAGCGGGAGCTGCGCTAGTCAAAGAGCTACTGTGACCCCACTTTTGCTTCATTACTCCCAATTTACCACTAAACATCCACGCAAGAGTGTGTGAAGTTACTTATGGGGTGATAGTAAGATGTCAATGGGCTTTCACCCACACTGCACCGACTTGAAAAACATTCAATGGAACTTTCAAAACCACTAATGGCTTCTAATGGTGAATGACATCACAGCTGTCATTTTTCTTGTTATTTGTCACTTTTTCTCTTTCATTCCAGTCTCTCGCGCTCTGTCACTCTTTTTCTCTCCCCGAGGTGAAGCGTACGGTCTATACGTGGACATGCGAGGACCTCAGCCTCTCTTGGCCTGTGCGCTGATAGATTTAGTAGGATGGAGAGGGTGTGACAGGCGGAGTGACTTTGCTCAGTACCTGCTTTCTGTCTGCTCTCCTCTCCGGGTGGAAAAAATAATGAAAACTGACTGAAAATTGTGTGTCAGAGGTAGAGGAGGATGGAAAGTGCACAGCTCTTTAGTTGGAACACTCCTCATAACTTCAACTGATAGCTGATACCATTGTTGTAATGTAACTAAGTACATTTACTGTATGGAGCCAAATCCAGGCCACAAGGCCTTCCTCAATCACGTTGCCTTCAGGAAACGCCAATCACGTGAATATGGAGTATAGAAAGTGTTGAGCCATACTTTTCGCAGTACCTACTTTTCTTGGAGGCAACGTGATTGAGGAAGGTCCTCAACCCTTATTTGCTATGCTGTCACTCATGATTAGTTTTGAGGTACTTGTACTTAGGTATTTCCATTTTCTGCTACTTTATACTTCTAGTCCAGAACAGTTTAGAGGGACATGTACTTTTTTCTCCACTACATTTATTTGATAACTTTAGATACGAGTTTTTTTACTAGTATTCACTGTGGTATTACTACATTTACACAAAGTAAAAGATCTGAACTCTTCTTCTACTACTGACGGATACCAACATGAGCTGACAGCACTTTTTCAAAGAAGTATCCGTAATGTAACTAAAGATGTCACATCTGTTTTTGTTTCAAAGACATTTCAGTCATGCTATATCATTTCTGTTTTGACTGAAATGAGGCGTCTCCTCACGTACCGGTCCTGTCAGTGATTTGGCTTCATTTTCATTGTTGTGTCTTGTTGTCCTCCTCGCAGAGGCTGCCAAAACTATGACAGTTGTCTCAGACGAATGACGTAAGGTTTACTGGTTTACACGGAAATGTTGACACATGCTGATGTGTTGGGAGTATATGAGACATGTCAGTTCAGTGGCTCAGAATCTGATGAAACATATCCATATAGTTTAATTAAATAAATATGACAACATGAAAATATTAGTTACATAAAAGGCATGAGAAAAAGCTACAAGTGGGCCTTTTAGGACATCTCAGATTCACCTTGTGAAGCTTAACTCTATGCTGTAAACTTTGATCAGTCTAGGAATAAAAGTTATTGCTCAGCGTGATTCCAGAGTTTTAAAGACAAAAACCCAAGTTAGAAATCGTGGTGTTTTAATAGCTTCCGCAGCCACATCGGGGCAATAACTACATCAGCATTTCATCATCTCAAACTAATAGCAAGAGTCAGAGGTCTCTTTTCTGGTCTTCCCAAAAAGACCATTAGATAACTGTCAATAATCTCGGGCCAACATACATCTCTGATCTCCTCAAAGAATACAAACCCAGTAGGGTTCTTAGATCTTTAGGAAGCAGTCCACTGGTAGAACCTCTAGTCAGAACCAAAACGGTGAAGCTCCATTTAGCTACTATGCTGTGCACAGAACTTCTAGATGATCTCACATTAGCCATTTTCAAATCAAAATGAAAAAGTCTTTTATCTCCTAAAGTTTTAATTGATTTTATTCTGGTTTTTATTGCTTATTTTGAATGTCATTCTAATGCTTTTCTTTGCCTATGTAAAGCACTTTGCGTGCGTAACACCTTTACACCAAATGCTGCAATTGAAAGACCATCACAAGTAGTTTAAGAACGCTATTAAAAAGCTGAAAGTAATGGATAAATGGTTGAAGCATTCAGTTTCTGTCGCTCCAAGTACATCTTGTATAATACCACATACAATAAGCAGCCTCCACTGAAAGAAACAGAATTGGAGGAAGACCGAGAGAGAGGATGACTCAGGCTCTCCTCCCTACTCATCCATCCGTCTATCCCTCCATCTGGTTTGCGTTTGTGTGGATGTCTCTCATCCTGCAGCTCCTGCCCCAGCAAACCCCAGTTCCTCCGTTACCCCTCCCCACATGCTGCTGGTGCCAGCTCAGGACTGAGACAACGGAGCTCACAGTGGAGCTTCCCCGGACATGAGGTAGAAACATGTTGGTCTCTGCCGGCCCAGGCGCTCAGCCTTGCTGAGATACATTGGACTGGATGGAGTGTTGGCATAAATCTGGAAGGAATGGAACACGGTGTTCTGTGTGGGAGCAACGGTCTGATTACTGGGGTGATAAAGTGGGCTAAACTAGACAGGCCTGGCTTTGGAGTGAAATACACAAGGCTTTGGTTTCTATGTGGCCTGGGTTGGGATAGCAGCTGACGGTTCATGGCTCGAGATGGGATTAGAGTAGGGGAAAATGTACCACCCTCGAAATTGGGCTCAGATCCTCTAGTCCGGGGGAAAAATCTGGCTTGATGACTGATGCATCACATTGTCTTTGCATGTCAGCGGGCTTGGCGCGAGGCGTATGGTGACGTTCTGACGGAGAACGCTCTGGGGAATGACGCAGTACCTCATCGATCATCCCCGCTTCCAAATGGTGTCGATAGGCCTCTGTGTGGAGGACAGGAGCCCAGACTAGGTTGACACACATTGAAGCCACCTCGCTAAACACCAGACACAGCGTCACTGAGCGTGATGGAGTTTGTCCGAAATGACAGATGGCGGCAGTCTAAGAAACCTGTGGTCTTGTGTAATTTAGTTGCGTTGAGGTCTGGGATAGTCTTGCTTTTGCAGCTTAACCCTTTGCTGCTTGACACCTGGTTGATGCCTTTTATGTGTCAAATATTGAACCACTTCTCCTAAAGGTGTGTTCAGATAGAAAGCAAAGCACAGCTGGGCCATGTTTATTCGCCCCAAAGAGGCTAGCTGTACAGATGTTAGCTGTAATATAGCTAGCAATGGTCAACCATGTCTGTAGTGGGAGTGAGTTTGTGTACAAGTCAGAAAAACACAAAAGCATGGGATGCCCTATCAACCTGGTTCTTATATCTCTGGAACACTGACGAATCGTGTAAAGGTCTTATTTCATAGAGAGTGTTCTGAGTAACTTAACTTCTTGTGAAATTGATAACACATGGCATACTTGTACCTGGCTAACACATGTAATGACTATGCCATAAGCATGTAAATAATGGGAGTGAACACCAAGCAAAGACAGCCAGGGTTCAAAGGGTTAATAAAGACTGCAAGACATTAGCACTAGCAAAGTTTTAATCACGGTAACGTTTCGTGCACAGCCCTGCACCAACAACATTTAGCCCTCTCACTCAACCCAGCATGGCAAAACATGATTACCCTTTTGAAGCAGGCTGGAGTTAAAGTACAAACTTTACCAGAAGTTATGTAACATGTCTGCATTTTTTATTCCCATGCAGTGTCATTTACTGTAATGTGCTGGCAATATTTTGGCTTTTTTTTTTTTTTATCCCCACAGAAAGTCTTCATCCAAAACCCTTTTGAACCGTATTTATCTAAGTATCACCTCTCAAACATGAATCATGACGGGGTTTTTGCTTCTGTTATATCATTATAATTGGCCATTTATTTTGTGCCCGCCTCAGTGAATTAAACATGTTTACAGTTTAGTTTGGTAGCAGAAAGGTGTCTGGTTGTGCGAAGGTGCCATAAGCGAAAGCTCCATGCCTTTAAGAGCACATTCAAGCTAAGTATGTTTGGAGTTCTTTATTCCGTCTCTGGGGCATTCACTCCATTAGTGTGTTTCATTTGGCCAGGTGAGAATGAAGCCATTTGAATTGGCGTCCGCACAAAATAATTGCATCAAGTGACGACAGCGAATGCGGGTTTCACTCCGCTGCCAAGCAAACTGCGGCGAGGCTCATTACAATTGTAATCTGAACCAACAACAGGAAACAAACCCCAAATCACAGCATTTTATGGGTATGAGGGGACGGATGTTGACATCTGATAGCCAGCAGTTACTCAAACTTGGAAAGTCGATCATACCAAAATTAACTGAGGGAAAACCGCAGTCTGGACGGATGCTCAGCAATCTTTTTTTCATGTTTTCTTAACTGGTACTCAGATGGAACTCAGTCTAATAAACAAACTACTGTTGCGTCCATGTGACTTTGAAACAAACTGAAGGTGTCGTTGCAGCCTAAGTAAGGACAGAGTGAATGTTGTTTTCAAGATATCTCAATAGACAAGTTTTATCCTTCTGACATTTCCTATGTGGTGCACCACAGTTCAGGATTTCATTCAAACCCCCCTTTTATTGCAGGGGAACAGCCATTGTGCTGATGATCAGGGCTCGGCGTGGTTGTGGAGATGGGAGTGTGTGAATGCATGTGTGTTTTGGGCTGGGTGGGGTTGGCAAGTTGCTGTGTTGACATGTGTCTGTGGGGAGGGGAGCTAAGCTTGGTTTGATGACATCTTCATTGTGAGTGTGAGCATACCCCCCCCCACACACACACACATCCCATCACCCCCACAAACACACAGAGACACGGATTTTGTTCACATGCCACCCATGTGGGGGAGAAACATGAAAATGTCCCCTGTCTCCGACTCAAGCTGAGAATGAAGAGGTCTGACATTAAAAAAAGCGCGATATTGTTTGACACAGACCTGCTGTCCAATCAGGTCGCTCCTTCCTGACATCATATCCCCTCGTTGTCACTCTTCCTGGGAGTCTGGGTTACCTCGGCAACACACGCACAAGCAGGATTGAGTCATTGGTTTGTTGGGCCCCCTGAAGTTTGACAAGCCTCTGTGTTTCTTGCTAAACAAACAATTAGCATGCGGAGGGTGACGGGATCTGATGTGAGGTAACATACCAGTGAACGGCTTCAACTTCACATTTTTCACTTTTGAAGTTTTAATCGTCTGGGTATGACAGCACTCCTGAGCATAAGCATGCACAGGGAGCCAGGGCAGCAGACGTGTAGACATCCCGGCCCTCTTTTTTTTTTTTTTTTTCAAACGAGCCAAAGTTTGCTCTTCCCATGGTGCTTTGTGCTCGGGCGATATCCCAGCCGCGCCGCTTCCCTCTGAACTCCCACAACTTCATCAAAGAGGAATGAGCACATGCAAGGAGGGGCAGGAAAAAAACAAAACAAAAAAAAAAAAGAAAAAGAAAGAAGAGGGAGAGAGAGAGCTCTGTTTTCCTAATCACATCCCCATGGGGTTTCAGCTGCGGAGGTGAGGGCGAAGTAAACAATTTTGTTTATCGTGTTTTTGTTGTGTTGTTCTTTCATTTCGTGGCCTCTTTTGTTTCAAGCTTTTCCTTTTTTTGCTGAGGAATAGAGAGGTGATTAATGCAGATCCCCTCCCTATTTACTCCCCACCCTCAGCCCTCTCTCTCTTCTGTTTTGGGAAGATTCCCCCTGGTAATTAATTCACAGCAGAATTAATTAGAGTGAGAGGGAAGGGTGGGTGTGGGTGGGGGGTGGCAGTGGGGGGGCAGCATCTCGAGAGGGAGAAAGAGATTTGAAGAAAGACGGGGGACAATAAATAAAAGTGACGATGAGAGATGTTGAAAAAATAGGGAGAGGGTAAGGGTTTCAGGAAAGAACATTTTTGCACTGGCCCTCTTCATGCTCGAGTCCCCCTGCCACCACCCACCCCCCATAACTCTGTCCAACAAGGCTGACAGAAATTAGGTTTACCCTGAGCTCGGTGGCGCTCTGCGGAGCCCCACTGCAGAGCAAGACGGGGGCGATGAGGACAAAGATAAGAGATTTCAATATTTTGATAGATGGATAGAGTGGCTGACTAATGGAAACTGATGTATGGGCGATGTCTGGAAGATGGGAGGAGGAGGAGGAGGAGGAGGAGGAAAGAATGAATGAAGCGAAGAAAAAAAGCAGGGGGAATTGTTAGAGAAAGAGGGTGGGGGGTGTTGTTCCTCCATTTTGCTTAAATTCGATTGGTCTCCTCGATCGCTGCGTAATGCTGATTGGTCTCCAAGAGCAAAGTGAAAAGGGGTCCAACATCCAAGTGTTGTACTGCTCCCAACATGTAGACAGACATATTCCTATTCCTAATTCTTCAAGAACTGCTCCTTTCTAAACTCAATCAAGCACTTTTCCATTTTGATTCCGCTTTGAATGCCAGTTTATATGAATGCAGATGACTTGATCGAGGCCGTAACGAATCTTTGGAGCTGGCGCGGCACGCCTCTCAGCTAATTGGCTAACTGTATTAAGGAATTGCAATGTACTTATTCATTCTCAGGTACAGTCTCCATCACATTTCCACCAACTGGCTGGTGTCTCTTTTCCTCCCTCCCTCCCCGTCTCCCCTCTTGCCCCTTTGCCACAATCTCACCTCTGTTTCCTACTCTCCCCCTCCATGGCTCTTTACCTACCTTTCACAACCCCCCCCCATTCTCACTTATTGCTCTCTATTTCACCCTGGTTCCTCCATTGTATTCATTATTCAAGCTCTCCTGCTGATACAGCCAAGGTAGACGGCACATTTGCTACGTTTGCTGAACTCCTGCAGCACTTTGACTCCATCCTCATGAGGAAAGGTTTGGAAACTGCTTCCTTCGCGGTATAGCTCTCTCTTCAGCTTATCTGGAAATGAGTTGGTTGCAAGGCATTTGAGTTTAACTTATGATACACCAACCTCATCACTCTTTGAAACTTTTGAGAGAGAATTTCTGCATCAGTGGTAAAGCAGCAATACCACACTGTGAAAATACTAAATTATAAGTAAAAGTCCTACATTGCACAGACAAACAGGACTAAGGGTTCTATATTTTCGTGAACCAAGTGGTGCAACACAGATCACGGTGTGTCCCATGTGCACTTTTGGTAATTTCATGCTCACCTTGCGCACCTGTGACACACTTGGGTACAAGGGGGGGGGGGGGGCTGTCAGAAAGACTACATTATCTTATATTTTAGGTTGTTGTGTTAACGAATTATGCTTACTGTAGGTCAGAGGAGCCGCCTCGCACCCCTACCAAATCTTCAAAAAATCGTACTGCCAACCTGCGCATCGAGCAATTAGCACTAAACACAGTCCAGTCCAGCTGGGGCTAACAGGAGTGTCAGTCAGTGTCAGATCACAAAAGAAAACATTTGCCAGTCCATCCAGTAGACGGATAAATGAACAGTTTGACCTGCTGGTGGCACTGCATCCTCATGACTACCTTGGATATATATACAAGATTTCTATCCAATAGTTGTTGAGATATTTCAGTCCAGACCAAAGCGGTGGACCGACCACTCACCCAACTTTGACATACGTAGAACCTGTAGTGCATCTTTTAAGTGAAGCTGATTGAGAAAAATGGTTTTCAGGGCCTGGTGGAGCTCATTTTAAGAACTGTACAGTACATACTGTTGGGTAGTTTAATAAGCTCACCGTAGGCTTTGTAATGTAACTAGTAACTAAAGCTGTCAAATACAGCCTAGAGTAAAAAGTACAATATTTGAATTGTAGATTATTAAGTAGTAATACTCAAGTGCAAGTACAATTTCCTGAAATCCAGGATGGAGGCTTCTCTACATTGGGTACCATGTCTGGGAAACGTACACTACGTGTTCCTCTTGATAGCCTCCAGATGTGCCCAATCTCTCACTTTAAGACACACAACTGGCCTGGTGTTTGTCAGTAGTTTTCAAGCACTGATCCAGCTTCATTTTCCCATTCAGGGCGTGATAGAAGGGAGAGGTGCATCCTGGTCGGCAGCTGTAAATCACCTCTCAGAGACGCTTCTCGGTTAATACTCTTCTAATCCCTATTACTCGGTATGTGCTCCTTCCACATGTTTGGTTTTCTTTTTTTGTTTTACAGGAAGAGGAGCTGTCGTTTTAGCCAACAAGGGACCAAGTGAAAGAATAAAGAAGCACAGGCCTGTGGTATGTAGAGGCTTAACTTGTTAAAAGTGGATACAAATCCAACATCCAGCCAGCCCCTCTCCACTCACCTCTCCCCGTTTCTTTCTCCACAGCCCTGAGAAACGTTGGCTTAATGGAACTACAGCATGTTCTCTGCTCACCATCGACTGTCTGGTAAGGTCTGATGGAGCGATCTGCCTCGTTAGTTTATATTAGATTCGAGAAAGGTTTGCTAGAACAATTACACCATGACCGATGGTGGGAATGTGGCCCTATTTCTGCACGCTGATGTCTCCTTATTCTTTAGGGAGGAAACATTTGGAAAGCATTTAGAAGATCCTTTCTTTCTTTCTTTCTTTCTTTCTTATGGTGTTTGATCTTCTTCATTACAAGTAAGCTTGAACTGTCTTACGTTTCCCAGCCGTGTCTGCAATCCCCTCTGTGTTTCCCACCTTTTAACTTTACCTTGTGGTCACAACGCAGCCATGAAAACAGGCCTCTAATCAGTATCAGTGTGTTTGCATGGCCTGTGTGTGTGTGCACCCAGATAGCGTGGGTGTAAAGCGATAAGGCTAAGTGAATGATTCCCTCCAGTAAACAGAGGGGAGCGGGAGACAGAGCAGAGGGCAGGCAACCTGCCATGGGAATCTGGATAATCCATTCTGCTCACTTTATTAACATCATTATGGAGGAAGCAGAGAGAGAGAGAGAGAGAGAGAGAGAGAGAGAGAGAGAGGGGTGCTGTGGAGGAATGAGAGGAAGGAGGAATAGCAAGACAGATGGAGGGACTGTGGGTGGAGACAGAGTGCAGAGTAAAGTGAAAACAAATATAGAAAACATAACCACAGACAGTATCAACCCAGACCTTATATTTGTATTGAATGTCTTGCTGTGCCGTATGAGAGAAAGTGATTTGGTGCAACAATAAGTCCGTGCAAAGACAATTTCTGTCTTATCTCCCAAAGCCTTTTCAAGATATCGCTTGTGTGTTCAGGTATGCTGGTAAAAAGAAAAGGGTGTCAGGTTTTGGGGCCGGTAATTGATAAGCATTTGGTCAGATCTGAGTGGCGCGATGAAATCAAAGAAAGAAAAATTGTACAGTACAGTGCATGAGTAAATGTACTTGGTTACATACGACTAGACTTTGTCAGTTGAATAGCGTAATTCTGCTGTTTATCTTGAGAACTGTGAAACTTTCCAGAGTTGTAAAATGCAGTGTGACAGTATTATATCCTGCTGTGCAGTGTGGCATCTGACTCTGCTTTAATGTCATGGATGAATTCATCACATTTGACAACGATTTAATTGAATCTTCGGTTCACTGTTGTCTGGTCACACGCTTTTTAGATTTTTTTCATCCTTTTTGGTCTGAACACCCACTCATACTTTAACCTCGGCCACTACCAAACTGCCTGAATATGTCCACCCCACACCACTTACATTAAAATACTGATGTAGGAACGGCTGCAGCCTAGGCTTCAGACATGGCCTGTGATCAGAGGACTGGTGGCCCCTGAGTGTGAACGTGAAGCTGAGCGTTTCTGAAAGTGACCCTGCACGCTGCGTCTTCGCTCGGGTAAATAGCCATTTTAGAAAAGCAAATACTGGGAGAAGAGGAACGGCTGGACGCAGAAGAATAGAACTGGTGTTTGCTACGTCGGCCACTTTTTCTTTTCTGTGAGCAAATCAATGGCAAGCAGCTAATTTCTTCTGTAGCTCAAAGCGGCTATAATGCCGAGCCCATGCAGATTATTGTTTTGGAATACAGTTGTTCATGATGTTATCAATTCTGTCCTCTAACTACTTTCTTTTCTTCGTCACTGGCACACGGGGCGGATTCGAATGTCCTCGCTCTCTCTTTGCTCACATCCAAAAAGAAAAGCTCATTTTACAATGTTTGTCTTGAGCTGATTTAATTAATCTGCTTATCCTCTGTTTATTGTCAATTATGTCAAACTTATTGCCTTTAGCTGGAAAATGCAGCTCAGAGAAAAGTGAGCAGACCCCGGCGCGTTGAGAGGAGCAAAAGGGGATGGCCAGGGAAGTTTCCAAATAAAAGCCTGCCATGCACAAGTTGTAGAATTAGGAGTGTCACACAAACAACTTTCTCATTGTGGAAAAAGTAACAAGCTCAATTCTGATGCCTCTCACATCAAGACTCGCTTTTTTTGGGGGGGGGGGGTCTGGGTCGCACAGGTTTTGAGGTTAGCGTCCGTTGTGATGGCTTTTATGAGTGTGGTGACGCAGCACACTGGAGACAGAGCACACACAGACATTATGCTCTAATGTATGTGTCACTGCGTCTGCACGCGCACAAACATTTTACACTCGTACTAAAAAACACATTAAAACTCAAAGGCACACCTACACACACCCTTACACACACACACCTCTGGCCAGACTGTTGGATAAGCCTCATTTAGCCTGGTGTGTAACTGTCTCTGTGTAACGAATGGCTTGTATCCTACAGTCACCAGTCCGGCCAGACCAACAGCATTACAAGGCCCTCTACACTGACCAGACACACACACACACACACACACACACACACACACACACCCTCAACACTACCCAGATATCCTGCCTCCAGCTTCCATCTATCACCTCCACGTCCGCACTACGCTTCATATCAGGGGGCCACCTCTAGTCCCTCCAGTCCCAGACCCGAGCTCTGTTTTGGGGCTGGACGGTGCCACACCTCCTTCAACCCCTCTTTCGGGTGGAACTCCCCCTGTTTAAGATGCACCGTCACGTCCCCAGCTACCAGCCACCACTTTCTCATTCTGTCCACAGCTACCGGCAGCGGGAAATTATGACAAACGGCCTGGTTTTTATGGCTGTTTTTTCTTCCTATTTCTCAGTTTGTTCTTCGCGTCAAGAAAAAAAAACATAAAAAAGACTGAAAAGATTAAAACTTTCCATTTTTGGTGATGACTCAACACAGTGCGCTGTGTTTTGTGGTTTGACCTTTTATGAGGTGTGCATGTGTGTATAAATGTGTACAGTATGGGTGTTTCTAGCTGATGTGTGTAAATGGGAATATGTGTCTGCGTATAGCCTCCACACACACACTCACACACACACGACTATGGGTGCGTGCAGAGGATGAACAGAAGGAGGATGAGAGAGTCGGAGGAAATCCAGCGGGTTAGTAAATGTTTCTGTCTCCTGGTTACTGAGACTGGAATTGCTGTTCATTCGGTTCTGTATCGTATGGAAGGCAAAAAGAGACGGACCAAATGGCAGTTGGAGGAAACTGTTTGACTGTTGTGCCCACTAATACTGGAAGGTGACATCAGTAAAGGTTGGCATGCAGGCTCAGTGGTTAGCACTGTCGCCTCCCAGCAATAAGGTCCTGGGTGTTTCTCTGGACGTAGCACTTTGTGGGGAGTTTGTTCTCCCCGTGTCGGTGTGTTTCTTTAGGTTCCGTTGTTTCCTCAGTGCAGACTGCAGACTTGCAGGTTAGGTCATTTTGAGACTAAATATGTGTGAATGTGTGTCTATTTGTGTGTGATAGAATGGCAACCTGTCAAGGGTGTACCCTACCTGTAGCCCAGGGATTTTCAAATTCAAACTCCTCCCATCCCTGCTCTACATTTTGGAACTACAGTTCCCAGAGATGTTTTGGGCTTTTGGCTACAACTCTTCTTTTATCTCTTTTTGTAAATTGGCACCAAAAATTAAAAATTTAAAAGTATGCCAAAGTAGCTATTAACATTACTAGCTATTAACAACTCAAATTACAGACAACTGTCACTGGATTACTTTGATACTGAAGAAAACTTGCAAAAGTGATGATTCTCAGGCACTGGAGTTATGAGGAGTGTCTTTTTTCTATGATTTCAAAACAGATTTATGGATGTTTATTCATAGATAATGACTTCCTGTGTGTTCGACACATTGAATCTAAAAATATGTGTATCATGTCGGTGCGTTCAGATTTGACTGAGTTATGAGAGAAGAGAAGATGTACAATTTGTGATGCAGTATAAGGCAAGTACCAGAAACGTAATAGATAAAATCATGGCTGGATTAACCCGTTTGTGGGTTCTTGTGCCCTGTTGCCTCCTACTTCCCCTCATGTGCAGAGTGCACAGCAGACTACACATGGTATGCTATTATTTAGCCCAGAAGCCCAGCAGTACTCCTATGCTGGAATAAAACTATTTGGTACCAGATTGTAATTTCATTAAACATAGATTTGCATGGGAATATACACCATGTAAACACAAATGAAGTGTGAAATCAACATTTGTTTTCAGTCCCAAACATTTTAATTATAATCTTTTCCAACTTAAACCTAACCCTACACTCTCTCTTTACGTGTTGGGTCACAGTTCACATCACAGTCAGCTCTCAGATTTAACTGAGCTTCTTATCATCTGTGTGAAAACAGCCATCCGTATTAATCACTACCTACCGCACTGACAAATATTGACCAGTTGTAACTTCCCACCAGATCCACAGATAAGAGCCAGTGAGAGAGCACGTGCATTTGCGAAGGCAGATCACAAATGGCTGCAGTCCCGGTGAAAACAGCAACTGTATGTAAACAGCAGAGGGACCTTGAGTTATTAGGTTTCACACCTCTTCATGTTTTGGCATGGACTCTTCCCTGGTGACGCCATATGTTGCTGGGCTGCAGAGCTGTTCAAAACATCCACACTGATACTTTAAAGTGTACTACCTTTATATGTCTCAATCTCTGCTGAGTCTTTGCTGTTCTCTTCCCAGAGTCATATAGTCCTGTATTATTCCTATTGTGACTCAGGACATATAGTGGAAGAGAATTTTGAGTGATAATGTTTTGAATTTGTTAGTCTAAGTACGAACGTAATTATATTTCAATAGTTACAATTGTTACCTATGATATTTATCTGTTTGCACCTTATCTTTTGCCACTGACCATATTTATAGTAATATCTAACAAACTGACACTAGTATTGAACCAAAAAGCAAGCTCTGCAGACAGTCTTTATTATGTCAATAATCAGACTCACAGTCGGCAACCCGAAGGCAGTCAGATAGAGCAAACAAAGGTTTATAGGCAGAGGCCTGCAGGCAGGGAAGTATCCATCAATATACGGGAGGAAGGAGGCAAGGAAGTACGTATGTGAGTTTTGAATGTTTCTGTCAGTGTGTCTGTAGGGGATTTTGGAGCTCAGGGACAGGTTGTGTCAAACTTGCTCCTATTTGTTCCACAGCATCACATGAGCAGAGCCACACCAGCAAACTTAACATAAGTAATGTTGCAATAGATGGTTAAAATGTCAGCGTCTCGACCGGAATGCAAACTGTAGTTCTCTTTTCCGGAGTTAGCACAATTGTCCAATATCAACACTTTTGTCCCGTGATGGGCTTGGGGGAAATGGAGACAGTGGAGGGACAAGAGGAGGGTGGAGCATTATGGGTCTAATTCAAAATCTGTGATGGGAGGTGCCATCGCGCACACCCCCTTCCTCCAGCGTCCAGGCCTGCTTTCTGGGCGCTCAGCCCAAACAGCAGAGGGAACACAGGGGTAGTTACATCAGGTTTTGTATGTTACTGAATGTCTCAGTGACTCCATCCAATTTTTAAAAAAGCCTCTAATTAAAAAGTTTAATAGACGATTGAACCACATCATCCAGGCTGTTTCTTGTTTCAGATTCATTCCTGCGCAGCAATCAGACCAGTAGGTCCCAAGCCTGTGGTTTTACACACATACTTGCACACACAACCACACACATACACCACATCATTTATTTATTTCTTTTTCTTTTATTCCATGTCTTTTCTTTCTCCCTCATCCCCCAACCTCCATCCCTTCAACCCCTCCGCTGGGTCCGATGATGTCTCTGGTAGGCAGCACATGTGCAGGATTATCAGATGCTTGTAAGGGAGGAGATAGTGTTTCTCTTGCTAATTTTCTATTTTTTTTTTTAGAATCATGCAATGATCCGCCTCAGGTCCGGGTCAGGCTCAGGCGTCGGGTTACTCTAAGCTGCGGCCGGAAGGACTCTTGGGTTAAAACCAATAATCTCTGTCTTGTTCTGCACACTTGCACTGACTTGCACTGAATGAAAGTGGAGGCTTGAGAAGTGACCTTCTGCAGCATCCCTAACAGAGGTTTTACTCTCACACTGGACTCTCACAGTGAAACCATCTGCCTCTCTTTAACCCTCTGCTTGTTTGTGTCCCAGCTATGTTGGTTTCTTCCATGTTTTGCCCGTTAAAAAAAGTTTTTGGGGGGAATTTTTCATTATCCGAACTGAGGGTGTTGTATGTTGTACAGATTGTAAAGCCCCCTGAGGGAAATTTGTGATATTGGGCTATATAAATAGAATTGACTTGACTTGACAGGATTGCACAATAAAATTCAGTACAGCCCCATGCTACACACACACACACACACACACACACACCTCATCCCATGTTATAAAGTTGAATTACCTTCAACTTAAAGGCCCTTTGACCGACCAGCTGAAGCATGCTGAAAGAAAGCCAACATGCCCTGTCGCTGGCACAGTCCTGAAACCACGTACACTGTGCCGTCTTCCTGGTGCTGTAACCTGAGCCGGGAGGAGCTCATTACACACAGGAGATAAAGATCAACGGGATTATTAAGAAGAACATGTTACATCCTCCTCCGACCGGTTTTCAGTTGTTTCCACTCCGGCCCCCTCCTTCTTTCAAGCCTGGTCATATTATCATTATGTCTTGGGGCCAGATGAAACCAATGATGCATTTTTGTCAGGAGAATAGACAGCTAATAGGGACAATTATTTCATCTCTACTTCTACCTCCCAATGTTTCACATTTCTCTCCTCTTCCATCTAATTGCACATATCTCTGTGTTGATTTTGAAGTCTTCCCTCCTCTTGTCTTATTCCCAAACCTCAATGTTTTAAGATTTAAATGCAGCCCAACCACAGAGGTTTGGCCTGTAGCCTTTTTTCTCCTTGAATAATCAAATATGCAGTAAGGGAGCTGGCATCAGGGTTTGAGAAAATGAACTTCCCTGCACCACAGTCATGTCATCGTGAGATTGGCAATACAGTAAGATTTCATTGTCCTAGATATGCAACAACCTAGATATGCAAATGCTAAATAAGCGTGCATCATTCAAAACAAATTTTTGCATTAACTTCTTTTTGTGTTTCTTCTGCTCTTTTTTTTCTTTCAAGATAAGATTTTAAAAAGTATCAGTGACACTCAAAACAATACGTTCATGAGTAAAAAGCTATTTTACTTTTACTGTTATGTGGTTTAATACACAGAAACATGGCCAATGACAAGAGTATCAGTAGTATCTATAAATTCACCAGGGTTTAAACACATTATTTGTAGAAAATGTAAGTGGGGGGGCATGAATGCAAAGAAGGCATAAACAACAACCTTGTAGAAGAAGTATCGTGTTTCAGATGGTGAGACAACAGAAACAAGAGGCTGGTTTCAGCAAAACAAAGATGTGTGGGGTAAATACCTCAGGGGAGTGTCCAAGGTTCAGTGGGTAATGTTTGGGATCACAGTTCACCTGGACCCTCCAGAGCGAGTGTGTGTGTGCGTACTGTGGGTCTGTGCATGCATATGAGTCAGTATTTTTGTGGATGCAAGTGCACGTCAAGAAGAACATTAATGTAAAGGCTTGACCCCGGGAGGTTGACCTCTCACCTTGAGGTCACCCAGGGTCGTCCAGCTGTGGGCAAGAGTGATGGGAGCTGTCTGGCAGGGTTGAAATGTCGGGGCTCGTACTGTGGCCTTGGTGAAATACTGTTTGCTCGGCTCCCACGAGGAAACGCTTGAAATGCTGTATTAACAGAGCGCCCTGCGGCGTGCTGGCTGCGAGACAGCTCTACAAGTGACATGTTGGTCAAAGTGGGGGAATGCGCGCATGTAATTGATAACATTAATGACTCTGTGCCGCGGACGTCTCCCAGTGAGCGAGCACGCACAGCAGCACAACCCTGAAACTGTTGCACCGAAATGGAATGCAGCCATTACTCATGCTATCAATCACGCCTGTGCTTTTGCTGCTATGACAAGTCAAAACGTCTTCTGTGGAAAAGGTCAACTGTTGCCACTGAACTCATGCATGCCAACCCTAAAAGAGGCTAATCCTTTTCTGATGAAAGTACAGTGAATGACATCACTAGTTAATGTTTGCAGCACTAAACTGTACATGTTTCTGCTGCGGGGTTAATGGTCTGAGTGACTCATTTAAAGTGCGTGTCACAGGAGAGCCGTCACGGGCTGTTAGCTTTCTCGCTAACAGACAGTAGGGATTTTTTTTTTGTGTTTGTCATTCCAACTGTTGCATTAAGATTTCTTTTGTAAAATGAGCTCTGAATTGGGTTATGGAGCATGAGCACGTACGTAACTTCACGTGCCACATGATTTTTTCCTAATCTAAACCAAATAGTATTGTTGCCTAAACCTAAGCCCTCTGAACCTATTAGTAGATGTGGTATGCCCCTTCTAACTCATATCTGTGGGGCTGATAACCGCTGATGAAGCCCATTCAGTCGAGTGATAACATTCCAAATGGGTGGATATGCATATAATATGCATGGTGCTGGGTTTGATCATATCAGCTGTTGCTAATTAATGTTAATTCCACGAGTAACTTGATGACCGGCCAACGTTAAATGTGTCAGAGTGAACTGAGTGTTTTTGTTGCTCCCACAGCACCAACAGAGTGACACGTCTTCTCTCTCGCTGATTGCGTCACGTTGGTTTCTCAGCTAATCAATTTAGCAATTTTGAACCAGGACCTTCAGTATTAGGATCATGCAGCTCGTGAAAAAAAATGTTGTGTCAAATTGAGTAGTCTGCAGCTGTTATTTCAGTGTGTCTAATGCATATTTGATCAGCTTATCGTGTCAGATAGGACTCCAAATTAGCACATAGCGTTAAAGGACTTGGATCTGGAGTGGGGACCAACAATGCGATCGGGACATCCCTAAGTTTGAATGTGGGTATTCTAATTCTGTTCTATGGCGACTTACTGCCTATTCAGGGGTATATTCACGGGGTAGCTGAAACAGTTATATTATGATTGCATTACCCTGAGATCTACCATTAGCCTAATATTATTATTGTCACTTTGGAAGGGATTTTGGATAAATTGATTTTAATCTAATGTATATCAATCAATGTTTATATATAAGATGATGTATTAGCTCCATTAAACATCATTTACATATATTTTTTCGCTTGTTTGTTGCCAATGTTTGTAAGGTAATGCTTTGATTTAAATGCTACTGTCCTGCGGTTTGATACAAAATGTAGCTTTTAATGGCCATAAACACTAAAGTCACTGTTTTGGCTCCATAGATGAGCGCTAACTAACTGCAAAGGTTTCTTCAAAGATGTACGCATATTTCAGGAGTAAAACACAGAAAAGCAAGGAAGAGCGCCAAGTTGTTTCTAACCACAAGAGTTGGCACAGAGGCCAAATCTGGGTAAATCACTGTTCGCTTCATAAGAATTATAGGAGTGATTAGAACATGTTTTTGGCTGAAAGTAGCTGTTGTCTAGAACATTTAGTTTTATTTCAGGCCAGATTCTTCATAAAACCTGTGACTTTTCCTGGACAATGCACTCACCCTTTATCCTTGTAGATGTATTAATCCCTCCCGCCACGTTTGTACATTTATATATGTGTGTGTGTGGTCCATTAACCTTCTTTTCTTAGCTATGCTCTCTTCCAAATGCTTCTGAACATTATCTCTTTGTTCACAACAAAAATTTCCAAGCCAATTATTCTGACTTCACGTCACACAACTAATGCCAGTGTTGCCTTTCATTCTCATGCCAGCATCACCCCCCCCCCAATCAACACACATTTACCTCCTTACAACCAAAATGCTTATCAGCCTCTAAACTCTCAGACTATGATATCATCAGTGAGCGTCCACACAGGAAACAGTTACTTAGGAGGGTTCATGAGTGCAGAGACTATAAAAAGCCTGCATGGTAACAAAGCCTGGTAAATAATCACAGGCATCTTATTTTAAGATGTACGGCCGATGACATAATTTAACCTGGTCAGTCAACCCGCACGCTGTGTAGTTCCTGGTGATGGGGATGAGCTACAGGAGGCTGCAGGGGACATATGAGTCACCACGCTTTTATGGGCAGATGTAGGAAACAGATAAACGTGTCAACAGTGGATTTGGGCTGTTCTGTTGATGATATCAGAATGAGGAAATAAAACAAAATTACACAAAGTGCCACGTACTCCCATTGACAGTGACTGAAACTTAATGAAGTCTGTGCTCCAAATGAGCAACAAAGAAAATTAAAGGGGAGGGGGTTATTGAATAAGGTTAAACTGTGTATCAATAATATGGAAAGGGAAAAGAAATCAAGAGAACATCTAATTTGACACGTTGAGCTAAATGCTAACATTAGCATGCTATCAGTAACAATGTTTTACATGAGGTTTACCATGTTCACCATCTTAGTTTTGCCTGTTACATGCTAACATTTACTAATTAACAATAAACACAAAGTACAGCTGAGGCTGCTGGGAACGTCATTAGTTTTAGGTCATAAAGCAAAATATTTGGCAAATAAACATTTTGACCTGATGATGCCGCTGGATGAAAAGTCAGAGGATCACCAACGTTATTACAATTCATCCTGGGGGGGACACGAATGTCTACACCAAATTTCATGGCAATCCATCCAATAGTCTGGTCCACAGTGACTCTTAAAATCTGTGCAACATTTTAATGGAGGGATAACTGCACCGTCACAACCATAGAATGAAGCAGTGGGCTGTTTTTTCCTGTAATTCACACTCTGATTACCTTTTGTTTTAGCAGCTACTGTTGGTGAACATCAACTCACATCAATTAATTATGTTTAGCTGACATTAGCCACAGTTAATGTTTAGCTAACCTTGACCTACTTTCTACCTTCTGTCTGGCTACCAACAAAATGCTTTGAATGTTATTGGTTTTAGCCAGTATGTAAGTTTAGCTGAGGATGCCGGAAACTTCACAACACTTGCCTTTTCCTGTGACACATTCCTAAACAAAATGTGCTTGTACTATAAGCTTTTTTCAGTGTGTGCCACCATTTTCAAGTTAGTGTGTCTTGCTGTGTGGAGTGTGTTTGGGTGCCGTGCCAAGGCTGCGTTTTCCCATGCATCGTAAACTGCCCTCAGTGCACGACAGTGGCCGTAGGGTGCCCTGTAAAGAGACCAGGGGATGTGAGTTGTGTGCCAACGCTTTATGGTATGTGGCATACAGTATGTTGGGACTGTTAAACACATATTGCCCTGTATACTTTATGTGCACAAAGTAGTTTGACACAAGATTCCTGGAGGCCAACTGTGTGTTTTGTGTGTCAGCAAACGTGCACTGGGTCCGGTTTGCTTAAAAGTGTGTACTTGGCGTTCCCCGGTCCATCGTGCCGTGGTTGGCATTGAACTGGTCGTGTTTTTACTGCAGCATCTCTCATTATGAGAGATGAGGGTCTTGGCACTACTGGACGTTTTCTCTCTTTTCAGTAAGCAGTGGCTTGGCACTTAACGCTACTTCTATGGGCGTGTGTGTGTTGCATTAATGGAGAGATGAAAGCAACTAATCTTAGAGGGATGCAATCAGACACAAACACGCACATACACCCCCAGAGAGGAAGACTCATAAAATATCAGGCGGTGGAGAGATAACAAGCAGTGGTGCTACTCAGTGCACACACACACACGCAGGTGGGCCAGTCAGGTCATTTGGGATCAGTTAATGCTCTCCAGGATCATCTCTCCACTTAACTCTTTGCCAGCTGGCCTCAGACCAGCATGCAGAGTAGACAATCGACCTCCTCAGCAAGACAGACAGACAAGACACGCAGGAAGGAATCACTGACACCTGAATCACGAGAGGGAGCATCGAGTCGAGATGATAGCTCATGCAAGGGTTCAATCAGAGAAATCCATACAATAAGCTCAGGCTGCCGCCCTCCTCTGGTGTAAGTTGAGATGAAGATGGCAGACACTGTGAAATCATACAGAGCCATGTTTATATTGGCACAACGCAGCACTGTTTAAGTGGAGGAAAACATGTAATGATAAACTCAGCTCACGCAAAGCAGGTGAAATAACAGCTTGTTTGCAATCAATGGACATCTAAAATGGCATCATGCAGCGGAAAAATACAGCTTAATATATGCAACTTCATGGATGCTTCAATCCAAAGCAGCTCATAGTGAGCGATTGTCTGCACTTTCAGTATGGGTATTACACGTTCAGCTGTGGCAGACTGAATATTTAGTCAGTTATGCTCTTGCTTGCTCTAGCCCATTTTTCAGATGCACCTAAAGTGCCATGGTATTGTTGCTTGCAATGCATGATTTGAATTGCAAACGTGCAAATATCCGTCCATCCAGCTGCTCTCTCACCTGGCAATCGAGCCACCTCTCCTCAGCAGTTTGTACATACCTGAGGCAGCATGGTGCCCGTCTGTCTTGTCTGTCTCTCCCTCCTTTTGCCACCATGTCTTCTTTTTCTTCTTCTCCGTGACTCAAAGACTCCGGTGTTGTGCTGACTGACGCCTGTTCACCTAGTTGGGAAAGCAACCAAGCTTTTTAGGCAAGATTAAGAACTGAACATAGGACAGCACGATGTGGCTTACTATGAGTACCAGCTGCATATCTAGACGTCTCCGCTCGCTTGTATCATGACATAAAAGATTACTTTTATGTTACATTGCATTATGATTCCCTGACTTTAAGCACAGGCTACTGTGTCCTATAGTTGATTTATTGGCTGGTGTGAAGGGCACTTTCCAGTCTCAATCACAGAGAACTTTCATGGTGTGTAATCATCCAAATCTCCTCTGTATAAATCTGTCCCCAGGCTCTGTCTGAGCCAGACTTCTTTCTTTATTTTTGGCTGGATACCCTTCTGGATACTGTCTGTACAGACGACACTCCTGCAGACACGTGCATACAGGTATACAGGACAAAGGATTTAAAACAGTAACTGTACAGTAAATGTCAGGTGTCAGGTGTCAGTCTCAGTCCGTCAGAAACAAAGAGGTAGGGTGTAGGGCTGCTGTTTTGCACTAGTGTTCCACATTTATACAGAGCGAGTCCACCTGCCTATAGTGCCTATCAGACAAAATGTCTTCTGTGAGAAAGGTGTGTCTGCGAGTGTCTGTTTGTGAAAGTGATGCTGAATCATGCTGGATTGGCACAGACAGACTCGGCAGACTCGATGGACCTGTGACGTTTGGTTATTTGAGAAGAAGGGAACAAAACCTTCAATTGCAAAACAATGTCACCTGGAGGGAAACAGGAACAGCCCATAATGTCAACACCGTTTGGCACACATTTTTGGCATCACGAAATATGATGAGCTGACAAACATGACAAATAGGTTTGGCACCATTTGATGCATTTTAAACTCAGTCCTGTCAACACTGAATGTGAATTTGCCATTGTCAAGACACGGCATATGGTTTGAACATCAGTGGAAGTAGATCAGATGTTGCAGGGAAAAATGAGGAAAATAAATTTGTCGGCATCAGTCTGTTCATTCAGGTCGTCAAAAATGTGTGCAAACACTGATATTATGTGTGTGCTATCCCTATTCATTGATTTTTCATGACATCTGCAAATATTCTTTGCTGTGTAGAGAAGGAAGAACAATTCTGCCAAGGCTGACCAAAAACATATCAGTCATGGAGTAAGTGTAAACCAGACATTAGGCTGAATAATGCAGAAAAAAACATGGCAGTTTCTACTGCGTGTTATCGCTGTCATTTGTGGACTGGTATAAAGGAAAAAAAGTACAGTTTGGAAGCTAGCTTTGCTAACATGTTAGCATATTGTGAACTCGTTAATGACTCGTTCTACACAGGTTTCCGTTGATTTCGGTATGCTTTGCAATTTAACTTGCAGAGACCTGAGGCTTGCTCGGGAAGGGAACATTTATTTGCTCTATACGTCTTGTCATGTAGTGTAATTTCAAAACTCTTTTCTGACAGTGCATTCACGGACATTCAGGTGATTTAGGTAATTTATTGTAACGTACCGAAAAGAATTGCAGGCCAAGGCCATGTTAGCAGAAAATCTAATCCAGAACACAAACAAGCTTTGACACAATGAAAAGGATTTTGTGAATTTGTTTCCATATTGCAGCAAAATAAAGGCCATTGCCATTCTCAAATTTCTGCAAATCAAATAAGGACTAAAATTGCTGGCTGGAAGGTCGGACGTTGGTCCCAAAATGTACTGTATGTTATACTTTGGTGTGATTTGTAGCTAATGAGCAAATACATTTAAAAGCATATGCATATTCCTGTATAAACAATGTGCGTTAGTAGCGTCAGTATGTTGAAAATGGCACGCTTTGGTGCATTTTATATCAATTTTGTGTCCATTGGCATCTTAGGACTCCAGAGAACCACAGCCATGCAAATAAGACAGAAGCAACCCAACCAATATTTTGTTGAGAATTGATTGTTGTGGTGGAAAACATGAGAACACAGAGTCAGGCTGGCATTATACACTGAATGTAACTTCATTAGCTGTTTGTCTATGTGATGGCCGACTGGTTTCTTTTTCTCGTCTGTAGTTAACAAGTATGGTGGACGATAGAGGGGAGAGAGTGAGCTATGCGTGTCTAATGACCACAGAGCTTATGGCCAACCAGCTGGCAACGGCCTGTATGGTGTAATATCTGCAGCCAGTAACCCACTGGCACTACTGACCGACTGTCGTCATTCTCTTTATGAAGCATGGGAGCCGTGGCATCGCAGCAGACAAACAGGCCGGCCCCGTCGAGCCGTCAATCACGTTAACGAGCCAGTAAAATCCCACCCTCGCTGTTGCAGGGGCGGGACCCTGGGTAGGGGGTTGTTGCCCTGTTAAAGTTAATGAGAGCTCATATCTTTTACTGGCAAATTTTCACCTGCATGGCATGGGGCTTGAACGCCGGAGTGCGTCTCCTTTCCAAATGCTGCTGCTACTGCATTTCATTAATGAATGGATGACGCAAGTGTGTTGTGTATGGTGTGCGGAGGTGTGAACGGTCGGTTGTTTTCATAATTCCTAAGTCCCCATGGTGTCACTACTTCTGTGCAATGATGCAAGCTACCTCTTTTATATCTGAGGTGGAGACATGTTTTACTCAGTGTTGAGATGAATAACAGTATAAAGCCCAAATGCTTAACACATGTCAGAATGTCCAGTGTCAGCTTCACACTGCTAATGCTGACTGATCTGTGTGCAACGCTTCTGAAAGTGCCATCGCTTTGATGGGTCTGCATTAAGGTCACGTTAGCCTTCTGTTTTAACACAACTGCCCCTCAGCCCAGAAACAGGATGTGATGTCACAGATCCAATATGGCCGACAAATAAATATTGAGCAGAAATTGTAGTGTGATGATGTCACATCCCCATAATAATGACAATGTTTGTGTTGGCCGACTGTGTGAACTCGCAGGACAAAGTAAAACAGAGATGAACTCTGACATGATCGCCCCCCACGAGCTGCACTGAACGAGAAAACACATGCATGGATTTGTCAGTTGTACAGGCTTCAGTTAAAGAGAATGGGAGAAGCATAATTTGGCTAATTTTTCCCGAATTTATCTTTCAATTTGCTGAATTCATGCTATTTGAGAGCTCTCTACGCTGCCTTGTGTTCACCATTACCTGTGTATTAGGCTAATCCTGTGCTCCGCAAAGTCTTTAAAGGGTCATCAAAGATTGTTTTTCGTGTGAAATTATGTGTTTCACAGCAGCTTATCGGAGGTTTCTGAGCCTTTTATGTACTTGTGTGGAGCAGATGTGATACCATATCATTTTGCTGTTGAATGTGGGACAAGATAAATAAACGGGATAGATGGCGAAATCTGTGGTTTGGCTGACTAGGGCGGTTACCTAACAACCCGGGAAATGTTTTCATTAAAGACATCATCGTGGGGCTTCAGCTCTTTCTTTCTTTGTCGCCACAGTGTGTGTGTGTGTGTGTGTGTGGGTGCCTGCCCCGTGTTTGGGTGTGATGTGTGTACATGTCATCCATTCCCAGGTATTCGTACGCTGGGCGCCACACTGACCAAACAAACCTGCCGAGGGAGACGTGTGACACAGGGTCCACATGTGAACCCGATCCTCTGTTTGCAGGAGAAGCCAAACAGGCTACGTTAGCCATCCACTCCGATGTTATCTGAGAGAATCTGATCTCAGTCTGTGGTGGGGGTGGAGTGTGTGTGGGGGGGCTAAACTGGCCTGAGGTATCCCAACCACACAGAGCGAGGACTCCACGTCTGACATAGAGGAGGGACAGTGCCAGCTACAGTATATTACCTTCTTTATTCTGTCATCGTTGTCAAATGAAGGGTAACATAAAGGATTGATGACAGCGATGTGGAAATGAGATTCACCGCGTGAGACCTGGCGGAAATCAGAGGGAAACTACATTTGGACTGACAAAAGATTACAAGCTCGCCAAGATCGGTCATTCGTTATGTAGGGAAGTGAACTACACAGGTTTTCTCATGGTAATAAGAACATTTCTCTAGACAACAATGTATTATTATAAAGAGATCATAGCTTTAAATTCAAGAAGAAAAGGACCCTAATGCTGATGTTGTTTCACAGTATGAGGTCAGTTTAAGGGAAACCTTTATCAGTGTCTAAGCCTATGATCATGTAAGCATTACTTTTCATTATCTTATATTTGTAAATAAATATGACAGAGGAAGACTAACCTACTGGCTGATTTATGTGTGGCCTTCACACTGACAGAAACCAGGTTTCCATCCAAATGTTGCACCAATTTTAACCGCATTTCCAGAAAATGTGCAAAAGAAAATGCAAATTAGTGTGCGTTTCCATCCACTTCCATTATGTGAAGATTAAGAGTTGAGCGCACTGAGATAAACAGCCGGTGGTGCTAACTGTCTGCTCGGGTGCTATTAAACCTCAGCACAAGAGGAGGACAAAACACTTCAATAACATTTTGTCCGACCTCCACAGTATGGATGTGAAAGTGCTGTGTAACCCTAGCCGGTGTGAGCGGCGTACTGCAGGCTCTGTCTTTATCAGCTCTTTATGGACAAGCCTGTGGATTGTGTTTGTTGAAGAACCTGATAAGCAGCTTTCATGAAAATCAGGTGAAAAGACATCTAGCCTTCCGCTGAAAGTTAAAACTGAAAAGATTTAAGATTTTTTAGATTATATAGCCTTTGTTTCAGTGGCATTTTGATGATGATCAACATGTAACATGTTTTACAGGATTTCTGGACATATTTAATTAGGAAGTAAAGTCAATGTGCAGGTTCACGAGTGAGATGCCACTGCTGTTCAAACCTGGCTAACACTATAAGGAACAATTTCAATGCGTTTTGTGAATGTTATATTTTCACAGTTATGATTGACTGACAAGACAACATGGGAGGTTATGTATGATTAAGAAAAGTTCTTGGTCATTTGGTCAGAAGAGTCACAGTTAATCACCTAACCCTAACCCACACCAGGCTGGGAGGATCAGCACACTGCAGGCTAAGGTAGCAATGGTTTACAGAAGGAGCAGAATGCCTGTTTGTTTAAGGCTGTTGGTTATGGAGCGTGACCAAACAGACTCTTGACCACATTCCTTTCTCTCTCTCTCTCTCTCTCTCTCTCTCTCTCTCTCTCTCTCTCTCTCTCTCTCCTCCTCACTCTCTGGGTTGGTCAGTCACAAATGGTACAAATAGTAATAAATAATAATTCAATAACAAGTCATTACTTAAATCCGACGTTTGTGGTGTTTAACGCAGGGTTGTGCAGTGGTGTGGGGGCTCTGGAACTCCACTGCAGGGATGCTGCGGGTTTTTTTCGGCACCCCCCATGGTTACCACCACCACAGCCTAATCCGACTACCCACATTCAACATGAATGGGTGGACTGGCGTTTTCGCCGCAACGGAGCCTAAGAGTCTACAGCCATACTAGCAGCTCTGTGAAGCTGTACTTCAATGGTGCTTTGAGCTAAATGCTAATGTGAGAATGCTAACATTTTTACTGGGATGATGCTCACATACTGATGTTTAACAGGTATAATGTTTACCATATTCACCATTGTAGTTTAGCTTGTTAGCATGATAACATTTGCTAATTAGCAATAAACACAAAGTACAGCTAAGGCTGATGGGAATGTCATTAGTGTTTTAGGTATTTGAAAATTAGGAAATTGACCTAATGATGACACTACATGAACAGTTAAGGGATCACCAACATTAATACAATTCATCCTGTGGGAAACATGAATGTGTGTACCACATTTCAACGATCCATCCAATAGTTGTCAAGACATTTCACTCAAAACCACAGATGTAAATCTCATGGTGGGAAGAAAAGTCAGAGATTGACATGATCAGTTGGAGTCATCCTCTGGGAACCATGAATTTCTGCACCAAGTTTCATAGCAATCCATCCAGTTGTTGTTGAGATATTTCAGTGGTGGACCAACTGACCATATTGCCATCCTTAGAGCCTCACTAATGTGGCAAAAATGGGGGGGGGGGGGGGGGGGGGGGGGTGACTTTATTGTCCCCTCTCCTTGATTGTGTGCTTCCACAGGTTGGTACATGACTTACTCCAGAGGTGAAAAAGCCACCATCACGTAGTGTTTCACCACTGTTTTGTGAAGCAGCACTGCTGTTGCTACAGCTGATCCCTTGTTACTGCACCCACGTAATACCATGTAATATTATGTCTTTGTACACCCGCTGCAGCTCAGCGGTTGCATTTGATTCACTTGTTTTCCACATTGCTCCGTGCCAGCGCTATGGTTAGCAGCAGAGCGCTCTCGAGGGGCATGACTCTCTTTGGTTTTGGACCCGATCGCAGCCTTACTTCCATTTAATGAGGCCCGTCTTTAAAAATGAGAGACAGAGAAAGAGAGTGAGAGAAACTTATCCTTCGCTCTGTTCCGTCTGAACAGCTGCATCTGTGGTTTTCTCCTCTGATGGCGCTGTGGTTTTGGGAGTCGTGCCCTTTAGTCAATCTACCTCTGCTCGGATGTTTAATGGCAGCTCATCTGAGACACAGAGAGAGAGACAGCGAGGGAAAGAGAGAGAGAGAATGAGATATACACCATTGGCAAAAAGCAACGTGTACCCTTACAGAATGATTGATAGCACATAATTAAAACACAAAATTGCACTTATTAGGTAACTTACTGAAAGTCCTTGGTTAAGAAGATGGCAGACACTTGCAAACCAAATCATCAATAATTAATAAATATGGCACAGTAAACATTATATGATTCTATCCCCAGAATGGACATAGAGCATTATGAAATATAACTGCTTGAACGCTAAATGGCACCAGGCTTCGCCACAGTAACCAAAACACCATGCAACATTTAGCCTCCACCTCTGCCTTTGCCAGAAAGTCTCACAGCACAGGACTGATACCCAAGACTAGACACATGCAGGAGAGTGGCATGGAGAAATAATCATCAGAGAAAAAGAAGAGGGAATTGGAGGAGATGAGAGAAGTAATAAAACTGGAGCGGGGTGTCGCAGCCAGGCCTTGCGGTCAGGCTGAGGTATAGGCATTGAAAACAAATTTAGTGAGCACATTTTGTGAGTGCGAGGCTTGGCGTAGCATCGCTGTGTCAGATCCTGATGATGAGACGAGAGTATAATGAGCCTTCAGGGTTCATGATAGGATCTGAAATCTTTATCCTACTTTGTATCTCTCTTGCATTGTCCAACTGATCAACATAAACTTCTACAAAGAACCAAAGTACCACAAAATACTACTAAAGTGATATTACTTTATTTTGTGGTTCAAGTACAATACATTTTCTTTCTGTGTTTTTCATCACAAGGCTGCTTTTCCACTGGTCAGGTGTATTAAAAGGGCTTCATTCACTTGGCGGCGTTGTGCGTGGGCATGTATGTACTGTCTCAGTTGACTCTTATCGCTTTGTAATAAAGATCATTCACGTGAGCTCCTGATCAAAGCTGGTAGACGAAGGGAGGAGTTGCAGACAAAAATACAACCGGAGGAAAACAACAGATAAAGGAGAGAAAGAACGTCACTCAGAAAAGTGGAGTGCAGGAAGGGAGGGAGGTACGAAGCCAAGGACAGACGGACAGAGGGAGGAGAGGAAGCACGTCTAGCTGTTAGTCCAGAATAGGGAGTCTTGTAACCTTGGCATGCGATCTTATCCAGGGCAGGAGTCAACCTTATTACTTTTCAATTCTTCATTATCACTCTTTTTTTTCTCATTCTGGTGCTTCTGTGTTAAGGCCCGCTCACATCAGCATTTAAAATGATGAAAGTCTGCAGTGAAATCAGTTCATTTCAGTGGGATGGCTGCTATCAGTGGAGTTGCTCACAAATCATTCACATCAAATTGATACCAATAGCAATCCGCCCTGACAATGCTGACCTTTGAGGCAATGGAGGAAGCTATCATAGCTTATTAGCTTTGTCGCACCATCCACTTTTATTTAACCCTGCTCTGTCGGAGCATAAACTGCTCCACGGCAGAGGCATTGTTGGCAGTTAAGATACAAATATGGCCCCGAAATATATTGTGTGAACTTATTGTCCCATTACTCACAGAGCAAGTTAGCAGCTAACTTGCCAGGCGCAGTAGCTCACCAACTAGACCTACTCCTGGGCTTCAAAATCAAAAGTGGTTTCCCATCCTTAGGTTGTGGGAATGTAAAACGATATGTCTGGAAACCAGTTAGTTTAGTTGCACTCTGTACCATTTAAGTCAGGACTTAACGCAGTACTAATACACAACCAATGTAGAATATCTTCCTGTGGGAACTTGGTAATATCAAAACATGGAAAAAATGGTTATTTCTCACCATTAAAGGTATATGCCATCCTATATTTGTGAATGATCACTCCTACGTCATTGACACCGGAAACTTTATGCAATTGACTGGGAGGCTGGCAGGATGACGAGTGAGCAGCGAGCCCCGTGGGGAGCCCTGGGTTAACCACTAACAACCAGAGGCATTCCAGTCCTGACCATGCTGTGCTTTAAAAAGCCACTTCGCCAGCACAGTGATGGACGTATGGTGCCAGCCAGGAGGGCCGTGCTGGCTGGGCAGCCACCAATATTCATTGTTCACACATATGAAAGGCAAAAGGGAGTGGACAGCTCCAAGAAAATCTATTATGGAATGGTATTAAGGAAAACACAGTTGGAAAATACTCAAGGACAAGCAAGAAACGTTCCCTTTTTCCATCTACTTTCTGTCAGCCTCCTTTTTTCTTTATCTCTCCATCCAACAAAGCTGGGAACACTGTGGAGTGGCAGAAAAAGAGAGAGAGCGCGAAGTAAGAGCGCCGCTCAAGTTCATAATCAGCCAAATCAACTTTATGCTTTTTGACGGGCTGCACTGAAAGCAGTGCTCCCTGCCAAGGGTGCGTGGGTGAGCTTGAGCCAGCGCGACAATAAAAGCCATTGTTGCGTTTGTTTAGACAGCCCGTCCAAGTTCAACCCTCCCCTTTGGAGCAGCTTTGTCGGCCCAATAGTGGCACCTAATTTGTACGGAAGTCGGGAGAAATCAGTGTAAAGCGAAATCCGAAAACCAAGCGCTCTCTCAAGCCGCCTTATTTCCCCACGCTTGCATCCTGTTGTCACATGTTAATGTTTTCTTTTTGTCCTCGGACCCTGGGACTTGTGGTGATTTAAGTGTTGCTGAAACAGACTGACATTCAGAGCTGTTGTTTGCCAGGGAAGTGTCCGAGCTGCTTTAACGAGGTTGCTGCGTCTGTGTCGTAAACATCAAAGGGGAAAGGGATGCAGTTAGAAGAGGTGAGAAAGAACCAGAGGTGGGAGAAGATTACATCCAATCACAGAGACAACCCTGGACTAAACCTTATCCACTCCTTCACCCGCATCCTTCCCGCTCTCTTTGTCTTACCAGCTCACTGGATCTCAGTTTCCCTCACTCTGTCATCCATCCATATGCCCGTGCCAGCTGTAAGCAACTGACAGGGCAGCAAGCGGAGTGGGATTTTCCCAGAAACATTAGCCTCTCTGAGGACAAGGTGAGATTGGCGGGCAGGATGACTATCTGTCTAGCTGTCCGTCTCGGTCAGTCTTGCTGTCAGTCCTGCGCCACTTGGCTATAAACCTCCATGTAGCTCCACTACAAATTCATATTCATCATCAAGATATATGAGATGCCTCTCCACACCAGTCTGAAAGAAGATGAATAGGATGTGGAGTCTGCCTCTAAAAAAAGAGACTTTCCGTTTGTTTTCCACTCCGTCTCTCACTTATTCCTCTTTCCCACCCTTTGAACAATGGTGTTGACTCACTGCCTGCCGTGACCCATCTCTGCCAGTCCAAGTGTTCAAGTTCTCGGGATCAACAGAGGTGGGAAAAATGCCTGCTGAGACAATTTCCTATTTCAGTCAAATCACAGATCTCAGAATTTTCCGCCAATTATCCACCTTCACGTGACAGGTTTAAAAGTAGCTGGTTTGGATCTGTTTCTCAGAGAAGTGCCAAGCAGAAACACAACAGCAAAGGCCACAGTGCCAAAAAAGCATAAATAAATTACTAATCCATAAGGATTTCTCCAAATTGCCAGATCAAAACAGGGAAAATGTGGTGCCATTCCCCAAAACCATTGATATCCAGTTCAATATGGCCTAAGTGCTGCCAGGCTTGCTCTACCTCTGGGCATGGATGGAAATAGAAAAGGGACACCTCTTCCGCATACTATGGGGGCCCACTGTCCTCTAGGTACAATGCATGAGTACAGAGCTGCCATGTGAAATCTAGAGTAGAATAGAATAGACACCCACACACACCTAACCCTAACCTGCCCATACAGATAAATAATAATAATAAAACTGTTTTTTTTAAACAGATAAAACAGAAGTGTCATATGCATTCTACATTGTACAAAAAGCTCCTTATAAAGATATTATTGAACATTATATACAAATATTTGCAGGCGGTATTGCACATTTCCTCATTGTATGGAAATGCTATTCCAGTTGTTAGTTCTGTGGTGTGTGTTGATGTTGGGGTGGTGGTGGTAGGGGGACAGTGTTTTGTGGAGTTCAGTTCAATGATGGCTCTCGGGTAAAAGCTGTTTTTTAGCCTGGAAGAGTTGGTCTTCAAGGCCCTGTAGCGCCTTCCAGATGGCAGCAGAGAGAGGAGACGATGATCGGGGTGACTTGCATCCTTCCGAATGCTGCTGGCTCTGCAGAGGCAGCCTGATCTGAAGGTGTCTTCCAGTGAGGGCAGGTGTAGTCCAATTATTTTCTGGGCTGTGTTTTTGACTCTCCGCAGAGCACTTCTGTCTGCTGCTGAACAGTTGGTATGCCATACTGTAATACAGTATGTCAGTACACTCTCTATGGAGCAGTGGTAGAAGGACACGAGCAGCTTCACGGACAGGTTTGGTTTTGAGAAGTGTGCTTAGAAAGTAAAGCCGATGGTCTCTGGTTCAGTCCAGCTTTTTCCAAGTAAGGAACATGCAAAAATCAGATCCCTACGTCCGCCTAAACATTGGGGTAAAGGCATCCATGTTGTTATGATGTCAAGCCTTGACTACTGTAAGGGTCGGGTTATGTTGTCAGGAAATCCAAAGTGAATATACCTGTTCTGACATGCGGAGTGACGCAAGCTGGTCGTCATTGCGAATGGAGAGTTGCAACATTGTGGGAATAACAGTGCACATTTTCAGACAGTCTCTCCTGGAAGACATTCATAGTGTTGTGTTAGGTGAAAAAAGTGACAGAAATAGTTTGTGTACAGAATGAAGAAACCCTGACTCCTTTCTCACCTCCAGACCCCTTATATTTCAGCTTCCTCTTTTTTGTTTCACAAGCCTCTCTCACTTTGGATGTGTTTTGTGGATCACCTCTTTTTTCTTTTATCCTGGCCAGGGACCCGTTTGATCAGTTTTTTTGGTTAACCTTAATTTTGACACACAAATTAGGGCCACATCCTTTTCCACCAATCAAACACCTTGGACTTGACTACTCGCACTCTGAATCATACTCTGTATGCATGGTTATCATCTCATTTCACAAACAACAGCTGAGGGGCTCATCTGGGATTTGAACTTGGCACAAACCCTAAAACAGAATAAACTTAAGAGGGGTGTAACAAAAGTGTGCATTCTCACATTCAGAAGCACAATTGTGCTGTTTTTTCTGATTAGTAAAATTGTTTTTTTAGTTGGAAAATAACTTTTAGTTGATAAATTCACAATAATTAATCTTCTAACTAACAGAATGAAGACAAAATCCCCAAGAGGCCAATCAGAACATACTCATGGGATTATAGAACAACTTCCAGAACTGCAGTTCTAAACATGAGTGTGACCTCCATCGTACAGTCCTTGCCTTTGCAATGTAAACTGATTTGCTTTGTAATGTGCTGTAATGTCTGCAATTTGTTTCCTCCCACGCTGGTCATAGCCCATCACGCTGGAGACAATATAGGAGCGTATCAATGACCTCATTTAAGCACAATTGTTCCACAGATTGATCACGTCCCAGCACACAGACTATGCTCTTGAGTCACTCTTGCCTGTCATGTCATGTCTACTGATCCCAGTGTTAAAGTCCCTGAGCTCAGCAACCTGATAGAGCAGACTGCTACAACAAATACTCCTCAATTTCGCTCAAATCATGGACGAAGGCACATTTTCCTTCACCTTTCTGGGTTAACATACTGTAGCACAATCAACCTTTAAAATAAGCTAAACCTTTGGGGCCTTTTAGAGGCTCTGAAGTTGTATTATAAATCTCAGCAAGCTTTCAAGTTCATCCAAATGTGGGTTACTGTAACACTGGGGATATGTGGTGTGGCTTACATAAACTTGAACCAACCTACAATATCATGACATCCACCCATCAGTCAATCTTCAACTTTCAGCGGCACAGAGCTACGATTTATTAGTTAGCTAGCTAGCAACAGCACAGTACGTTACGCCTACTTTTTAACGTTCAAATCTAATTCTTCCCAACGTTATGTCCCTCCTCCCTATCCTCTTTCACTTGGAAATGTTAGAAACAAAATGCTGTTTCATTGTATTTGAAGCAATACTGACCTGGTTGAATCTTAGTTAAGGTATGGTATTAGCACTGGACACAAATCTCGAGGTGCAGAATTGTCCAATATGGATGTAATGCCAGTGGATAATGGACTGCTTGAAAACTAGTCTCTAAATTAGCTAAGGTGTTGCTCCCCAGGCACCAATGCTTGCATAGTAGATGGACAACCAAGTCGCTGGGAGCTCACTGTGTAAACGGTTGCATTTATATGGCACTATTATCCAGAGTGATTTACAATTTACCTCTCATTCACACACACACACACACACACACACACACACACACACACACACACACACACCAATGACAGCGAGCTACCATGCAAGGTGCTGTCCTGACCATTGGGAGCAATTTGGTGTTCAGTGTTTTGTCCAAGGACACTTGTGGACAGGGGGAGCCGGGGATCATACTGCCAACCCTGTGATTAGTGGACGCCCCAGTAGTGGTAGCTATACAATACATTACCAGCATCACCAAGACAAAAAACCCTTGATCCTTTGAAATAAATCAACTTTAAATACCTACATTATAAAGGAACAGTGACCTAATGAAGTTATTAAACGTACATTCAAATGGTGTGCGTTAAGCTTCTCAGTATGTCATTACGGTTTTCTTAGCAAACAGTGTACATTTATTTGCTACTTGACATTGACCTGCGAGCTGCAGTGGAAATTGTTCAATAGGTCTTGGCCTCATTTTATTCTGGTGCCATTTGGTCCGATCAGGGAGCACCACACACTGACAGGGCTCAGAGAGCTCATTTTAAACAGCAGCACTGACCTCAAAGTTATGGCTATGGGATGTTGGTACGGGCTAATACCCACTACGCTAACTATACCCCTGACGGAAAAGTGGCAGAGAGAGAGGGAGACGGGGTGACTGTAACTTTTGATTTGTTCTGCCTGCGCTGATACCCCCGCAGTCTCATGGTTTACTAAATTACAGCCTTGTGCTCTTGCTCTGTTTCATTATCCCTGTCCCACAAACACACATATACACATTTCATGTCTTATTCTCACACACTAAAGAGTGATGTAAAAGTTTAGAGGTAGAGGAAGAAAGGGTACTGTGGATCTGGGGGGAAATATATGGTAATTGCATTCTTTTCAACACCTGAAGTGGACATCTTTTATGTCTTATTTTAATTTGTCTGATGAAACAACTCGATCGGTTAAAATATCTGAAAACTGCCATGTATTCTAACACATTTTTGGTCATGTCTGTGTGTAACCGAGCTTTGGTAATAACATGGCTCACGAGCCAAGCACAAATGCCACTGAGACCAGCCAGCCAGCCAGCCACCAAGCCGGCTCCGGCAAAAACACACACACACACACACACACACACACACACACACACACACAAACAGAAGCACGTGGGGACTCAGCAGACGTAACCCACTCCTGTAGCAAAGGTACATTCTGCTCCTGTGGCGACTTCACAAATAGACTTGTTTTCTTCACGCTGGAAAATATGACATTGAGCCAAGCAACACTCACCACCCTCTGTCTTTTCAACCACACCCACCCATGAAATTAGAAGTTTATGGCAGAAGATAGAGGCAGTTCTGTAGGGGCGGGGCTGAGGCCTACACTCTTGAAAGGAGGATTTGTTTTGGGGGTGTTGAGAGAGGAAGTCAATAAACACCTTACAGTTCCTCGCCACAACAGGGATTCGGTGAGCAGCACGCATTGTAAAGTACCCTATGATTACTCATGACCGTTTGTAAAGCAGAGTCCTCGAAGAACCGTTGCGGCACTTTGTGAGGCACCTTTAAAGGTTCCTCGATGTGCTCTCCCTTCTCAGAGTGGACAGGACACTACGTTCTGTTCCAGGACTATTAGGAGAACAGAGAGTTTCCATCAGCAGTCACACGTCAAGATGCTTTTTATGAGGGCGCTTGCTGTGGATTGGTCATCGTTGTTTTTGCTAGGATATTAGGTGCTGCTGTGAGGCATTGGAAAGCTTGATTGGTGTGCGTTAACGTGCGTGTGTATGGCTACAGTGGCTAACTGAAGCATCCTACAGGAAAGAAGCCTCTCCTAGTATCATGTTTTTAAAGTGGTTATCCGCTAATTAATGTTTTTTTTCTTGTGTGGCGACACCTCATTTAAGTAGGGATGGATCTCATGCAAGGCCTGTCAACCTTTCTCCAAATGAAAAAAAAACCCATAAGTTTGAAAGTTATGTGAAATGAATTGCTAATTTACTGGAGGTTTGACCACACTGGTTTTACATTTGTTATCTTTATGTCTGCTGATTTCTGAGAGCAGGACTTTCTTCTTTTTTTTTTGTGAATGAAACTTGTGCACAATAGAGCAGAACACATAGCCTCATATAGCATTTTTCGATGCCCTGATTCTGCTTATGGTCAAATCGCATCTACTACTCATGTACAGGTGCCGTTTATCAAGTTGAAACAAGCAACTTGAGACACTTGTTTGTGCAAGTAAGAGACTTGGTACGCTCCTGAGCAAGTCTCACAGAAGAAAGTGAGAGAGAGTACAGAAAAAGAATAAACATTCTTGCATGAGGCCCAAGGGAGGTTAGACTATAGACAAACTAAGAAGGATACATGTACAGTAAGGCTAAAGAGGTGAGTGAAAGGAAGAACGTAAAGGTAGCAAGTATTTGCAAAAATAGAAAGTATCCTTTAGAGCTCCTACATTAAACTGTCCCAAATCTTTTATTTTCTTTCCGTCTTTCTTTCACACCACACTTCCTCTGCTGGCTGTCAATGCTATAGGCTAACCAAATCATGTTAGTTTATAGCTACAGAACGTATAAAGGCCTGTGCACATGGTCGCACATTCACACACTTATATATCATCCCAATTACTCTCTGTGGCAATGGCTCTCAGTTTTCTGGATCAGACCTGACTGAAGAGGCCAATTCCCCTCAAGTGAATCCATGCTAAACTGGGCCGAGCCTAAAGCCCGGTCCAAAACCATGGGTCATGGAGGTAAAATGAGATCAACTTAAGAGCAGGGTCTGGGTTAACACGCTGTTCCCGCTCTAAGTGCTATCAAGCTCATGTCTATTAATGTGCCGATATGACGTACGCACATGTGTAGTCGTTTAAGTATCCTTGATTTTACTACGTTAGCTGAGCTTGCTGCACTTTTGCTACATCCTCAAGAGTCTTGTTTGTCAGACATCATTTTGTTCCCCTGTCAGGGGTCGAAAGGATAGAGATTAACGAGTAGTGCTTGAGACCAGCCTTCTACAATGACAACCACTGCACAAAAACATGACAATGTGGACACACACAGGGCTACACACACTTTCACACAATGCATTTGACCTCAGCACACACTTGTCGACAATTTAGTTTGCACTTCAGTTCCTCCCCTTTGGTTCCTTGCGCAAACAGTGAGGCACGGACCAACGCAACCCAGCATGACAGGAGCCGGTAGAATGGCTGTAGAGGAGGAGGAGGAGGAGAAGAAAACAAACAAATAGCAGGAGAGAGAGAGAGAGGGGCCATGACTCTTGACAAAATGTCCACCAGATGTTGTGGGTCTTCTTCCAACTCCATGTCTGATGGCTTCATGTATTAGCACACTTCCAATGGGGGGAAAAGGTTAACCGAGCTTTCACAGTATGTTTTATTAAAACTTGTTTGATTTGTTTGGACAGGTAATGCCATTTGAATTCAAGGACATAAGGTAAACAACAATAAACTGTGCCGAAATGTTCATTGTATTCAACTAAACTTACAGGAAATGGAAAAGTTTATTTCTATTTCCCTTGTTGCCAAAATATCAGAACTGGCAGGATGACAGACAAACCTGTATAATAAACGAGCTACTTGTGAGTACATGAGATTTTTGTTTACAAGTCCTGGTTTACTTGTATTAAGACAGTATGAACCTCAATAAACCCAATCATTTAAACCAAGACCAAGAGTCACACTGTGCTAGTGGCCCTGTGAGGCTGTTAATATGCACAGCGGAGCTTTGAGCTAAATGGCAACATGCTCACAATGACAATGCTAACATGCTGATGATTAGCAGGTATACTGTTTACCTTGCTCTCCATCTTATTTAGCATGTTAGCGTGCATTTGCTAATTAGTACTAAACAAAGTACAGCTGATTGGGAATGTCATTATATGTAGTATTGGACAAACTGGAAGTTTGACCTGATGATGGCACTAGTTTAGGGATCACCAATATCACAATTCATCCTGATTTCATACTGGACCAAGGTAGTGGACAGACCAACCGACAGAAAGAGCCACGCCGCTAGCATGGCTAAAAATAAACTGCTATTTTTCAGACCAAAAACAACAAACTGTAGATGTGATCACACCCTAAGCAGAATAAGTTGCATATCCACGTGAATACGTACTACCCATGCATTCACTTGACTTCATATCATTAGAGACAGTGTTAACTCAATGCAGGCAGCATGTGTGTGAGTAACCGAAGACGGCTGTAATATGTAGTTATAAGGCTTCAGTGTACGTCACTAAAGGGACTCACTCTGCTCCATGGCTCCATGGCTTAGCACCCCATCACACACTCCAAGGTGGACAGACCTGATCCGTATCGGACCAGAGAAAAGTGTTTGTTAGGCTGATTACAAGTGTGTGTTTGCATGTCAGGGAGCATAAGCTAACAGAGGGGGTGGGGGGTCAGACCTCAATTATGTGAACTGGCTTTCAGGGCCAGGTATCCGACACCTCGGGGGAAATATGAGGGATTTGATTTAAAGGTAACACTAAGTAACCAAGAGAGAGGAAGTTATATGGGTGTTACACATGTACACTAACTTAGAAACTTTCAATTTAAAAGCCCTCTGTTTGAAACTGCAGCACAGAGCGCCAGGGTGTGGCTATGGCAAATGGTGGGAATCATAAAAAGTCATAAAACGCTCCATGAGAATTCATAAGGTGACAAAGCTCATAAGGTTGACCTAAAGTGACGGGAGGGCTTAAGGAGAGCTATCCGGTATGAATCTGACTTTGATCCTGTCGTCTTACGCAGCCCTTCCTCTTCCTCTTTCCTTCTCCACTTCTACCTCATAGGCACCTCATCATCGTGCCGCTTGTTATAGCGAGGCTTCAGCAGGCTTTCGGTTGCCGGACATGTGTAAGACGCTGCAGCTGCAGGTCAAAGAACACACTTTTTACTCTCTTGACTCCTCATCCTGTGTGCCCTTCGATTCAGGAGAAGATGATATTTCAGGGAGAGCTTTCTGCAAAGCATATCAACATTTCTTGTCTGACCTTCCAGAGGACACCGTATCCTCTGCTTTTCTCTGCTGTTTTTCCACCTTTCACCCTCTGGTATTTTCACATATTTCCTCCTTCAGACTCTCTCTCCATAATCTATTTTCCTGTCTTCTCATCCCCAGGCTCCACTTCTTTCCCCTCTCCCATGGGGTCTCATCTTCTCTACTGTATCAGCCATTCATTATAATCCACTCTCCTCAGATAATGCTGCCTCCACTCTATCTGCTTAATGATCATAAGATGCATCTCTGTGCTCAGCGTCTCAGATGTAGCCACTGCAGAAGGCTTCTTTTTCTTTTCGCTCTTCTCCGTCCTCTAGGGAGTGTTTGGAAAAATCTACTTCTTCCTTCTTAGTTATCATTGGAAGTGACGAGGAATATTTTGGTGTTCATGCAGGACACATGACGGATGAACGCCCAAATATCCAGCACTGCACCTAAAAGGGCTCAGTTTTGCTCAATGCGGAGACAACATAGTTTTGAAACAGGGGCAATTAGAAGTGATAAAGCTGTTGGAGAACCAAGAGGTTTCCCGTAATTAAAATTAGGCATTGGCACTCACCAGCGCTAGTATCAAGACCCATGTGAACGCTGTTATTGGCAATGTGTTGTTCACCACAGATTGCAGCTCGGAAACTCGATCGTCCGTTGGACTGTGAAACAAAATTTTAACAGAGAGAGTAGTCAGTGAAGCGGATAATATCCATCTCTTGGACACACATCGAGTCTCCAGTGGACATGAGTGCATGTTGTATGATTTTCTTTTCTATTGCATTCTATTCTGATCTGCGGAATTAAGGTGATGTCCAACCAATTTTCCCTCTTATTTTATCAGGAAGACAATCTTAATTGTCCGAGGTTACCTTGACATCTCCTGCTCTGCTTGCTTGTGTCTTGGGGGATAACCACAGAGTCTTGTTTTCCTTCTCAGTTTGACTCTCAAACCTCTGCCAGTGTTTTGCACAAAGCCCAAAAAAAGCTATGGGTTCATTTGGGGATCATAAAAGGTATGAGGGGATTGATTACGCGTGGCAGTGATTATGTCCCAAATGTTCAAAAGCTCTTCATTCCAACCAAGCGGCTGATTTCTCAGATTAGTGAACCTTGTTATGGGAATGGGAGAGACAAAATACTGAAATCAGCGGCTGTGCTGTTTGGTTGTAAAGAGGCATTAATTTGTCCGGTTGAAGTTATAATCTTTAAAGCTCCACTTATCAATGATTCATAGACACAGAGAATCATCACCCAACTCAGCAGTTTCTCTCAGCTCTACAAAGTTTTAGCGTCTTTTAACATTGTTTTGTTTTTAAACTAAATTTGAATGTTTTGGCTCCCTTTCAACGCTCTTATTAACCTCGTTTCCAGCTGCAGCAGACAGCTGCTTTTAGCAAAAAAAGCTCTGATGACCAAAACAGAAGTAAAAGACAGAGTGAATATTGGACTTACATTCATTGGGTGGCCAGAAATATGACTCCAAATGAATGCTTAAGCTACTCTGTGTCTGTTGGATGTGTAAATAGGCGACTGTTCGCTGACGCGTTCACCATATCAACTTTACGCAATTATGATATGTCAATGTTGTGCTGCCCCCAAGTGGCCACAAAAAATGAATGAATTTGGGATCTTCATTCATCAAACCCCATTTTCATTCAAATTATGTGTCAACACACAAGAGATTGACAGGAAACAATGCATGCACATACCAAATATGGTGCAAAAGACAAAAGCAGGTACATGTGTAATGCAGAGGACAACGCTGGACCTCATTTCAGTATTACCATGTCTGACAACACTGCAGACTGTCTCTTTTAGGTGTCTTTGAATCATCTCAGCCAATTGTTTGTTTGGATGCACCAGGGCGGCGTGGTGGTGCAGTGGTTAGCACTATTGCACGGGAGGAAGAGCAGGGTAGAGCGGGTTGGCGGCCTTGGGCGAGTCGCTCCCAATGGAGGCCTGCACCTTGCATGGCAGCTCGGTTGCCATTGGCACGTGAATGTGTGTGTGAATGGGTGAATGAGTCCAAGCTGTAAAGCGCTTTGGGAATCGTAAAGGTTGAAAAGCGCTATATGCCATCTGTTGTAAGTAGCTGTTGGAGACAAAAAATAAGGTGAACGGTAATATTATTACTGAAAGTGCGATTTGTGGACAATGTTCCAAGATGGTGCTCTTTTCATTCCCATTAAAGTTGCTCACTGGGTGCATACGCCCTAAAAGAGCATGCGCGTCAGTTACATCCTCTGGCTGAACTGGCTGACTTCCTGCTGGCTTTCTGAATGCAGCAAATCTTACGAGACCAAATGGATCACAATCTGATGATACCGAGTTTGAAAATCCACTCAGAATTGTACAGGTGTTCTGCAATGATTGTGTATGTGAAAAGTGTGTCACATGATTTTGTTATACTGATTGTGGCCACTGCGCCAAAACCACCTGACAGCCCAGGGCTGTTCCTGGGGGATTACAGTTTACACACCAACATCCTGATTCAACTCTGACCTACCGCACTCACTGTAGTTGTGTGCACACAGATTTTCTGTGCAATGAGGGATCCGTACCAAATTTTTGGATGCTCTCACTTTCAGTCAAGCGGTTTAGACAAACTCTTGCCTTGTTTACAACTTGTCTGAACATCCAGCTCGTTCTGCCCGACGTTCATCACCGGGCAGTTGTTCACCCCGAGCAGTTAGCTTCTCCTCTCCGTCTCTCTCCGCTAACAGGGTGTCACTGGCTCACAGCCCGCTGGGTCAGAAGACACACAGGAGAGTCAGGGTGGGGCGGATACACAGGGGGGTTGGCTAGAGGTGTTAAATACAGTGGTGTAGCCACAAAGTATGTGTGTGCACGTGTGTTGTGATTGGAAAAAGAGCAGCCCAGAACCGGGGGGAGGGATAGAGCCAAAGAGGATTGTGGGGGATTTGTATTAATTTCCAGTCATTTTTCACTTGAGAAAAGATTTAGGGGAAAGGTTGAAAGAGTTTTGCGGGGTGCAGGGTCAGTTTAAAGTATCTTTTCTGGCTTTGTGGTCAGCACAGTTCCATGATGGTGCAACCGGGGCTTGAATAGCCCCATGACTGTGGTTTGTAAATCATGTTTGCTCCATTGTAATAAATGGAAAGAAATGATAGCCAAACTAATATTTCCTTGAAACTAAGACCAGAGGGGGGTTATTTAATACCTCCCAACACAACAAACACTGTAATTAAGTGCAACTTTGGTGAGCACTGTGTGTCTGCATGGTCAGATATTATTACCCAAAGTCTAACCACAACATTTGAGGTGCCCTGAGCTCAAGGAGTTGCTCTTGAACTGGTGGTCATGACAACTCAGGCTTTAACAGATGTTTGTTGAGGGTGATAAGACATGTATAACCATGGTTTATTTTACTAAACAGCCCCTGTAACTGTAACCAAATCAAAAATGAAGAAGGAAAAAGAGGAAAAAGGAATGGATGAGAATGATGAGATGACAGGGAGAGAAACAGGGGAGGAGGAAAAGGAAGAGGAAGAAGCTGTGCAGTTGTCAGGGTTCATGGTTAGGGTCAGCAGGTTGAACTGTAATCAAGTTTTAACGTGAACACGTCTCTGCAGCTGACTGACTGGAGCATCATTTACATACACACACACACACACACACACACACACTCTGTACACAATTGCCAGAGTGCTTACCATAATCAGCTTCCCTCCACAATCACCAATCACTATCAGTGGCCTTGCAATCACTGCAGCCGCGTTTCAGCCAGTCAAATGACGGATGAGCGGTGATGTCATCAGGATGTTATCATTTGGTTGGCTAATGACAGGAAGTTGGCAGAGCAGAGGTCATGGCCTTCAGGAGTTTGTCTTGTGCCTTGAAACTAAATTGCTTGGTTATGTTTTGTAGTGAAAGTGACATCACAGACATAAAGGACATTTTCTTATTGTGAATTTGTTTTACCATGGAAATAGTAGTTTGACAAAGTAATCTTTCTTTTCTGGAACTTTCAACCACCTGTCATGGTCTTCATCTGGGCATTGAATTGAAGACACAGACAGATAATATCGTCCTGCTGATAGTGGTGTCAGATCAGAAATGAACAAAGGACAAATTTTGACGTTCAATTATTTGGGGGGTGGGGGTGGGATACTAAAGTGAAGATGGGAGGCACTGTGGTGAAAGATTATGGTCTCTGAAGACATAACTTTCAGTCACTAAAATGTTAAAGATGCGCATCTATTTGTTTCTCAAAACTGACATATTGGTCCTGAGATTTGATTTTGGGGAAAAGAAAGTCCTGGTACAGAAACAGGATTGTTGTCCTCAGCTCACATTTATGAGCACTGTTGCAATGAAAAACCATAATTTGATGTGACGAATTTCATCTTTATTTATTCATTTGTTTATCTCAACAGGAAAGAATGAAAAATAAAGTATAAATCTGGCATGTGAAAAAAGTTAAAAGAGCCTCCCCTATAAAAGACCCTCCCCTCAGGGACTGTCTCAAATAACTTTCAGACAGTCTCTGAACTGTTAAGAAAGTTATTTTCAGCACAGTTGTTTGTTTTTTACTTTATAATTGTTGCCTATAATCACATTAAGATTGCATTGAGAAATAAGACAAGGTTTAATGAAGGCCCCAACAAGCCTGGGAGCCTTCCTCACATCACACACACACACACACACACACACACACACACACACACTGGGAGGGCCATTAATCAACGTCAGACCTCCCTCTTTTCCTCCCTTCATCTGTCCGTCCCTCACTGTCCTCATCCATCTTTCCCTGCCACTCTTCTGTCCATTACCTCCACACTCTGTCCTTCAGTCTCTGCTTTGTTATCCATCCGCCAAACTTTAATTGTCTGCACTCTCTTGAGTGAAGGGCACACTGCAGATCCCACATTAAACTCAGGTGTGTCATTTTCAACTTCAATTTTCTATTTAGTCGTAGCAACAGGATCTAATAAGGTCAAGTTTATTGAAATAATAAAGGAAATCACCATCACTTGGTACCTTTTTGTGTTCATAAGGTACAAAGTGATGATGACTTCTTGCAGGCACAATAGTCTGATCCTTCCTTTACAGATGTTTCACGGTCCAACTTTTAATGTGAACTGCTGTGCTGTCACTCCATCTCCAGGACAAATAGTTTGGCAGAGTGACAGCTCCAATCGCTACTGGTGTGCCACACCACACAATAAGAGGCCTTAGTCTCAGTGAGAGAGAGACAGTAGGCAGGCAGCTTTGATTAATGGCTGTTGTTTGACCTGACAGGTTATTAAGCCACTTGTTGTTAGCGTTGTAATATTTGTATTCAGGAAGAAAATCAGGAGTAAGACACGACGTCGTTCTGTCTGACAGGCTCCCCAACCGAGGTCACCTCAACCAGCACACTGCACTCACCATCTGTCTCCCCTGCCTGGGTGATTTACAGGGCTCAGCCTTCTTAATTGTGCTTTACATTAAATTCAAATAGCAACAAGTGTAACGGACACCGATTCACAAATGTTTTTTTTTAAATACATTCAAAACTACAAAGTGGCATTACAATTGACACGTGGTCCTTACCCGCTAGTTAAAGGATAAGTCATGGCGATGTTTTATATTTTCTTATTGTCATCAAATCCAATGAAAAGACCAAAACCAACATTGAACTGATCCTTCCCACTAGAGCGCCACATGCGCAGCTGAAATAGTCTGCAACAAATTATTACGCACTATTGACTCCTGTTTGAGTAACATTTGCTAAAATCACCACAGTGCCCGATCATTGAGAAATGATTTAACATTTTATTTTCAAAATAAAGGAGGTATTGATCACTGGTGTCTAAAGATTTATGTCTTCAGCAGAAACAAATGGGCTTGGGGCTGAGAGCCACAGACAGATTTGCTGACATCATGCCATATCACATATTTCAACTCACCAACTGATGCAGCTGCAAAAAGATCATTCTGTTGTGTGCTGCGCACAAACCAGCGTATCTGAAGCATTTGTGATACATTACAATGTCTATAAATGCATCTATCATCATCTACTCAACTCAGAGAAACTCACATTTATCATGTGTCAATACTCCAACCTGAGTCTCTGTTGATTGTCTATATGTGACACCACATGGGCAGCCATTCAAAGCACTCAAATCTCCCACTTTACATAGTTTAACTGTGGGTTAGAGCTATAGTGGGTAGGGAAAACTAAATGAATGTAGAATTAAATATAAAAAATGCCATTTTCTTCCTGTACTCCTCATGGAGCCATTGTATTCCTAATATTAGGCCTACATCCCTTCTGAACCTCAGAAACGGCGCTGCCGACAGGGACAGCTGGTTCTGAGAACAGTGACGGCCGTGACAGAGGTCGGAGCTGGTGTGGATTAAACAGATGGACGCCTCCATAGCGCGCCGTGTTGAAGTGCCATGTCTGGTGTGAACTCCAGGTTAGATATCTGGACATTTGGTGCTCTGTGCCATGTGGCGATTTCAAATTCATGGGTGACTTTTATGGCAACGTGTACGTTACATCAGATGCATCTGATTTGCTGAATTTCTCATGTTGGAGAAACTTTGAACTTGTATGTAAGCCATCCAGGACGCGTCTCAGTCTTTGACAGCTCTCTGCAGGCCAGCTTTGGACCTTCCAGCGTCTGATACACAACCGCACACACAAACACACGCTCCATGTATACGTCTGTGTCTCTCTCTTACCAAACCCGTCCTCCCCTCTCTCACTCTGTCTTGAAATTAAATCAAGAAGTTAGCCCAGCAGTCACGGGCTGACCCACCAACTACCCCCCACCCCACCCCACACAATGCCACCTGTCAATCACGATGACTAATGAGCAGTCGATTACATCATTGGCCCTCTAATGGTCCACTGGGGACCTCGAGGTGGAGGTGGAGGTGGTGGTGGGGGGGTATGAGAGGCAGAAACATTGAGACAGACGAAGAAACAGAAAGAGCGAGTGAGAGGTGGAGAGAAAGAGGGGAAGGAAGAGACAGACAAAGATATGGGGGAGATAATATTTATGTTTGGGAATAAAAGGGGAGTATAATGAGCGGGATAATGAGCCCGGGACATCCCAGCGCAACATGCAGACGAGGGACGAGAGATCTGGTTTCCACTCAAAACCGCTGGGGGTTTCCTGGCTGAGGAAGGAAGAGAAAGGGAGGAGGGAGGGGCTGAGAGGAGGCCAGAGTGGGGAGGAGGGCCTGCGCATCCCAGAATTCCTTTGCTGTCCTCCTCACATCTCCGCTCCCCTTCCTCCATTCCCCCCCTGCATGTCCTAAACGCTCTCTGGCTGGAGTGGGTGTTGTTTTGACAGCTGATCTGTTTCTAGTTGATGCTAGCCGCCACTAGCAACTATCCTCTAAATCCCCCCAAAAAGAACTGGCTCGTGATGAAGTACAGGTAATGATGTTAGGTGTAATGAATAAATGAGACCATTATCGAGACGAGTGAAATCAGATGTGTTTCTCAAAGAGACCACATTTCCAGTAACGCTTGTCATGAAGTCAGAGAATCTCTTCTGTTTGTCTTTAGAAAGACGATGATTATGTTTGAACCGACGTTTTCGTCAGCTGTTCTCTCCTTTCACCACCTCCTGTCTTAACACTCAGTCTGAAGAACTGTGCCTGCTTTCTGTACGGCCATAGAAAGAAACACAGCCTTTCGTGTTCATTATTACCTATTACGGTGTTACGTTTTTACACTTACTGAGGGTGCAAACGTGTCTTTAGTGTATTCACGCTTGTTTTTCCAGTGCATCTCGCAAAATTTAGTGAAATTAGACCGACAAAGGACTGAAAAGTGACGATTTGCGTTGAGGAATGATTTTTTTCTGGTCCCTTTCTGCGTGGAATTTTCTCTCCCTTTTCCTGTGTCGGTTTACTCCCACAGTCCAAAGATGTCCAGGTTAGGTTTACTGGCAACCGTGTATTGCTTGTAGATGGTGTCAGCCCTGTGATAGAGTGGATAGACTGGCGACCTGTCAAGGGTTTCAGGCTGGTGCTCAACCTCAGCTGGGATGGGCCACATGAGATCCTCAGGCAGGGAGTTCTGTAGTTTGGGGGCCTGGACAGCAAAGGCCTATGACTACCTTTAGTGAGCAGGTGAGATTTTGGAACCACTAGTAAAATATTCAAATAAAATCTAAAACTGACTGAGGATTGGTGTGATGTGGTGGCTTCTCGCGTTAAAAGCTGGACTGCAGTGTTTTCTGGTAATCTTTGGATATCTTAGACCAGAACAAAGAAACAAACCTTCTCTAGATCAGCAAATGAGAGCAATGACCTAATCTTGGTAAAATGTCTCAGTTGCACAGAACAGGACTGCACCACATCAGTTACCTGAGTATCAAAATTACGCCTGGAAATTACAGGCTTCTTTTTTAACGTTAGTATTGATGACAGCTGGACATGCAGAGGTGGAAAGAGGAATTAAAAACGGCTGTGCTGCGTGCTTGGTTGTACTTTTGGAAAAGGGACCTTTTTAAAAGGATCGGAACTGTGTCTGAGGCACCAAAGCTAGAACAAGGTCCCAACAGTACAAAACAAAAAAACTCGCAAAGTTCCCGAGTTCTTTAAAAGGTTTCCTCGAGCAGATCCTGAAAACAAATATTGAACCCGCCTTTTTTACGCTGTGTATAATTGTTTTTTAGCTACTTTGACGTTGATGCATATTTTTGTTTTTAAGTGTTTTCCTTATTTTTGGTGTGTGAACATTAATTAGTGTACGTGGATCCGTGGAATATTTGTGCTGGAATGCCAAAGAGAAAGAAGAGGAGCAGTGGTGCAGCAGAGGACATGAACAGCAGTATGCTATTAATGACGACGAGATAAGATTGCTCCTGTATGAGCAATGAGCCTCAGCCCTGCCTCCTCCACCCGACTCCCACGCAGGGGTTGGTGCTCCTCAGGGGCAACATCGCCTCCTCAGCCCTACTTTCATTATCCCTCGATCTCTCAGCCTCTCTGGCTTTTTGCTGCTCGCTGTCAGGCCCACAACCACTGACTGATAATGTCTTTCTAATAACTTTCAGTTTTTCCTGCTAACGCTAATGAGGGACAGACAGAACATGGGGGGGAAATCTGGTGTCCAAATGTTCTTGTCCGTCTTGTCAGGCCATTTGTTGGAGCTGTTGCTGCTGTTAAAAGGGAAAGGATTGTCTGCCAAAGCTTAATTCTTCCGAGCAATCAAAATAATTCCTATCATGTGCAGGAGAAGGGATTTAATAACGAGGATGAATACAGAGAAAGGGGGAAAGAAACAGTTAACTTTAAGGTTGTTGTTGAATTTTTCTTATGCAATACTGAGCTCCTGCCAAGTGATCTGTTTGGTCACACTAGTCTTCCTACTGAGCTTTATTTGACTTTATTAAATGTTATTTATCCAGCCAAGATTTACTCAGCAGGTATGTTCTCTTTCCGCCAAATGTCCTTCTTCACCCTCTCGCAATTTCACACATTTACACCCGGGAGCACCCCGGTGTAACCACGGGCTCCTGCTGTCGGTTGCACCGGGCTGCTCCTCTCGAGCAGCTGGGAGGTACGGTGAACGTGGCACCCAACATTTACACTCGCGTATTTATTGGGAAATGCGTTTTTTCTCATTTAGATTTGACATTGGTGTGTGTAAGCTTCTGATCACAGGGGTGATGCCTCGTTTCAATAGAGTGCAGGTTACTGCAGTTTGTATAAATGCATTCTATACCTTGCAGCAATTAACCTTTAAAGTAGTTGTAGTGTTTGTAGTCTTTCTTTCTTTTGAAATTGCTATCTGCAAGCTTCTGATCCCTCAAACTACACTACACACATGTACGTATGTATCGCTCTAGGTTCGAAGAAACCATCAGTGATCCTGCTTCGGTGATGCTTACTGTAGTGGTGGAGAGGGTGAGTTGGGCCACTACACTGATGCAGCGCGGGTGCCAAAACAGAGGGTCCAGCAAAGAAGGCGCTGCAGTGGCCCATTAAATACGAGCAAACACACATTCTCTGTAGATTACTTTGTAGCGTGAATGCCATGTTTCTATATTCATCTCAAATGTCGAATTTGATGTGAGAAGCAGTTTTAATCAAAATGATGGGCAAAATGTGCCCGAAATGATGCAAAGAGAGCAGCGTTTGGCTCAGGTTTAGTCGAAGTGAGCTGCGTTTGTAAAGCTGTATTAGAGTCAGAAAATGCCTTTATTTCCATAGACAACAATAAGTACACATAACATGTATTGATAGTTACAAACACACATTTGGCTTTCCATAGTATGCGTAACGTTATTTTTCCTAATTCTACCTTACTCAGCACATATGCTGTCTTTTTGTCTTTTCATTTGTGCCCATAATCACAGTAAAGAGCACCCTCTTTAAAGGCTTAGACTATAGACTCTAATACTTCATGCAGCTGGCAGCAAAACCAAAACACAATACATAATAACTCCTAACAAAATACAGGAAGATGTAAAGCAAACTGTAATCAACAATGGAAAGAGCAGCATAAGCTGATTGAGCGAGGAAGTGGGGGCATCGGCTGGAGAGCTTTGTTTTGGGGGATATCGTACAGTGCACGTGCTGTCGGAGATGATATACTGGAAAAATGAATTTCATGAAGGAAGTTCACCATGAATGCCGGACAAAGTTGGATAATGAAGTCGGAAAGTAAGAGACAGTTTAGCTGCCCAGGTTTCCACGTGATCATTCAGCGATAACCTTTAACCTAATGTCTGTAGTCGAGGCTGTTAAGACACTCACAGTATGGACAGTACACATACATATGTCCATAGAACGGGCTGAACAGGCCCGGCCAATTAAAGTACTAACATGTAGTGATTCAGTGTTGACAGCTGTATTCAGAGAAAAGAGAAAGCAAGTAAATAAATGAATAGATAAATAAAATAAATATTAAATGAATAGTTCCACATTTTGGGAGAGATGTCACGGCTGGTGTGCATAGGGTAGCAAAGGCACACAGGGTGTAGGACCCAAGTGCAACTGATGAGACTGATCACAGCAGGTGCAAACAATCACACAGGCGGCAAACACACAAAGGCAGGAAGTGAAGTTGTCAGAAACGAGAGGAGAGGTAAGTGACAAAATTTAAAACTATTCTTTTAACTGTACACTTTTCATTGTAGGAAAACATCTGATGGGCCCTTGTGATCGATGCCAGTAGAGCAAACATTATCCTTATAACATGCAGGAAAAGTCATAGTACAAAGACAGGAAATGATTACAGAATAATAAAAATTAGGACTATTAGAGACTAATGTAAAAAGTATATAAGAGTGTGGAGGCAGTGGGGAGGGCAGAAGATGGCTGTTTGATTTTCTGAGAGCAAGTGGACCGATCAGACTGGACATTCATTGAATTCACATCCAGAAGGAGGCAGTACTGCAACATCAAGGATGCCAGCTGCTGCCAAACCTCAGAGAAGGAGAAGAAGAATCGCAGGAAGAAGAACATGAAGCACCACACCTGACTTAAGGAAGTCAGAAAGTGCAGGAAAAACACAGGAAGGCCTCGTGATATCAGCACCGATAAACCCACGTTCAGTGATTCCAGTCCAATCTTTGGATTTCTGTGGAAATACTGAGTGAAGTCAACCAATCCGGTAAGGCTGATTTTTGCTTTTACATTATCATTTAACCAACAAATACATTTTGAGTGAGCTTTGTCTCGTAAGTCATGTTCGCGTCGGTTGGAGCTGCAATGGTGGACATCATTTGGAAAATTGCTGTTTCATATTTTGCTTCCACTGCAAACATAACTCCCTCAGATTGGGCTGCTATTACTGTTTTTTTTTTTTTTAAATGGAGCTTTACATTACCACGCTTTGTAATATTATGAGATGATGCAACATGATGAAAGAGCACTGTGGAATGGTCTTTCGATCAGGTATGTCTGAAGCATCAGCGAGCATAAACACTTCTCAGTGTGTGCGCTCGTCCCGCCTCTCCCACTCCGTGACTTGAATTTCACAGCTCTAGTCCCTCGTCCCTCAGCATGAAACAAAAAAGAAAACGGAGACTACTACTTTGGCAAATCTTCCACCTCTTGGTCTCATTCTTCTCATCCCCTCTCTTCCTCTTCATTCTGCACACTCTTCTCTTTCATCCTCCGTCCCACTCCTCTCCCTTTACTTTCTCCCCGAGTTGTTGTGTCTGCCGCGCTGCATTCCCTGGCCGCTCTCTGATACGAGCCCCTTGTTTTCTCCGAGCCAGAGTCTCCCCAGTGCAATGTCCTATTAGTGAAAATGAGACACGGGAGTCAGGCTACAGGAATGCTCCTTTTTCCCCCAGACGGCCTATCAATTACCATGATGGAAAGTTATGATGATATGTTTTACTGCATCTGTAGAATCTCTGAACTAACTTTAGAAATCACACACTGTACTCGTCCTGGTCCTCTGTCCAGATCAAAATATCATCAGTGTTGTGGATTGTGAATAAAATAACATCTAGTATCGTGACACAAGATTATCCAGGAAAGGTTACTAAGGTCGTCTCTATCAGCCAGCTCCTTGCATTTCCTTCATATCTTACTGGAACACATATTGTTTTTTCGTTCTGTTATCCATTTTTTTCACTCTTGGAAACAAACACACAAACAATAACATCTACTCAGTCTGCCTTTAAACTGATTGCTGAAGATGATCCAATGATTTATGAAAAGGCATCTGTCTTTCTGCAGACCCAGCCAGCTGAGCCGAGCTATCCACAAAACCAATTGTCTTCAATAGTCAGCCTTGATGTCAACTCTGCAACAAGTCTCATTTTTATTATCTGCATCCAGGAATATTTTCTGCAGATGACCTGGCTGAGTTCCCAGTATTACAAGTCTCTCTAACATGTGTTCAGTTACTCTGAAAACGTGCGTATGTGTGTGAGCGCTGCAGGGTGATCCACTGCTGTAAATCATGACCTCACAATTAGTGATAAGCCCCTTTTTGAAGGGCTGGGGTGTGATAAGGCTGTGAGGTTTGGTGTGTGTGTTTGTGTGTGTGTGAGAGACAGAAAACCGCTGAGTGCTGCCAGATACTGTTGATGACCTCATAAAGGTTATCACCCAATCCAACCGACGTGCACATGTCCTGAATGCATGAAAACATATATACAAAGAATATGACACACTCTCCCTCCTCCTCCTGTCCCTTGATCTGTCCAAGTGGCCCAAACAAACAAAACTGCTTAATGTAGGTCCAGAGAAATACTTTAGGAACGGGGATAAGAAGAGATGGAAGAAGATGTATAACAATCTAGAGTCAGGATGAAGTCAGGATATCTGACAATCCACGCTATAGGGAGAGATGCTCTACAGAAGTGTTGAGCAGGCCAATTATGTTTTCAACATTTAAGATATGTTATAAGAACAAATGGACTTTTTTGCATTTCTGTTCATGAGTTAAACAATCAATATACACTGCAACAACCTCCAGTCTTTATTCTAAGCTAGGCTAAAACACAAGCAAATAAGCATATTTCCCAAAATGTTGAACTATTTCTTCAAGGTGGCCAGATGCTTATAAAGAAGACAAAATTGCCTTGATTAAATCAGCCTGTTCATTTGCAGCAGCAGCAAAAAAAAAACCAACGTGTTTATCTGTTGGTACAGCACAGCTGGTACTCTCCCTCTGTCTCTTTTATTCTCCTTAGTCCCCCACTCCTTCCCCACATCCCCCTCCCCATGCGGTGCAGTGCTCTAGGTGCTGTGCAGAGCAGCAGAGATGGGATGATCTCCCTCCCTCCCTGCCGCCTCTACATCTGGCTGCGTTGTGTTGAACCTCCCAGCTCGGCCGACAGATAAGCCCCAGTGATGGATACGAGGTGTCACCATCCAAAGCCCTGCCTATCTATTACAGCGCAGCGGCCGTTTCATGTGGTGGCTCTGTGTCTATGTGTGTGTGTGTGTGTTCCTTGGCAGGGAGGATGGTTCACACATTGGGTCGGTGGGTGTGTGAGGTGAGTGGGTGTTTTGAGGAGCTGTGACTGGAAAGGGAAATTATTAGTGGGAGTAGAAAACCGAAGATACAGGGGGACAAAGTTGAGAGAGACAGATGGAGGGAGATAGAGCTAGAGATAAAAACAAAAGACCAACTTAAGTCAGAAATATGTTTAGACAGCAACAGCTGTTAGAGTAAGTTATGTATGTACTGTCATATGAATACTCCATTGCAATAAAGGGCTTTTGTCAACATTCGTGCAGAAAACGGCTATCGTAGTTCGGTCACCTTGTTTCATTGACCTTTTTGGAGGTGTGAAAATGTGAGGAGTTGGGACGTAACTGAACACTTCGACGAGCTTCTGAGGGCAGGATACATCAGTGAGTGATTATGAATTGACACCATGTGACTTCTGAAAGAAGAAATGGCATTCCTCTTGCGCCGTGTCTACGCAGGAGGCATTTTAGCCGCGGATTTCAGTCGTCCATCTCGCATGCATCTGAGGGAACAGATACCGGTTGAAATGATCTGAGATCTGTTTGTGCAAGTTCATCGTTGTGTGCATTTGCACAGGTGAAGCAGTATTGAGCTTTCTCTGCCCACAAGCTTCAGTCCCGCGGGAGTTTGCTGTGCTGTCTGCTTTAATTTCTGTATTAGTGAAATGTCCTACTGCTGCGAAATAACTCATAGGGATTTATCAGCACTGGCCAGTTGTCAAGGCCCCTAGAAGCTCATAAAGCTCAACATAATAGTAAGCCCTTCCTCCCAATCCACAAGCCACTAGAAGGATTCAAGACCCCCGATGGGACACTCAAGACCCCCATAAAGCTGCTGACCAGTTGGGATGTGAAAGTTGCACAGCTGTCAGTAATGGTACAAGACAGGTTTGGAAAATTTAGGAAAGTGAATGAAAAATGTTCCTATCTGTGCACTCAGCAAGTGCTGTCAAGCAGCCAGTGAGCAAGGCATTCAGTCCCTCACCCGCAAGACTGTTTTTTTTAACCTGGCAGCTCCCAGCTGTGAAGGATCTGAATGCACGATATGTGTGTGATGTGAAGCAGCAACAGCAGGGTATTCAGTTAAGCTCGCATGCCTAAGTAAAGGTTGAAGGGTTACACATAGCAGGAAAACAAATATTTTATTTCTGGCTGTTATTTGGTGCAACAGAGCACCATGTGACATAATATACATAGCTCTCGCCATTTGAGTGAGTTTGTGTTGCTGATCCAGATACTTGTCGCCTGTAATGTTGATGATCTAGGAACTGAAGCTTTTTGTTGTCGCTCACAGTTGGAGTGGATAAGGACGGTAAATGGTGGGTAAATGTAAAGGTAGACTCTCTTTCTGTATGAAAGAGACTGAGATGGAAAAAATCTGGAAAAGTAGAATGACACACTGGAAGGCGCCTCACTTGTGGAAAACAATGTTCATGTGTCAGAGACGAGTAAGATTTGGCAACGGCAAGATTTTAAATTCTATGCGAGAGTGATTGGAATATACTGTATGTCCAGAGCAGGAGCAACGCTGCACGCCAGGGTGAAAATAAAAATGTGCTCTAGTTAACTAAACTTAAGGACCTGAGATTCTGTTTAAAGTCACAGTGAAACGGTAGTCGGAGCATCTTCAGCTCCCAAGCTCTTTGGAGAGCACACCTCCTCCTGTGATATAGATCTGTCAGCTACTAACACTTACAGATTAACCGGGCAGGTGGGGTTTTATATGCTTGGCGGTGTCAGCTATTTGCGCCAAATCACACTTGATTGAATAAATGTACGTTTACGCCCCCAAGTTCAAAATGAAAAATTTTGTGCTGTTTTACAGGAAAAAATTGGGATTTTGAAATAAAAATACAAAAAATATATATTTTTTAGATATTTTAACATGAAATATTTTTGTCTTGATACCCTTGATGCTGATGTTAATTTGTTCTGTTCAATGTCATTTTTCCATCAGACTCCTTTAACAACCTGCTGTCACCACAGTCTTTTGAAGCTTTAGCTCCATTTGGAAGTCTTCACTTGTATACTGGGTTTCTAGTTAACTGCTTCCTAACCTGGGACCAGGCCCAAGTTATATTCAGTCTAATCAGGTCAGAGTCCTGTTGCTGTGGGTCTTGGGTATGTGTCATCATCACAGGAGAGAGAGGTGAGACGGACGGTGGGAACTGTGGAATGCCGGGAAAAATGACGGATACACTTGTTTCTGCAGTGGCTGCTGGTTGTTCAGGTCAAGCAGATGTTTTGATCAGGTGCAGTTATCCTCTGGTCTATTTGAATCCTTTTGGACTCCATTTGCTCTAATAAAAAAAGGGCCATCTTTCTCAGCCAGTGGTGAAATTAAAGTACATTTACTCAAGTACTGTACTTGAGTACATTTTTGAGGTTCTTTTACTGTACTTGAGTATTTTCATTTTATGCGACTTTATAGTTCTATTCACTACATTTCAGAGAGAAATATTACTCCAATACATTCACCTGACAGCTTTAGACAGACTGACGTTTTTGTCTGCAAAGAACGTGTTTGTTTACGGTAAATAAATTAAACCCTAACCACACCACCTAATCTGACTACACCGAACAGTTGCAGCTTTCCACTTGCAGTTGTTCAGTTCCCAGATGCTGGTTTCCACGGGAGACCTGGGGGGAGTGGGGGGCGGGGGGCTGTGCGTCGACCTCCAACTGTGTTAAAGTGTAGTAAAATCTTTCAGACCGGCTTCTCCACATTGATGTACAGTTTCCGCTGTGGTCAGAAGTGGCTTTTTGGGAGGGCCAGGGGGTTTGTAAAGAGAGGTCACGCACAAAGAAACTCACACATAGAGGTCCTGAAAGGAAGGAAAAGAAGACATACACAGGAGCACTCGCGTGTGTGTGTGTGTGTGTGTGTGTGTGTGTGTGTGTGTGTGTGTGTGTGTGTGTGTGTGTGTGTGTGTGTGTGTGTGTGTGTGTGTGTGTGTGTGTGTGTGTGTGTGTGTGTGTGTGTGTGTGTGTGTGTCCATAACTACCCATGTAGTTATGTGCTGGCATAAGTTTGGACTACAGTATGTCAGCGTCATGCAGTAAAAGCAGCCCTGGAGCACCATAAAGGCAAGTCATCCAGCACATATTGTTGCCCCTCAGCAAAATGAGTGAAAACAATGCAGCTCTCCATTGTTTTTAATAATGAGTTGATTTTCAGGCCGAGGCTCACGTTGTGTTTTTCATTTTCCCATGTTGCTGGATGGCAGCAGAAATGCAATTAAAGTCATTATTTCATTAGGGCATGTTGCCCGTGAGCAGGAATTAAAAAACACCACAACACAGCTACAGTACCTTGTCGAATACACACAACTTTTTGTGACTTTTTTTGTTTAACACACACACACACACACACACACACACACACACACACACACACACACACACAAAATTAGAACTTAAAGCCCCAGCAATTAGAACCCAATCAAATTTTCCCTTCGTGCCTGACAACAATCTTTCTCACATACATTTTTTTCACTCATTTATCTCTCTATGCCCGCATGTTTTGACCGTCCTCCATTTGTGAGAGATGTTAGTCGACATATTCTCTCTCTGTGTCTTTCTCCATCTGTCTGTTTTTCGCTCTCGGCCTCTAACCCTCGCTCTGTCTTTGTGCAGTGTTTTGCATTTGAAAAGACCACCCATGGGTTCAGGAGGGGGCAGATTCTCAGAGAGGAATTGGTTTAGAATATTAATTGTTTTTTTTTTGTTGTTGTTGTAGATGTTTTTTCTCCCTGGGAAAACTGCCCACATTAACACCGCCTGCCACTTTCATTCAAGTCCCCGTCCTGCACCCACAAACTGCAATGCAGTTAATTGGGGAGCTATTCGGTTCGAATCAAGCTGGCTAGCATAGCTATTCAACTAGCTTCTGTAACTCTCTCGTTGTGCATTTCTTTCATCTTTCTAAAACTTGAAACAAGTTAACTACACGTATTCTGGTAAATGACTCTTTAGTATACCGCTTTGTATTAGCATTTGATCCATCTGTGATTTTATAAAAGATAAGCAACAATTAGCTTGTTAGCAATCAGCCTGTTAGCAGTTCCCATGACATTTTCCCAGTGTCTTTTCAAATCGATAGTATTTTGGGAGTGAACTCATCTAAGCTATTCTTTGTTATTTTCAGAACTATATCCTTAGCTGTCTTTCCTGCCCCGTCACCCCGCGCCACGCCATGTTATTGCATTTATTGTGACCTCAGAGATTGATGAGATAAACATTTGCTCCCTGCCCCGCTCATACCCAATCCAGAGTTTCACCAGCCTCCGTCATGCTCCGTCTTTCAAACCTCGCTCTACTCCAACAATGGTGTGGTCCTTAATTGTCACCCGTATCAAGCCTATAACCGGACTGCCCGTCTGCGAGGGTATCGGATGGTAATCAGCGCGGCAGTCTACAGTTAGTGCTGTCACTCAGAGCCTCTGACGTCACACCGACATGCCCGTGTGATTAGTTCTGGTTCAAATCCAGCTGACCCACATTGTCACCCGTGATCAGCATCCTGCAAATGCCCATAATGGGACAAACATTGTTCGTTAAGAGTTTGCTGTGTTGTAAATTTGAAGTATGTGCTGTGACGCGGAGGAAGGCTGTCAGAGGCTGGGGCTGCCATCCTGTCTGGAGCTTTAAATGTTGGAATTTTTCCGGCATGACTATGCATGTCTATTGTTTATGAACACAGAAATATCTACCACTAGATCATTGTAAGTAACCTCGTTGTATGGTACGTTCTTGCTTGGTACGAGATATGTAGGTAGGTGGTCGGGGTGGCTAGTGGGGATGCTGTACAAAGGAAAGGGGCACCAGAGACTCTTTGCTTGGTTAGTTTTATGTAACAAAACCCCTTTTGGTCAGGGAAAGATCATGGAGTTGGTTAGATATTTAAAAAGTAAGCATCTCCTGTTGTTGTCCGAAGTTGTAGAGAAAACAATTGAAATACATGACAGTGAACATTTTATAGATACGTTCAGTATGTTCATGGCTCACCCACAAAAGATGCTTTCACTTATTTTGTACGATGAGACGTTGTCTCTGTACTGTGTGGGGGGCGTGTACACACTGTGCTTGATTAAAATCTTTTCCCCCATTACTTTTGTTGTACCTTTATCATTCTCATTGGCTCATGGAGTCCGGTGACCTCACGTAGCTCCACCCAGCTTCGACTTGAGGCTGTAATTAGCCAGAATAAGAGCAAACACCTGTGTTGGTGTGCAGAACCTTTAAGATCTTATTTGAATTGTCACCCAACCAAGCAGGACCTGATTCAGTAAAACGTGGCTTTGCTGGGATCACAGTTTATTTGGCCGAGGCGGTGCTCATGCCTCTGATGTGACGTGACTTGTCTGCTTGGCTGTCCGCTGTGGAAAACATCCATATGAAACATGTCATCTGTCCTGCGCTTGTTACTACCATTTCCCCTGTCATGCGAGCGCTGCAGAGACTGATGGCTTTTTCAGATGGGACGATGTGCGACTCGCTCCTGACCGCAGTCGGCCTGCTCTCCACCTTCTTGATATCCTGCCATCTGTCTTTCCTGCTCTTGCTTACTCTGTTATCTCGCCTCTCTTCTCTTATTACACCTTTTTCTCTTTCATTTCCTCAATACCTGAGGACTGGGCACAGGGGTGAGATTTTCATGTAGAAGTGTGGCTGAAAACCGTCCCAAACCCCAAAATAAGTGCGGCACCAACAGTACATTCACTTGATTCACCCAAATGATCTCTGTCTCCACTGAGGAGAAACAATAAATCAAGGAAACAGTCTGTCTATAATAATATCTTGATGAAACACCTGCGTCCTGGTCACATCTGATAATGAACTGTCTCTGTATGTCCTGGTTCACTGTGACCATTTGGAACCTGAAATACCTTTGAATCACTTGTGCAATATGACCTCTTAACATCCAGTTTCCTTTCATTTGCCCTTTACGTACTTTAAAAGTTGGAAAACATGCAAAATGTTGCCTGTAGCTTTAATCAACTAGCTGATGCTGCACGATAAACTGAGTATGTATTGTTGAGGCACATTACAATGCAATTTTTGGACACCTTATTTTAGGAATCCAAGTTACTAAACTAGACCACATACACAAAGTCTGCAGCTTCATAGACTTTACTTCAAAACAAGATTATGGGGGCAAGTCCTTTCCCTTCTTTTGAATGCTACCTAGTAGATGTTTTACATTGCACAGTGAGTATACACAGGTAAACATCTAGTCATGGGACTTTTATCACCCTTGACAACCCTTTCTGTTAAACCTAGAGGTCACCACCGGCGTGCACTCTCTGTCACCTTTCTGACTGGCACATGTTGTTGCTGCTGTTGTTGTTGTTGTTGCTGCTCCCAGAGACAGATTGATACTTCTTTTCCGTGTTCTTGCAGTCAGTGAGCTGGATTGTATTTCTGTCACAGTGTTGGCATTTTTGTTTAGAGCGAGTAGACAGATCCGTCCTCCAGCTGCCTCGGCCTGTTGGCATATGGGAACTCAAAATGTAAAATCATATCAGTACCAGAAACGTCTGCAGCTCTCAACTGACTAGTTACCAAACCTCTGCTTTTATTATCCAATGGCTGTGATAGCCGAAAACCTTTTTGTTTTTATTCCAAATGACTCCTCACGGGGATGCAGCTGTAAGGCCGCAGTCCATCAGCAGTCGTTCAGTACAAAGTGAGTCTTGGCTACATCTCCGTCTCACCCGTTGGACTCCGCAACCTTCCATAAATGGAAGTGTTCAAAAGCCGCCTCCAATGAGCACGAAAACATTGTGTCGCCTAACACATAATCCACATCATAGGAAAGTGGTGTTTGGTCCCCCGGCAGCGTGACATCACTCAGTGTTTCCCCTCCTTGACCTTTCGTCAGATGCCAGCACTGAGGACCCGAGGGGAGAGGTCTGCTGTTGAGCAGCGTGTGCCCACTCAGATATTCAATATCTGATATTTCATAAGACTAATGAGAAACAAATGAAAGAAGTGCATGGACTGTTGTGTGCTTTGTTGCTGCGTTTCTACTCGTTAATTAGTTGTGATAGTTGTAGCTGCTGGAAGGGACACCAAGGACAAATGTCCCCTCATTCGGCTCCCCAAATGTTAAGCAGCACGGTTGTCATGTAAGGTCCAAGGTCTGCAGACTGTAGACCCTTTTTATAGAAGGTCCAACATAGAAGGACTGAAGATCAAACCGAAGGATATTATACCTGCTGTACTTCCCAGTAGTCATCTGTACAGCCCCAAATCACAAATTAGCCTCAGTGGGCTTTACACTCTGAACAACATATGACATCCTCTATACTTAGACCCTTGAGTACATACTGGAAAAGTATCATACAGAGCATTTTAAAAGGAGCCCTGAAGAAATTTTATTTGCATATTTTAATAGGAACAGTTACGTAACATCAACCAATGAAACATACCACAGCATTTAAAGCATTATCTAGTTTGAAACATCTGTCCCGAGGTGGGGCTTCAAAAACATACAGCCCGGCAAGAAAACACATGCCGAACAAAATGGCACAAATCACAAACAGTAATACAATAAAAATACCATAAGGACCTAATGAAGGGGCGTCCTGGTAGCCTAGTGTTTAAGACACATCCCACATGACCGCAACATACCCGCTTCGATTCCAGCTGGGGAGATTTGCTGCGTGTCATACCCCTCTCTCTTTCTCTCTACCCACGATTCCTGTCTATCTCTGTACTGTCAGCTTTCAAATAAAAAATCCTTCCCCCACAACTACATGTCTTATTCGCTTTCGAAAAAACAGTTTCAACTTGAGTTCAGTGGTTAACATTGATCCCCCGAACAGACGAAGACGTCTGTTCCTGTACGAGGTTTTATGAAAACAGTTCCCCATAGATGTGCCCTGAGTTACTGAGCCAGAAACTCTGAGAGGTCTCACTGTGTCACTGAGCACCTCAGGAGCCTTGTTATGGAGGTATTTTAGGGCTGAAACGAAAGCTTACTTTCATAACCGATGAATCTATCAATCACTTTTCTGATTAATCATTTACTATATTGAAAGGTGAACAGTAAAACCCACGGTGATGCCTTCAGTGCCTTGTTTTGTCTGACCACCTAACCGCTTTGTCCCTAGCAAATGTAACGACCATATCTTCATATGTTTCGTTTTTTTTTGACATGGCAGTGGTGAGATGTTAGCAGATGGATAAAGTCCTCATAGCGATGCACTTCTAAGAAGCAGACAGGAGACCTTTGACATGTTCCCAAAACAGAAAAATAAAGCTATGAAGCTGATATTTATTGATTGCCTATTGCGCTGGGTTGCATCAGATTGTGTGTTTATGTAATTGCATCCGTGTCCACCCACGCTGCGTAAATGTAACTTTCAGACGGCCTAACGGCCTAACCTGAGTTTTCCGCCTGACCACTGTGCAGTCTGAGTAACTACTATGGGTCTTAACAGCCCATCTGAAGCTGAAGCATGAAAGTAACCTGAGTCGTGAGGTTTTTCACAGCACCTCATTCACATGCATGGGGGTGCAGAGCTTGAGCTCAAAGTCTGCGTTGCAGGCCAGTTTCACAGTGTGGACCTGTTTGTATGAATCTCTGCCTCCCCTACCAGGATTTTTATCTAAACAGGACCTGTTCACCCCACTTTCTATTGAAATTCATTCTGATTTATTTTCAGTAGTTTCCTAGCACTTGCTATATCGAGTGGCCCCCTCCAGGTCCCCCAGAGCCTCACCCCCTGCTGCTACCAGCTGACAGGGGGGGAGAGGGAGGAAGAAAATAAAAGCAGAGGGAAAAAAAAAACAAGGCTTCTGGGAAAACAAACACTAGTCCTGTTCCTTGGCACTCGTCTCTTAACCCTTTCACTGACTCTGGCATGTAGAAAAAAACAGGATCTGTTGGAAGGCGCTTCAGTGTCGTATGTTATTCAGCACGAGGATTTGACTTTTAGGATAAATGACAGACCTGCTTTCTTTTTTTTTAATAGCATTTTCTTTTTTTATTGCAAATACATATACAAAAGATTCTTTAAAGACCGTACAAATACATGGCAAGATCACAGAGGGAAAAAAAAACTGCAGAGTATTGGGAACATCAGTTCTTCGATATTGAGAGAAAAAGGAAAATGGCGCTTGCAGAGCGGGAAGGATGGACGGCCCCTCTGACAGTCGCACAAACAGAAAAGCCTACAAGAAGATCTGTAAAAAAACTTGCAACTGAGATAACATTTTCCAGTTCTTTCAGCCATAGTTTAAAGTCCAACTCAAAGGAAATTCACAAATAACAAATAATCCGTACACATTTTGTTAGATAACCCCCCACCCCCCCGACCCTCAAAACAAAGGCAAATACATACTTAAAATAGACATTTAGATAAGATAAATAAACCCCCCAAAAAAAGATGATTACAGCGTGTACCAGTTTGTCTAAGTACCCCCTGGGTTGAAAATCAAAAAAAAAAAAAAAAAGGGAGGGGTGGAAATTATATGCCGTCTACATTGAAAAGAGGACAATTCATTAGTTATAGGAATAATATGCAAAATAATTACTTTCAAATAAAATTAAAGCTAATAAATAAATAGTGTTTTTAAACTGGATTTGACCAGAGGGAAGGGCGGAGGGAGTGTTTTGGACACCAGCATGGTGGGAGACTGTAGGGGGGGAGGGGGACACCCGGGGGGTGGTCAAAGGTGACTTCCTGTAGCTGTCAAAAGCACGCTGCTGGACGGTAAGTGTAATCTCAGCTGTGGCCATCGCACACACACACACACGTTCACACACAAACTCACGCATACAAAAAGTTCGAGAAAATGTAAAAATCCAAGGCACGGATGGTGAAAGGGGGCTGCAGTCCCCCCCCCCCCCCCCCCCTGCCCCTCCCCCAAGTCAAGACGGCACAGCATTGTGAAACCAAGCCTCTCTGTATTGCCTAATAGCTTTTCCGATGATCATGACACATCACAAAAAAAAAAAAACAACAACCATCAGCTTAAATACAAACCATACTTGCTGAATGGCACCGAAAAGAGTAAGCAACAACAACACAAACAGAAACCTTTGTATGGAATCGAACCAGATACTGCACTACCATGAGTGGTTAGTTGCCGAACTGTTTAAAATATAAAGCTTTTTGTTTTTATATCTACAGGTACAAATAATTACCCCTCCCCACCCCACCCCCCCCTCCCCACGGGTTACAAACTGCCAGCGTATGAAGAAATAAAACAGGAAGAAACATACATAGTACCTACTGAAATATCAACAATCAATAAGTCCTCACAGAGGATTTTTCCTAAGTCTTTTCATCTCTCTAAAAAATATATATAGTTTCTATCAAGATACAATAGCAAGGCACGACGTGAGCCAATCACAAGTCCAGCTCTCTGCTTCTTCCAATTCAAGTGTCTGATTCAGGGAGCAGCTCTGGAGGAGGAACTCTCCCTGGAGTAAAGTGTTTTGGAGTGTGTGTGTGTGTGTGTGTGTGTGTGTGTGTGTGTGTGTGTGTGTGTGGCTGTACATGTCATTGTTCGTGTGTGACGTCTCTCAGGGCCTGGTGAGCTGGGTGTAAACCGGAGCCTGCTCCCAGTGCTGTGGGCTGCTCTGAGGGATGGAGGGCACCCCTGTGTTGTCGGCTATGGGCGTATACATGGGCCTCTGGCTGGGGCTGCTCATGTAGCTGAAAGTCGAGTACAGCCCCGAGCCCTGCCCCGCCCCCGCGTGGCTGTAGTAGGAGGCGGCGGCGGCGGCGGTGCTGCCCCCCTGGTGCTCGGGGTAGTCGTACTGCTGCGCCCTGGAGATGGCCGGGTAGGAGGAGGAGGGGCTGTAGTGCTGCAGGTTGAAGGGGCTGTAGGCGACGTGCTGCGGGGAGCCCTGCTGCTCACTGTAGTGGCTCGGGCTCAGCTGCTCCGTCTTGATCTGGGTCCTGTGCTGGGACTGAGCTGCCTCTGAGCCGCCGCCACCGCTCCCCAGGGTGGTCAGGGTGTGCTGCTGCTGCTGCTGCTGCTGCTGTCCCTGCTGATTTTGGCTTTTGGCCATCCAGGCGACTCCCGCCTGCGGGCTGACGGGGGCGCCGCTGCTGATGCTGTAGGAGCCGGTGTAGCTGACTGGCGTGGTGTTGCCAGGGCCGGTGGCAGAACCAGGGTGCCCGTTGGGTGGGAGGTACTGGTCGAACTCGTTGACATCAAAGGTCTCAATGTGGGAGATGACGTCGCTGCTCAGCTCCCCGATGTCCACGTCGCGGAAGTCGATGTTGAGCTGGCGCCCGCCAGGGCCCTCGGCCAGAGAGCGGAGGCCACCTTCACGCTTAAGGTCCATTTTGCCTGAGCTGACATCAGTCTTTGGGGTGGTGGGAGGGGTAGGGGGCCCCTGGGAGCCTGGAAAAACAATGAGACCGATCAGAGTTTGCTTTCTACATTCATTTAGCAGTAAGTTTAGTGCTTTTTAAGCAGACCAGTATGGATGTGGCAGGCTAGGGAACACACTTTTAACTTTTAAGGTTTCCGAATGAGCTTAACAGAAAACGGGGAGGACGCGAGGCACTGAGTGAAATGTCAAGTTTTCTTTCTGCTCACCTGTGTGCTCACCCGGAGAGTGCACCTCTCCCATGCTGGAGGCCGGGGAGTCCGCCTGCTGGAGAGCTTTGAAGATGGCGTTGGGGGAAATGTGCGTCTGCTCGCTGCCGTCCTCCGACTCGCTCTGCCCGTTCTTCACCGACTTCCTCCGCCGGGGCTGGTATTTGTAGTCCGGGTGATCCTTCTTGTGCTGCACCCGGAGCCGCTCGGCCTCCTCCACAAACGGCCGCTTCTCGCCTTCGTTGAGAAGTCTGCGCGTGAAAAGGGACCATGAATGATTAACGGTGTGCTACTTTTAAAGGCTCTATTCATTCCAAAGACAACAAACGATGCAAATAATCAGAACCACACAGCTGATTCGGTTTGCAGGATAGATGTTAGATTTTAAACGTGAAAACAGAAACGAGGTAAAAGTCACTCTCTCCTAAATCAGTGCGTAAAAGCTGAAAAGCAGAGCATCACACTTTTGACCCTTACCTCCAGAGTTTCCCCAGAGTCTTGCTCAGCTCCGCGTTGTGCAGGTGTGGGTACTGGTCCGCCAGCTTCCTGCGCGCAGCCTGAGCCCACACCATGAAGGCATTCATCGGTCTCTTAACGTGAGGCTTGTTCTTAGAGGATCCGTTTACGCGCACTGGCATAGGCACGAGGGTCCAGTCGTAGCCCTTGAGCACCTGGGACACGGCGTCGCGGATGCACGCGGGAAACTTATCTTCCTCGTCCTTCTTGAAGTCTCCGTCCGCCCGGAGCAGCCCGTTCTCTGACGGCCGGGTATTCTCGGTGTCGGAGCCCGAGCCGGATGGGCACGGAGAGCCCGCGGAGTCCTCGGACATGCTCGGGCTCGGGGCATCAGAGAGACACTTGTCTTGTTCCTCCGTCATCTTCAGGTACGGGTCGAGGAGATTCATACGAAAAGCGGTTTGGTGCCAAATTACGCGTGAAACGGGGGAGTTATCTCTTGCTTTCTCGCGAGAGGAAAAGCCACTAATTGACTTTACCTTGCCAGGATGAGTTCGATCAAAGTCTTTGCACTGAGAGAAGTGCGCAGGAAAAAAAAAAACGCGGCTGATTCTCTTCTGCTCCCCGTGCGTAAAAACCGATCTGGAGAGCGGGTGTCTTTTACGCACGAGCTTCTGACAGACTCCTAGGATGAGCGTGTTCTCTGCAAGCGGATCCGCGCTTGAAAGGGCAAAAAAACCCCAAAAACAAGCCAGCTGGTAAGAGTTCGCTTTCAACTCGGTAGGGTGAAACCGTAAAGTGCTCCTTCCCAGTCTCCAAGTACAATCCCCAGAACGCGCGAGTGCTTTGAACTGCAAACGTTGTGCGTGCGGGCTTTTTATAACAGCGTTAGCATGCCTCACAGGAAAGCCCGGACCTGATTGGGCGACAGCATGTGACGCCAAAGTAAAGGAATCTGATCCCATCTCCCCCCCTCTCCTAACCAGCACAGAAAAAAAAAAACATACACACACACACACACACACAGTCACTTTCTCTCAAACATATACACACTCCCCAGCAGCCAGTATATATGCTGTTTGACTCTGCTGGATTTTCCTACAGATATATACAAGGCTGTGTGGGGGAATGTGTGATTTTCAACATTTAATCAGACATATGGAATATTTATAAATATATTTGGTAGTTTTTGCTATGAAGGAAAATGTTGAAAGAGAAATAAATCCATTGCAAAAGAATTTGGAACACAAGAAGGATTATCTTATGTTTGTATGTAGTATCCTAATCAGCGACAGACACGTTCTATTGCTACTTTTTAAAAACATTTTCTTGTGTCTCCAATTGTCTTGCTCCACACTGGGTCCATACCTAGACAGTTACATCATGTGGTCAATAGGGGGAGACAGCAGTCTAGGAACCCGGTAAACTAGCTCCCTTCCCTCCCTGAGAGCAGCAGCAGCAGCAGCAGCAGCAGCAGGAGGAGGAGGAGGAGGAGGAGGAGGAGGGAGGAGGGAGCTCCGGCAGACTGCTGCAGTGCAACAGTTGCTGTCAAACATCAGCTTCTGATTTGTATCGCTCATCTCCTTTCCAACAACAGAAGCAATAATCCGTTGAATGGCGGATTCTGTTCAGTTTGCTGACTGTTCAACTTCCACACTGGCCTTACTCTTTTTTTTTTTTTTTAACCAAATATTCCTCGTGCAGTTGAGGACATTTTTAAGCGTTGTGTGAACTTATCCAGTATATGTCTACAGCAGGTGTTAGTTTACCTGGTTATTCCAAGTAAAAGTCCTGCATTCTCTAGTTTAAGTTAAAGCACAGAAGTATCATTTGCAAAATCTAAAAAATAAAAGAAGTCACTAAGCCCCTCAGAAGGACCCCTTTCAGAGTTGTATTACCACATATTGGATGGATATTTCTGATGCATTTTAATGTTGCTGGTGATGGTGGAGCCAGTTTCAACTGCTTTACATACTGTTGTGTGGTTTAATCTGGAGCAGTACATCATGTTTTATGCTTTGAATAGAAAATCTTATCCTGCAAACAAACTTGTAGGCCTGGCTTGAACTGTCATGTACATGGAGTGGAGTAAAAATGACAATATTGCCCTCTGAAATGTATTGGAGTGGAAGCAGACTGTTGCAGAAAATAGTGCCTCAGCACAGTACTTGAGTAAATATACTGTCCGCTACGGACAACTGAATGAATGTGCATCATCCATGAGTGTTTTTTCAGTTGTCAGAAACACACACACACACACACACACACACACACACACACACACACACACACACACTGCCTTTGTTCCCTTCAGCCCAACACCAGTGTGATCGACCCTCCGAGGTGTTCCGCAGTGGCGGTAACCTGCCTGCACACGCCCCCCCCCCCCCCCCCCCCCACCCCACCCCACCCCCTTTGATTGTTTATTATGCTTTGTGGAGTTGTGGAAATGTAAATCACGGTTCAGGCTAATGTGGACAACGTGTGCTACCTGAAGTCGCTTGTAATAGCTCACAGATGTCAGGTCGAGCAGACTGCACCGGGCCGCTTGCTTGGCCGCTCTGGAGCTGCACGTACGGACACCCAACAGATACAAACAGACACTTTTTCTTTCTCCATGCTTCTGTCTCTGAATGCTGTAATGTTGCTTGTTTGCATTTAGTCCGGCTTGCTCAAGCTCTGAATCACTCTGTAATTCTTTCTCTCCCCAACCAATTAGGCCTGTGGTTCTGAAACACTAAAGCCTAACATCAGCGACTCCTCCGTTCCCCCCGGCGAGTTTATTTACACGAGACATGCTTATTTAAGATACTCACTTTGAACACAAATAGAAGGGAGCAGTTTGGCTCTGCGCTAATAGCTCGTGGGACGTCGCTGCGGTCGCGTGTGCGCTGCGTGCCGCCACACAAGGCCACCAAAAACGCAACCGTGTTTGCTTGTAAAGCTACAGAGGCGTGAACGCATTGACTCACAAGGCTGCGGGCAGAGGGGTGGAAAACATGGTGTTGCTATTGACAGAGTAAATATGGCTAATGGAGGTTTGCAAAGAAGAGAAGCTGGAAGAAGAGGGAGGGAGAAGATGGTGAGGTGGAGGGACGGGGAGGAAAATCAGAAGTGTAAATGGAAGGAGGGAGGGGAGGATGAGGGACGACTACATATATGCATAAAACAAGAGCCTGAGTGAACCCTTTCCTAGCAGATCTGCATACCTAAAACACACATGTAAAAACACACACACACACACACACACACTTTGTGACACATATGACTTCCACTCCCACGAGGCATCTTGTCAACATATGGTTGAACACACCTGAATACACTCCTCCTCCTCCTCCTCCACGTGTCACAAAGGCAAGTTAGACAAAAAAAAGATTCATACGACAACGGTTAGATAACACTCGACTCTCTACAGTGTTAATGTTTCATTTCAGATCGGGAACTTTCACAAAAAGTATCTCTAACAGCACAGTGTGTGAGAGACCAGTCTGTGGTTTCAAAGCTGCTGCAGGATGGGAGCGTTTGTCCATTCTGTGGTCTTTCAGGTGGTAGGGGAGGACCAGAGGCAGGCAGGCAGGCTGGGTGAGGTCTTGGGAAACTTCTCATCTTGACTTGGAGTTACAGCGTCAAAAATCTGTGCAAACAGTGGGAGTCAACTGCTAAACCCTGTCTGCTGTTCTTTGGGAGTCCCATTGGGCCTGCTTTACATTTCTGAGCTCCACACCTGTGGGAGTGACAAATGTTTGTCCAGGCCTCTGATATACATTTTACTTTAAAGGTGCAACATTTGCCAGATTCAAACATCAGTATATTAATATTATACGTGCATAACCCTGGTATAATGACCGTAACCCAGTGAAATTATTTTTGGGAGGGATTGCCAGACTCTTGCCTGGGTCCAGACCTTTGAATCCGGCCACTCAAAAGGCGCTCCAAATTAGCTCCAAAGGCGGGACCAATTTATTGACACACAACTCAGAATTACAACCAAGAGGCTGATGGGAACGTCAGTCAGTTGCTTGTAGTTACGGTTCGAACGAGGTGAACATGGACTTAGGTCTTCCTCATGGCATTTTGACGAGTCATAGGAGGAAATGCACAAGTGTAACACAACACATTATTGATGGATTTGTTACATTTACGTGTGCCAGTAGGACATTCCATTGAGCCAGGCTCCTGGCACTGCCACAGCTAAATGGAATGCAGCCAGTAATGCTACTAGCTTCACCTGCGTCTAAAAAGCCAGTGCTAGAAACTAGAAACATTTCATTGTCACCTTTCAAGCCTACACACAGTGAGTCTTTAATGCTCGTACAGTATTTTCGTTGGAGTAGTTCTTCAATGATTTTGCTTCATTGGCTCAGGAAGAAGCGCGTCCTTTTACTGTTCCACACCTGTAAATCTACGCTTGCGTCTCTTTTTTATCTGCTATTCAGAAAGGTCTGGTGTGCTCACTGAAACTACCAAGCAAATCGGGGCATTGTAGGTGGTATTAAAAATGGGGATGTCATCTTCCTTTGTCAGAGAAAAAAAATACCGCAGGAGAGGATAAGGGCTATTCAAATACCTCAGCAAGAATCATCTCTCGGTGCCTGGAGCCTTCAGATAGGTGTGATGTGCCATTCTTAGAAGATTGGGAGTGATTAATGGCCTCCGCGAGCCTGTGTGTCTGTTCCGCTGTGATCTGAGCGTCTGGGCAACGGGTGTCTGTTGACCGAACGTCATTCTGCCCCTCATGCTGTTTGAACAACACTTAGAAAAGACCGAGGCAACTCCTGGGGAAGACTGCTCCGTCTGCCATCCATCACTGACCTAACTCCCGCTGCCTGACTCTCCCTCCATGTCTCTGTTTCTGTCTCAATCCAAGATTCAATATTTCAGTTTTCCTCGCTTTTTTTTCTCTCTTTTGCTTTAAAATGACATTAGCTAAGCCAAAACCTGGGCTGACAATCATCCTAGATAAACCTGTCCAAAAGTCAGCGAATCGACGCTCGTCTCCGGACTGAATCCAGTAGAAAACGGACCTGATCGCGTTCATGCCCCTGGACATATTTCCCAGCAACCTGAGTGGTTGCTGATTAAAATATATGCATTAGCTGATCGTACCGCACTGCGCGAGGGGTTGTAAAAGCGAGAGGAAACCCAATCCACTCGGGCTGAGTCGAAAAAGCCGCAGAGGAGTACCATTTCCCTCCGAAGATATGGCTTGTGCAAACAGCCCTCGCTTTTAACAATAACAATGGTCTCACCCAGCCAGGCCAAGCTAACTAATGACAGATCCACACCTTAATGCTGAGCAGTTGTTTGGGTTTAGGCGAGGGAGGACGTGTGTGTGTGTGTGTGTGTGTGGGGTGGTTTTTGGGGGAAAGAATGGCAGTTGTCAGCGGATGGCTCGTGCCACTGGAAAACTGCCTCCCTCTCTCCTTCCTTCCCTGGACGGAGAGCAGCACCCATGATTCGGGCGGAGATTGTGGGAGAAAAGCTCTGATGCAGCGAAACGCTACTCTGAGCGACAGAGGACGTCCAACCATAACGCAGCACATTTTTACAGCTTATTGAATTGTGCCGGAGGCAGGACGGGGTAGCGAGGGAGGGAGGGAGGGAGGGCAGACGTCTAAAATGACGTGTTTTTGGTCCTCTCTCCTTTGTAACAGTTACAGCTCGTCTGTCGGCCAGCAGTGGGCCCCTCTCTGTCTTTACAGTTGTGGTTGACGCTAATTGATGCCTTGCAGGGTGTAATGATTTGATGTGCTTACGAGGGTTATTAGGTGTCAGGTGGAGGCAAATCTAATATTAGCTGCATGTGCAGTTTTAGATTGACAAGCAAACTGTGAGCGTCTCATTCTAGCCAGAGAAGATGCCTCATCAAATACTTCAAATAAGTGGTGTTTCACATACAAACAAACAAAAAACAAACAAAAACATACTTAATAAAGCTAAAGACACTGAGCTATACATATGATACAGCATGAATAACACAATATTCAACTGGCAACAATAAAATCTTAACTCAAGGTCCACTTACTAACTGTTTCTGGAGCTTTCACCCACATCTCACAGTCTTCAGATTCACACAATGCCAGATCCGTCCTCCCCGGATCTGACATTGACCAACTAGTGGTGGACAACTCGGCAAAAGATAGTAAGCAGACCTTGAGTCATTTTTTTTGTGTTCAACAACAAGAGTGCACACTGAATGATGGCTGAATTCCATTTTGCTGCGTTGGCTCACGGTCACGGCTTCCTGGGACACATGAATAGAACAGAGGTAGCGAACAGCTAGTGACCAACCACGGCAAAGTGTTTGCTATTTTCATATTTGTTTTCTTCAGCTCTGTATTCAGCCACTCTTACAGTTAGTTGCCTATAATGTGCATGAAGACCAGAAGTTGCCTTGTCAAATGTGTCATTACTTGACAGGGATCAAACCTGCTTCCTTACACTTGAATGAGGGCGTGTCACTGCTGCCGTCCGACAGAAAACCCGCGCTCTTCCTGCACAGGGCTGTGAAACGCAGAGAGATCTCCACTTAATGAAACGGTGATGATATCTCGCTGCTTTGGCCGGCTCGCTTCAGCTGAAACCTCCATCCTGCTCTAACCGCAGCCATCCGGATTAAAGGACCACTTTTAAAAGGAAGGAAGACTTGGAAAAGTTTAATGACATAAATAGTCACCGCCAAGTTGGCCGTACAGAAAAGCCATTTGGCAAACAGCGGTGAGAATCATCTCCCCTCTGACATTAATCCTGCATTCGTTCTGCAGAGGACTTTTTGACTGTTATACTATAAAATAACGTAGATGTTATGTCACAAGTGTTTCTCCACCAGCAAGATTTTGTTTTTGTTCATGCTGAATGTAATTTCAGGGCAATCAATCCAGTAGTTGTAAAGTCGTGTTCGGGTGAGATTTGTTCATTGAGATGAGTCCAAATCAATGTCTCAAGAACTTTTTAGAAATCAAATGTCATTAATTTCTCGACACGTTTGCAGTCATCCGTCTTCTTCTCGCTCATTTCATAATATTGTTTCTCTAGAAAATGTATTTAAACAAGGACAGCTACTCTGAGAAACAGTGTATTCATATCACCCCGACGTCTGATCGTAGAGATCCCCTCACAAATATGCACAACGGTACAGCTGCAGTGGCAGAAAGCGTGGCTTGCTAAGCGGAAGCATCTTTGCATAATGTAAACAAGGCCCTTCTATCAGTAGATACAGCTCATATGGTACATCTCGTGTTTTTCAAGCTGTTTTTCAGGCTTTTCCCTGGTTTGCCTCTCTCTGACATGCGTCAACGCACAATGTCTCTCCAGCACGCACCATAGAGGGAAGAGGGCTGGGCCAGAAAGTATAGGTATATAGTACAGTACTGGGACTTTCCTGTCTTAAGTGTAAAGTAGCAGAGATGGCGTGAAGTGAGAGGGGCAGGGCTGCTGAAGGAGGTCCGGTGAAACACAGACACGTCCGCCTCTAGGCTTTCATGCTGAGCCGGTCAGCATCCGCCTCTCTTGTCTTGTAACCCAGAGCCAGCAGCCTTGTGCAGACTGCAGGACTCTGACATTGGCGTGTGCTGCACGGCATATGTGTGTATTCCTGCTTAATAAGTGCCACACAATGGCAGTTAAGGGGTCTTTTATTTTCACTTTTGCTGCATAAGAACTGCATTAACATAGATTTGCTTCAACCCTTTTGCCCCCTTAGTCTATTTCGGGACATTGTGGAGTGCTACAGAAGTGAGTTTGCAGTTCTGAGCGATACAGCGGGTGCAGATTCCAGATGTCCAGTGCACTTTCTCTGGATTGTTCAGGGTTTCTATTGCCACTACAGTAGTGTAATATAATGGCAGGCTAATGAGACATCAGTGGGGATGAAGGATGATGTTGGCTTTCTACTTGTATCAATTCCATGTGTTGTCAAACTAAAACGTGTTAAAACGTGTGAATATGATTGAGCATTTGTTTACTTCAAAACTCAACATAGAAATTGTTGAATTGTGACTCTCCCATGTGAGTACTGGACACTGGAATACAAACCATTAATTTGTCTCCAGATCACCAAGAAGTTGATCAACACCACTTTTAACCCTGTGCAAATAGTATTTTGAGGTCATTTTAAAAGCCACACTTAATTCTAAATCACACCTCATCCAAAATCCAAGGTGACTTTGTTAGAAATGCAAAATATCAAAAAGTACATTTCAGCATTTCCCTTCACAGTGCTTAATATAGTAATTTATGTTCCATTGTAATTACTCGAAGTGGAAGTCAAAGCAGAACATTTAAATAGCTTGTGTCTTTCAGCACTTTTTTCTTCAATTCCAAAATGTTCAATAAAACCGTTGGCAGTCACAACAGCAGCAGGTGCACAAGCGTGTGAACGTCCGTCATTTAGCTAATGCTGTCAGTATTTGATTTGTCCTCATGACAATCCCCATCCAGGCTCTTTGAACATATTTTTTAAACCAATAAACATGTGGTGTGCTGGCGACCGCATACTAAAACAATGTGAATGCAGCATTGCGTCATTTGTGTGTGTGTGTGTGTGTGTTTGAGTGAGAATGGCAGAACTAGATCTACTTTTTGTGCGTTGTGTGTGTGTGTGAGCTTGCATGAATGTTACTGTGGTACCACGCTGTGCTGATGTAAAACAAGCCAGCTGTGGCATCACGTCCAGCCCTGATTTGCCACATCTGGTCCCATCACCTTGCGAGCTTCCACGTTGTCAGAGTCTTCCTCCAGTATCCTGATCATCTGATTCCAAACTAAGCCTCTCTGACCAGAGTTTATCTCCCAAAAGCCCTGTGTGATTGTCTCCATGAGGCGCAGCCCCGGTCTAAATAAGATTCAGATGGGAGCCAACAAATCCATTGTCAGGAATCACTTGTTACCTCCACTTTACCTTTTTAAAGCCACAATTGCGAGGTTTGATTTGAATTTCTCAAATTTGTGAGGTCATGCCCGCTGGGGCTTTAAAGAGCTATCACGTAGTAAATGACGTAGCCATCACCATAAGAAATTGCAACCCCCTACATCTGTTTTTTAGTCATTGAAACCAGCAGTGAACTTTACTTATTTCCCCTTAAACATCAGCTCCGTAATGTTTTTGCAATAGCCATGTTGCCAGTTCAAATACTGTTCTCTTGTGTAGCTTAATGAAGAGTTCTAGTTCCCCACTTCCAGCTAAAAAAAAATGTCTGCACTTGAATTAGCTCTGAATAAAATAATCCACCAAATGGTTTATGTTATACAACACATGAACATGCAATAAGTCATTTTGCATCGCTCTGAGGAGGAAATGAGATCGGTAGTTACTGCGATGCTGACTCAAAATGTCCACTCCATAACTCTCCGCCAACACGACAGCCCAGTCCGATCTGTTTAGCCTCAATAATAACTCTAAGCTGGATTTCTTCCTACTGTTTGGATAGCGCCAGTTCTCTGTGCCCATACGGGTCATACCTCTTTTCTTCACAATGCTACGGTGCCACTCTCGCCTCTCTAACCTGGCTCACCCGTGCTAGTGTTACATGTGGCGCTAGGAAATTGCCCAGTCTGATTTCCTGCAATCAAAATGGCTTAGCCTAGCCTTCACAGAGCACAAAACGGAGCGGGGCACGGGGAGGAGGAGGTGCAGTGAGAGGTCATCCTTTTATCAGCCGAACAGGGGACTTGTGTGAGTGACTTGCTTCTTTTTCTTTCCTAAAGACAGTGTTAGAAAGCATGGTGAATCCCTCTACATTCATTCTATCCAATAGGCAAAAATAGTCTATCAGAATATGCTGTATCTGAGGTTATGAAAGCAGCAAGACTACCATTGTACCATTGTTGCATTGAGGAAATGATAGTAATAGTTTTAATGACCATATAGTTGTTTTTACTGACTTACATTAAAGCAGCACTAATACGTTTTAATTTAATAGCAGAACTCCACAGCGAGATGAATACCACATACACGATTGACATATTATGGCCTAAGAACGTTTATATGGCTAAACATTAGCAAATTGTGGCATTCATTAGCATTAAACATTAGCATCCATTTGGGGTGTTTTTGGTGACCTGATAAATAAAGTCTAATATTGACTCTTCTTATATCTTTAGTTTCATCTGGAAGCGTGTAGTCGGTTTATCAGAGCTTTTTTGCTAAAAAAAAATGTTTTTTGCTAAACACAGCTCTGATAAACTAGCTGGTATTTTTACTTCTGCTTGATTTGAAGTAAACTAAAAGAGTTGAAGTACATTTGAAGCATTGCTATTTGATTCTGTTACTTACTGGTATGCTTCAATATTGCACGCTAACAGATCATCACAGCCTAAGCATAATGAACAGCACATAAAGAGAATTTGGAGTGCTGCTCTGGACTTAAGGAGTCTTTTGTATGTTGTTTAACTTACTTCCTCACCTCTCCAGCTATGGCTCACCAGGAAATGGCTTTTGGAGTATCACGTTTGTAATGACGGGAAGGTCTGGATATTGTTATATCTCAAACATGAGTTTCTCCTCATTATGACAAGTCATTGTGACAGCTTTAAAACCACAGAAGAAGTAGTTCTATCAGCTAATAAGAGAATAAGTAGCCATGGGTGTGCCAAGCAAGGAAGCAAATCTGGAAAAAAGACAGCTTTTTTGGCCTCTTTGACGGAGTCGTGTAACTCCTCAGACCTAAAAAGCAATAGAGATAGTGAAACGATTTGTTGCGTCCAGCTTTCTCTAGATTGAGCACATGGCTTGCTGGTGCTTAAGGGACAGTTTTACATTTCACTGTTCAGTTTCGATTCGACATTTCCTGTGTGCCAAATAGATTTAGAGCCAGTGACCATACCCATAATTTAGGCAAATAGGGTGAATCCACAGGGTCTCAATTATAGAGGATGGCACACTCTTTTCTTAAGCTGCCTCAATTTGTGATTTAGGTGGAAAAGATGGATGTATTTTTACATCAAACCCTTGCCAAGTGCAGCTTTAAAGCCTAGTCTGTAAAACTCAGGAACCATACTAAGCTCTGGTTTGTTCAGTCCTCTTGAACTCGGAGCCACGAGCTGAGCTGCTCATCGCACCACTGAGGCTCGTAATTAAAAATCTCCAGTTACTTCCTCCTTACCTCTGCTGACCCCGGGCCTCGCGGCTCGGGCCATGCCCGGGGCCAGTGAGCCGCCTCTGGGGAGCCACGGGAGGAGACTTGGCCTGGGCGCTGGATGGAGACCGGACGACGTTGGGAAGTAATGGGGATGTTGACTCAAGGGTGACGCGGGTGGGCGGACGTGACCGCTGAAGAAGAGCGTGCCAGGTAAACACTGTGCAATCATGATGCCAGGGTCGCCTTACTTATGATGCCAGTGTGTGTGTGCTGCCATGCTGTGTTACATAGCTTTCTGTCTCGGGAGAAAATTGTGGAGGTTTGAATATGACCGAATAGGCAGAGAGAAACAAAGACGGAATGTGAAGACAACTGAGCAAACGAGACAGGAACTCGCTAAAAGTGATCATGTTTCTGTCTCTGGGGTTGTTGTTAAAGTAGCATCCAACACCCAGGAATGCAGGAATGTCCGCTGACGTCTTTCTCATCAGGCAGAGATAGTGAGACGGGGTGCAGAAAGTGTCAGCTTGTTTCAGGAAGGAACTGATACTGCAAGACCATCTGAGGATTCAAATATTGCCACTCGGGGTGGAAGGGGGGGGGGGGGGGGACGGAGGTATCACTTTTGTGAAGAATGAAGCAGAACAGAAGGAGAGCAACAAAGAAGAAGAAGAAGAAAAACGCATTGGAATGAAACCGTGATTGAATAACGCCTAAACCCTTCACGGCCAGTCAAGGCTAAAGGCAACACTGACCCCCTGTCACTGGGACCCCCTCCTCGAGCACTGTGGTGAGTGAGTGGTGGAGTAGCAGAGGGCCATACGTACAGTAAGCACTCTGTCTATCTCATAGGCTCATTCAGCCGTGTGGTTTGGCAGGTAGAGCGGCGATGTAGGTGGCTGCGAGTGAAGATATGGAGACCTATGTGTGCCGAGCTTAAGTATTCACTTTACCTCTGCCATTAGGGCACATTACACATTGAGTCTGTGTGTGGAGAGGGCGAAGGTGCTGGCTTATTGCAGCTAATCCCTCACCTTTAGCTACCACTTGGCATTGTGCAGCGCCTTATGTTTGTCATGCAACTCAAGTTCAGGATTCTAATAAGGAAGTCCAGGCCTAAGCTTTGGCAAACAGCGCAGAAAAGCGCCTGCTATCAGCTGACTGGGTGAGCAGTGAGGGGGCCGGGGGGGGGGGGGGGGGTTATTCCAGTAATGGCGGTACCGCTTGCATACGTACCTACACTGAGGTATTCCCAAGCGTCTGCCAAACATATATCAGCACTGTTTCATATCAAAGACCTTTATTTTGGCAATCACTGATGTTTGCTTGGAATTAGCACTTTTTAATGAACTCATTTGGTTCTGTACATAGCGTTAATGCACAGGAAAAACACAAGCCAAAGCCTTTTGACGTCTGTCTGGGTAATACGGGCTTAGACAACTTCCCATAAGACAACATAGAGCCATGCAGGGTTTCGCAGCACAAATGCCCTTTGTGGGACACACAGAGCGGGCTCTCTTGAAGTCTTGAAGTAGAGAAAATGATCCCCCCACCCTCCAAAAAAAAGAAAGGTCAAGTTGTAGCTATTGTGGAAGTACCACTTTCTACTGTGTCCTTGCTGAATAACATGTCAGCAAGAGGCTTGTTATTTTTGTGTAAGTTTTCTCCATTTTCAACTGTCAGAGGGGAGAGCACCAGAGGTCTCTTTTGTTGGTTAAGAGTCGATTCTTGACGGCTGCAGTGGGTGATCACACCTTCTGATATCTGTTACAGACAGGGTAGTTTAAGCCTACAGTTTGCATTTGTTTTGAACATTTGATTCGATGCTACACTGCTTTATCAAACAACAGGAGTAAAGCTTTTTTGTTTCCACGCATCTTAATCGTCTGCACTTGTCACTGTGGTGCTATATCGTCATTGTGTGAATTCTCTGATGCATCTTGTTTACCAACAGGGGAATTTCTTTCCTGCTCCAGTTTGAATTTCTTGTTGTTCCCATTTCATCCATTTTGCTATTGTGTCATCCTTATTTATACATTATAAATATGTTAGACGAGGCAGATGTAAGATAAATCCTTTTGATATTCCCGCTCTGCGCACACATGTGATCGATCTTGTGTTCACTTGAGAGATGCTGATAAATGTTACTCCTACACTTTACTGTAAGTGGGATTATATAAATGTGTATTTTTTTCACTTGCAGCAAACAACTTTTTCCTCCCGAGTCGGCTCGCTCTTAAGGTTGATGAGTACAGACCCCGGTTGAGAGACAGCTGCATTCCAATGTACCTTTTTTTTTTTTTTTTTAAATTTCCTATGTAATAATACTTCAAGAAAGAACTATCTGCAATACTAATGTAGCATTGTTGAAAGGATGAAGAGCGGCCTGTACAGTGGCTGCTACTGTAATGACCTTACATAAAGGTATTTCTCTATTTATTTCCAGTGTTTACCCTTTTTCCTTCTGAAAATAAAGTATGAAACCTATTAACCCGGCGGTTAAGCAGCAGAGCCCTGATATTGCTTCAGACCCATGTGTGGCTTGTCCTCCTCTCCTGCCTGTGTACACTGAAGACTTGCCAGAGCGGCGCTGCCACTGCTCGCTGTGCCGCGCTGCGATGTGCTGTTCTATTCTGTGCCGTCCTGTGCTGCGATGCCGGCTCCTCGCTAGGTGCCAAGTGATTTTTATCACTGGGAAAACAGTCTCCTTCCAATCGCGGCCCTCTTAGGAGCATATGAACACACTTTACACTCACACGAAGGAAAACAGGTAACTTGAGACCAGGCTTGGGGCGAGAGCTGAGCCCGCAGGTAAAAAGGGCTGCAGTGTGTCAGCGTGTGTGCAGTGTGGCATCCAAGTGAGTGTGTGTGTTGGACTTGTTCACACTCATGGATACCTTTTTTTTTTTTTTTTTTTGAACAGAGGTGTGTCTGCACACTACATGTGCTTCAGTTTTAATGCAGCACACACAGTTAGCGCTTTTGGCACAAAAGATGCACGACTAAATCTCGCGGCTCCAAGAGTCGGAACTGCTCCTGGAGACTTTGTTTTAATTTGAACCTTTTGTTTGTTCAGGGAGCCAACGGGGCAAGTTTGACCTTTTCCAGTGATGCCCTGTGTCGCGTTCACACAGTGACATGCGGAAGCTGCTCAGTGCAACCAGAGCTTTCTGCTGTCAGCCGCACTTCAGCAGTCGCATGCAAAACACCTTGCTCAAAGACAACATAAGCTGTTGAAGGCGGGGACGGCATTACCTCATTTTCAGCTGGGCCAGGGATTTGAACAGGCAACTTTAGTACATTATCCTGTGAACCTCCTGTTTGGAGTAATATTCACCCAGTTCTGCTTGGTTGATCCTCAATCACTTTTCATCACTTTTTCCCACATTTATCGGGCAGCGCAGCATAAAACTTTACTGGTGTTGCAAAGATGTTATTTTTAACCTCATGATCTGATATTGAAGCCTGCCTGATTTGACAGTAGATGAGCTGAAGTTAGGGACCGTCTCAAAAGTGCATACAAAATGGCCAAGGGAGCTTCTCTGTATTTTTAATAGACATTTAAAACCTACTCTACCCAATTACAAAGCACAACCTGAACCTTTTTTTTCTTTTTCTTTTTCTTTTCTTTTTTTAATGCAATATGTCCCAATGAGCTACTATGGCTCTTTTTTTTTGTCACTTGCGTTTTAATTTTGCAATCATAAAAACTTCAGACCAACTTTACATTCATCTGGGCCTCCTCCCTTGATATACATAACCTCCAGTGTTTAAAGAAAAAAAACAAGCAATATGGCCCAATGTATTTTCCCAAAGCTAAAATCCTGTTTTATTTCCACTATTTATTCCCACCCAGACCATAAACAGGATGTAATGCAAAGCTACTATCTGCAACTGCATTTATCAATGGCATATTCAGTCCATGTGATCATTTTCGGGGGTGATTTCCATCTGTGTTTTAGTCACACATGTTGAGATGGAAACCTTTGGAAGGGAGCCATTTCTCTAACATGGAAACTTTGTGTCCTTTAGCATCGATCTGGACTAATAACCACCATAGTTTCTGACCTGAATAAAGTGAGGCAAGGCCTGTAAAGGACCCCCTCCTCATCAACTTCTGTTTATTTAATTTCAGATTTTCTTTTTCACACACACATGTACATTAATCCCCAGTCATACGTCTCCATCCCTTCCCTCCTTCTTTCACCAGGGCTGTTTATTTTAGATTTTTTGAGGAAAAACCTGCAGTGAAATGAAAATAAAGGTAGCTTCGCACTCATAATATTTGGAGTGGAGAGCAATTTATTTTCCTTTTATTAAATGCTGATTAATATGCAGTGTTGGGGAGACTAATACTGCGGGTTTCATTTCCCCAGTATCCTGTGCTGAGCCGGCTCTGCCTCAGAGGTGGAACCGGCCGCAAACAGGCTGCAGATATGGACGTCTGGTTTGAATTAAAAGAAAGAAACTCCTTTTCACCGTTGCTCTTTTCCTGTCTCCTCTTCTGTCAGTTTTTTTTCTGAACTTGTAATTGTCAAGATGAGGTGTGTTTTGTGGGGCCGCTGTTCATGCGGATGCCGGGAATGTCCGGACCCTAATTGCTCTGGTTACATTTTCTCTTGGATTCGGATGTGTGTGTGTGTGTGTGTGTGTGTGTGTGTGTGAATTCCGTTTAATTAACAATGAGCATGTATCATCGTGGCAGATGAGGAAGTTAAGCCAGACAGTAACAATGCTGCCTCAGCAGCCACAGCAGCATCTCAGACCATATTCTAAGTGTATGGAACAGCAGCAACCCATTTTTGCCACATACATCAAGACCTGTGTGAGAGAAAAGTGCGTTCGCTGTGAATTAGCGCTCCTGAAGAGTTTCAGCTCCCTTCTCCCTGCTGCAAGAGTAAATGGGCGGAATAGTAAACTTGGACACAAATGACTATTTTTAATTTTTCTTTCCAGGGAACTTCACTTGATTGATTATTTGGAGAAGCCAGCTGGCTGCAAATATTGGTTATTTCTCGTCTAAAACTCATTTATCATGAGAAGTAAAACCAGACAGTCAGGTTAGCCTAATATATTAGTGTGCCAATACACTGGCCGATACTGGGCTTTTCTGCAAAAAAAAATCTGACATCGACATACTTGTCCAGTATAACAAAGATCAGGATATAATTTTACAGCCTCAGAGTTGCTACATCTGAAAATCCTGCGATGAAAACTGCTCCCGGAGCTGCTAATCCACAACTGTACAAGTCTGGGGTTCAGAGGACAGTTTAACTGTCACATTATGATGTGACCGTTGTTTCAGAGAATGATACCGGGAGAGGTGGAAGATGTAAAGATGTTGACACCTGGAATAAAATAGCAGCTCAGGTTCATGTCACAAGCACTGGTATTGGTATCCTATTAAAAAGTCAAAACTTAAAGCTGCTATCATTAATATTTTATTATAACAATGGATCAAATGACTACATGCAATGTGAAAGATATCCCTTGTGGTGACAAATACACATTTAATTATCACATGATTTTACAGTCCCCCTCAACTCTACAGGTGCTCTTAGCATCTTTTAACACATTGTTTTGGTTTGACAGCCCGCAACTTGTGGCCAAAAAAATTTGTTATTTTAGGTGTAAATCAAACCTTTACATTGATTCCTCAAATTAAGTTGCATCCTCCCTGCAAAATCTTCTAGAAGCTTCAAACTGATTGAGATGAATGCATAGAATTTAGAAGGTGGTTAATAAAACTACATCATTTTAAAACAGTGTTAATTAAATTATGACATTCATGATCTTAAATTGCCATAATTGCCAGGGAGATTTGGCATACATCTTTCTGCATCATGCAAGTAGCACACAGTCAAAAACCGGTGCACGTGCAAAGACAAAAACACAGCAGTCCAAGCAAACATACGCAAATCACACTAACGTTTCTTTGCACATTCACACAGTCGCATGCGAGGAACACCTCAGAGATGAGGACCTGGTAGGGAACTATGACTCACGGCCGGTTGGGTAAGCAACACAGGTCGGTCGCGTCACGTGAAAGGCTGTCCTGGAACAACTCCGTAACCGTATAACTCGCTGTTTAAACAGGCCTCTGAGAGATGCCCTCTCATTTCCTGCTGGAAAAGCTGATCAATCACAGCTCTCATCACCTTGGAGTCGGGGAGAAATAGAGATGTGGGTGGACGGGAGTGAAAGGTGAGATGAGTGGAGCAATGACAGGATTCTGAGGTCTTTTTTAACAGTGTTTGTGCTTTATTAGATGAGTGACTGAGAGCACGAGCCATGTAGCTCAACATTGTGAAAGTGCAAGTCCATATTCAGGCACTCTGAGGTATCTTTTCAAGAAGATTATATTTGAGAGGGACATATTGTAAGAAATTATATGTTGTAATTGTTGAGTGGCAAATCAAAAATGTATTAAAATATCGCCTTCGGGATTCGTTAAATTGGGCAGAAAAGCCAAAAACAATTTCTTAAATCGACAAGTTTGAAACTAAAGGACCACATATGTTCCCTCTGTGGGGCAAATACGTGGTAACATGGAAAGGTGGGAGTAAAGGGCAGGAAAGGAGGAAGACGAAAAGAGAAGACGGGATTGGAACACATTTGATGCTGGCTCTACATCGAGAGCTCCTTCGCCCCTTCCCTCCCCAATTTGTCTCTGTGAGTGTTTTACAAGAGCTAGATGAATTAGGAGAGGTAACATCCATCTATCAATACAAAAGGAGGAATGTTCTGCTTTTAGTGGCCCCCCCCCCCAGCCCGACAGTTAAAACAACACATTGTGCCAGCAGCTCTTGATTTCCACTGCTTCAACACCGTGTCGTTTTTCAAGCGAGGTCTATCAGAAGCATTTAGGCTATAAGCAGAGCAGACCCCGGTAGCCAACTCGCCCCTGCCTTCTCTGACTCAGACCATACTCAGCTCCAATTTGTCCAGACATGGGCCAGTGTGTGTGTGTGTGTGTGTGTGTGTTAGGATGTATCCTGATATGCTAGCATTGTGTAGATGAAGCACTGCAGAAGAACTTTGTTGTACTCTGGAGTGTTGTACCATACAACCAAATAGATATCTAGTGTACAGATGCTAGATACAATGCTGAAATGCTTAATTTGATTAATAAAATAATTAATAGAATGTATCCGTTACCGTTATTAAATTCTTTGTTTGGTGTTTTTTGCTGTTAGCCGTGTTGCAACTTGCTAAAAAAAAGGCTAATGAACTGGAGCCAAGCTGCCAGGCTGCTGAAGCCCATGGATGGCCTTTTGTTAATGAAGTATTACAGAACAATTTAAGCAGTTAATATTTCTGTTTGTAACTTTTAACGTCACAGGTGCAGGTTTAAGGCAACTATGCCCAACTACTTGGCTTCATACAGTATAGCAAGGCTCGTGAGAGTATGCTATATATATACTCATGACAGAAAGGCTTTAGGACGTCAGGTGATGCAGTAAAAAGAGCGACAATGTCCATGTGGGCAGCAGGTTGGGTGGACGAGTGGGTCAGACATAGGACCTCCAACCAGGAGATTGCTGTTTGTGTCCTGTGTGAAGCTAAATTTTGACTTTTTATTTTAACCTAAGCCACGATCTTTTCCTAAACCTAAACAAGTTTTTTTTGGGAAGCCTTTTCAACACAGGGTTAGGGTTGTGAAACCGTCGCAGTGTGGTTAGGTTTAGGCAAACTTATCCCATGTGCATGCTAGATGCACCCTAGTCAAAGTATTTGATGCTGTAGAGGACTATTTTTCTTCACCCACACTTCCTTTTCCCACGTTGTTAGATCTCAAGGGGGGAGATGTAAATTAGATCTTAACAATGCACTTTTTTAAATGTATGCACACATGCTACGTTGCACTTGTACTGCACCTTTTTTTTCAACCATTTCTGTGAGAGTTGGGACTGCCACAGCAGCTTCTACTGTTGTCACTGCAAATTTCCCACTTTCTAGCCACACTAGTGGCTCTAGGAATGGCAATGTTGACCGCACAGTTGGTCTGTCCACTGCTTTGGTCCAGACTGAAATATCTCACAAACCCTTGGATGGATTGCCATTAGATTCTGTGCTGATATTTGTGGTCCCCAGAGGATGAATCCTGACGACCCCCTGACTTTTCCTCCCGTGCCAGCAGCAGGTTGAACATTGCAGTTGAGGGTGAAATGTCTCGACAGCTGGACTTTACGATGAGCATTACAACCTCACTGAGCGGCTAGCGTGGCTGTAGACTCTTCCTCCGTGCACAGCAGTATGCGGCAACATCTGCTGCACATTGGCTCTTCCCCAACGACGAATTGAAGTAGTTTCACTCTGGTACGGTTTCATTTTACACAATAATATTTCTGTTGTGTCATTGAACTTAAGCTCCTGCGAACAAATGCACGGAGTGAGATTCCTCGGATGGCTGTGATGTATATCTATCCAACCAATGTTTTCTACAGAAGGTCAAACCTATAGCCATGCTGTACAATCTGGCTTTAGGGGTTGCTTTCGGGACTCGTGCACTGTAACACTAGAGGCTGCCAATCCCTCGTTAACTTGCCACGTCCTGTTGAAAAGAAGGGGGGCGGGGGGGTCTGCCCAGAAAAAAAGATCTGTGAAATGGATCCCCATTATAGCTTCATGTATTATAGCAGACTTTAGTTTTATGAGCTTTTAACAAGTTTCCCAGGGGTTGCAATAATTTCTGTGGTTTATTTTCGGAACATTTACTTTTTCTTCTCCTTAAACGATCGGTATGCCCCCCCCCCCCCGCCCCTTCTCAATCCAGTTTCACACTCCTTCTTTGGGGCACTTTACTGTAGTTGGATAGCATGTTGGTAGAGCCAACGTCAATCCTCATATTTCCACAATCCCAATTCCAACTCACCTCTTAAGGTTATTGCCGCTTGATTGACGTTCGGCATGTGAAGAGTAATAACAAGCAGGAGAAGCATGGCCGAATGGTGACAAGAGGGCGATATTTCACAAAACCTACAACCTATAGCTCCAAACATGGAGCATGGAGGTTCCTGAGCTGTCGGTGTGTTTGTCGGTGCATACCCTGTCGGCCACAACATCTTGTACCACGAGTGTCACGTTCTGGCAACAAAACATAATTCCTCAGTCTCTCTGTCTGGCTGTCATTTCACAAAGCCAGGAAGATTACTGGAAATCACATCCATATGTGGGAAAACAAATGGGAGAGAGGGAGAGGATGGTGTAAAACATGACTTCCACCCTCAGCTGTGCCCACAATGTTTTCCTATTTGACTGTGCAGATAAATCAGCCCAGGGAGGACATCATTGTCCCACATCTTACCATTCTGTCTCCATTCCTATCTCCGCCCGTCATGCTTTCACCCCATTCCGATTGTCCCGATATCCCTCCTCCATCTGTCCCTCCACCCGTCCATCCATCCGCACACTGCGTCATGTCGTTATTGTGCGAGTCTGAGACAGCCAAAGTGTAATGCTACACCTCTGACCTGGGAGAGTCAGCAGTCTGTAGTTTAAGTTAGAGAAACATTTCTTGGAGCTGCTGTGCTGCTGAGTGTTTCAGAAAGTAAATGAGCTCAGCGGCAAAGTTGAAAACCTGTGGTCAACTTACATAGTCCAGCTAAGATACAGTATATGTTTTGGCTCCGGAATTTATTTATGTTTGTTTGTTTACATTTGTTTTTTATCAGTCATAAATTTTAGTTTGCCTGAATGAATATGACTTTCTTGCTGCAGCTACCTGTGCTCACTGACGTTAACATCACACCCACATACTGCTCGGCTCAAGACGCTGGCCTGCTGGCCTGCCTTTTTTGTGGTTTGTCCCAGCTGTTTTATTGCCACTTGTTGAATAAGTTTTAGGGGAATTTGGATGCATATCATCCATAAATTGTTACTTTTTTCCTTCCAAGAACCTGTAACTTTAGCTAACATTACTGGCAGAGACGTAACATCACATTAATGATGCTGGTTATTCATACAAGTTGAGAAGTACTGTTTTATCAATCAGGAAATACAATGTGTGATTTTTCCGGATGCATTTCGGTCGTTGAATAAGACTGAGTAGTTCATTTGTCCCTCTTTCATATTTTCATTTAGTTATTATTTGTTGACATATATTTAGTCATCAGTTTTGCCATCAAAGGTTACTTTTTATTTAGTTTTAGTCTTATTTTTATCCTGTAAAAAAAAAGTCAAATATTGTTAATCATAATTTTCATTGATTGCTTAGATACTTTTTGTTTTTTTACTTATGACGTCATCTCTATCTCACGAGGAGCACTGCCCTCACAAACACATCCACCCGTTACTGTCATGCTAACTCGGTCTGGAAGGTTCTGTGATCTAGGCGTTACCGCCCCCCAGAAACTTGTATTTAAATTAATGTATTAATTTAAAAAGGAAAATGTCAAAAAGGTTAATAATAAGACATTAACCAAATCCATACTTTATACCACCCTCCCAGCCTAGAGCTTCTACTTTGGATGGTTGAGTTCCCCTCAGAGGAAAATGACTCAGCATTCTGCATACGAGTCATGCTATACTCTCTCTCCCTGAGTGTTTGTCCCTGTCGCCCGGCCAATTCCTTCCCTTGAAAAAATAAAAATATAAGATAAAACTGCTGCTGTGCTCCTCTAAACTACAAACCCTGGTAGCTTTATCCGAATCTGGAAGGACAGGATGTGCTGTGCTGATTCTAATGTACGTGAAGGTGGTGTGTGTGTGTGTGTGTGTGTGTGTGTGTGTGTGTGTGTGTGTCTACAGGATCTGAGTTCTCAGCACCGCCCCCTGCAGAGCGCTGTGGCTGAGGCCCATTGCCTACATGCCAATCAGACTCCTCTTATCTCGAGCCAGACAGAGACTCGAGCCAATCAGAGCCCTAATTCATTTCCTGAGAGGAAATGGTGGCAGTAATGGTGAGGTTGTGGGCATCTATTGGCAGCTGGGTGAGGGTGGGGCAAGAGACTGGAGTGAATTTATTGATTTCAAGTAATCCTGATTGCACAGGGACTCCTCACTCATAAAAAACACATGACCTTTTAATTTTTTAGGATTAAGACTTGACCCAGTGTATTGAGTATTGTATATTGTGTTTTAAACACAAATACCTACAAATGTAGAGATACTACATCTCTAATCTCTCTCTACAAATTGCAGTAGCAAGGAGGATCGTCACAGTTCCCTGATAATGACCAAACCCGTACGTTTTTGATGTGTGCTTGGTAAAACCATCAGTGATAGCAGTTTAATGCAGGATGAGCCTTACTGCTGTGCACTGTAGGCCAGTCTCTAAAACTGCATATGTCAGTCATAAAACACAATCCATTATAAATGAAAGCAACCTTCAGATTGCATTTACCCAAACCCTACATATGCCTAGGAATGTACACACTCAGATTCACACATATAATCTTATCAGACATAATATCACACTCACCAAATAAATTGCTACGTTGCTTTTGGCTATGCTTTCAAAATAAAGGGGTTCAGATAATCCGGCTAAACTGTTGGCTTGATTAGCTTGTTTTGTTGTAATAAACAGGAATCATTCTTCATTCTTCATCATTTATGTTAACAATGGATTAAATTACTACATAACGACGAACCCACAGAGAATTATCCACGACTCTGCAGTTCCCCTCAGCACTATGGAGCGTTTTAGCTTCTTGCAGCTCATTGTTTGGGTTTTCCTGCACGCGACTTTTGGTTCACTCTCATAGAGAGGGTTCCAGCAGCAGCAGGCATCTGTTTTCAGATAGAAAGCCATGATGAACCCAGTGTACACTACTTGTCCAGCACTAATTGCCGGACAGACAAAATTAGCAATTAGCTGGTGAACACAGTGGAGCATTTAGCAGCTAAAAAGCCAGATATTTCCCAAAGGAATTGGACCAAAACAGATACTGGAAGGAGAGTAAATGTTAGACTTACATTCATTGGGTGCACAGAAACACGGCCCCAAATGAATGCTAATCCAGCTCTGTATCTGCTGGATGTGTAAACTGTTTGCTAACACGTTAGCCATATCAGCTTTATAAGGCGATAATACAGTATGTCAGCTCATGCGCCAACAATTACGTTGGCAAAAATGCAATTTAGAAAGTTTTATGAGTTGTTCTAGGACATATCAATTGTGTCCCTCTTTAGAATGTGCACACACCCTCGTCCTCTCTCAGAGACACAGAGGCACACACAGTTCCCGTTGCAGGACCGGAGTTAAAATGAGTGGTCCGAGGTTGGGCCATGCAGGGACTTATTCTCTGTCTCTCGCACTTCCCTCCTTCTCTTTTGTCCACTTAGTCTCTCTTTCCCAGCCATCTGCTTTCCTCTGTGACACGCTCATATACACACATATGTAAGTAAGAGGAGACACCAGCAGGTACACAGGCAGGCAGTAACAATCCTGGACACAGCCGACCTGCTACACTATGCCAAAGCTGCCTTGCCAAGAGGTAACCGCTTCCATATTATACAAAATGTTACACACTCATTTCCCTCTGTCTCTCTGTCACTCTTTCATTGGCCGGCTTTCTTTCTCTCATTATCACCTCCTTCTCTTGGCCTTGTCCATTTCACCCCACATTGACTTATTAAATTATTTAATATTATCTCCACCAATATAGTCAGTGTGATATCTCTGATTCATAATAACTAGCAGGTCTTTCCATTTACAGACACACCCTTCCCACTTCTCCGTGTGTCAAGGCCTATGTTTCTCTCACTACCACAGTCTGCGCAAGCTATTCTGTCAAAAATAACTGTTTTACCGTACATTAGGGCACATTTCAGAAAATGCAGACATTCAGCACGGATATACTGAATGGGCAATTTCGCGTTAAGAGTGCTCCTACATTAGTTTAGGTTTTTAGGGTTTGGCGTGCGTTTATTTTTCCTCTCCTGCGGTGAGAAGCATATGCTATGGAGCAGCTCCCCCCCGGCCCATTTGTGTGGTTCTGTTTCTGTCCCATAAATAAAAGGGGGAAACGCAGACCGAAACGGGCTCGGCTCTGGTACCAGATGTCTGGGTTTTCTTGGTTCTTCGTTTTCGTGGCTGTAAAGAAAAAAAAACGCAAAAGAATAACAGGTGATGGGAGAAAGAATTCAAATGAGTTCCAGTCCAACAACTGCTTGGTTATGGCTTTTTTTTTTCTCTCCGGTTCTGGACTCGGCTGCAGGAGTAAAGCTCTGGTTTGTGGGTCGTCATCTGGAGTGCTCCGCGAAACCATGTGGTGAAACAATGACTGAAATTACTCCCCTCCCTCCGCGAGGTTCTGCTGCCAAAGCAGGTGTCTGGGCTCTGGTTTCATGGCTTTTTGGGCACACATGTCACATTTTCTGGTTGATTGAGCTCGGTCCTGGATTAAATTCCAGGACCGTGTGCTAGATTAAATTCTGGGACACGGTCTGGGGTAGCGGTTGCGGGTTGAGCTCTGGGAGGAGATTCTGCCTGGATATGTTTTACTCCACCAAAGTCTCAGACCTCAGATACTCTGCCGGCAATTCCACGTGCTCGGGTCAGGATGGCCAGATAAGTGAAGGAGAGCAGGAGGGAAAGAAAGACTGGAGGCATGTCAGCAGTTCTGCATGAGGAACTTTGAGAGGGCCGCAGAGAGAAAAGTGGAAGACAAATTATGTAGACATGATTCAGCAAGAAAGCCAGAGCTGGATGGATGATGGATAGGATGGTGAGGAGGAAATGGGGAGAAGGTGTGAGTCAGCAGCTTGATGGAGAAAAAGAGAAAGAAAGTGATGGAGAGGCTAGAGGAAGATGGTGGAAACCCAAGTCAGTAGTTGTGCAGATGTTCTGTCTGTGTGTCAAAAGGAGAAGCAGAATATGTGGAAATAATTGCAATGGACCATCTATGTACATGTACAAGCAATGTTTACCAAATGACGTTCCCCTCAGCTTTATGGAGCGTTTTGGCGTCTTTCAGCTCATTGTTTTGGTTTTGTGCCTACAACTTTACTGTTTTAGTTCACTCAGAGCTCTCATCAACCTCGTTTCCAGTCACGTGAGGCAGCTCAGATAGACCCACTGATGGTACCAGTGCACTAGCAACTAAGCTAGTGGAGCATTTAGCAGCTAAAAAGACCAAAACTGAACTGAGAGAAGATTGGATATTCACCAGATGGACAGCAATGTCTTCAAATAAATGCCAATCTTGTCCCGTGTTTGCTGGATGTGTGAATAAACATACCAGCTTTATAAGGTTATAATCTTTCTGCTTTAAGTGTAAAAATGACAGTTTGCCATTTTACACAGGGTTATGAGGACTGTTTCTTGGCTCTGAGCAGTTCCCAGACAACCAGCTGAGACTCCAGGAAGTTACTATGCCTGGCCAAGAAACAGTCCTGCATGTTGCACACTGTAAAGCAGGACATTTTTTTACACTTCAAACAAGATATAACATGGTAATTAGTGAGTGATTGGTGGATTTTGTTACCTTTGGACAGAGCCAGGCTCGCTGTTTCCTCCGTTTCCAGTCTTTGTGCTAAGCTAACCGGCTGCTGGTTATAGTCTTCTATATAATGGACAGTTAAAAGAGCGTTGTCGATCTTCTCACCTGACCCTCCGCCAGAAATTGAATAGTGAATTTCCCAAAACTATTCCTGTAAAGATGGGGTTAGGTCTTTTGTGCAGAAAGTTTGTAACCTGTGAAAGCAATGTGAAGAGTTTTGTGTTACAGCATACTGATGAAGTCTTTCTATAAACTATTTAAAACTGCAGTACAAATGTAGAATATGGGAATACATGCAGTGCAATGTCTTGCGTGGTTGCTGATGTAAAATGTTGACAGGAGAGAGACGCAAGCAAGTGTGACAGTCTAGAAATGTAGCCGGTAGGCCTCCGACAGTGCTCAACAGAACATACAGTACTAATGTAACTGTCAGTCAGGTACGAGCCCTCGCCCTCATCTCATATAGTCCTTAAAGCTGCCAAACGACACAGCCTGCTGGGACGCTCGAGGGAGAGAGATGGCCATCCAGAACAAACACATTAACGCCACCTCAATGACCATCCTCCCTCAAGCTCTTCCAGAAACCAACCATTTTGTCCTTTCTCATCTTCCCTCTCCTCTCGTGGTTATATCTAAGACAAATTCCAACAGTTTTTAAAAGTTGCCAAGCAGAAAGCTACGGCTACACCTTTGTCCTCCGTTGGCTTTCCCCTCCAATCTTTAGTTTTTACAGTTTGAAATGTTGGCAAACGCATAACTTTTTCAACTTCCGACATCTCATACATAGAGTATTTCATAGCCAGATTCTTCCAGAACTCTCATTCCATCATGTTTTGAGGTAAACAACTGAGGTCATGTGTGATATACATACTTCTTGCTGTTTCGAGAGACGCTGTTTGAGGCTTAAAGCTCCGTTCCCGAGAGTCTGCTTCTCTCACTTCAGCTGGCGACTCGAGACTCCACTGAGTCGTCTCTCATGCGTTCCAGCAGACTTTGTACCACCTACAGAAGACCTGAGGTGCACAAGCGTCACATTTCTGAGGTTGGCAACATCATACAGTGTGTCACTTACAGTGGGACGGCCATATGGACTTCAGGGGATGCTTAGGGTGTTGACGGAGATGTTGGGAATGTATTGTCATCAGCAGAACAGAAACAAATAAGTAAGTATTGCTATAATTATGAAGGCACTCTGGTGTTGCATATTTCCTGGTTTAAAATGAATATTTCAAAAGTTCTCAGTATGAAGAATGAAGAATAAATATAATGTCAACAATAGGGACTTCAAGTGGTTACGCTGTACATTGTAATCTCACGAAGGCAAATTAAGTGTCACTTCAAGAAAGTGTACAAAGAAGATAACCTCACTCGGCACATACCGTATTGAAATGCTCCTGTTCAGTCCATCATGGAGTAACTCTAGCTCTCCAAGCCTCAACCACCTGCTGCTACGAGTGAGCCAGATGATGGCTCCTTAATTAAAAAGTCCCCTGTTGCTGCTCGTGAACTTGACCGGGTCAGAGCAGACGGCAAGATACAATCTGTGTGTGTGTGTGTGTGTCAGTGATGAAGAGGGGAAAAGAGACAGCCTTTTATGTTCAACATTAACTCATGGTGATGAGTTTCGAATTGTATAGAGGAAAACATCATTTAGAAAAGCGGATGTGTTGCATCCAGAGGACATTTTGGACATATAAGTCAAAGTGTCTCTTCAGTCCACATTTAGCAGCATTTACACATGGTGGCAATACAAAGTCAGTGGAAAGACTTTAAACACGCGTGACATTAAATGTCTGCTTTCCTTTTTCCAGTTTTCTCCGGTAGGTTTACGTTCAAGTGACAAAGACCTCCAGCTGCCGTAGGATTTATGACTCTTCGCCCCGTTTACACAACGAAAACCACTTTAATGTTGGTTTCTTTTAACCATGACCACGGCCGCTGCCCAACCTTAACCAAGAACGTCTTTTAAACATGACGACAAAAGCCCCCCAGTCTTAAACTAGAACAAAATGATGTCCTTCTGCCAGAGGCGTCAAGTAAGAAAACGCTTACATGTGCTGCCGAGGAGGGCAGTGACATGGCGTATTTTGTTGGTAATTTGGAGGACTTGTTGAATGGATTATTTTGTGAATGTAAAACAGAACACCAAGGCTCTGGTCTTGTCACTCCCTGCAAGGATGCACCAAACCCCGAAAGACTGGGGAGTGACATCACTAACCTCACCCCCAAAACCACATTCGATGCAGACCCCAATGCCAGCCAGTATGTGAAATGGCAGTCAGTCAGAGTCAGTTGTTTGCCTGAACAAGCTTCTGGTGTGTGTTTTATCAAACATACATGGTATCAGTTCAGAAAGCCTAGATATTTTTTTTTATCTGCTTATGACCAATAATGAACTGTAAAAAAAAACACTCCAGCAGTCAAATTCACACACATAAAGTGTGATGAAAATTAAGTTTGCAGTGTATCCAAACACACCGTAAAGCTTAAAGCTACAAAGACGTCTTTTAAGCACCGCCCACTGACCGTAAACTCACCAATTAAGACGCACAAGGAATGTTTATCTGTCTCATGCTTGCTTTTGTCGCAGACCTGTCAGGTATACAGTGTCGAGATCTTTTTTTAGTCGGATTGTCAGAGACGCAGAGAAGTTTTGGGTTTCCAGGTTGAGGAGATGTTGCACATGACTGCTGTGTGGCAGACTTATACTTAGACTGTGACTGTGGCATTGTGGCTGGTATTTATCACTGTGGCTTCCGCGCTGGCAGTCCTCACCTCACATGAGGCTGCATATGACCTGCGAAACACAGATGATGGTGTGTGTGTGTGTGTGTGTGTGTGTTTATGCAGTTCATACAGGTTCCTGCTGCTGTGTGCAGGTTTAAGGCAATGCCCAGTTTAGTAAAAAGCAACAAGGTTTAAATCGTCGTGTCCGCAGGGTCAAAACCAAGGACGCCTGGCGATGGCTAAGTTTAGCAATCTCCGAGTTGGCAGGAAACGAAATAGTCCTGATGCTGTTTTTGGATGTGTGTTTTTCTTTGTTTCTGACACTGCACATTCCTGCCGGATAACAGGTTTTAACCGGTTGTTATTATGCAGGATTGTGTTTCAAATTCTTCGCCCTGTGTTCAAGACCTGCTGCTCCCTCTGAAGCCTGAAGAATTTGATTCCAAAACACTGCTTAGCCATTTTGGAAATTAAAACACACTGCTTGATGTCAGTTGCTCAACAAATATACTGGAGATTATGTCATCTGAAATGCTATTATTTCTCATGTCTCCAGGTTGCTGATCATGTCACTAATGCTCCATAGTAAGTTTTAATGAAACAGCTGTATTTTTCAAATGGTAGATCTCTCTGTTTGGAAAGAAACCGCTTTTCTTAGCGCCACTTAAGAGCCCTGACTCAGCAATAACATTAACAATAAAAATGCATTTTATTCCTTCTATTCTTGTCACGCCCTGATTCACATGAATGAATAAAAATAGACATACAATAATAACTGAGTCAGAATACATTACATTGTATTGTAAAATGTTTTACTTGTGAGGAAATACTCTTCCGTCTCAAGATAATCAGCTTTTTTTTTAACCCTTTTAGATCACTTGTGCACCTATTTAACAGTGATCAGTTTCTGTGTATTCTTATATCAAAATCCAATCATATTTTCTTCCTATAAAACAAAGTATGACATGTGCTTACAGAAGCATGAACCAACCAATTTCAACCAATAATATCATCACATCCACCCATCGATCAGTCTTCAACGTTGAGCGGCACAGAGCTAACATTCATTAGCTAGCTAGCTAACAACAGGCCATGGTGCGCTGGTTATGACACTGACATGTCTGCCAAGTTGCTCAGTTTGTGAAGCCGGTCCATCAATCCCACCTCAGTCCCAGCTGGGGGACACTGTACCCCCCCCTCCCGCCGCCATATTGCATTAGGTGGCAGTCGCAGTAGCTACAGCACTGAGGGGACCACACAGGGAGATCGCTTCAGGGAAGAGCGATATGGGGGAAACACCGGCAGCAGGATGACTCCGTCCTCCCTGGCTGCTGGATATGATGAGTCAGCAGCGTGTGGTTCAGGGGGAGTAGACTGTGTGTGTGTGTGTGTGTGTGTGTGTGTGTGTGTGTTTGTAGGTTTATGATAATGTCTCTAAGATCAGCAGACAGCGCTCGGTGGGAGTTGTAAACTTATAACAGCGTATCGAATATAATTTAACGCCGCAGAGTGCAAGCTCTGGACCAAAGCTGTTTTTAACACTTCTCTTCCTTCAGAAAATCCCACTCGATTTCCACGCAATAAAACACTGTTGATATAGCATCAGTAAACGGAGCCAGCTCTACTTTCACTCCACATTCAGGCCTTTCAGACGGAGCTCCTCGGTGGCCTGCAGTCATTAATCCATAGTGTTGGAGGTCTGCACGGAGATGGGATTATTCTTGCCGCGTGTGCATGCAAACGGCATAATCTGACACATTTTTTACTGTGTGTGTCCGTGTTTACCCAGTTGTAATTGGAGTGCAGGTAGACATAGAGTATGTCATTTTGTCCTAATCTCCTCCTGGGCAATTCAGCCAAAAAAACAGCCCCCCATCCACAGACCCTGCTTGACCCTGCACCTCGGCTGCAATTACAAAGCCATACGACACACACACACACACACACACATGCATAAACACACACTACCAAACCTGTCCAAATTCATCCTGTGCAGGACAGATACCAGGACCTCCGTGGGCGTGTGTTTCCAGAGGAGATGTGACCTTAATTGCTTAAGTCTTAAATTATCTTTAATTGTGCTCGCTGTGTTGCTTTATGGTAATGGCGGGGAGGTGGGGGTTGGGTGGGGGGGTGGCCGGGTTCATGTTGAGCTATAGTTACAGCAGGAAACAGGGCAGTGAAAGGCCATGTAGTCACCTCCAGCTGAGTCCACACACACACACACACACACACACACACACACACACACACACACACACACACACAACATTTATCTCTCCTGGTGTTAGAGAGTCTTATGGACTCATAAAATAAAATATACAAATATACATATCTTTATTTGCCTTTTGATTTCAGTTTCATGCATGAACTCTCTCCAGCAGGTAGACAGTCAAAAAGCCAAGCGCCTAGAACGGGGGGGGGGGGTTGAGGTTCTGTACTCATCCAAGATCCTTAGTCCTCTAATGGATGATTAGTGGATGGAATTCAGACCTCTGCAGGGAGGATGAGCTCCACGCTGGAGGACAGCCAGTCTGGACAGAATCCTTTTCCGTCATTATCTTCTTCTACCAGTGCAGATTGTATGAGTTTCTACTGAAAGTCCATAGCTAGATTGATAACTGTCTCTGTTGAGGTTTCTGTGGTTGGCGTCATAATGCTTGATTGAAGAGCATGCTTTTGTGCTTTTTTCCCATCTGGCCCAGCTGACTTCAGAGTATCCACTGTGTTATCTGATCCGCCGCTTGAAAGTGATGGAGTTCACAATATGGCATATCAAACATGTCGCTCACCGGTTAGCATTTCCCAGAGCCAGAAGTAGCCTCATTGGTTGAATTAAACCTCAGTGGGTGGAGCCAGAACGGCTTTCCTGGCCAACTACTTGGAGCTCAGACAAAAACGCAAAGGGGGTAAGCGAAAAGGAAGCTCACATTATGCAGCCTCGCATTTTTACTTGTAATAGAAAACATGCATCTTTTGCTATTTGGCTCAGCTGACCTTTCAAGGTCACAAATGCCAAGATTATGAGTGTCATTACCGTTTTATATTGTTCATTTAAACAACATTTTGACCACAGTCTCTCCAGTTTTGCCAATTTGGGCTCCAAAGAGCTGCCTCTCACGCTGCTCTAAGCAATGAGAGTATTTCTTCCTCCAGAGCGGCCCTGATTCAGAGACATGTCTGGAGAAGTAAACCTGCTTTAAATTAACTCCAAACACTACAGGGACTGACGCTATTGTCTGGGTCACAGAAGCACTGTGTCTGCTGTGATTCAGCAGAGAGGAGCATCTCATCTAAAAGGAGGCATTTCGAGTAGCAAATGGAACGAGCTTGGGGCCATGAGTCACATGTGTTAAATCAGCAATCAGAGTAGTTGTATCTCACCGCCGCACATCACACACGTGGGTGTATCACAACTGCAGCTGTCTTATACCGACAGTCCCTCAGTGTCAACACATCAGCGTAACAGTCAACCGGCTCTGCCCGCCTCCCCCCATCCTTCATCGCGTCTTTTGATTTCAGAGGTCGAGGGAGACACTGGGCGACGACGGCGAGAGGTCAGAGCTCGACTGCCATTAAGCTGTCAGAGGTCTGAGTGTGGACGCGTGCTGTGATGTAAACCTGCAGTCATCGCTGCCTCAGTGAACGCTCGTGTAGAAAGTGTCGTGGTCACAACATTCAGTTTTAGACGTATTATGTAAATGTCGAAAATGAACAAATGGAAGGGTCGGAGCTCTCGAAACCAGGCCTTTCAAGAAGCAGCGTCGGGCGCCTGCAGCCAAGATCAACATTTAACAGGAAAAAATGGCCGCAGTGACAAAAGTGACAGTGTACACATAACATAGATATAAACACAAGAAAACATATAACCAAGACAAAACACACAAATTGAATAGAACATGGACAAGGCAGAACAGCAAACAGCCAGCTCAATTTCCATGATACATACTGTCGGCCTATTTAAAAAAGCCAACAACAACTTTAAGCCTCTTAAGCTCAAAGCTTTTCAGGTAGAGCATACAGTTTCAGCAGTTAGACGACCTGCAGCCGTCCTGCCATCACAGAAATATGATTTACATGTGCAGTCTCTGTGCGCATCGTGCAGTCTTTGCAAAGTGTGTGTTCCTTCAACATGGCACTGGGATCTAATAGTATAGCCACTATTGCAATTTTTTTTTTTTTGCCCTCTATTTATATATCCAAAAGATATGGAGCAATATATAAATGTGCGACCCCTTTCACATACATATAGTAATTCAACTCAAAAATATTCATTATAGCAGGTGTTGAGGGCATGGTTGCACTCACTGTAGTGCATTGGCCTGTTTATCCTATAGACTTGCATTGTTACACATTAGCAGCACTTCATAATCTTTTGTTCAAGCTGTGTTGCTACACCTACGATACCATTCACAACACACCGTATTAATGCATGTTCATAATTAATTCACTATGTTATTTCACACTTAGATCACTTTCCCTATGAGGTGTGTGAACCTGTATTTTACCATTTGTTTTGATAATCAGTGACTCTGCTAAAGAAAGCTCCTTGTTAGAATATTAAAAAAAAAGTGTTTATGCTGAACGATTTATTTTATTTGAAGATGGTGGAAGCTTTCCAGCAGCAGCAGTAAGAAACACACAACATACCTGGAGGCCGTAAATCTGAGAGCGACCAGAACCCACGTCAGGGAAGATTTGCTGAAATAGTTTATGTTGACAAACATATGGGTGGGAGAGGGTACTTGATACAAAATGTAGCACGTTGCCAGGTACATTTCTGTGGCTTTCCAACACACACATGCGCACACTGCATGTGTGTGTGTGTGTGTGTGTGTGTGTGTGTGTGTGTGTGTGCATGTTGACAGGCTTGTAGCTGGATATTTCACAGGCTTGGCATAAGTCCTTTACTTATGTGTGGTCCTTCTGTAAACATGTCAGTGTTGGAAACTCCTCAACATGCAGCATGCACAGTACACAACACACACACACGCACACGCACACACACACACACACAAACAGCATGCATGCATACAGCTCGTGAATGCAGTTAACTGAGAACTTGGTTGTGTGTTGTCGTACAATAACACAGCACTCTCTTTATCTTTCTCACTATTACTGTAAATCCTCTAATACAATGCCCCAAAAACTTCCTAAAAAAATCTATTCACACCTTGCAGGATTGTCATATGTGTGTATGTGCGTATGTAGCTGAATCAGATACCCCATCAGTGCCGACCCTCCATGTCTTCCTACCCCCCCCGCCCCCCCCCCCACCACCTACCAAACTAAAACACATATGACATTATACACAGTTCCTCATCTTAGCTTTGTCTGTGTAGTGAAGACTATTCATGACTATTTTGCAACATGACATTTGCTGAAAATTCAAAACATTGCCACTGCATGTATACATGTATGCATGTATAACCCTTGACCCGCCGTATCCAGAGCTGTATTGTATATTGTAGTTGATTGGAAAGATGACTAAATCACAGTTTTGATGGTTGACAAGCTTGACTTTCATCCCACCTCGACGGCCATAAATCAGTTCTATTGATCGAGCATACTGTGTCTTTATCTGCTCCACACGCACGAAACATGTCATATATTTAACTCCATGTTTTCCTTTTGGGGGAGTAAACCATTTTTTTTTTCAGTTCATTTAAATTTATAAGAATTAACTGAATGGAAATCTTTTTTTCTTTTTTTTTTCTCCCCCCTCCTCTTTTTGGCGGGGGGAGTTTTATGGCTAGAAAAACAGAATTTGTGGTTTCGACGGTCGAGGTTTGATGCAAACGGCTTTGGAACCTTTTATGCAACCTGGCGTCCAGGAGACTAAAGAAAATATTTTGCTTTCCACCCTTTTGAGCCTTTTAGCCTCTGCGAGGGGAAAAGCAGAGAGGGGCTGAAAAAAAAAAGAAAAAACTTGTGGAGGAAAAAAAAAAAAGTCTCTCCAAGGTCAAATGTCCTGAGTGGGATGGCTGCCAGATCTGCTCCATAACCACTTTGCTCACACACAGCTATACGCAGAACACACACAGTTACACACACTCACGCAGGTGGAAGGACATAGGACGTGCCGCAGGGACACACACGTATAACCTTTACATGTAATCTGGAAAGAACAAAATCACCGGAGAAACACCTTAAAAACTCTCCAAGGTACTTTATTGTAAGTGCAGAAATCAGATAACTGGTGCATAAAGATCGTGGAAAGTGTGTGTGTGTGTGTGGGACACAAAGAGAGGGCAAACAAATGTGAGTTTCCTCATCACAATCCTGTCTTTGTGCACATGTGAACATGTTGTGCTTCCACGGTGCTTTACGCTCATTGAGAAGTCTAATCTGTGATTAACCATGATGTCATACACACACACACACACACACACACACACACACACACACACACACACACACACACACACACACACACGCATGCATGCATGTATATAAGTACATGCGCACACACACACACACACACACTCCCAGTCCACCGCCTCCTGTGTGCAATTAGGATGCAGTGCGGGGCAGCTTAATGTAAAGTCCATTACTTGAGATTGCGGCCTGATTGCATGCAGAGGTCATTTTCTGACGCGGCTCCCTGAAGTCACACGGAGGAGCTGCTGCAGAGGTGGCGTGCAGGCCAGACTCGGGTACACTGGTGGTCCCGTGTCACTCAGGGTTGTGTCCAGAGGTGGCTTTGCTGCACCAAAAGGCCGATGTTAGGACAAGTCGAGAAGGCACGAGGCTGTGTGAACCAAAAGGCAAAAGTTTTTTATGTTTGGCTTCCAAACTAGTTGTGATGTCACAAAGTCATGCTCATACGTACACAATACTAAAAGTCAGATTTAACATGACATACTGCCACACTGGATCTTTTCAACTATTAGATTAGCAAACATGCTCAATAAAAGGGATTGTTTCAGTGCTGCTGAATTTCTCTTGACCAACCATATTATACAGTGTGTGGGTGCATTGCACATGTACAGTAGCCATGATATTGAATTGCTTTACACATGTAGATGTGTTTGCTGTGGTTAACTACTACTCGTTTAGACAAGTTGGTAAACGGCACAAGCTTCTGGAAACCTTTTCCTTTACTAAGGGGACACCTCTGAGATCCTCGTCCTCTCACATGATGAGGCTCAGTAGCGTCCATGTTCGGTGTGAAGTCTTCTCGGGCTGCTGCTGCTCCCGCTGCTCCTGCTGCTCCCGCTGACGGAGGGCTCTGTAAGATGACCCAGGAACCAGCTGGAGCTGCAAATAGATGAGGTGTGCGAGTGTGCGTTGATCCGTGACTTCGTAATTACCAGCCGCTCTCGGGGGACCGGTCGGAGTGCTGCTGGTGACCTCAGCTGTGACCTCATCAGTGACATCACGGGCTCCGCTTCAGCTCGGAGGCAAAACAGGAAGCTATGATTGAGCACATGCGGGAGCACATGCGGGAGCACATTTGTGTGTGTGTGTGTGTGTGTGTGTGTGTGTGTGCAAAGCTCCTGTGTGTGTGTGTGGGCCGATGTCTATATTTATAGATGTGTGTTTGCGTATTTAAAGTGTTGGTTGGGTCATGTGATTATACCAGTTGCTGTGTATGCAAGAGGTGATGCATGTTGGCCTACAAATTACTGCGTGTGTGTGTGCAGCTCTGATTCTTTTTATTATTTCAAGTGTGACCAGCATAGGCGCCATTTCCATGGGTGCCCAGTTTTGAGCACCTTCAGGAGGTGTGAGGTGCTGTGAGGTGACCATATCAGGAGAATATGGCATAGCACAGTTGTAGCTGTGACCTGGACCTGTGTCCTTTCCTGTATCCAACTCTCGGTGTCATTTTGCATCACCATCACCTAACTGGCTCTAATAAGAGAACAATAACTTTTCAAACCGAGATCGTCGCCACCAGTATAACACATCACCTCCATTAAAGACTACATCTCAGAGATTCTGTGGCATTACATTTCTTTATTCTTTTTTTTTCTTTCTTTTGCAAGCAGCACAAGCTTTCCCTGGTTTCCCATGATATTTTGTATTTTATCCCACGATGCTTTGTGTTGTGTTGATCTGTTGTGGCAGGAAGCATCATCGTGAGTGGTGAACTGTCATTTTGTTTGGCTGACATAATGTTATGGTGCAGTCATAATCCCACACTGCCCTGTTCTGCTTGTGTGTCGGACACACCCATAAAATAATATATTCAGCACCTATAGTAAGCAGAAAAAACAAGAATATTGCATGGATTCATGCATGGAACAATGGTGGAAGCTCACTTTAGATCTGACAGTGATGGAAGGACAGTTTCTGAAAGAAAGGTTTTTAAATTTTGGCTAACTTATTTGAATATTCTGAGTCGAAAACCTGAGGAAGATGCTGAGGAAGACAGAATAATGTGGACTCATTTGTATAAAGTCAAATGGTGCGGAAGGTCACTCCCTGCTGACATGTTTTTCTGCTCTCAAATGACAATCTGACGCTGTCAATAAGTAAATTAGTAAAACCTGATGAGACACAGCAGTGCAAAGAAGCCAATTTACCAACTTGACTGATATGTGGAGAAATACTGCAGTTCAGTTAGAATTCAAAGGCACATACTGAGTTGCCAGAAGCTTAATTATGCTATAAATAAGAAGGTAAATGTAGTTACCTGTCATTTCTCATATCCACAATGATTCAAAGACGGTAAAATATAATAATTTATAATATAATCAGCAATTCAGTATTCAGTATTTAAGCTGTGATGTGAGCACAGCATAGGATTCATGTCTAGATGTTGACGTCCGTGCAGGGCGGTCAGCGATGCACCTGAGGGGACCAGCAGGGAGCCGCCAGACCCCCGATGTGTTGCGCTGCTCCCGTCGACCCCTCAGGTCTTCCCGATGCCCCCGACGAATCCGCTGTGAGCGGCACAAGCTGCTGGAGGGCGGGGTCACGTGGGAGAGGTCAGAGGTCAATAAGCCAGCACTCCAGCAGTGAGACTCTGATTAAACGGTGCCTTCATCTCTCTGATCCTGACCTCTCCGCCGGACTTCAAGGGGAAGGAGTCTGAAAATTGAGACGGGGGCCCCGACACTCACACATGATCACAGGCACTGATCCACCCATGCCAACAACACTGTTGCTTAATTCTTTTAAATTAAACAAAGGATCGGCATTGTTTCAACAGAACATTAGACTCTCATAATTCCTCACAGTAACTCTCTGACTGTCCACATGAATTGCCCAACAAACCTCTATGTGAAAGGCGTTCAGTCGAATTGAGATCATATTCATACACTATGTGAAACTAGTCAGTGACCACTTGAGGCCTGCAGGGAGCCATCTGCATTTCTTGTTGTTTCCCTACTAATTTATCCATTGATATATATATATATATATATATCATGTCAACTTCTGCGAAATCAAAGGACTCCCAAATGCAACTGAGCAAAACCAGTACATTACAACTGATTACTTTCTAACTAGTCAACTAGTCTAACAACAAAAGAAAAGGCACTTGATGTCTGTTATTAGACAGCAGAGAGATAGCAGATAGAGTGTTAGAGATGGGGAGTGACATGCAGCAAAGGTCCCCGGCCGCATGGAAAGTAGGGATGTTGCAGCTCGTGGTCGGGGCCTTAAGCCACCATTTGCAGCAGCTTAGCTTAGCATAAAGACTGGAAAGGGGCTAGCCAGGCTCTGTTGAAGGCGACAAAATGAGTTTCTCCTTGATTTGAACATGATGCCAGGCCGTCGTTATACTCCCGTTTCTCCGAGACAAAGAGCTGCTCTTGTTGCACTTGGCAGTGACTTCTCATTCAGTGTTTTCTGTTTGCTAAATGCCGGTGAAATTATGATCCTCGTGGAGTTTGCAAGAATTGTTTTTTTTTTTTCGTGTTATCTTTATTTTGCCTCATGTTTCCATGTGGCCATTGGCACCCCAGATCCCTGGTGAGTGTACTTTCTGACATTTGTTTATTTCCTTGGCTTGTGACGCTGTACAGTACACGCCTTTTTTCTCTCCCTCAAATCACTCAATCTTTATCTACTCTTTCTGTTTTGAACTCTTTGTTTTTGTTCCTCTGCCTCGCCTTCCCACACCTCATTTCTCTTTGCCTTGGCACCCTGCCCTCTGCAAGGTCCATATACTGCCGTTTTAGAGGCAGTGGGCTCTTGTTGGTCATTAATACCCGAGTTAAATGGTCTGTGACTCTTCCTGGCCTGGCAAGGAGGCAGAGATGTATAGGTATAGCTGGTACTGTTCCTACCAGACTTCCCCAGCAGCAGCCTCGCATGTTGAACAGCTATAGCCCTGTTCGCAGTATGTAAGAGGACGCAAGCAGAGATGGATATGGGTGGGGAGGTGACATGTATGTTTGAAAAAGGGGACAGGACAGCTGCCTGAGTGTACGTGGTCTGTGCAGTTTAGGTGGTGTGCCTCTACCTGGTCCATCACTGGTTCAAGCCTGGGTTTAGCTGCTGCCCTCAGAGATACCGTGGTTTCAGAGATTTACACTTAGCATAATTATGGACTCCAAAGACGACATATTTGCACCAGCTTTGCATCTGAAGGAACCGCGGTCGCCTTTGGCAGCGGGGGCCGTGGCAATTACTGGTGTTTCCCGATGAAAAATTGCAACCGTTTTGCTTCCACCTTCAGCAAACTTCAACAAACTTTTAGGACAACAAATCAACTGACCGCTCCGCTTCCATCCGCAGGCCACCTAGTAGCTGCAACCCCCCCTCCCCCGCATCCCCTCCTCCTCCTCTCCCATGACGAATGGTTACTCAACAAATGCTCCTCTTGTTTACTGCTCTCCCCCCCAGCGCATTTCGCTTCTCCACTGCGAGCCACCGACGCTCGGACTCCGCGTGTCACCCCACGGGTGTCGTGAAAAAAAAAACTCACCGCGAAGGAGAGTATCCCTCGTTAGCCGTCGTCATTCCTGATCGAAATAGCATCCTGCATCAAAACCAAATTAAATATAAACTCAAGTAGTGGCGGCACCACCCACGGTACGCACACACACCGACCTCCCTCGGTAAACAGGCGAGGCTTTTAGCCGGGGCCCCCGGTGGTCCGACTGTGGTCCCACCTCGCACCAGGGCCGCGCTGGCATCCGTTTGAAATCCAAACCTGTCCGAGGAGAGGGATGCTACGCCCTTTTCAGTCCTGGCTGCGCACCAGGAACCGTAAATGTGGCTCCTAACCTGAGGTGGACAAATGGAGGGGAAGGAGGAACGTCTGGGGGGGAGATATGTACGCGTGTGATATGTGAGATATGAGGGATAAAGCAGTAAAGGTGTGTGTAGACTGGAGGAGAGAAGTTTTGACGCTTGAGCTGGACTTTTTACAGGGGGGGTAATATATCTTGTGTGGTGTATTTTAAAAGAAAAAAGCCAGGGTGCATCAGAGAGGAGTCAAACTCAACAGAAAAGCCTCCCCTGGTCAGCCCACTTGGACTATGAAAGAAGCCATTCAAGGCTGCGGGTGGCGACAGGTCTGGCATGCGGCTCGAGAAAAACAAAAAACGACGCTCGATATGAGGAGCGCAGAGCAAAAACAGGGAGGCCCAAAAAGTTTTTCAGCAAACACTTTTAGTTTTTTTTTTTCTAGAAACCACCTACTCGTTTATGGGGGTCGGTGGGGGGCATGCGGCGGTGGAATGATCGAGTCAGCAACTTTTTTTGCCCTACTTTCTCCCCTCCCCGTCTTTAATCTCTTATCTTCCTCCAAGATTTAAAATCTAACTTGGCACAGTTGTGACATGAAGCAACTTCCGTAACCTGGACGGTATCAAACGTCTTAATTCATTCCTCCCTGGCCTGACAGCAAGGTCATCATCACTTTGACTTTGTCACGCTTGTGTTCCAACAGGAGCTCTAAAAGGGATCTATGTGGGAGGCTTTGTGTGTGCGTGCGTGCTCATGCATATCAGCGTGCATGCATGCATGTGTGGGCATGGCCGACCGTGCATTTCTAGCAGGCGGACACCTGCGGCCAACAAAGCAGGCCTTGTATCGCTGCTGCGGGATGGCACTGTCATTCAGCGGAGCCCCAGCTGCACAGCGTTCACTCCTGTTCTCGCCCTCCTATTCCAGCTTCGTGCCCGTGAGACGAGACGAATGGTTGTCATGACAAACGCAAAGCGCACCCCCCACCTTATCAGAAGACACAGAGTGTGGCCCTCGTGTTCGCTGCGTCACTGTTGAGCATCACAGTCCTGTTTTGGTCCAAATTTGTTGTTGAGTTCTCTAGAGAGTACACATGTAATCCACAAATAATGACCTCGTACAACTTTATGTTATCGAATAATAATAATAGCAAAGTCGTTACTGTGTGATGACTTAATGTCGTAACACGCCCTGCACCCACACCCAAATTGTACTTAATGTCTTTCTGTCTTTCTATCCAGTTCTCTTTATCTGTCCTGTCTCGAGGTGGACGCGGGTCAAGCAAAAAACAAAGGAGCTGTCACAGCAAGCATCAGGCCAGAACCCCCACCCGTCTCCATCACTAACCTCCACACAACAAGCTCTTTATAGCAGGCACGGGGGACAGTCAAACAGCTGCGTGTTTGTGTGTGTGTGTGTGTGTGTGTGTGTGTGTGTGTGTGTGTGTGTGTGTGTGTGTGTGTGTGTGTGTGTGTGTGTATGTGTGTGTCTGTGTGCAGAGTAGGGGGTTTAAGTCCTTCTCCTTGTGCTTTAATGGGAACCAAATTAGATTTGTGTCTGATATTATTTCACTCAAATTTCACGCCTTTCTTTGGTAAAACAACTGCATTTGTCTCGTGCGGCTTGTTGAGCAATTTCTTTGAGACTTCAAAAAACTTTATTCGGCCTTGCAGTTTGTAACTGATTTGTTTGGTGTTCATATCAGCGCAGAAATAGTCAAATCAGTCCGGATGGTCACGTTTAAATGACTGTTTCCTCAAAAGTAAGCATCTAAGGATGAAACAGTATGGTAGTACTTGCCATTAGCAGGCAGGATTTTCATTAATTGTCTTATCCATTGTAAGGCGGTGACTGTAGCAGGGTTTGAACCTGTGACCCTCTGGTTATGTCAGCCCTCCTGTCGGTCATGCTCACAGCACTGTACTGGAGCTGACACAAACCATGAAGCTGTGATGAAGCTTGATCATCGGTGTCCTGGCGGTGAAGCCTACCTGTACTTTAGCACTGAAGGACCTCACTGGACCGGTTAACACCACCAACGGTCCAAATCTTTATCAAAACTTGCCATTTTCAGCGTGACGGCTGCGAGCTCGGAGGTTGTCGATGTTGTTTCACGTAGCGACGGGGACTTTGAAAACAGTAACGTGCAGTTAGCGGAAGGGGAGGAAAATGCCGACTGACATAGTCGCCAGACTTATCCCAGCAGCCTACATCTGGTGAGTCAGACTACAGTAGCAGTGATCACACATGCACGCGAGAACACAAAGCATGTCGACGCCATCCGTTCACTACTGCAGCATAAAGTACATCATCCTTCTCTCACGTGTATATTCCAATGCAGATTCAATCAGTTGAATAGTTTATTTTTTCTACCAGCTGCAAAGTCCATTAAGATCTTTCCTCTCATTGTGACGATGCTCTACTGAAAAGAACCCCCCCCCCACCCACCCCCATGTTGTGGAATGATGATAGTTTTACATGTGAGGGTTCTGTCCTTCACAGCCATTAGAGCCGAGGTCTGGTTAGCGTTAGCATCTCTGAAGGAGTAGGGGACGTAAAAAGTTGATGCCAAGGTTGGACAAAAAACTTGATTGATTGATTTTGTTAATTTATAGTTTGCAATCAGTTTCATTTTTTCTTTTTTTTTGGTAAAATGAAAAACTTCAGAATACGTTTTAAAGGATACCTAAAAGAACAAAACTGTTGCAACATAAAGCAAATTGAGTGTCTTTACCAACTGCACCTTGAAATTGCCAACAGTTATAGGCAAAACTTCATATTTTCCAAGCCATTCCTCTTTGGGTTGGAACTAAAACGCAATCACGAATGATACAGTAGGACTGAGTGCAACCTTTACCCACTGCGCTGCCTCCACCTTCTCATTTACTGCTGAAAGCTGCTCCCTCACCCTCATGTACGAAAGTTAAACACGAGTGGACGAGGCCAGTTGAAGGAAAGCGGCTACACCGAAAAGGTGAATTGCAACACTTCATCACATAAATAATTGTTGGAACCCTCCAAACATCACAGATTAACAAGAACTAACATTATGAGCGTATCCGAGGGGCGATTTTTCCGTTAAACCGCATTATTCGACCTTCCATGTGCCACCTGGGCAAACGTCATAGCGCTTGCTAGCTTACCCCTGCACCTTGGCACTTAGTTAATGGAGACAGAGAGAGCGATGGAAAGTGAGTGTTTTAGTAAAAGAGCAACACTGACAATGAAATTGGGTGTTTGAGAGTGATAAAATAGAAAGAGAGAGCGGGCGATCCATTAGGGCTAACCATTTCTGTTTGGAAAGTTCTCCCTGGCAGCAAATTCGTCCCAATCATCAAGCTCTAATGTAATCACTTTATGAGGCCAGGGCATAATGAATATAGTGTTTAGGTGTGCAGATCCAGTCCTGGCCCCTGGTTCTCTAGAGGGAAGTGTACATTTCTGTGGCATCCTGTATTTATTTGAAATACCCTCTGTCTGGTCTCGTAATACAGACACAGGCAAGTGGGCATAGAAACCCTTTTCTATTCCATCCATTTTCATGATGCGGTCTCGCATTAATGGAACTCTCCATATGTTTTAAAGAAATAAAGCAGTAAAAGTTGCTCTGCTCTGCCTTCACTCAATTTGTCTCAAGTTGGGGGGGGTAGCATACAATTTGTTTCCATTTTTAGGTTAAGGTATACAATTTGTCTCCATTTTACTGGAGAGGTATATTTTAATCGCATGGGTCTTGAGTCTCGGCCAGCTTGTTGGTTGTATTACAGACTGTGCCCTGTGTACACACATTAGAATAGACGCACAGTTTGGGTGTAAGGATAAGAGTGTTCAGGGTTTGGGATCTTGTTCTTGTTAGGGTGTTAAAGCCCCTGAAACAGCATTTACACCATCATAGGGCACTAAAACCCTCCACTGAAACCACACTTAGGAGAGTTTGTTAGTGTTAGCAGCTCTTTCACACATTCAAGAAAAACTGTGGAATACGTTATTGCCGTTTATGCAACGACTAAACATTTTGGGAAACCTACTTGCTCACTTTCTTGCGGGCAGTTAGATGAGGAGATCGATGCTACTCTCATGTCGATGCGTTAAGTAAAGAGCTGGAATCAGGAGGCTTGTACCGTAGCTTAGCTTAGCATAAAGACAGTGACACAGGGACAATTTAAGGAAGGGGAAACAGCTAGCTTGGTTCTATCTGAAGGTAAAATATATGTTTTTACATTTTAGTTTGTGTATTAAACAGTGAGACACAACATGCTAATTAGCTTTAGAGGTGCTGTTTATACTTTGGACAGCGCTAGGCTAGCTGTTTCCCTGAGCCACCAGTCTTCATGTTAATCTAAACTAATCTCCCAACGCCTGTAATAACATCCTCATCTACCTCTCTGCCAAAAACGTATTCCTTTTTAAAGGAATAGGTATATATAAGGCTACAGCCAGGTACTGGTTAGCTTAGCTTAGCATACAAACTAAAAGCAGGGGGAGCAGCAAGTCCATCTCTGTCCAAGAAACAATTTCTGCCAACCAGCACCTCTAAAGCTCGCTAACATATCTCATTTTTAAGTCTGCTTTAGCGGGCTTATGTGGCAGACTGACCGGGAGCAGTAGCTTCCTGGAGGCTCGCTCACAGTTATGACAAGGTGACGTGATAACTAATGAGCTTTAGAGTTATTGGTAGCCATATTTTTGAACAGCAAACAGAGCCAGGCTAGCTGTTTCTCCCAGCTTCCAGTTATTATGCTAAGCTAAGCTAATCTCCTCCTGGCTCTAGCTCTTCACATGTACGAGAGTGGTGTCAAGAAAGCAAATAAGTGTATTGGTAACATTTTGCTGCTGTCTCAGTCTTCTCATGTACATAAACTCATATAAAATAGAACTGCTCTAAATATAGAGTTAGAGTCTATGTAAAGGTGTTCAGGTCTTGTTTTAGAAGACAGGCCAGCACAATAGACGGGGAGGTGAGAGGATAAACAAATACTGAGTCTCCCTTCACCTTCCTGTGTCGTCCCTGTCCTCTGTTTATGTCCCATGTATTTGTGTGCGAATGTGCGAGCACCTGCACACATATGTTCGTACATGTGCGTGATTCAGGTGTCACAGCGCCAAGATCCACAGTGTCCCGTTCCAGACTTCACTTATTTGGCTCTTGTTTGTTTTCGACTTTGTTGACGCTTGTCTGAACATGACTCCTGTCCAGACCAAAAGTGGCCTTCGTGGTTCATTTGTGCAACGCATTGAAGAAATGTCCCAACATTCCTTGCTCCAGAGATCTAGGTTATATTTTATTTTTGATGATAATGTGCTGACCACAGGGCAGTTTTGAATTTTTGCTTTAAAAATTGCACAGGTTTCAGACAAGGAAACCAAATGATTTTCTTCCCATTTCGTTTTCTTTTTAAAGAGTTGTGAGTTACTTTCATGGGCTTGGCCTTCATTTCCATGAAGATAACATGTCATTCACCAACTGCATCTGCATTGAGCTGAGACAAAGACAAAGCTTTACACAGGTAATGGCAAAATCTCTTGCTGCTTTGCAAAGTTAAACTTGTCACTGTCTCGTGTCCTTTAGCCCCAGCAGACATTTTTATTTCTGGCTTTCATGCAGCAGCAGCAACAGCTTTATGGAGCCATCTATTTCCTGGTGGACAGAAAACCAGAGCTGTGAATAGCTGGAATAAAGAGGAGAAATACAGTTTAAGTTAGTTGCCATATTTTACGGCCGTATAATACTCCAGCTGAAAGCTCGCCATCTGTCCATGTTACTTATATTCTAACATATGTGAAGGTTACGGCCTGGCTGTCTCCAGCAATAAAAGAAACATGTTGCTATTAGATGTATGGAGACAGAAAATAGTTCTTGTGGATGGTGACATCTCCATCCTTTCATCTCCTCCCCGACTCCCCCACCGTCCGTAGTGCATGTGTTTGCAATAATGAACTGTGCCTGTAAGGAGTAAATACTGCTTGGTGGTATTCGATGGAGAACAGGTGACAGCTGTAATCTGAGTTTATCACACAGAGACGCTCATACAGAAGGCCAAGCAGACATCTGAGCACATCACAGTCAGCAGCTCGCGTGCGTCTGCGTCGATGCCTTCCTGCCATACCTGCTGGTGTGTCGAATCGCTTTCACGCGGCGGGTTCAGGGGAGCGGCGGATCATGCGGAACCCATGGAGCCACGCTCCACGGCCCGGGCGCTTCACAGCGATTGGTGCTGACACCTGGCAAACGCTCCGGCGTTTTCACGTATGGGAGAACATCGACATGCAACTTCCTCCTGCGGTTTGGGTCTCTCCCCAAAACGTCTTTCCATTACCTTCCAGTGCCACACAGATGTTTTGGTTGATTTCGCGCTGTAACTCGTGAAGGTTTGGGCTCAGTGGCCTTGTTGTGCTCCTGGACTCTGACTGGATTTACTGCAGTGTTTATTTGAGATCAGATTGCCATCTGTCTGGAGCTATGGAGCCTTTGTAAGCCCGACCAGTAGATGCAGACAGTGTGGATCTGTATGGACGTCATACCTACATGCGTACAGTTAACCTGCATGTTTTGCAAATGCCTTTTTATATGTGACATGTAGGTCATTCATAATCCAGAGGAAACTATAACAGTAAAGGTTTCTGGACATCATACGAGACATACAGTATGTGTACATATACAATGTATTACAAGAAGGAAAAAGGCACTTAGCGATCACATATATTTATTTTGTATATGCATAAAATTCTTATTCATTTCTTACTCACAAGCCTCACGTTATTCAAACAAAAACACACAGAAAACAAACTAAAACATACGGGATCCATGTTGGTGAAGATAAGAGAGGTATTCTATGGCAACAACACAGGGTTTTAACATTAAAGGGCTGGAAAATGGACATGGAGGGCAGATGCACACACAGTTTATTATTTATTATTATTGGCTGTTTGCACATGTGGAAGTGTTCACAGTACAGAGTCGAAATGGACTTTTGTGAAATGGAATGTATTTTATGATACTGTGGACGAAGGAAAACGCGAAGAAGAACTTAAAATCTTCTGCTGTTGACATTTAGCTCGGCTTCCTGTGTAGAGCGACACAGAATTGGTCAAAAAAGGAATTTATTGATTAAATTTAAAAAGATGAATAAAGAGACAAACAAAATCAGTGACGGAGAATAGCTCAGTTAAACGCTCTGGAGGAAGTGAGTGAATGCATCTTGAGTCAAAATGTTTTGGTCAAACTACTGATTCCACGGTCAGGAATCGAGAAACAAGTCGTGAACACAACACCGGCATGTCATCTCCTTTTTCAGTTGATATGGCAAAGTTCACACATCCAGCAGTTACAAAGCAACACTAGCATTCATTTGGAGTCGTGTTTGTGACCACCTGATGAATGTACGTCCAATATTGGTCTTTACATTTTTGGCCTCTGCCAATTTCAGAATCAGAATCAGAATCAGAAATACTTTATTGATCCCCGGGGGGGAAATAAAACATAACATATTCTGAGGGAAATGTATGTAAAATGTAATTTTCTTAACAATAATAAGGTGCCTTGCAGCTGCATGGTTGACTACGCAAATCAAACAGAAAATACTGTTCCCAGCAGGTATCTGTCTGATTGGCCTTAGGAGTTTGACCTTTGGCACGGCTTATTATTAGACATTTGATGCTAAATTAAAGCTTACTGCTTTATTGCGGCGAGTCTTGCCACATAAGGTATCTGCTAAATACAGCTAACATAAAATGCGCTGTTGGCTTCCGTCTTAATACACAATAACGCTCTTTCATTGCCATGGATGTAGCACGATGCCATTAAAAACAAAAAAACCGTCGGTGAGACTCACATGTGGAGGGTAATATTAGTGAATAGTCTTTTTCATAAAGAGATGATGAAGGCACAGCGTTTCCTGCCATCCTGATTAGACCAATACATTACACTGAAGCGCCGTCATGTGTTATTTTACGTGTCAGTCTGTGTGTGTCAACTTACCACTTCATCCTTAAATCCGCGAGGGAAGAGGTTTGTTAATGTATTGATGGGGGTGAAGCTGTGGATTACAGGCTGACCACTACTTGCCTGTCAGATTTAATGTTGCAACACTTCCTGTGTTGCAGAAGCCTCTATGCTTGACTGTTTCCCTTTTGACCTGTGGTTTCAGAATCTATGGAAATTGATGAAAATTGTGGTCTGACTATTTATATCACAAAATGGTCGAGTGTAGGTGGAGGGAGTAAAGGAGAATTTGGGTATGATTCATCGCTTGCATAGTTGATTTTCCTTCAGACCCTTTGTTTATACGGGGCAGGTTTGGTGGGCACGCTCTGTTTCAGCGTGACTCATGCAGGAGCTGCACATTTTCACTGTTACTTGAATTCGGAGGCTAAATGTTCAAGGACACCCACTTTGATGACAGTAATAGATTTATGGTATAAAATCCTTGTGTGGTGATGATGGCTGACATTTCACAAACCAACATTTGAATAAGAAAACACAATGCTTAGTATGTGAAGGCTTTGGTCTCCCAGCAACTATGTCTGGAGGTCCATGGGTGTATTGGCTGTGCACAAACAAGCTCATGTAACCTATAAAAACCAGGAAAGAAAAGACTGAAGTAGAAAAAAACATGGAGGGTACTGTGACACATGAAGCTGTCTTTATAACTTTAACATAACCGGTGACAATAGTCTATTATCGCCTATTATAGTCTTGTAATTTCAGTTGCAAGATTCGTAGTCACTGACTATGTAGTTCAGTCACTTTAGCTAAGCAGTCGCATCATCCAACAAAGGCACTTCAGAACACACAACACTTCCTATCTGCAATATCCCAACATGCTGTTCTCTTCTTCCCACTCAGCACTTCTCAAGGACGGTCGAATTGGGTATTCCACCCTTCTCCATCTGTGTTGCATTCGAGCGGCCCGGGACGATTGTACCCTTCCTAAGGATATCGCAGATCTGGTTACTGCACAAGCAATGCCCCTCCCTCCGTCGGAGATCTACTTTGCTGCCCTGCGAGGCCTCTCCCTCTCTCTTGCTGACCTTAAGATAACGCCTCAGAGAGTCTTCGCGCACGGAGGTATGTTTTTGTTCACAACAATGACTAACTCCTGAGTATGCACCGGAGGAATGACAAAGAAAATGTACTCTTACTGTATCAAAAACAAGCTATTTCCAGCGCTAAATCTAATTCAGGCCGTGTCTTAAATGCCTTTTAAGTTGTGAAAGACTTTCCCTCAGTGTGCTTTGCCCCTTCTTTTTTGCTGTGCCCTTTGCCACAGAGGGAAAGGAGGTAATAGCGTTCACTAATTTAGCCCTGGGCTGCGCAGTCAAAGCCATATGCCAGAGTGAATCTGTAAAGCTAACATTAGGCAGCAGATATCTGAGGCTAGCGGCTGTGGGCTTTGACATCCTGTATTACACCTAATTGCCACCAGACATTACATCGAAAGTCTCTGCAAAAATCCCCCCACAACCACCTGCTCCTCGCTCTGTTTACCTTTTGAAAAACCGGGAATAATGCAGGGGAGAGCAGGGCGCGAGTTCCTCACTGTTATTTTCTGACACCCGAGCTGAGGATTGGGGAACTGGAATGTCAGTAGAAATTTGAATTGGAGACGTGTTAGGATAGTTAAGGGGTATCCCCCAGTGCATTGTGTTGCAGGGGTACGGTGTATACTTTTCTGATTTATGTGTTTTTGTAAGAGTAATGAGAGAGGGAGAAAACAGGCCAGGGGTAATGTGGAGGCAGAACCATAATTAGGTGAATTATAAGTTTCACAGTCATTTTTGTAACATGGGGGAAACTTTTAATGAAGGTTATAGCGACAGGAGTGTGAATGTGTTCTGTGCACAAACATATGGTTGTGGCCGTGATGTGGTGAGCGTACATTTTTAGCAATTTTGTACATTTGAACCGCATACCAGCGTCCCAAGTGAGCTGTGCATTAATGCATTCGCCACTGACATGAAAGACGCGGGGAAACATTCCACACTCCTTGACAGTGTAATGATGGAATGATTTCACAGCGCGGTACCCTCTGACACCACAGTGTCAACCCCCGTAAGTCAGTAAAGCACCGCTCACTCTCTCCTCGACTAATAAAGCTGCAGATCTCAAACGCCGCTGAGAACTGCGCGGTGTGGAAATAATAACCCAGTTATAAAACAACCGTGTTTACGGACTTCATGACTCCAGTTTGGAAGGAAACCATGAAGTTTTGTTACGAACTTAATTCAATTTCTCTGTCTGGTACACTTGGATACAGAACTCCGCGTCCAAGAGGTGACCTCAGCGATCGGATTTGGCTGTTGGTTGTGATGTATTTTGGTTTGAGTGGTTAGTTACAGTGGCGGCTGAGAAAGAAAACACTGGCTTGACTTTATTCTTGGAATACCTTTTCTTGATGAACCAATTAATTTTTTGAGTTTTTCTGTTTCCAGTTATTTTTGCCACATATTGTCTGTTAGCATTTATTATAATCAGTGTAATCCCAAATCACTTGGGTAACACTGTTTATAGCAATGGTGCTTTACTGAAGGAAGAATGAAATGCAGTTATTTATCTCGGAATAACTCTCATGGGCACTTGAGTGCGGCAGATAATTGATTGATATACAGATTTCAAGACCTGCAGTCCTTTAATGGTAGATATCAGCTATTGAACAGTAGTAGCCAAAATCAAGACAGGCAAATACTGTACTTTACTATCAAGCTTATTAACACAGTGGCCACTGTTGTAGTCTCATTTTAAATATATTTTAAGCTTGGTAAAATAACCAGCAGCACAGTCCCACCCCTTAAGGAAACTACTGTTACATAAAGATCTGCATAGACAACAATTCAAGCTTTACCTCAATGAACATTTCAGTGTGTGTGTGTCACATTGTGTGTGTGTGTGTGTGTGTGTGAGAGAGAAAGTGGTAGACAGAGAAAGGTGAAGGAGATTTACAGCCCTAATCAAAAACTGGCACACGGTTGGAAATGTAGCGTGAATGATGTCATGAAACTGTCCCCACTCTGATGCTGTGATTTATCACACAATATGGGAGTCATAAAAGAGAGAGAGGGGGGAAAAAATCAAATCAACAACAGGGACAAACTTTCACAAGCTGTCCTGTGTAGTGTAGCCTGTGTGCATGACCATCCACATTTCCTGGCCAGGAAAGCAAACAAATGTACATTTGGATATTTTCTTTTTCGCCTTGGATGTTACACAAAGCTGTCGCACGCCAGCATGATGCATCGCGCCGCCAGCCCGTCATCAATATGGATAATTGCGCTCTCTGCGAACTCGGTTGCAGTTGCGTTGTAAATATTTTTGCTGGGAATCAGGTTGTTATTCCCGCGGTGGTTCCACACAGTCCAGGCCTTCCTGAGATGAACCCAAGCATATCCCCGTGTGTCACTGTGTATCTGTGCTGACAGGAAGCATGAGCCACTGCACTCTGGCACTTCATTAAACAAATCACTGGAACGCTTAAGCCACGAGCCTGCAGGGACTCCCAGAGAGAGAGAGGCTGGGTTGTGTAATATTCTTTGTCTCCTCATGGAATACACACATATATACATGGATTGCAAAGCATAATGTAATATATTTGAATTATATTATTAGCGCAGAAACGATTAGTCTTTCAATCAATTCGCTGATCGTGGGAACATTTTGATGAATGTAAATTGTTTAAGCTATTTATCAAACAAAAATGCACATGCACTGTTTCCAGCTTCTCAGATGTGGAGGTCTGCTGCTTCTCTCGGCTTCATATTCCTTTGTGTTTTAGACTGTTGGCCGGACAACACAAGATATGAGACGATGTCACCTTGGGATTAGTTTAGCATCAAGACTGGAAACAGGGGGAAAACACCTACTGTAGCCTGTCTACCAGCACCTCTAAAGCTCACCAGCAAACACCGTGTATCTTATTTGTTTAATCCGTACAATAACCAGAGTGGTGGTTATGAGCTGCGTTATCTCTCGGCCTGGAGACTCCAGGAAGTCACTGCTCCCAAATAGTCCGGCACATAGCTACATGTAAAACTGCAATTTGTCATTTTTGCACTTTTAATTCAATTTGTGAGCTTTAGAGAGGCTGGCCGGCAGATCTTGTTACCCTTCGGACAGAACCAGGCTAGGTGTTTTCCCTGTTTCTGCTCTTTATGCTAAGCTAAGCTCACCATCCTGACTGTCATTTTAAACAGATACAAGAGCGGAACTGATTTTCTCATCTAACTCTTGCCAAGAAAGCAAATTTCCCAAAATATCAAACTATTCCTTTAGTCGTTTCGTTTAGTAAATACAATATGTTGCAAATATAGCACTGAGTATGTTGATCTTTATTGTGGAAAATATATGTATTTAACCCAGAAGGGCTGTTCCCTTCTCACAAAGAGCTGTTCTGGATCAGCTGCATAACTATATTTAATTAGTACATGACGGCCTAAAAAGTAGCCTTTCTGAATGTGCTCCTTTTCCCTAAAATCTCACCAAAATACACTACAGTTGCGGAAGTGGTCTTTGGTGCAGGCAACCCTGGTGATGGGTGCTACTGAAAGATGACTAATGAACGAGGCAACACTCATTCAGTAGGAATCTGTGGCGTGTGACAGGGCCTGCTTGTGGGACAAAACAAAAACCTGAAGCTGGAGTCCAGGCGCAGAGCGCGGGTCAGAGCGTATCCCAAAATAGAACAGGGAATCCTGACGCTTGTATTTAAAGGGGTGGGAAACACCTCCTCCCACGTGTGTGTGTGTGTGTGTGTGTGTGTCACACACACACATAGAAACAGGAGGCTTGACTATAATAAATGAACTGCCACAGCAGTGCTATTTCAGGCTGGGTCACTGGAATAATACAGGGCTGGAGGCACAGCTGGGCCAGCGATCAGATGTTCCCTTGCGTGTGGTGCTGAGCCTGTTCTTGCCTCCTGTCACACACTGACACACAGACAGACAGGTAAAGCAGATTCAGACTCCGCCATTAGATCCTTGTCTGACTGGATCAAAAAACCCTCTCTCTCTCTCTCTCTCTCTCTCTCTCTCTCTCTCTCTCTCTCTCTCTCTCTCTCTCTGTTGCTCTCTCAGTCTTTGCTCACGTCAGTATTTGGTTTCATCTCAGGAGAAAAGTGCTCTGGAAATATGAGGATCTACAATAGTTATTTAAGCTGATGGAGTTCTGCAGATTGTCAGAAAACAGTGAGGTGATCTGACGAACGCCACATCATCGGACTGTTTGTAAAGGTTCCCCGTGGAGTTTTAGACCCCTATAAGCGCTATGAAAGTTGTTTTGTTGTGAACAATGCGGGATCTAAAATACTTGCACTGCATTTTGGCGACTAACTCTGAATGTAAACACTGTTTGTGCACACAGAAACCTCCAAAGGGCCGGAGCTGTCTCACCACCATTTGCAATTAGTTCTAATGTTTTGCTGCTCTGAGTAGCTCCCTAATTTCCATTGTGCAATGCATTTTGGGAAAGTGCTGTACAACAACAGCACCTCAAGTAAATATGCACACTACCCATATACTTCATTTTGCCACTTTTCTGGCATGAACACACACTCAAACCTGCTCTAGAATGTAGTGTGAAATTGGGACACAGCTCATGTTCCTTAAATGCTCATGTGTGGCAGCTTTGGTGCGACATTTTGGTTGTTTGTACTGAACTTGAGAGCCTGGACCAGCCTGTCTACATGCCCTTCCATTGAGAAAAGTCATTTATCTCCTTCAGATTAACCTTGCCCATCTTTCCAACAAAACGTGAACAACAACATCCTTGATGCATGCCGCTTGGGCTCGGCTTAAGGTAACCGCCTCTGATCCTGACTCGAAATGAGCCCCAAACGACTGGCCAGGTATCCTTTCGTTCCTTTTCTTGCTTTTGTTGCATAATCAAGCCTTTCATCTGCAAAGACACACGGGGAATGAGCTTGTCATACTCAGGACACGATCAAAAAGCCAAGAATTGGCTCACCTCTCATATGGCTCCTCTTACCTCACAGCATCATTCAGTCTTCCTTCCTTCATCACATGACCACATGTAGCTGAGTCCCCAGCTTTCCTTCCCCCAGCTGTACAGATCTACTCTCAGCCCCCCCAGCCTCCGCCCCGCCACTCCATGCCCACCCAAGTCCCTCCACAGAGGGGCTTCCACCCCAGTGGAAACAGGCCTGGTCTGGTTACCCACCGTGGAGATGATGGATTGACGGCTCACTTACGGGAAAGGCCGGGGCCTTCAGGTAAACAAGCGCGGAGCTGTATTAAATATGAAGGAGAGAAAGAAAACACGTCCTACCTTTTGGCTGGAACGAAGGGAAAAGGAGACGGGAATGTGGTTTATGCTGTATGCATTAAAACCTGAAGCTGCCATGCTGCGTTAAAAAGGGTGCGTGTTCAGGAGTTTCGCTCAGGCCAGTTCTCATCTCTAAATAAAGCAAATGTGACTTGGTTATTTGTGTTCTAATTGCTTTTCCAAATTAGCGGATTACATTAAGATTGTATCTGCAACTTGTACACTTGACGCAGCGCTTCAAACATGAATGCTACCTTTTAGAAATGCCCTTGGATTCCAGATAGTGGTGACATTTTTTTTTTCTCTGTCCTGCCTTCATTTTCCTCCAGTAGGCCTACTAAGCAATGATCCATGGGAAGCCAAATCAACAAGGAAATTGGTCTAGATCTTTGCCCTCCCGTATGCGGTATAAAGCCATTTTGCTCATTACCCTGCCATGAGAAACGTTCACCAACATTACTCTCCGATTGGTCCTGATGGCAGTAATTTCATCTTCTAACAATCTGATCCTGACAAATTAATTTCTGCTCCATTTTTTTTTCATGCCAAACCGCCCCCCCCCCCATTCAATTCAGCAGTGACAAAAACTGAGACGGACAAAATGAGATAATTTAACTGACTGTAAATGATGATTAACCAAAGCTCCAAAGCTTTGGTTTGTCCAAAGACAGGAAAGTCTACGGTACCTAAAGAAAAACTGCTGTAAAGTTTCAGCCATATAAATAAGAGGAAATTAATTAAATGCAGGGCGGGTGGTTTGGCGCCATGGAAAGAATACACAATTTAGAGTCGTGCGCCAAAGAGCCAAATGGACAAAATGAAGGTGATCAGTCATATTTTGCCTCTTTTTGACATTAAGCATATGCTTTTTTTTTCGAAGAGGTCAGCTAAGCAATTTAGACAAATTGGACAAAATTGCAAAGGTAAACACAGGGAGAGGTCTCGTAATGTTTCTTTCACTCTCTTTTTCTTTCCCTCAGTCTCATTTTCAGACACTATTTTGTTTAGTAAATCCCTTACCTGAATTTTCTGTGACGGTAACGGTGAGACAAAACCACTCCGTCAGGGCTATCAGGGGCAGGACTGTGTTATGGTGTTTGAGTTTGCTTGGTGGATGGTGGTGCAGTCAAAGTACACTCCTTTGCCCTTGAAAATACGTATGCAACAACTGGAACTACATTGTAGTATATGAATTGCATAAAGCGTATATATTTATAAAGATTTATCTTCATAGTTTCTTTCAGTGAATGGATACGCTTGTAGAGACTCTACAAGTGACATTTATGAAACATGACGTTGCCACAGTTAAAGTCTGCGTGGAAGTCCCTTTTTGCCAAATTTGACATTTTGACAAGCAATAATTTCCTTTCTCTTTTAAGTTTTACCCACTTCAAACACCATACTTGCAAACCGTGCATGAGAATGCGAGAGGCCTGTAGGACAATTATTTGTGAAATGTAGTGGTGCTACCACAAGGACAGCAGTGCCCCTTTATGCCAACATGGTGAATCTTTACCATTGTAGTGGCTGATGGTGAACTTCAGCTTCCTGTATGCTGGAATCCCTCGCTCAGTCTTCACTTCCTTTCGACAGTTTCAATGAGGCAACGGTTCACATCTGACAGGTTTTCATGCCACCTTATTAGCCCAGAGTATCATTAAAATGATGATTGCGGCCACACGTTTAGTAAGACGGGGTATGTAGAAATAAAACATTAACCGTCCGGGCGGAGCTCCTGACTCCGTTCGGTTTGTTGTCATCTATTTATCTAATGACTCCTTCACAGTTTAGACAGTGGGTTAGATTCTGTCCACTCCTGTATGCCTAAAAAAGCACGGTGCTGCCATAACCCTAATCACCTAATTGCCCTGCCCTGCCTCATTAGAAAACAAGTCTAACTGGAAAATCACCTTAAGTGGCCTAAATTAATGAGACCTTCACATTGGACGCTGAGTCATCACAGGCCTGAGTCAGGGCGACGTCACCACGAAGGAAACGGCTGCTCCATAAACTGTCAATGGGCATTCGGGTAGCAGTGGAGAAGCTGACACTGACCTTCTGACCATCATTATACATGTCACACCATTTGGTATGTGTGATTGTTGTGAGTCACCATGTATTGTACTGTGTGAGTTTTGGCCATAGTGGCCTGGTCACACCACAAAGTGGCACAGCAAAATTCATCTTTGAATCACTGAACTACTGTAGCTGGCGAGCTAACTGCTAGCCAGCTGGGACATGCTAGCACTAGTCAGTTGCAATAGCTCCCCAAGCTTCTTGCAGTTTCCCCCTGGCAAAGAGTTTTATTGAAAGGGGGGAAAACCCTCTGAGCTAACAAGCTTGCTAACTGTGAGTTAGCAAGCTTATGAGCTCAACTTGCTAACGGAACAACAAGTTCACCAAGTTGATTAAAAAAAGGCTTTCGAAAACACAGTTGATTCGAAAGCTGGTGAGCTAAGCCAGCTGTAACATGCTAGCCAGCTGTAACATGCTAGCCAGCTGTAACATGCTAGCGCTATCATCAATAGCTCCCCAAGTGTCTTTCTTGGTCCGTTTTCTCCCCCCTGGCATGACATTTCATTCAATAAAGATTTCTATTGCAAGGGGAAAAAAGGTCTCCGAGCTAACAAGCTTGCTAATTGCTTGGTGACTGTAGTTCACAAGCTTGTCAGGTCAGTTGCTAAGGGGACAATAAGTTACACAGTTTATTCAAAAGAAATATTTGTAACATGGGCTCCTGCCTTATTACTGTCTGCAAACCATAGCGACACACAACTAAGAAGCCATGGTAGTTTTTATTGGTCAACTGGGATAATTTGCAGGTCAAAATTTCCCCGGTCTTAAGGGTATTTGGAGCAGCAGACATTGGAAGGAAGATTGTTTTGTCTCTTTTTAAGCAAAGCTCTTTTTAAGCAAAGTTATTATGGAGTAGTAACAAATTGTCAAAAAAGTGCAACAATACATTATTGAACTTGACAGTGAATGCCATCTAAAGAGGCAAGATGGCTGCAGTGATGACCCCATTATTTTACAGCCACTGAGTGTGATGACTTCATTATGTTCGCTCCCATGGTGCTGCATTCCTACCTGTTGCCCTATGACCCTGGACATGCTGTGTGGACGGCAGGCATGTGTCTCTGGAGCGGAGGAGACGCACATATTCTGGGTTAAAACAAGCTGTAAAATATCAACACTGTCAAGATCGTTCTTGGATAAGGGAGTGAGTGGAAGGTTGGTGTTTAAGCTGTGAGCGCCGGTTGTAACTTTCACAGTGACAATGTAGGCAAACCCTTTTTTCCCTTCCTCCTCTCCTTTGCCCCCTCGTCAACCCTATCTATCATTTTTTCTTGCTTGTGTGTATCCCAATCTTTCATTTTTATTTCCCTCGTTTCCCATTGCTCCAGCTGTCAGTTTTGCTTCCCTGCTCTTCTCTGCCTCAATCAGCTGCTTTTATATGAAAAATAGAGAAAGTTGACACATATGGACATTTCATTTATGCCTCTGCGTTTGCGTGCACACCTGTTATCATGCAGCCTTGTGTATCCTGGGAGGCCACTGATGCCTGCAGAGGACATATAAGGTGACAAGAGCATTTAGATAATGTGAAAGGTAAAATCCTTTACTGCCTGAACCTAATTTCCAACGGCTCCCAGCTCCTTCAGAGAAACCCTCCATTCCTCTGTTAAACGTGCTGCTTGATCATTGTCTTTGAGCCCAGGATTTTGGGGACCAACCACCTCCTGTCCCAGCTCCACACTTGGCACACACAGACATGAGAGTGGTGTTGATCTTCTCAACTAACTCTTGGCAAGAAAGCAAATAAGCATATTTCCAAAATTGTCCAACTTCTCCTTTTAAAGGCTTCATGTTTGCTGTTTGGAACATTGTAGAGTGCAGTTATACTCATTCATGCAGTGTAGAAGTGTAAGAGACGCTTCACCTTAAAAAAAACGAGAGGAAATTGTCATTTTAAAGGTTACTCAGCGCTTTAGTGAACAGATGACTGAAAGTCTATCAGTGTGTTCCTCCCTACAGTAGTCCGACCATCTGTCTCTCATTCACTTCCCCTCTGCCTGCCATCCCTCTGTGGGAGACGGAGGTGTTGATAGTCGAGAAAGATGGTTCTACTGATTCCTTATTTTGGCAAACTCGTCACTCCAACCTCAGTGTTCAGCCTCGGGTGATGTAACTGCAGCCAGACCGTGTGGTGGGTTGAGTTACACAAGCGTGTATTCAAGGTAGAGATGCTCTGCAGCCATGAATACTCTCACCGGTTGAAATCATAGAGGAAGGAGCAAACAACTTTTTTTTTTCTTCCTTCAGCTGAGCTAGCTAAATGGCAAACTGAAAAACAAGGAGCTGGGACAAAAAATGTCAACTTTTATGAGCATATGAAAAAATATGCATGGATGTGTCTGTATGTGAACAAAACAAATGTTCTGAGTACAGATTCACAACAGCAAATTGTGACATTTTATTTTTCAGATGCTCACAAAAAGTGACAATAAATCTATTACAGCCTTGAGGGATGTCCAAATAAATCTGAGGGGTCACAACGTGACTGAGGGGGAAAAAGTTGTGCAAAATTATGTTTATTTTTTTGACTTTTCTATCATTTGTGGTCTTTTTTTTTCCCTTTTAAAATACTTTTACCTTGTCATGCTGGAAAAATCAGTCAAAGACGCTCACAACTCATGTCCACACAAAGGCAATCGAGGGGTCACAAGTCGATAGTGCTTCATTTTGAAGGGTCACAAGCTAAAAATGTTGAGCTTTGTTTCTGTCTCGTCTGCCTTTTAGTGTTCATAGGAGTAAATCTTCAATCAGTCAGTAACACTATCTAGTTCGAGCATTACGCGTACGGCTGGTGAATTGTGAACAGCGTCCAGTCTGCAATCTCCTGAGATTGATCATTTGTGACTACAGATGACGCCACCTCCACCTCTCTGTTTTGGTCCTCCCCATATCCATTTTCCTGACTCCAGCCAGTGTCTCCATCACTGCCTGGCCAGACAGACAAAAGCAATTCAGGTATATCCCTCGTTTGATTTGGGTCAGGGCCTCCCAAAACTAATACCTGTAAGCCCTATAATATGGTAATTTGTAGCGGCTGGGGTAAGGAACGTGGATTTATCAATAACCGGGCTAACCGGGCTCATATTAAGCTTAGATTTGGTTTTTGGAGGGAGACGAGGGGCGCACTGAGGGGTTAGGTGAAACAGAGGTTATTCAATAAGGGGGTGTTTGTTATTCCAAAAGGGAACCGGGGGAACTTATAGGCTGTCAGTGAGCAGGCACTGACAGCCTCGTAGACTGACACTCTGTGTCTCTCCCATGGGGGGAATGGCTAGATGACATTCATGAGCTTACATACATGTGTATACGGACACAGATATCCTCTATCATTCCTGCAGCTACCGTCGTTCTTTCCTAGATGCTCAGCAGCAGCACAAATGTGTATACTTTATTTTTTTCTTTTGCAAGCTGTTACTGTAAAACATTGAGATTCTTCAAAAGAAGCAGATTTTCAGCCAGTTTTAATGTCTCATCCAAGCAAGCATCCAGAGTTGAGTTTTCTGCTGCAGAATGATGATGCGTATGAAGCTAACACGTAACCTTGCCTGCTATTGGCTGATTTAGAGCTTGAGGGCGGGCGTTTTATGTGGATTTATTGTAGTCTTTGTTTTTGTAGGAGTCACTGTAATTTTAGGAATCAAAGTTTTTTACCAGCCCTGATTTTCAGCCATTTTTAATCATCAAATTAACATCAGTGCATTTCTCTCTTTATATACCTATATATAATTTTTCACTTCCCTGTGTCTTAGTTACCCAAAAGAGAGTAAAACCTTTAGCCAAACACTTCCTCTTTAAGACTGAGAAAAAAGTCAAAAGTCAAATTTCTGACCGCGTACAAAAGACACTGGACGACAAGCAAATGCACGCGCACGCACACACACACACACACACACACACACACACACACACACACACACACACACTGACGTAAGGTAAACAAGAGGGATTTATTAAGTCTCCTACCCGCTGTCTTTGCGTCATACCTGGGTCCTGAGCCCGGGAAGCGCTGCATAATGAGCTGCAGAGATGAAAGCAGCTCTCCAGGCAGCAGGAGGCAGACTTCTTTACACTGTGAAGTGGTTTTGGCCCACGTTATCTTCTTCCCAATCTCTGCGGACAAAACAGGAGCAGACCCGGCAGATGGTTGTTATAAGATAAAACCACCTCCACAGGGAATGAAATGCAGGGGCAACACGCTGACGGGGCTCTGGGGCTGTTTACAAGCACAAACTCTGCTAGATTTTCCACTGCCGTCCATTTGAATCATTTTTGATTTTCGGGTGATATAGTGATATAAAATATTGACTGAATTATTTATTTAGTTGACTCTCTTACAAAGGCAGCCATTGTAAAGGCCTATCCTGAAGGTCTAGAACATGTTTGCTTTATGTGAATTATGTGGAAAAACCTTTTTTTTCCAGCTGTCAGATGTTACAAAGAATGGCCTGGTAGTTGAGAGACACCAGAGATTTGTGTCACACCACACTTAGTTCACTGATTTGACTTTTTTTTCTTTTTTTTTTTGGTGTCACACAAATCCATGGCATTTAAAAGATACATCCAAACATCGCGTTGCAGTTCTCACATACACTCTGATCTGATTTCTACCGTGAGATCCTACAGAAAAAAAACACACTGACATATGCTCGCCGAATCTGGTTGTGACTGTGGTTGTGTAGTTAATTGGAGCCAATGTGGCCACACTGTTAATCACCTCCACCCCGGCCTTCTCACAGTTTGTTAATCCTGGATCCCTGAGATTACCTAGACCTAATGGACTCATTAATTACACACACTTTACTGTGTTTTTAATTAGTCATCTGTTCATTTAGCAAATCAGCGGTTGGGTTTTTAAATTTTTTTTGCAGCCAGGAGCGCAGCGCTATGTAGCGTTACTCATAACAGCTGCTCAGTGGTCAGCTTGAAAGAGAGAAATAAATGATGTGTCGGGGCAACTGGAGCTGTGAAAGAGAGCGCGGGGGTGTGTGTCTGCTTTGTTTCCAATGTATTTGTTTTTGGTGGAGTTGTCTTAGGAATGGCAGTGTTCCTTGTCTGACTACTACAGTACATGACAGTCTGCCAGCTGATTGTTTATCGCAACCCGAGGGTTCAGAAACGCGTCCAGAGGTCATGTGAATGCATTTTGGGGCTCTGCAGGCACACAGCGGGCACAGCTCGATCTGGAGGAAACGTGCTCGTCGCCGAGTGATTTGTGAGGGGCTGCTCCCATCGGGCGAGTCTTGCCTCGGCACAAGTGGAAATGTTTTTCTAATTTGTATATTTTCTGAGGCAGAAACCAAAGCGCCTGTGTGTGTTAATTAGTGGCCGTAAAGTACTTCATGATGTAGCGTGGCACACCAGCGCTGCATTGCAAAACAAAGCATCGCGGGGCCCGTGTGCGACCGCCGCTTCTGCTACTGCTGGTTCCCACTTGGGTCCTTGCTTATTTCATTTCTGCTTTGTAATGGGAGTCAGATGCGATGGTGTTTACAACAGGCCTGAATCACTCACATGCTGTCTAATTAGCTGCAAATGGGCGAACAGCAGAAGCGGATATTTTTTCCTCTGAGCAGTCGCGAGTGGCGAATCAAACCTGCACTGGCTCTACATGATTGTCTACCTGAAAAGTTTCTAAGCAGGGAGAGGCTGCTTTTGAAGTAATATAATGAGAAATTATGATTTAACACAAAACTGAAAGATGCAAAAAGACGACAGGTAATACGACATTGTATGTGAGAGAGCAATTTTCTTTTTTGTTACCATACAGCGGAAGCAGATAGTAAAGTTAGCTCAGGACATTTGAACCCCCAGTAAAAGTTAAAGGTACCCTATGGAGTTCTCTTGTAAACAAACAACTTTACTTTTTCATTCAAAGTTGAAACCTGCTGCGTTGTTTATAACCATGTTTGCTAGCTATCAGTCTCCCTCTTCCTTGCCTTTGTTGGCTCACTGCTAACGTGGCAGTCTTGGCCCATTCCCACTACCCGCTGTCAATCAGTGGAATACTGTGAAAACATTGGCGTGAATGCGTATCATGTTGACAGCAAGATATGTATACTCACAAAAACATCGCTCCATTAGCACTACTAGCGGTCAAAAACAACAAAGGGTATCCTTTAAAAATGTAAATGCAATGATAAACATGTTCATAAAGATAAGAAACAAACTGTAATTTGCACTGAAAACTTTATAAAAGCCTCAAAATAAATGTAAAAAACGAAAGAAAGCCACTAAAGAACACAGATGTCATGGAATGACAGAAGAAAATATCTGAATACAGGGTAGTTTAAACATGCATTAAATACAAAGTACAAAGAAATTAAAAAAATAAAAGTAATAAAAGTATTGGGGAAAAACTAAATGCAGCAAAATGTTATTATAAATACACACAAAATGTTTTGATACAAAAAAAAAATGAAATCACGACACTATGGGCATGAGAGAGAGAGAGAGAGAGAGAGAGAGAGAGAGATTCCCATTCTAAATAAGAAAGGCCATTTCCATGTGAATGAATGAATCACACTCATCCTGACTCCTACCCACACATGTGCCTCTGCTACTGGCCATATAGCAGCCATTTAACTCGGCGGAGCGACACATCTAAAGGCGACCTGTGACTCTGCTCATGAATGGAGGCAAAGGAAAGGGAGGTCCCGTCCCATTGTCCCCTTCAATTAATCTTCAGCCAGGACAAGGCCTCTTTCATCCACTCTCCCTGCCAGCCTTTTATTGGGCTCTCCCAAAACGGGTGGGCGATGATGGCCCCCGCAATTCAAAAATGCGACTTGGAGAGGTCAAATGTCGGATGTGGGGGGGCGGCGTGAAGAAGACGGAGAGGAACAGGAAGCGTCGGGGTCGGGACGAGAGAGCAGGAGGGGATGGGTGGAAGAGAATAGCGGAAGAGATTCCAGCTTGAAAAGTGTGAACTTGAACTCAACAGTAAAAGTGGGAAAATAACTCAAGCTGCAGACACCTTCCTTAATAAATCACAGGGTGCCAACAAAGAGGGAATCAGTATTGAGCATGTATATCAGGCTTTAGTATTCACTCGTTGCTAGTTTTGTTTTACACCAACCATGTAACCATGACAATAGATTAGAATATTTTATTAACACCAATATAGGGACATTGTTACATTCGCCCAGTCTCATCAATAAAAAAAATAAAGACACACAAAGAGGTAGATAATAAATAAAACACAATAATGAAATATCAATAAAAGACTAAAATCTTTACAGAGAAGACATTCTTTTACCCGCCTTTCTTTCTTGCAACATGTTGTCCAAACATGTCTGAAGGCACAAGTGTTTGTAGGCATTCGGCGTTCGGTGTGAGACGCAAGCCGCCAAAGAGAACTTAAGCTTAAATAGAGGGGTTATGGCACACACTTTAGCACAGTATCTCCTCAAAGGCATCCATGGGGTCGTACAAACACCTGGCCAGTCCCTGCATGAAGTGGGTGGGATCGTCGGTTTCAAAAAGTCATACGCAGACCTCCCAGTTCCGATGTCAGAAAGGCGTGGCAGGAGAGGGTTTCAGGCGCTGTTCGAGCATCTGACAAGCACATCCGCCATGCAGCGACAGAGACTCATTGAGGCCGCTTGTATCCATGATTCTATTTTTTCTTATTCATTCATTACCCAAAGTCATAACCCAAAGCTCAAGACTATAGCTGAGAGTTGGAACTCACTGTAAATCTAAAGATAGCCAATATTAGTGTCTAGTAACACATGATAATCAAACTAAAATGGAAGGAGTCTCTGTATGTCTGCCTGTCCTTTGATTATCTCGACAGCCCTTCATCTGATCGAGCTCTCGAGATCTACAGGACATATTTATTAGTAGTGCGTTACTACCGCCAGAAGTACACACTGTGTCGTGTATTGAGGGGGGACCCCTATTAACGGCATTCTGGGTACACTTGCTGCAAGAACAGATAAAGAAAGACATAGTGGAGAGGAAGAGGAAGTCTTGAGGCAACATGCCCATTTTCTTTATATTGGTGATGCAAGTCTAGAAGGCACCTTATATGGAATTGAATTTGGTATGGCAACGTGCTACATTGAAGTAGCCTAGAAAAATTATTAGCATTATTGCCAGCAGCTTTGCATTGCCGTGAATTATGGAATCATGTGTTTCCATTCCAATGCTACATTTCCCACACACTCCCATTTTCCATCCAGCTTCAGGAAGCCACTCGCCAAAGCCGCTATAGCGGTGGAAAGCCACCGTTTCCCATCACAACCAGATGTATACCCATCTATTTCCATAGTACTTGGATGGGACACACACACACACACACACACACACACACACACACTGGCAGTATGGTACATATTGTATCTCCTATAAGATCCTACTCTAGTCTGCTCGCCTGATTACAACCTCAGTGTTTGCGTTATGCCATGTGAGTTTGCCAGCGGTCACCGATGGGGCGGTCGCACAGCGGCGACAGCTTAAAGAGCAACGCCACAACTTCTGCTGGTGACACACACATCCAACACACACACACCGCTTGGTGGAAGATCACGTCAATTAGACCTGAAGGCAAGAATAACAGGGATGCAGCCACACACACACTCAAACACAAGAAAAAGACACACTGCTGCAGCACTGGAAGGTTTATTATCATGTGTTTCCTGGCTGTGAGCGTTTCTACAGGGCAGGTTTTCTTTTCGGTTTTCCTCTGCCCATATCCCTGCAGTCCCTGTGTGACCACTGTGACCGCCTTCTGTATTGGATGTGCCTTTGACTCTGCTGCGGAACTGACATGGGTGGTTGGGAAAGAATGGCTGCTGAAGTGAACGAGTGGCGCAAAGGCACGGAGAGCATCCATAAATCCGCTTCTCGCTGTGCGCAGTGAAAGTGCAGTGGGATGGAGTAGACACGGGTGCGTAAACATGCCGTGTTGAAATAAAGACCATGGGACACACACACACACACACACACACACACACACACACACACACACACACACACACCTGCTCCCTCCTGTGACTCGGTGCCGCTGTGCTTTATGTGGCCTGCAGTGGTCTGTTGAGGAATGCTGAACAGAACCACAAATGGACCAGACACACAGCCAGACGACATAAAACTCAATTGGCTGGTTCCTGTTCTCTCTACTTCTCTTCATCCTCCTTTAGGTTTTCTTCCCTCCATGTCCTGGTTCCACTCCAGCGGCGTTACCCGCTCTCTCGACTCCTCCTCCTCAATCTGTTGTTAAACTCCACTTTTTTGGATTGGATTTGGATTATCATGTAATTTGGTACAGACATGTCCCCCATCATCAGGTCAACATTTAAATCTGTCCAATACTTTGGATCTCACTAACAAAGACCACGCCAATAAAGATATGGATTTAGAATAGTTTATTGCACATTATGGATGGATGAGAGCCGAGATGATGTAGGAGACATGGATTAAGTGTCCGGAGGGAGGGATGAGGGAGAAATCAGTGAACGGATGGATGGAATAGTATACTGATGGGCCGGTGTATCGGCCGGTGGCGGGAAGACAGGAGGGAACCAGGGGAGTTGAGACTCTGAATACCTGCTTCCCATTCACATTATTCATGTAATATTGAACCCACATATTCCACAGCATAGACACTTTACCGTCAGTCTCTTGGAGATCTGATGATGCTCTCCGGGTGTTTTTGAGCTCCTCGTCATTAAATTGTGTGACACCAAGGTATGTTTTGCTGCTTAAAGTAAAGTAAAGATGTTGAGAGATGATTTTGTCTCCTTTTCACTAGTCAGGAATTCTTCGTGGCAGCAAAACGTGTTATACACACCTCTTTCCTCTGTTCCTCCCTCTCCTCTTCCTCTTTCTCCCTACCTTTTTTTTCCTCTACCCCTACATCCCTCCCTCCTTCCCTCCCCATCTTCAGCTCAGGTGGCTGCAACTCTGCAAACGCTCATCAGGAATTCTGCAGCGCCAACCGCTCCCCACCGAGCCAGCAGCCAGGACAAACCCTGAGTGTGAAAGCACTCATTTATCACGGGGCACCACAGGGCAACGGGCCCAGCCAAGCTGTAGCCACGGGCGGGGTAGGGTAAGGGGTTGGGTAGAGTGTAGGAAAGAGGGGAGGAAAAGGGTGGAGGAGGCCGAGATGCAAGGCGAGGAGCCAAATGAGGTGGGGAGGATTGAGCTGGGTGGGGCAGGTGGGGTGAGCTGGTGTGACCATGAGCTGAGTTACCTTTGGGAAGGGACGAAGATAGGAGGAGGCAACGTGGGCAGGAGGAAAGATGGCTGGGGAGAAGCTGTGTGTGGTGTTGGGGTGAAAAAATCAGGATAGGGAGGGTAACTGGCTGCGTTGGCTCAAACATTAGCAAAGCAGACAGACAATTCATGACCGGTCAGTGAACTACAGGGTCCTACAAATCCCACAAAGCAACTCAATAGCATCTCATCATGATATGTTCTCTGAGAATCAAACCCCACACCTCTAGTTTGTAGCGCAGGCTGTCCATTAAACATTTGTAGCCTCCCACCCCAATCCAAGATAACCCTGATGACATCATCCAGGTCAGCCTTTACAAAGTTTCTCCACTGCTACATAAGAAATTATACAACTGCTTTCACATGCTGAGTGTCTTACATCTCATCGCCACCTCTGGTAGCTTGAGCAGGGATTTTTTATCACCAAACTTGGAAATCAGAGCCCGTGATGTCACAACTATACAGTCACCCACTCAGCCACCCTCAAGTACAGAGACGCTCATCCACCCGCGCCGTCTGTCTGAGTTATTGGAGCGCTCTGCTCAGGACTTGGAGGTTGTTCAGTTTGTCTAAAACGGCTCGTTTCAGACAGAGGGGGAACTCTGGGGCTGCATGAAGGGCCAGCAGAAGATAAATAAGGAGCTGGAATGAGCATAATATGGGACCTTTAAATTGAATGTGGTGCATCATGCAAAGTGTTTAGATAACAGTGAACGTCTGCTCATTACTTATCAAAAGACTGAGGCAATGCAGGACGATAGAGGATGTTCCAGGGCAACATTCAAAACTGCATGCTACTAAAAGAATCAAGAAAATACCATATATAAGATAAGAATAGAAAATGAAATGTACTTTAACGTGCCAGAGAGTTGAGTGGTGCTATCAAATGATGCCTGATGCAGGATTCAGCACTTTTGTAGCTTGACCCATTCTAGGGACTAAAAACCAGGATACCTCGGCCTCAGCTGCTTCGATTTTGACTTTTTTTTTAGTCTCTCGCAAGCAAGTTTAAAACATTTGAAGTAGTGCAGTTTCTAAAAAAGCCTTTTGTGCTGATGTGATGATTGTACGCTGAGCTCTGCAGTTCATTTTGATGGGGATGTTGCCTGACAGACAGTTGACGTAGATTATAGGATAGGCTGTTACTCTTCAGCACAACCCGGGCCTCATTAAAGGGCATCATGTTATGTGGTTGGGTTTGTTTGCCCCTGCAGTTTACACACTAAACCGAGTTGCCAAGGCGGTAAGTGTTTCTAAAATACAGATCGATACAAAACCGTGGAATAAATGAATTCTCATGGGAATTATGGGCTGGGGAGCTGTGCCTCTGACGTAGAACCGGCCTTTTGAGAAAAGTAGGCCCGGACGTGTTGTTGACTTGCTCTCTGCCACACAATTGCGGGTCACAGAAGAAAAAGCAAATCTCAATTTAAGACGCTGGTCTTGCATGCATTCCTATCAAACGGTTAGCATAATATTTATTTCCTCCCTGTTCTCCATTGACGTTGACGCTGCTCGTTTAACATTTCCACCGGGCAGACATTCTGCAGACGGGCTGGGCTGCAGGAGCACAACTCGTTTTTTATGAAATTACCCACCAAATGGCCCATACAAACCCGGGACTAGTTGTGGTTTCCTCTGCATTTGGTTGTTGCTGGTCACAAACGTTTTTTTTTTTGTTTTTTTTTTATGTGATTGAGCAGATTTTTCCAGCTTTCCCGCCCCTGCTAAATAGCCTGCCATAATAAGACTCAAACACATAACTGAAAGCACTTTTGCCATCAATCTCCATGTTTATGTTGCGATCCCAAACTAGCTTTGACACCTTTTCGTGACCGCGGGTGGGGAAAGCTTCGAGGGGAAAGCTGGCAACCCGGCTGATCACATCTATTGAGGCCCCTGGATTTGTCAACAGAATCAATACAGGGAAATATGTAACAGCTTCCATAGTATCACATGGCGTTTCCTCGCATGCTAATGAGCCAAATGACGCGATTATTGCAGGGAATTGGAAAGCATGCAAATACTGAATGAAGGTCGGAAAGGAAAATGTTGGTTGGTGTTTTTCAGTCTTATTCAGGCTGTTGAATCCATTTATAATAAAAGTCACACTTCAGTGCTACAAAGAAAACCACATTCTGTATCCATGGCATTTTTTAAACTTAATTAATGATCCTGCTCATATTTTTTGGACCTAGAGCTTAAAGCATGTTTATAGCTCAAGTGTCAAAAAAGATAAAATAACTTCCTTTCGCTTTCATTAGCCTCCATTTGTTTTCATATCACTTAATAACACTTCAGTATTTACGTATAGACTGCTGATACGGTCTGAAAGGGGACCATCACCACTCTCAACATGTGAGACCTGTAACAGGGCTCACAAGAGGACACGCGTCTTCAAATTAAAGGGTCACAAGTCAAAAGGGTTTGGAACTGTGTGTGCTGCCGTCGATGGAAAAACATGAAATATTTACTCTACAGTTCCACTCATTACAAGTCCTTCTGGGAAGAGGCCTCAGTTCAAGAGAGAAGATACTTTGTAATCCCATTAGGAAAACTGGGCAAGTGCTTACACAATAGCAACCACTGTACTTAGTAACTATGTCACTGTTACTTCACTCGTCCGTTCTGGTCAAAGTGACGTTTCAAGGACAGTGCGGGACATGTTAAGTGGGTTAAGGAGGTCAAGGAGGACAACGCACGGCAGTCAGATGCAGAACCCAAGAGCGTGTCTGACCTGAGGTGTTTGCTACGCACAGTCCCTCCTCGTGCGTCCGTCCTGCATTTTGTGTGCGGAGACTCATTTGGCTCCGTGTGACTACACAGATACACACAGCTGAGGAGAACTGTGCATCCTGTGCTGCGTTCTGCATCGTTTAAGCCACTGGAATTAACACTTGAAGTCAACGTTTTGCATTGTTTGTTACTTTCTTATTTAGTGAAACCCTTTTTGTTTGTGCTTAACGTTTTTTTTTTTTTTTCCATAATAATACGCATTTACATTAATTGTTGAGGCAAGAAGATGACGGCGATGACGCATTTAGAGGAGAAAAGATGTAACTGTAAGGATGTTCCAGGTAACAGCAGTTCTGAGAAGACATGGCTTGTGGGTGTTCCTAACATCTTAGTCATTTGTTTTTCAGAACATTATTCTTTACTTAGACTGGAGGAGAACTGGACTTTTTCCGTACAATTTCTGGAAGCCACAGTCAACAACGGGGCGGCAGACATTCTGAGAATGACATCCTCGGTGTGACAGGCTTAATCACACACAATGACTGGGATTCCCCATACTGCAAATGACTCCCCCAAAAGCTTTCTTTTCCCCCCATGTTCCGTCTCCTCCGTTTAACTGCCTTTAAGAGAAACATACACGTTTGAAATACCTCAGTTTGGTTTGAGATGAATGGGCGTCAGGTTGACTTGGCTCAAAGCAAAGGTGAAACTACGGGGCTTTAAAGTTCGTTTACGCTGAGTGAGGAGAGTAAGTCTTTAATGAGGTCTGATTGAGGAGATTTTTAAAGGGAAGAGGATTTGTTATAAGCTAATTTCAGAGCGTGGCACCAAATCATGGTCAAACTTACACAGACAAATAAACAAGCAAGTTTTTGTCCACTCGCTCAAATTGCGCACCTCGTGAGCTTGTAATTATCACGCTTAATTTGCAATTGAAAATAAGCAAGGTTTCTCAATGGCCTGGGATGATGTGTTTTTCCTTTTGAGCTTATTTCTTTACCTCATAAATTCCAGTGGGACGCATAGAACAGCATGAGTCAGGTCATCTGAGTGCAAGCTGTCGAGCGATGCTCTATCCCCACGTTTTGATGACCGTGGTGCCTTTGGTTCCTTGCTAATTGCTGTTGACACGTTTAAGATAAACATAACATTGGTATTTGTAGTCCATTTCTTTATACTGGCAGTGGTGTTCCTGGAAGCTGCATCTGTCCGTGTATGGGAACACGGCGACATTGCTTAAAAGAAGTCAAATTAAGCAAGAAACACAAGCAGTCAATCAGGCAGGTTCTTACAGGTTATAGATGCACTTATACACGTTCTTGTCGTGTGTTAGATGGGAAGATTGATGCTGCTCTCATGTCTGTTAAATATGAAGAATATGAAGCTATAAGACTGTTTAATTTGTACAAAAACTGACGTGTGAAAAAGGGCTAGTTATGGTTTTACGGGGGTGCACGGGGGTGGACTATTTCTTGGTCGAGTGCAGTGACTTGTCTTTTTTTTTTTTACTTTTGGACAGAGGTAGGCTAGCTGTTTCCCCCTGCTTCGAGCCTCTATGCTAAGCTAAGCTAAGCACCTCCTGGCTGTAGCACCATACTTAATGGACGATATGAGAGTGGTAATAATCCTCTCATCTGACTCTGGTGTGAAAATTATTTGTTGTAAGCGTTTGTTGTTGGAGAAACTGCCATTTTGTTGCATTTCCTTCATTCAGCCTGTTTATGTAAGCCGATTTCTTCTCAGGAAAGGGGTTATTTTATTTCGTACACCCTAACCAAGCCGTAGTGAGTATAAATCCTCAGTTGGCATGGAAGCCATGGTAGTCAGTTTTTTCACAACAATGGAAGAAATATGCTGATTTAAGAGTTATTATTTCCGCAAATTGACTTTTAACGTTCTGCGTAGCTGTGTCGATCTCAGCAACGCGTGTCACCATTTTTGGGGCCAGTTTTCATGGAGCTAGCTAGCTCTGTAGGAGGATGACATTCCAATTTTTTAATCAATAATGGGGCCAAACTGCTGGCTTGTTTGAAACCTGTCCGATCCAAGTGTTCTTTTCTTGCTTCTTCGCGACAGCATTGCAGAAGTGTGTTCCCACATCTCAGTAATTTCACTCATAAATATTATGAAAACCCACAGAAATGATGGCCAAACTACGAAATAAGACCCAAGTTGTAATAAACCAGAATCATGGTCTATTATCAGTCTCTTCTGCCCTTGTTTACATAACAGCAGAGATCCCAACCACAGTTTGATAAACTTTGGGGGAAATGTGGCGAAACGCTCCATTGCACTTCAAACAGAAAGGGAAATGTGAAACACACGAAGAGCTAAACTCCAGTCATTTCTCAATGATCTCTGCGGCCGGGGCGTCCCCGAACGCTTCCTCACTCGACTGCACACTCGCTGCCTCTGCTTACTTTTTAAGTCCCACTTTAATATTTGAAGAGGGAGAGCCCTGCCACGGTGCAGAACTTAATGTGAGGAGTTGTTATTGTTGATTTAATTTCATTCCAAGCCTTATTAATACTCCTTGGACAGGTATAGGCTACTCCTTTGGTAAACCTACTTAATGCAGCTGCATTCTTTAAGGCATGTTCGAGAAAAATCCTCCTGCACATGTTACAAAGACCTGACTGAATCCACAGCTCAGCCCACACACTTTTTCCAGTGGTTTTTGGCCTTGGCAGACCTTTACCCACTACAGCTACATGCCAGCGTCCAGACTCTGTCTAATATGAGAAGGTGATGTGCATAATTTGTTATATATGTATTGCTTAAAATCTGAAATATAAACACAGCAAAAATGACAAGCCCGCTGCCCTCAAAACCACAAAGAATAACAGTTCAGTTTAAGCGTTCTGGCTGCTCGCATCTGATTAGGACAAAGTCTACATTTGGATTTTATGTTTTCTCTTATTTCTCTCATGTCAAAATGGCCGAAAGGCTTTCCATAAACACCTTTGAGAAATGCAGGGAAAATGAGGTTGTGGGTATAGAAGACGCAGTTTGAATAATGAGAGCGTGTTGGGGGCGATCAAGACCCGGAGTAGCCAAACGGCCCCTCTACACCACAATATCGTTTTTTTTCTCAAAACCTCATTATTGGATTTACTTTATGATTTTTTTCTCCACGCTTCATTTTTCCTAATAAATTCTGAGTTTTATTTTCATATGAACCAGTCGATGGGTGGAAAGACTGATGTTTCTCCTGTTAAGTGTGTGAAGTATGACTTTACGGTGCATTGACGTTGAGAGGGAAGGGTCATGGACTTGAGTCTAGACCCCATCCCACACACACACACACACACACACACCCCTCAGTCTCAATCTGACGCTCGATTAGCGTTCGATTTTGTGGGCTTTTCAGTCGCGTTGCAGATCTAACCGAAAGAATAACCCAAATACCTCAACGTCTGCTTCTGGTCCCTGTAAAAACATAGTTAGAGCGGGGAGATGTACGGCGCGGTCGCACACACACACACACACACACACTGTAATTGGTTGGATCAGTGGGAAGGGGAATTTGAGACAAGCCAGAGCAATTTGAGGGGATGACAAGATATTGTGAGGAGCTGAAGAGAGGAACGGCAGCAGGTGAAAATGATTTGCCCGAGTTTTCCCTTGGTAGACTCCGGGGCTGCCTCTGCCTGTCAATACCCTTACACACACACACACACACACACACACACACACATATATATATACATACTGTATACACACCCAGAGACTGTTATTATATATATTTGTGGTGGCTCTAGAGCTCAACACACTGAAACTTGAGAAAACATACGCAACTTGACGAAACAGGAAATTTGACACAATGAAATTAAACTCAATTCACGCATTTGCTGTACAGACTGTATATAGGCTGTGTTTTCAGTATTTCTGTTTATTTCAACACAAGCTGGCATGAAAATACAAAAAAATGTTCACGTTTTACGTTTTAGCATATTAATATGAAGTATCAACTGCTTGTGATTCAGTTTGAAAATACAAGCATCAGTATTGGCTTCAAAACACAGTGGTCTAACCTTACACACACACACACACACACACACACACACAATGGCTTGCCAATGTCGGTTTGCGGTTGCTTTCATCCGTCAGAGCGACTCGAGTGGAGGGATATAAAGAGAGACAAGCAGGATCACCTGCTGTAGCTCACCTCACTCTGGCTCCCGCATCCCTCCTTTCCTGTCTCCTCGTCGCCGTGACAACAGACCAAACAGGGCTATGCCACACTGCTGCCAAACAAGCTCTGGCCCTATGATATCATATCCGGATCTCTTACGCCGAGAGGAGGCTGTTCCCAAAACGTCCGGGGGATTAAGCGTCATCTCTGTCACGTGATGAGAGACACAGACGCTGTAAAATATGACTTTTGTCAGCAGAGTGCCTGAAATTCGGTACACAGAAGATGCTGAGTATATAAGGGAATTATTAGTTCTTTTTATTACGTCATTTGTCCAGTGAAAACATACACCACGCACTGAATAATGCAGCGCTGTGTGGTAAACTGATAACTGATTGTACATGGAACTATACAGAATCTCTAATGACGCTATCTGCAGTCACTTTGTTACAGTAATTATCACTTGTTTCAGCTGTCAAATATTTCACTTTGGGGGGAAAATAAATCTTTTCTCACACACACACACACACACACACACACACACACACACACACACACACACACACACACACTCACACACATTGATGTTAAGCAGTGTGGCAGTGTTTCCCCTCCTTGTGAACCCTGAGCCTCTGTTCGGGGAGATGTAATGGGGTTGATGTTGGCAGGCCATCACACAGGAGCTCAGAGAGCTCTCTGCCGGCAACCGTGGATCCTTTATCACGTCTCTGCTCGAGTGTATGGGAAAAACTCTCCTGCCTCGGCACATGCATGCATTAGAGGTTTCAGCAGTGCAAAAAAAAAAGGCATACAAAGTCCTAGAAAAAATAGAAAATTATATTCTTACAGCACACATCTTTAAGTGCTTTACAAAAACAGACAGGAAGAAGTGATCCAGTGAAGTCTGGACCAGCCTTTAGACACAATATTTTTTTGGCCATTTTCCCACAATTTTCCTACATTTCCCGACATGCCTTTCAGCAGATTGCAGACAACGTGTCAGAGTTTTCTTCTACATCCACGTGGCCCTACTCACGTTTACAACTTATGAGTTCAGAATAAGCTAGATGAATGCGGTTTTGTTGTTGCCGGGGCTCAGATCTTGAGCTTCAGTGACGGGGCTGAGGCTGAAATACACAGCATCTCTTGGGGTATGTAGTAGAATCAGTTCTGCTGTTTGGCTAGAGAACTACTGGAGCATCATAATGGCTAGAAAAGCATGTGACAAGTAGCTCACATGAAATATTGCTGCAAAGTCACAACTCGGTATGACTTCATAGTCAATGCAACCTTACTGACAATTCTCATATCTTTTAAAGCTTTTGTACACTTTTTAATATTCTTTATCCCGTGAATGTAAGTCTTCAAGATATCACAAATACAGTGTAAATAGTGCCTTTATAGGTGGGGTTAGTGCCCACTGAATCCATGCGTTCAAGAGCATGTCAAACAACAAACGTTGCTCGCGATGCAAACGCAGTCTTTGTTTCCGACTAATGTGCTAAATGTGCAGTTTCAGCAGATACAGCATTGACCCTCCCCGCTGAGATTGCGTCACTGCGCTCTACATCCACATCCCTCTTTGTGTCGAACCCACCGACTTTGGGCCTTTATAATGTAGTCTTTCATGTTGTGTGTTTTGCTAACCCCGTCCACCCTGTCAATGAGATGAGGAGCACATTGTGGTTTGAAATGATTCATCATCTTAATTCCGTTGCGTTTTATATTTCAAAGTAAAATCACTTCCCTGTTATAAAAAAAAAAGAAAAAAAGGTAGCAATGCTTCTCTGTAATGGATGTGGAGTGTTTTGGAATGAAACCCTTAAAACGCTCGGTGAGAGTGAGCGCCAAAGAGCCGCACAGCAACTCCTATTCATGAGTCCAGTCCGGGAGAGCCCATTGATAAAAAGCAGGCCGCATTGAAGTAGGAGCGAGTGGAAGTGGATGAAAGGGAAAACGATGAGGTCACTGAAAGTGATTTGTGGATTTTTCTGTTACCAAACAATTTATATCCATTCAGAACAAACAAAGTTCCTAAAGGTCATCATCATATAGGACAGTACGTACATGAACTACAGTTATTCATTCTGTATGAGGACTTAAGGTAAGGTAGCAGGGCCCTCCCAAAAAAAGAAGACTTTGTGCAGTAGTTTAACACCCATTTAATGTAAATATATTTATTTGGCCAGAATACAGATGCCAAGGGTCCAGGTAGCCCTGAAACACATCCATTAAAACAGTGTGTGTTATTCTAGTCCCTCACTGCCTGAAGTCGGATAGCATCAACATCCACAGAAAAACAATAACATGCCTGGAAATTAAACAAACTAGCAAAAGTTTTATTGCACGCAAGCGTTTTTGATACGACCTCTCCCTCAGAAAAGCAGCCTATTCAACTCTGGCTCCCGGCTCACTCCCGAATTACACTCGGCGTGCGCCTGCATGGTGAAAAGCAGGACTGTTGATCTTGGTGCAAGGTGCCAAACGGTTCTATAAAGGGACTTTTGAGGGTCTTACTGGGCACAGCGCCAGTCTGCCTGTGCCCTTGGGATGCCATATTGTGCGTGTGTGTGTGTGTGAGTCTGTGTGCCCTTGGGATGGCGTAGCATGAGGAGGCGAGGTTGGAGAGTTAATGACACAGTGATGCTTTTATTTTCTCATACATTTTCTCCTGCTTTGCTTTGCTGTACTTCTGTCCATCTCCCGTGGGAGGATGAGGATCTGTCAAGTATTTAGGTAGATTCGGTCTATTCAAGTCAACAACCAGTAGTCAAGAAACAGTGTCCAAACTTTCCAAAACATAAACATAATATATGAACAATGATTTAAGGCCTACTTTAAAGCACCATCAGCATTTGTTTGATTGGTTTTTCTTTTTGTTGTTGTTGTTTGCTGACCTTAACACCCAAGTTTTGACATTTAACATAACAGTTGCCTATTTACACAGCCGGCAGAAGCAGAGCAACATTAGCCGCACAGCAACTTAGCTGTAGCGGCTAACTTAGCTCTCGTGCTAGGCGGGTATTGTAGAGTGGGTTTATCAGCAACATGAGTGTTTTTGATTAAGCAAAGAAAAAGCTGAGGGCAAAACCAAAACAATGAGCTGAAAGACACTAAAACACTCCATATAGCTAAGGGGTAACAGGCTTCATCACTACTAGTGACACCTAATCCAAGTTTTCATAGTTAAGAAAGGTGTAACTTCTAAAATAGCTTTTTATGATGGGGAGGAATTGACAAAGGAGAAAGAAGATGTAGAGAACAATAAAGAAAAACAAACAAACATGAACATGTTTAGATAGGCAGAAGACAGTCAATCTTCAGCACTATCCAGACAAGACAAGTCCTGAGACCAGACCCTTCATCCCTTCACTGAGCTGCTCACAGGCTAATGAACTTGTGAACCGCGGGGCTTCAGCAACTCCCCAAACAAGGCGGTGATTGAGCGGAACTGACGGTGACGTGCTTCACCTTCACTTAGCCTAACGGACACTTGACTGGGTCCCTGGGGCCAGCTCCTGAGGAAGGGGGTCAGTGTTTACCGTTGTTTGCCCATCACTCTGCACGGCTCCTGCAGCCCCCCCCCCACTTGCTCCCAACTCCCAGAAAGGCTTTCTAAGCCAAACAGCCGAGGCCTACAGCTCTGGTTGTTGATGTTTACTCGGCCAGTACCCTGCCTCCAGTCCATGGCAACGCAGATACCATTTTGGAGATTGGGGGGAAAATATTTTCCCAAGCAGGCTGACTCGGGGCAAAATAAACACCTCGGTCTGGGGGTGCACACGGCATCGAAAGAATCCCACCTCAGTCAAGGAAAATGGCCCTGAGAAATGGAGGTAAAGAAAGAGAAGAAAAAAAAAAAATATATATATATAGAAACATGTGAAATGATACAAAAGATATAGAATAAATGACAATGGGTAGTAACAATGGAGATATACAGATATACATATGCAAAAGGCCTTTTTGAACTGGGCTAAATCTAGTTGAAAGGTTTCTTTAGATAGCAGAGACGCATCTAACCCTTGGAAAGAAAGTGAGTGTATTTCCCAAAATGTTTCCCAAACCTTTCCCCTCATAAAGGGACAGGTGAAGCAAACTCTTTAGGTTTTCATTCCAATCGGACAGAACAGCTGGTATCCATGATAAATCCCCCCTGATGTGGTTATTAGTCAAATCTGCTGCTCCATTCTTACATCACATTGTCACATGGTTAAAATGATGCAGGATAGCTGCTTAAGCTGCAGGTGGAGTATACAAAGACCCTGGTGGCGCATTCCAAGTCTAGCTAGCGCAGGAAGCTTTACTTAACTTGGTTTTTTTTTAGCATCTTCAATCGGACAAACAAAAGTACGAAAGAAGTTCACTAAGTACTGTCGGATTAAAACCCCAGAGTGAATGATAAAGGCTGGGAAAAGGTCGTAAACCAAACACCTCGGGGGTCGAGGTCGCAGGTTCACAGGCATTAATCACAGCTGTCCGGCTAATGGCGACAGCAGCACTCGAGGCCAGGTTTGATCAGCAGAATCACATGTGACTGTTGTCCCGGGGAAGTTGTCTCCCTCAATAACAAGCGCTAAATGGGCTCTGCAGGACGAGCTGTCTCTCTCTCTCACACACACACACACACACACACACACACACACACACACACACACACACACTGACGCTTCTGTTGAGGAGAGCCTTTACTGTGTAAGCCGCTGTGTTTGTGCTATAGCTTTAAAGGGTTATTCCAATTTATTACATGTTAGGTCTTATTTACATAGTTTTGGCCATCATTTCTTTTGGCTGTGTTTGTGCACAACTGCAGCAAGTGCGACATGTTAAAGTTGACCGTGCGGCCTGTAAACTGTGTAGGATGTCTACGACAGAAAGTTTGGGTAATATCAATCTAGCAAATAACTTAACCCCTACTTAAAATCAATTTTCTGTCGCCGATGTTCTGGAAATTCTGTTTAAATTTGAAGTTTAATGGGTTTGGCTTCGTGATGACTTTTATCATGCAGAAATGGGAGTATCTAATCTGTTTTAGTCCTATTCCCTGTGATAGTTTCTGCTTCTGTTGGCTGTAACACCATGTCTGCACAGTGTCCGTGACCTCTGGCATCTCCCCAGAGTCCCATTCTCTCTCCTGTCCGTCCATCCTTCTCTTCCCCCCATTTCCTTTCCTTCTCTTTTCTCCTTTCCTCTTGACCAACGCTAAGGATATTCTAAATATGTATCTGTCCTTCATCTTTAATCAGGTGTTACCCCAGTCTCCCAATCCCTCGTAGCCTCTCTTTTTTGTGGGGCATGTCGTCCATGCCATCTTAAGAAAAAGGGATTTGGTGAAACAATATTTTAAGTCTCCCTCCTTTTCCGTCTCTCCCCTTGAGTAGTTTGAATCCCTCAATCCAAGAACAATTAGCCGTCGTGACAAAAGCAGCAGGAGGGAAAATGAAAGAAAATAAATTGATGGTGGAACGACAACATACTCTGCAGACATGGAGGTGGGGAGAAGAGCAGCAAAGGTTTATAATGGCAGAAATAAATCATGCTATGCTTGTACATGTCAGCGGGCTGTTTAAATTCAAGTCTCTTTATATCAAGCTTGAAGAAAAGTCTGCATTTGTCCCGACTCCGTTAGTGACTGAGGGGTGATTGAGGGTGAAAGGCTGGTATTGGGTTGCAGGTACAGTGCTGCAGCTCATTTAATGAAGAAAAATAATGTTATCATACAAAAATAAGAAGCTCAAACTGTGCGGTAGGCTCTGACAAATGGCAGTGACAAATGTTCACAAAACAAAGGCAGTTGGCGATGACAAGAACGCTTAGACCTTTGGAGAATGGTTTCCATCTTTTACATTCGTTTCACTGAGTTGCGGACATTTCAAGCCATTCTTTGCTTTAAACTCCGTCCAAGTTGCCTTTTAAGATCCAGACGCATTCCAAGGAATAGTGAGGCTTTCGGTCTTTCTGTGGTAACATAGTCACAAAAAAGAGCACTCGAGAAGAAACGCATGTTAAAGTCCGATTCAGTGAAAGAGTGACAAAAGCAAGCACATTGTCAAAGTCGGAAAGGTATTTTTTAAGGACTGAGAGTCTACAGCCATGCTAGCAGCTCTGTGAGGCTGTACCTAGAGACTGCTGTACTTTGAGCTAAATGCTAAAGTCAGCATGCTAACATGCTCCCAGTGACATTGCTGAATGTTAAACAGGTATAATGTTCACCACGTTCGCCATCCTATTTGTGTTAGCCTGCTAGCATTTGTATATTAGCACTAAACATAAAGTACAGCTGAGGCTAATGGGAAGGTCATTCATTTTGCTTGTATTTGGTCATCAACCCAAGTATTGGACAAATTGAGATGTTGTGCTAGCAGTAAAAAGTTGCCCGAATTAATCACAAGGCGGATATGAATGTTTGTACCACATTTTATGGAAATACATCCAATTGCTGTTGAGGAATTTCACTGAAAACCACAAATGTGAACCTCATGGGGGCGCTAGAGGACAAGTCAGTTATCACCAAAGTCAGTAGGTTTCTTCCTCTGGGCACCATGAATGTCTGTACAAAATGTCATGGCAATCCATTGAACAGTTGTTGAAATATTTCAGTTTGGACCAAAGTGGTGGACCAACAGACTGACATTACCATGCATGGAGCCAAGCGGCTAACATGCTAAAAACAGGCTAAAAATACATTTTTTAGATACATTTCAGAGTCACCATGTTATTTATTTCACTATGAAATGTCAAAGTGTTGACAACAACAAGGGTTAGTGAAGTCTGCTCAGTTGCTTGTTTAATTCTGGCAAGCATCTTTGTAAAACACAGGGAAACCCATCCTACGTTATTTGTATAATTAGCACAAAGTGGAACAGGCTAGTGGGAGCAGTGGAGGAAAACTATCATCAAAAAACTAATGAGATAATTCCTTTTTCTTCACTGAAAATTAGAGAATCATTCAAAAAGAAGCATTTGTAAAGAAACATTTGATAAAATATGTTCAGTGTCTAAGAATAATATTGTCCAACTTGTATCCAGCTGTGCTGATCGTTTGGGGTTTTTTTTGGCCAGGTTTTAAAACAGCCATGTCTCAGATGTTTGCTCGCCGTGCACAGACATTGTTTCTGGAGAGAAATGTCGTTGTTAAGTTTTCCAAATGCTATTTTTTTTTTTGCTGTGAGCACCACAAATAAAATTCGATTTAGCTCCATTGTTTTGTATCACTCAAAACCAGGACAAATGAAACCAAAACTATCTCACCCGCAAGGTACCACCAGTGGTAAGAGACGGTTTTGTAACCAACCCTTCAACATCAACAATGGCTCTGCTGCAAAAACCACATCCATGCCCTCCATGTATGGAGGATGTATGTGTACGACAGCTGATATAGTGACGAATCATTGTTGGGCCACATGCTGTAGGCTGTGTGGTTTCTGAGTATGTCTCTGTCCCCTGCTGATGCCACAAACTTTAAACTCCTATACGTTAAACTGGTGTTCCTCCTACAGAGAGGTCATTTTTTATTACTTTCTGCTAACAAGCCAAAACGCTGGCCCGCACAGGACCGGCCATTTGGAAGTTAAAAAACAGCCCATGATTAATGATCGCTGTGACATGTCTGAGTGAACCAAATGGAGTGTGCATGTAAACGCTCCCCTGCCAAAGCCTTCACCCTCACACTTATTGTAATCATTACAGGGAGAAAAAAAAATTAGAGGGGGAACTGTAATGGGTTAATTACACCACAATCGGCGGGTGTAGAAATGCAGGCCTTTTTAATTATCTCCCTCCATCATTCGACACATTTCTATTATTTTCCTTCTTTTTCAGCTCTCTGCTTTGACTGAGGTTGAGCGCCATGAAGGAAAATAGGGGGATAATTGGGTTCATCCATCTCTCTCTCTCTCTCTGAGCCCCCTCCCACCTCTCGCTCTACCTCTCCTTCCCTCTCCAACTCCCCCTCCTACAACTCGTTTTAACTCCCGCTATCTAAATATCCCCTAAACTCCTGTCCTGTTTCAGTCTTCTCCCTCCTCCCACCTCCCTCTCTCTACCCGCTACTTACCAGTTATTCTCTTCCATTCACGTGATTCGGAGGAATCGGAGGAACGGGTCCAAATAATTACTTTTCATGTTTCTTAAAGGTCCCATATTGTGAAAGTGAGAAAATGAGATTTCTTGTTTGATTATAAAACAGGTCTAGCTGCTATATAAATTCTGAGAAAGTATCAAAACACTCAGTCTACAGAGAAACGAACACAGTATTCAGAAACGGTTCCTTTAAACAAGCCGTCAGGACTTATGTAAGGCTGTGATGTCACAATTATACAGTCACCGCACTCAGCCACGCCCCCAGTCCTCTGCTCAGGACGACTCTTCAAGTTTTTGGAGGTTGTTCAGTTTGTCTAAAATGGCTTGTTTCAGACAGAGGGGGAACTGGGGGGCTGCATGGAGGGCCAGCAGAAGATAAATAAGGACTTTTTCGAACTGTGAATCATGCAAAGCTGCTCGAGTGGAGTTCCAAAATAAAGCTGAAATATAGAGCTGAAATGAGCATAACATGGGACCTTTGAGTAAAGTCGATGGTGGCTTTGCATTGTTTGACTGTTGATTTGATGCCATGTTTGCTGCCTGTGTTTATCACATGAGAGTAGTATTGGTTACGACACCCAATGGTTTGTGAAAGAGCGCTTTAAATCTTGAATTTTAAATGTATCTCTCGCTGCCATTTTTCCTCCTTGGTGGGGTAAGCATGTGTCAACACCGCTGATGGAAGTGATAGGCCGAGCCACTTGTCAATAAAGCAAAAAGTTGTGTCATCTGATTTAAAGTAACTTCAGTGTTTGTCTGGTGTCCAAATAGAGATGGTCTTTGTCCTTATCATAATAATAATATTACCAGTATGAAATTCTGTCTCCACAACAGAATTGATATCAGGACCATGGACAGGTCAATGTTCGGTAAATGATTACACATTTCTGGTTTCAATTTTGTGTTTTGTGCAGCTAGCTTGCAACTTTACTACTATTCGTTGCAAAGTAACACACAAGTGGTTGCAAGTTATGTCACAATAGTTTAAATCCCGCTGTAAAATTCGCCCTTTTGAGCCTCACATGTCTCAAAGAAACTCTTAGAGGGACTGACTGATCTGAAAACTCTCAATCTAAAGACATGACCTGCCCATGGAGATCACTCACACTCACTCACGATGAAACAAACCTTGGTGCTTTGCAATCGCACCGGTCCGACATTTGCCGAAGCTTTTAATCTCAGAACATGAATGAAGTGTCCCGTCTAAGGACAGAGAGCGGTCGGAGGGGGAAGTAGCCAGCAGCAGCGCCACGTTAGCTGATAGACATTTAGGAAAGCTGACAGGGGCTTCCCATTTACAGGTGTGTGTGTGTGTGTGTTAGCATGCATACAGCTGTTACACGGACCTTATGCACTTTCTTATTCAAATGAACACTACTTTTGCAAATAAACATTTTATTTACATTCTCGTATGTAAGTATGTTAACCTTCTGCACCGTCACAGCAGAGAAAGTGAAATTCCAGAGCTACCAGTTTGAGTGGAGCAGGGTGACGGGCAGCACCCAGGAACACGATTGATACAGAGCCATTGCTTTTCTTTTGATTTGAGACATTCGAGAACAGTTAAAAGAAAAAAAAAGCCGAAGCTTATCCACTGAAAACATGTTTTACTGGCGTGAAGCTCTCGGCGGGTGGGGGTCTGCTCGCGTGTATCATCTTTTTATATATCAAGCGTGTGGGTGTGAGTTCGAGAACCAGCCTCTGCCTGCCTGCCTGCCTGCCTGCCTGCCTCCGCCGAGTAGCAGAAACCCACTCTTGTGCCCAGTTCAGCAGAAGAAACACAATGAAAACATTCAGCTGTGCTCCTCGAGATTGTTTTTGGCCACAGGAGCCCTGTCGGAGGAAACACAAGCCCACCTCTATACCACTTTGTGTCTGCTGAAATGTATGGATTTTTTCTCCCTCTTCCTGTCTGCGGCTGAAGTTGCGTGGCGTGCCAAATGTTATCTAATTAAAACTCCACGTTATAGGGCGCAATTGCAACAGTTTTGCGCTCCCGCATAGTGACAAGGAAATGTATCTAATTGCTTAACTTTTATTATTGATACAGTATTTGATGTTTTAAGAGGGCTCTCGCCAGCGTTAGCGATGGTGACGACGGTGGAAAATGAACCTGGGCTCGGTGTTTTTCAGTCTGCTAGGCCTTGTCCTGGGCAGCGTTGTGGTCAGACCTCAGTCCATAGAAAGTGATGATTAGTTTGTCTTAGCTGACCGCTGACCAGAGGAATCCACAAGAGTTCCAGTAAGTGGGGCTTTAGACACTGAGGAGAAGATTAGTGTTTAATTTCACTGTGGACCACCTGTCTGTCTGCCCGAATCTACTCTTTCCTTCTCTTTCTCAACCTGTCTCACAGTCGGGGATCTCTCAGGCCCTAAAATCCAACAAGCATCTTGTATTTTTATGCCGTTCATGGACTTTTCTTTCAGGATATTGGTATTAACAAGCGATCTGTATCTGGCTATGAAGACGGGAACCTCCTTTTGAGGAACAAAATGTTCTCACTGTACGATAGTTCCAGTTGCCAGAAAACGTCCCGGCCTCGGTGGTAGTACTTCCCAATGGTTCCAGATCTGTCAGAGCAGGGTGTGCAGGGATAAACGTTGCTAAGTGGTCAAAAACAGACGAGGAGGTATACAGTGCCACGAGTATCAATATCAGGGTGCAGGTTTCTTCATGTTCATTAGATTTCAAAACAAAGTTATGTTGTCAGCTTCCCGACTACTTAAAAAAAAAAACTGTGAAATGAAGAGACAGTGTGTGTGAAAGTCCACTAGAGAAATCAAACTTGATTTGCTCCCTCATCGCAAACTAAAACACAAAGAAATGCCCATCAAACACTCAGAGAGGTGCTGTCTGTCACCTGTCTGACCCGTGAAGGATTAGTCCCCCTCCCCCCAGACTGATCCAGCTTGGAGCCTCATTACCTGAACCTGTCTGACTGCCTGTAGGTACGGTCCTCCACCTCGGACTGCTATTCAGGATTAATGAGAGCCAATGAAAGCAGCCCTCCTCCTCCTCACCCCCGCCTCCTGTTCTCCCCCTGCCCAGCCAAAGCAAAGGCCGGCCGTAGGCCTCATTATTAAAAGCAATGGCCAGGACTCCGGCCCTGTCTGTACAAACACGCAGCGACGGAGTTGGGAGGGAAAGGGAAACCGGCTCGCGGGGGGATGAGGTTTCAATAAACGTCAGCCAGCGTCGGCTCTGTTTGGACTGCAAATTATTGCTGGCCGATGCTCTATTATTTTACAACCAAAGATCGCTGTCGAGCGAAAGGTAGAAGGGGAGGAAAAAGAAAGAGAGAGTTGCGAGGGAGGAGGGGGAAGGAGGGAGAAAAAGAAACTCTGGAAGGGCGCCTAAGGGGAAAAAAGGGTTAGTGAATACTATAATAATCTTTAAAAATATTACTGGAGCGGCCGCAGCTTAAGCTAAGAATAGGCTGGAGAGAGCAAAATCCTTGGATGATTCCACTGTAGATAGGAGAGGTAGAGAGAGAGGAGAGGAGCAAGGAGAGAAGGAAGGAGAAGAAAAAGGGAGGGAGGGAGGAGGAGGAGAGGAGAAAACGGGAAAGCCATGTGTGAGGGTTATAAAATCAACACCTTCAGTAAACGTAACTTACAGCTGCCTCATTACTTCTGCAGGGGGAAAAAAATGCTTTTTTTTTTTTTTTTTGTGAAATTTCCTTAAAATCCAAATGTGTAATGGTCCATCACCAATATGCTCAAACAAACATTGAGGAAAATACAATGAAGGTCATCAACGAAATTCACCATCATCCATCAGGCCTGCAGCAAACATGGAGCAAACGAGCCCTCCATGCAACTCAAGCTGCGGTTGCTGCCTCTTGAGGTGGAAATGGCGTCACTCCGTAGACACCGTATGACATGTTTAACCCGGGAGAGGGCTGACAGAATCCAAATGTGGCCGACAGTACATGCAACGGGAGCAAAAACAGGTGAAGTATACAGGAGTATTACTTTTAGGCCTTTTTTATTAGAAGCTGTTGTTGGACATCTACAGTCAAAATGTTGGACTCGTCAACGCTAATTCAGTCCGTCACTGTGGAGTTGCAATGCAATATTTTGTGGAATAATAAGTATTTTCCCTTTCTGCAAAGTCTAAAGAAAAGCGGCCGAATTGCTGAGTATTGGCATTTTAATGCAATTTAAAGTTTTCCAGATATTTTCTAAGTCCCGTTGACTGAGATAGAGCAGAGATGCAGGTGCACACTGGAGTCTCTCTTTACTGTTCTTACTGCCTGTTATCTGTAATAACATTTGTACTGCACCACAGTGCACACAGACCATTTCCTGTAGCTTTTGAAATCTGAAAGAAGTCGGGAATGTCTTAAAAAAAAAAAAAAAAAGCTTAAAAAAAATCCTCTTGAGAAAGGTGCAAAAAGCCTTCTTAGTGTCACATCTTTTAGCCAAGCTAGCGTTGGCAGTCCGTCAGTCCCAACTGAAAAACCTCAGGAAGACTTTGATGGATTGTCGTGACATTTTGTGCAGACAATCATTGTCCCCAGATCTCCGTCGTCAAGTCAACATTTGAACCCGTCAACTACTCTCTTCAACTAAATACCTGCAAAACCAAACGCTGAACTAAGTTGGCGAACATGGTAAGCATTATACCATGTGGATGTTTAGCATGTCAACAGTGTCATTGTGAGCATGTCGACATTGGCGTTCGGCGCACAGGGCAGCTAGCTTAGCTGTAACTCTTAGTCCTGTTTCTTTAGTTGCTGCTTTTATGTTTGTGCATGGCACAAACTCGGACTCTCTTATCGCCATATTGGGCAAAGCCATTGTGTGAACAGTCTCTAAATGGGTTATATGAAGGATTAGATTTGAAATGATGCACAGATGCAAAAAAAACCCACCATCTATTAGCAGCTATTAACGGATCGCTCCTGAGCACACAGAGAGACTGTGTAAGCTGTCACTACTGAGCAGCTCTGACAAACTCCTTACACTCCTTTAGACACATAGTTGCAACACATCCGTGGCCCTCTTTCGGGCTGCCGTGGCCAGTGATTATTCAAGAGCTGCTGACATTGAGCAGGCATCTCTGCTGGTTAACATGTTTCTGTCTGGATGTTCACAAACTGACTTGATCCTTGCAGCACAGAGGGGAGCGTCGAAGACCTGGAAGACCGTCACACTGCATAGTTTAACCACCATATTCAAGTCTGAGTGTGTGTGTGTGAGTGTGTGTGTGTATTTGCGGTTGTAAAGATTTTAATGCATCTGTGCATGTGTGTCTTATGTCCCCACTTTCATAACACCACCCTCCTCCTAAAATAGGTTTAAAAAGTCATGAGGCTGACAGGGGAAAGCCGTTTTCTTACCTCAATAAAATTATCTTGGATTTTAGTGTTTGCCTAACACTCTTGTACCCATTTAATATTCGAGCACGCTCCTCCACTCTGGGTTAGGGAGAGGGGGGGGGGTAACTTATAATGGGCTTGGCCTCGCTGGCAATTCCTGCAGCTGAATTAAAATGCAACATTATATGGCTTGGCCAAGGTTAGTCCGTGTTAGCCGGGGCGCTGTTACGGGCACTTTTCGAGCCTCTCAATTGAGGTAATAAATTGAGTCTGATGGCTAATTTTAGGTGAAACCCAATACCTCTGGCTTAAACTACGAGCCAGAGGGGACCATTTAATCAAAATATGTCTGGCACTGCCGCCAATATAGAAACAAGCTGAGAAAAAACTGGATTTCAGAGTAAATATATATTTTACAGAAATTTGTTTTAAGGGATACTGTACCTTCTGTCAGTCAAGTGAAAAGAGTTAACAAACTGTGGGAGGTAGCAATCTGTGATTTAAAATCTCTAAATATCCACTGGGCTGATTAAAATAGTGAAAACAGCAGTTAAAATGGCAGTTAAATCTGGTAAATTTAGCAGCAGGACAACATATCTGTATGTCTGCATGCCTACTTATTCATCAGGTTTCTCATACTTTGAGTATGAAGTTTTAAGCATTCCCACTCGGACGAGGATTAGCTTCTTGAGGCTAATCCATTCGTTAATACAGTCACAGTCTACCAGAAAGAGACATTTGATTAGTTTTAACACCACCAGATAAATTGGAAACATATCTATGAAGAAATAAAACCGCCCGATCCCTGCAGCGGGATCCGTCCGACGCGTCCCCCTACACTTGCTGAATCACTCTGCGAAAGCAGGGGGGGAGGGAAAGGATCGCCAAGGTGGCGTCTGGTCGGCAGCCTTCGCAGCCTGCCAAGAGCCACATCTCGGGGGCCGCAATCAGTGACACTCACAATAAACGGGCTGATATTTAATCATTAGGCGAGGAATGCACAGCGGACGTCTCTAATCGGCTCCCGGTGGCTGCTGAGGAGTTGCACGGCACGCAGGGTGGAAGCCGTGAACTCCCTGTGTCGGCTTCGACCGTGAGCCTGCGGGGGTGTTCGGTGGCAGACCCGAGAGGGCTAACGTTGCATAGCAGGAGGCCTCGGCATGCCACTGCAATTAATGTATTGTCTTACTTAATAAGATGGAAATGTTGGAATGATTAGTGAAGACTGCGGTGTGCACTCTGGGGTCGGCGGGAGGATTAGTTACCAAAGTGCTGAGGCGCTCACTTACACCTACTGCTGAGCTGGACCGAAAGAGAAAAACATATATTCTACTGTATATACAGTATTACTGTTGGCAGTTCAAATGCTTCAGGTTAAGTTTACTGGAAGTGGGAAAAACAGCCTTGTTTTTGGCTCCATTACTTTTATCTAATTATTCCTGAATATATTTTACTCTCTCAAGACTCTTCAGTCCCGTGAACCGTCTGGCAGGTCAGTCATCAAAGGGACAATTCTGGTGATAGTCTACATATTTCTTGTTGCCATCAAGTCCCATGAAGAAAAACAAAAACCAACAACCTGATATACACTATATTGCCAAAAGTATTGGCTCACCTGCCTTGACTCGCATATGAACTTAAGTGACATCCCAGTCTTAATCCATAGGGTTTAATATGACGTCGGTCCACCCTTTGCAGCTATAACAGCTTCAACTCTTCTGGGAAGGCTTTCCACAAGGTTTAGGAGTGTGTTTATGGGAATTTTTGACCATTCTTCCAGAAGCGCATTTGTGAGGTCACACACTGATGTTGGACGAGAAGGCCTGGCTCTCAGTCTCCGCTCTAATTCATCCCAAAGGTGTTCTATCGGGTTGAGGTCAGGACTCTGTGCAGGCCAGTCAAGTTCATCAACACCAAACTCTCATCCATGTCTTTATGGACCTTGCTTTGTGCACTGGTGCACAGTCATGTTGGAACAGGAAGGGGCCATCCCCAAACTGTCCCCACAAAGTTGGGAGCATGGAATTGTCCAAAATCTCTTGGTATGCTGAAGTATTCAGAGTTCCTTTCACTGGAACTAAGGGGCCAAGCCCAGCTCCTGAAAAACAACCCCACACCATAATCCCCCCTCCACCAAACTTTACACTTGGCACAATGCAGTCAGACAAGTACCGTTCTCCTGGCAACCGCCAAACCCAGACTCGTCCATCAGATCGCCAGATGGTGAAGCGCGATTCGTCACTCCAGAGAACGCGCCTCCACTGCTCTAGAGTCCAGTGGCGGCGTGCTTTACACCACTGCATCCGACGCTTTGCATTGCACTTGGTGATGTACGGCTTGGATGCAGCTGCTCGGCCATGGAAACCCATTCCATGAAGCTCTCTACGCACTGCTCTTGAGCTAATCTGAAGGCCACATGAAGTTTGGAGGTCTGTAGCGATTGACTCTGCAGAAAGTTGGCGACCTCTGCGCACTATGCGCCTCAGCATCCACTGACCCCGCTCCGTCTTTTTACGTGGCCTACCACTTCGTGGCTGAGTTGCTGTCGTTCCCAATCGCTTCCACTTTGTTATACCACTAACAGTTGACTGTGGAATATTTAGGAGCGAGGAAATTTCACGACTGGACTTGTTGCACAGGTGGCATCCTATCACAGTCCCACGCTGGAATTCACTGAGTTCCTGAGAGCGACCCATTCTTTCACAAATGTTTGTAGAAACAGTCTGCATGCCTTGGTGCATGATTTTATACACCTGTGTTTTTGGCAATATAGTGTATGTTATTCCTCTGAGCTCCATTGTTGTCCAAAAACAGTTAAAAACACATCAGTGAGCCTCACTGTCACACTGGATGAACATGGACACTGTATTTGTGTTTCTTTTGAGTCAACATCAGATTGTCCATACATTGAATGCAGACCCCAGCAAAGTAATCACTCCTGTTTGAGTAATTCCTGAAATGCCCAATGCTCAGCTGTTTCAGGACATTGTTTAACCTTTTCCAAAACAGGTTTTTATTTGTGACTCGTTCTTAAAGATGCACGTCTTGAGCAGGATAGTATGGGCTTAGAGCTGAGGGCTGCGGACAGGCTGGGGAGGTCATAAAGTGTTGAGAGACACTTGAGAGTGAGAGTTGAGAGACACATAAAGTGTTGAGAGAGTACAATTTCCCCCCCGGGGATCAATAAAGTATTTCTGATTCTGATTCTGAGACAGACCAACCCTGGGCTTGTTTTGGTCTTTTAATGGGACTTGAGGACAATAAGCAAAATATAAAACATCACTTTTTTTTTTTTTTTTTTTTTTTAAAGTCCTGTTTTGCAGAAAGCCATTAGTCTAAATTTGAATTAAGAGCCCACAGTTTATAAAAAAAAGAGTCGTATCTTACCAGCTAGTGCATTATAAAGATGGATCAAGGTACAGAATGAAGAAATAAAGCATTTGGAAGCATGTATAGTATGAAGGGATATAACTATGATATGTATAATATGAACATAAACTGGTATGCAGAATGTACAGTGTGTACAGTACAGTGGGCCAAAAACAGGCAGATATTAGAATTTACTGTGTACGTGATGTTGTCAAACTATGAAACTATACGGGAATCTAATTGGATTAAAATCTTTTTGAACACCTTTTTTTTCCTTTCCTTTCTTTATGTAGTGTAGTAACACAGTGACCATGAGAGGAACTGCATTCCAAACCTGCCCAATTACAGCTTGGTAAGTGGGTCATAAATTGTCAGTCTGCAGTGCTGAGATATAGGGCAGTAAAGGTTTGACATATCAGCTGGCAAAGCAGTTAAAATCTTGAACCCTAATTACACCACGCAAGCATAAATTAACATCCAACGCCTGCTAATATGTCGTGCAGCTCATTTAGATTTGAAATAGGCAACAGAGGAGAGCAACAGAGCTAAACTGTGCACTGAACTGAGTGCAGCGCCCCCTGCAACTACAGCCACAGCATCCACACCGTTGTGTCACACTCCATGGCAATATAATTTGACAGTAATTATATTTTGCGTACCTTCATGGGACAATCAAATTATTACCAAGCTCTTTAAGGTAAATGCTCCCGCGGCAAACAAAACAAGAAGAGGCCGGGTGATTTTTTTTGTGAGAAAATATTTCCCCGGTGAAGAAATTAGCCGCCATCGAGTGTTCATAATTTGTTTTTTATTTTCTCCCTAAACATTTATAATCACATCCAGAGGTGTGTGTGTGTGTGTGTGTGTGTGTGTGTGTGTGTGTGTGTGTGTCAGAGCAGCTGCCCCCCTATTGTTGCAAGAGCAGGGTCAAGTGTTTCGTCACTCATGCCCACATCAGTTAACAGGACTGCCACGCACACACACACACACACACACACACACACACACACACACACACACACACACACACATATACATGAGCAGGTTCATTGGCAAATGACAGTGGGGTTTTATTTAGATTTTTTATTTAGTTTTATTATTCAAGAAAGTTGATAAAGATTATATTTATATCCAGTGTCTTTTTAGATTGTTCTCCCCTCTCTTTGTTATCACTGTATATCAATGCAATGTAAACTGAATGGATATGTTACAGCGCAGTGAGCTGAGGTGTGGGCCATATTGATGGATATTACGCATTTAAATCCATCACACACTCCTTGCATGTCGTGCCCTCTTTTTCTTTTTTCTCTTTTGCCTCTAATATCAAACTGAACAAGAATTCATTCAAGTCCTCCACAAGCATTTATCCTGCATTTCTTCTTCCTCGTCTTTATGTTTATATTGTTCCTGTGTGTATTCTGCCCGGAAAGGTTAGACATTTTGGAAAGATGAGAAGATTGAAGCTACTGTCATGTCTGTAGGACATATTTGAAGCTACCGCCAGCAGCCAGTTAGCTTAGCTTAGCGTAAGGACTGGGTACAGGGGGAAACAGCTAGCCTGGCTCTGTCTGAAGGTAACAAAACTAACTCACTAACTCACACACAGTATATCTTTGTTTCATCTGAAAAAAACAACATGTAAAAACAATAGCTTTCTTGAACTTTGTGTTGACTTTGCAGAGTTTATTTTGTCAAAGTGAGATTGCCAGGCAGCACAGGAAAGTTACTGTGCCCAGCCAAGAAATAGTCCGGAACATACCCCACCATAAAACCAGAAAGTGTTGTTTTTACATTTTGGGTTTTTGTATTAATTAGTGAGGTTTTGACAAAGCCAGGCTAGCTGTTTTGCCCCGTGTCCAGTCTTTATGCTAAGCTAAGCTAACTGGCTGCCGGCGGTAGCTTAATATTTAGCACATATACATGAGAGTGGTATCAATATTCTTACATAACTCTCAGCAAGAAAGCGCCCAAACTTGTTTCACTAAAATGTCAAATTCCTCCTTTTTTTATGTATTTGAACAAGTATTTACAACTTGTTGTGGAGCCCTTGGTGCCCAGGTTTTTGAAAGTGCAATACGATGTAATTTACTTGCTTTTACCAATATTATATTTTGATGCTGCATCTGTTTGCTTTTGTCTCAACAACTGGGATCAACAGTTCTTCTGGATGCAACACAACAGATCAAAAATGAATCAAATACAATAAAACGGAATAAAACCTTGATCTTCCCGGAAAAAAAAAGTGCATCTCTCTCTTGAAAGTATTTGACAGCGAGCCTCCCACTGTCTTGTATATTTATATGTCGAGTTGATGTGCTGATCTTTATGGAAAACATGAAGAGATTATTGGAGGGAGGCGAATCAAAGTGACACTAGTGACACACACTCAAGCCAACCAATATACACTACAGCAACCGCAAGCTGGAGTCCCTCAGGCTGTGGTGAGTTTATGGCTTCTTGTGACGTAGAAAAGCCAGCGGCTCCTTAGTGTTTCTTTGCTCCTGATTGACTTTTAATTGATTTCTCATAGAAGTGCGGTTCATTCTTGTCATTGAGACGGAGTTTTTTGGGTTTTTAATTTGCAGATCTCCTGATTTATCCCCCGAGTCTGTGATTATTACAATTATGTGGCTTTTGTAATTGGTGGATATCGAGTTGATGTTTTTTTGGGGGAAAACATTACTTTGAAGCAGTGAATGCTGCCAGGGACAATGAGGCCGTCCCGGGTGGGGTTTGATACATGGGCACCCTTGCGGTTGAACCAGCATGTATGTATGTGTTTGTCTCATGCACAGCGTGGGCACGTTTGTTCACATTTCTGCGTCCCGTACGTCCACAGTGTGCGTGCCGACCACAGCGCCACCGCTGCCTCGCTGTCTGCTCGCCAGTGTAATGCGTGTTTATGTTTACTTAAGTGTGTGTGTGTGTGTTTAAGGGCCGACTGTGATGTGGAGCACCTGCCCTCTCCGCCCAGTCATGCCGCTGTGTGGCTGCTACTGAGCTGGAACCTTCCGGATGACATCATCAAACGGTGACAAGGCAGACAGGTCAGGGCGCCTGTGGTTGTTGCCGGAAAAGGCTACTCCCCAAAGTGTGTGTGTGTGTGTTTTGTGTACACACACACACACACACACACCATTTTTTTTAAATATTGATTTTCATATTGACTCGATCTCATCAACAGGTTCTGTCTTATAGTGTGTTCAGTTTTAACACATAGCGTGTTTCACCTACACAACAACTACTGCAGTACGCAACAACGGTGTGCATTTGTGCCTGTGCTGAGTTTGCGTGACTGCTCAGACTCTGACTGATCCAGAAACTTTGAGCTGACGTGTCTTTGCCTCAATTACAGCTCTCCAGGGCAAATTTGTGTCTTTTCACATCTACTCACATCTTTGCATCGCACTGCCTCTTCAATTCGCTTAGCGTTCAGTATGAGCACACACTTATTTAGTCATATTGAAGCTGTAAGGTACAAGATTTTTTAAATATATCAATATTGTCAAATAATTTCTAAATTTGTTGTTATTGCAGCATTTTCAGGATATATTTCTCCTCTTAGCAGGACACCTAGCAACCACTTAGTAACACATTGGCAACCAGCCGTAATGCCCTAGCAACTGCTAGAAACTCTTTAGCCAACCACACAGCAATTCTTTAGAAACGTCATAGCAACTGCCAGGAACGCCCCAGCAACCACGACTTAATGCACTATCAACCGCTAGAAACTCCAAAACAACCATCAAGCAATTGCCATAGCAACCACCTGGAATGTCCTAGCGACGACCTGTTACTGCCTTAGCATCTGTACAGAACATGCTAGCAACCATGTAGCAACCTAGTGGATAAAGTTAAAATGGATTTTTCCCTTAACCTTTGAGTTTTCCCGCCGTCTGCGTCCTTTTTTTTTTTGTTGCTGTGGAAGAACAGCGCCCCCTTCCTTGTCTGGTGTGATAAAGCCACCCAGCAGCTTTTCCACGAAATCCAACATGATAGCTAACAATTTAAAATTCAAAAGAACAAGCCTCAACAAGCTGCTAAGTAATCGTTTTGGTTTCTCATTTGCTAAATACAATATATTTCCTGATTTTCTCAATAGTTATGTAGTTTTATTCATGTCGGATGTTTGTACGCATGCACATTCTGATTTCACTATGCAATGTATTTAATTCAGTCAGTGCTTTATAAAACAAAAAGTAAACAAAGAGAGAAAGAAACAGGATTTTAGCAGCCATGTATCTTCCTAAAATAAAAAAAAAATCTACCGCCTGCTAAGTTTCTAAACTTCAGCTCTCATGAAATGCTTTCTTAAATATTCTGCGTGACTGCTCTTTGTTTGCTCTTTTTAGTTTTACCCTGGAGTATGCATGTGTTGGTCTGTCTAGACCACAGAGGACAGGTTAGTGAGGCTATATTCTTTTTCCATTTGCAGATTTGGAGGATATTATGGCCTCCTTCCACCTGCAAAAACCAAACTCAAGTGCTCCTCCGCCTACCTGCTATTTGTCAGGATCTGTGTAATTGCCAGTGTCTATCCCTCGTTCCCCATCTCATATCCTGAGCACAACATTTTCCCAGATTTACCCACTGGCTTTGCTCAAAAAAAAAAATAATAAAACACTCTAATTTCACTGCACGGAAAAAGAAGTGGCAGGAAGATGCTGCCAGGGTGCAAAAGAGACAAAATATCTCCCGTCCTGCGTGCCACCACGTAATGATCTAATCAAATCATTTTGCTGTGTGCAGGAGTCGCCGCATGGCCGTCCCAAACAAAATAGCCCCAGAATGCACTGCAGGACCCCCCCCCCCCCCCGAAAAAAAATGGTATCTGCGTTTCAGCGAGAGCCCCCCTCGCAGAAACAGTTTTGATTCAGGAGCATTCCTATTTCAGGAGCTTTAAATGTTAAGTAAAGAAACATTATGAGAGGAGGGCTGAATGGAAAGCTGTGTGTGTGGATGTGCATGCATGTGGATTAGAGGAAGCCGAGCAGAGTGTGTGTGTGTGTGTGTGTGTGTGTGTGATTTGGACATACACCTCTAAGCACACCTAAGTGTATCTAGCCAAATGTTTTTATATGGTTCCATGACGGGGGAGAGAGTGTGTCTAACAAAGGAGACTATTTCGATGGGGCCGGTCAGTGAAGGAGCGCTGGACTCATAATGACATAGAAAACAAACAGTGGTGAATGGGCACATGGTCCCTCCGTAACCACAGGGCCCTTAACGGGAAGAGCCTGTCCAGCAGTGCGCAGCCCAGCTCCAGCACTACAGGAAGACCCAGGCGCCAAGGAGTTAAAGCACACCTACTGTGTGTGTGTGTGTGTGTGTGTGTGTGTGTGTGTGTGTGTGTGTGTGTGTGTGTGTGTGTGTGTGTGTGCGTACAGTGTGTGACACGCAGATCAGCTGCACATATGCCAGCGATGTGGACACACTCGCGTGCACACATGGCGCTCACGCACGGTCAAGAAGGTACATATTAACATACAAATACACACATTCACACTCCCGCTCTGTCTCGCACGCACACACACACACACACACACACACACACACACACAGCCACACAGCCACAGGGGAGACTTCCCAATCAACCACCAGCAACAATATTATTCTGCCATTCACTGTCGTGGGCGTGATTGATGAAGCCGAGGGAAGGCTCGGACTCCAGATCCCGACGTGGAGCTCCCATGTAGAATAACACCGCGCAGACAATGCTCATGTTAGACTCAGATTGTTGCTACATGTACAATTTAAAGGCCAGAAAATACCAAGCTGTGCCCATGTGTTCCAAGCGCACGCCTTGGTGACATGTTTGGCCATGTAGGAGAAGTGTTTCAATGGGATTTAGCTAAGTTCGAGTTCGAGTGCTGCCTTTTGTATGTCTGTACATTGTGGGAGTGCTCAGCATTGAGCATATAATTCATAATTGAAATTGTTTGGAATTGTTTGATCAAAATGGAGTTTGGCCCCGAAAACTGTGTGAAATGTATTCTTCCCTGAAGGAGGCTAAGGTGTGGCATCTTGCCACTATATTTGGAAACAGGATAATATGTTGGAATTGAAGAATAGGATTGGCTTCATCTGTTATATCCGAAAATGAAATGCATTTTGATTTATTTCATCCTTTTTAAATCATTACCTAGGAAAGAAGTTCATCAGTAAAATTATATATATTTATTGTTGGAAGATGCTGAACTAATGGGAATGCTATGAAACAGTCACTTGCATTAAGAACAATGTGATGTATAGCTGGCTTTAATACATGTTTAACTTTCTTTTCGTAGGTTCAAGAACCACGTGCAGTATTTGGTTCGCATCAGTGTTGCTGTCGCCGGCCAATAAAAATGATATGGCATTGGTTGCCGCTCCGGCGTCTTGGCGGCCGTATGACTATTGAGGTTCAGCTCAAAATCACTGGCACTCTGTGTTTTTCTAGTCTTTTGAGTGTGTAGGTGTGAACACTTGGTACTTTGTCATTTTCTTTTTCTTTTTCTTTTTTTGCGCATGTTCATGGTGGCTTCCACTGCTCACGCCGTCTACCCAGTTCTGCCTCTGATAATGCAGAACACAGCGGACACACGAAGTGTATAATGCAGCGGCGTTTGGAAGAGCTTTCATGAAACACTGTTGTGCCGGAGCAGTAAAACAGAGATGTCAGTGGAAAGTAGAGGGGGATTAGTATTACATTTATTGATACCTTGCTTCAGTTTCAGATCGTGATTTCTGTTCCTACAATAGTAATGTTTTAAAGAATTGTATTTAACCCCAGGTTACATCCTACAGTGTGAAGATTTGTTTCTGATATTTGAGGATATTTTCTTCCAACTCTCGTGAGAGCAGTGAGCTGTTTAGCGTGGGTGGGGGCGTCTAAACAACAGATGAACGTGGAAACGCAGACATGTGTTAGCTTTCCGGTTTATGCCCCTCTCCGTTGGCCCACACAGATGTTTTAGAGACGCTGGATTTGGTTTTACTGCTCAGCTTTTTATTTATTTTCTTACTATGTCTGGCAGATGCACAGAGTTTTCCGCCTCGTGAGGTTCAGTGAAGACATTTCGAGGGGAAGTGCGCCTCTAAAGCGGTTGCTATTTTGAACTCTGTTTCTGTTTCTGTCACAGTAAACAATGTGCCGCAACTAATGTGAATCTTATTTTTAAATCTGCGCCGCTTCAGCTTTTAGCACATGAGCGTGGATGATAATGATAATCACACGGATGATTTAAATATTATGATTTCAATACAATACTTTCATATGTACCTAAATATTCTGAGACGAGGCCCCTTTGAGGCGCAGACACGTGCGCAGTCTCTGCTTACTGTGTCTGTGTTCTCCGGTCACTCTGCTTGTTTGCATGTTGCCATGATAACTGTCAATAGCTCTTCACCGTCGGCTCTCTCTGCCCACCCCCCCACCCCCATTTCACTCTCCCACCAGACATCCCAAAGGCCCATTCACCGCTTTGAAAACACCATAAAACAGGAAAAGCTCAAAACTTGTGCCAGGGCGTCAGCAGACGGTTTATAAGGTCACGCTGGTGACTAAGCATCAGGAAACTGTCATAGACGAGCCCTTCACGAGGTTTTTAATGGGAATTTGGTGATTTTGTGAGCAAAGATGATATCACGGGAATTCATATTATATTATCTATGCACAACATGAACTAAAAATGATGAAAGTGTAAAAACCCACGCACGTCAACACACATAAAAGATCATTTCTAGTCGTTGCCAATCACGGGCATGCTCTGCATTCTCTGCAGAGTTGAGCTAACTTGATCCTGATGGGTGAAGTAGAAATGCTGAGAAACATTTTTCACCGTAACACCTCTCTGGGGTGTCTGGACGTGCACGTGTGCTGACCGCAGCAGCTCCCCCACTTAGTTTTATTACACGGGGTCGTAATGTTCTTCCTCGCGTTGTTCTACTGCCTTTTTTTCTTTTCTTCTCTATAGTTGCACATAATACTGCCAAGGACTAATTGGCATAGTTACATATTCTCCAACTGTATCTGCTTTGGCCTGCGTGTGTGTGTGTGTGTGTGTGTGTGTGTGTGTGTGTGTGTGTGTGTGTGTGTGTGTGTGTGTGTGTGTGTGTGTGTGTGTGTGTGTGTGTGTGTAAAACCAGACACAAACCAGCCGAGAGAGAGAGAGACGGGTTGCTTTGGCAGAGTGTCTGGTTCATGCCCCCACTGACCGCAAGTAGCCGAGATATATCGGCAGTCCCTGTGCATGATGGGATACCGCGCTGGCAATAAACAGAAACAGAGGAAATCTGAAATGAGGTGACTGAGACTTTTTATGACTTGTCCTCTTCACAATGCAGAGGTCTGCAGCCGATTGGCCAGCCCAAACTCAAACATAATATAACCTGCCACATGTTGTAGGTATGCTGTCTACCTTACTGCAGCTGGAAAACAAGAACACACACTGAGGTCTTGCCTGGGGAAGCTGCTCTGCCTTTTGATCGATATTGTCTCCAAGGTTAATGAGAAGTCCTCCCCTCCTCCCATGTTGTTGTTGTTGTTCATCTATCTTTTTTTCATTGGCCCAGGAAACATGGCCTGAATCAGAGAGGAGAGTTGATGATGATGAGCTCTATTCATCCTGCGAGTGATGACATGTTTGGTACCATAACCTCAATAACTCACTCCCCTGTGTGTGTGTGTGTGTGTGTGTGTGTGTGTGTGTGTGTGTGTGTGTGTGTGTGTGTGCCTACATCAGAGTAAGCGAGCGTGTGTCCCTCCTGTTGATCATCTTTCCACAGTCCCAGACAATATACTGTGCTTACACGTCGTTCTTATCGTTAGCTTCTTGTACAGAAGTTGCTTACCTTTTTTTTTTTTTCTCCCAAAAAATGCTTGGCTGGATTCTGATTTAGGGGTACATTAGGGATAAAGTCAGAGAATTACATGACATGCTGTTTTCACAGTGTTTATCCAAGCCATCTTTCAGTGCTCGGATTAGCATGGGTGGCCACAGCAGGAAAGGAACCCATTACAAGGGATAGCTATAGGCAAATAAATTATTGATAAAAAAAAAAAATAAAAAAAAGGGCCAAAGAAAATAAAATATTGCAACAGTTAAATGTTTTTTATGTCACTGACTTATGGTTTAATAAAAGGCTGAGATCATCCCAATATATCAGTGCAACTCTGCGCTTTTTACCGTTGCATTTATATTCTCTGTGTCACTTCCTGGGATCTTGAAGACATTAGGACTGGATCTTCACCCCCGCTGCTCTCATCCTCATGTTCCCCCATGCTCTTTGATTTGGTTCTGGCTCTGATGTCAATGAGCTTGATTTGGAAGGGAATAACTGAGGTCACCCTGTGAACTTGAACTGGATCCACTGATACTGTTTGGATAGGTGCACAGTAGGCCTTGAGAGACATACGGGAGCAGCTGTAACCATCACTTTTTATTGCACGCCTACGGAGCCACCGCTGTACTTTGGCTTGGTCCTCGAGAAGTATTGGGGGGGGGGGGGGGGGGTGATTGAAAGATGAATTTATACAAATATTTCCTCAGAGCCAGAGCTGCTCTGAGGGCAGAAATAAGTTCATTGGTAAAACCGTAAAACGAAAATAGATATAAATGTACTGTGTATAGACCAGACCGGCACATACAGCTACTTCATAAAACATCATGCCCCTTTTGGGGGTATAGAAAAGATCCTGTAGATATCAATGCAATGCAATTGTCAATACAATTTTGACAAGATGTTATGTTACTGTATGATTCCTGCAGCCTCCCACTCAAGCTAGCTAGCTGTCCATCAATAGTGACTGTCACTAGCATCATTCAGTTATTTACTACACTAACAGTGGATATTCATGTATCTTATATGCCTCAAATCAGGATTTGTATGTTTATTTGTTTTACTACCTGCTACACAACAAGCTTTTCCGCATTTCCTGTTTCTCTCGTTACGCCCCAAAAGGGGGCGTGGTCTTGGCACTGGTCTATAGACAAGTCAAGACTTGACTTTCAATTCATTACAATTAAATTAATGATAAAAGCTACACACATATTATTAATAACAATGTGTATATTGTTATTATGGCTACTGTTGCACTGTCAGCTAGGCTAACAGGCAAAAGCTGCTAACTTACACAGTATGGCTAGACTGCATTTTCTCAACAGGACAATATCAACTTACCTACATACAACCTAATGTTTACCATGTCTTCTCTTGTCTATTTTCTTTCTTTAGGCTTCATTCTGGCATTACTTAACCAGAAAAAAAAACATCTTTGCAACCATTCGTACAGTATTTAAGCTAATGACAACCGTCTCTATCTCAGAAACCTTTTTTCAAAGGGTTAGGGTTACGTTAAGTTAAATTCTTTTCAGGGGTCATGATTTGCAAGAACAAAAAACAGGAGAAACTAGTAAAATAGTCTGGAGCAGTTCCATGCAATGTCAAAAGTTGAGTCAAAGTGTGCGTTCGTGCCATTTACAGACTGCACAGCAGACATTTTCATGCACACATACACCTCAGCACTTGTATTAATAAAGTTCAATCTTTTATTTTCTAGCTTGTGCACTGGCCTGCAGTGATGCTGTATTGGCCTGGTCGTTTGTTTAAACGAAAGAAGCTACAAGATCATTTACATCACGAAGCTGTGAAAACCTATTTTGCTTAAAGACTTCATCATTGATTGCCTTTCAGTAGAAAACTGTTTCAAGTGCTAATCAGTAACAGATGTTGCTTTGCTCATTTTGTCAACCTTAATCCATCCAGTTCAGGGATGCTCGAGGTCAAAGTATGTCACTTTACCCCGAAACGTTTTTTTCCAGCATGGACTCAAACTAGCAACTCTGCAGCCACAGCCTTGACTCTCCGCCCATTAGGCCACCGCTCGTCTCTTTGTTCTCTCCAGGATGTTCCTGCTCGGAGCTGCTTGTTGGCCCACTCAGCCAAAACTTTAAGCCACTGTGACAGTTACTGGCAACAGAGAGCAGCAGCCCTGCGTGAGTTATAGAAGATCACCACATGTGTGATCCCGCCGAGCATGAGTTATGCTCCCACTGCCTCCTGTTGTCTTTTGATCGCCGATTTATCGCAGAGTGTTTTGTGTCGGCCTTGCCTTCTGACACGCTGAGCAGAAAACTGAGGGTCAGATTATGTGAAGATATTTTTATGTTGCCTCTTGGATATTGCTGAATAGTGCTCTGCTGATTGGTTGATGTGGGGCAGGGTGGAGCTATTTATATTTTATAGCATGTAGAATTATGTGAGTAATTCTGGCGCATACAGATTTCTATGAATTTGTTACATTAATTCACCTTTTGCCAAACCAACAATTGTCCAGTCATATCATAGCAACCGTAACTAGAAACAGTGTCAGGCTTTAGATTTTACTCTTCACATGTTGAAGCAGTGTGCATCGGGTAAGAGTTGAGATGGTGGTGTTTTTTTTATTAACTTTCCAAAACCAAGTACACAAGTGTAATAGTGTAAGGAATGGTGAGTGAATGAGTGTTTATCTGCTCTGATGTGAGCTGCAAATGCCAGCATGCCCGGCTAACTAGCTTACCTACTGTAGTAACCTAGTTTCACTTTCCAAAGGCAAGTGGCATGTCATTAGCAAACTACTGATTATTATTATGTGGGGTTATAGATTATGTTAGATTATGCCTGTTCAGGATGGGAGCATCTGCAGCGGGGGAGCCAAGTATAATATATATTTAAAGTGACGATAGCCGCTCCAGAAAAACCTGACCTACGTATTAAGTTTGGCAACATCCTGTCTTAACCTGTCTTTTAGCGCTAGATCATGTATGCCATCATCTGCATATTTCAAAACCTTTAACAAAAATCAGCTAGTGACATTTAAAAAGTCATGGGGTATGCATCGTTGTAGCATCAGAAAGAGCGTAGCAAACTGTCACTTGGCAAACCAGGCTTCTGTTTTCATTGAAAGCACCTTGAAACGAATGTCTAGACCGACTAAAGTGACCGATAGACTCACCGAGATCTGTTCACACACGCTCAACGGGTGGTGCTATTGTCCTCTTGTCCTTTGGCCACAGTTTCCCCAGATGTTGTAGCTATGAACAGAGGGAAAAACTTAACAGTCAGGGTAGCTCTGATGAGTCACCAGCCTAATGGACCATGGTATGAAACCTGATATGGGCTGCGTCTGCCTTGAGTGGGCAGTTTAGTGAAAACATTGTCATTACTACAACCTGAGGCCTCCCAGGCCAGGACCTCATGCGGTGAACCGTGTGCCAAGAAACGAAAGAGAGGAGAGGGAGAGGACAGGCCGAACATGATACAATCGGGGACGGAGGGAGAGTCCGGTGTCAGACAGCGAGAGCAGGGAGGAGGGAGAGTGAGCGGGCCAAAGTCTTTGTTTTATCTGGAGCGAACAAGATACTTGCATCATAGCAGCTCTCCAAGAATAATGTCAAAACCTGATGACTCAAAGAGAAAATAGAGAGTTGATGAAAATAAAGCTTAGCCTGTCTCGCCTGGTTAGCGCTCAAACTTGGGAGCTGAGTGCCAAAGTGGCTTTTGGACAACAGCTATGTTTGCATATCATTATCTTTGTTTGCATGTTGTTTTAAATGTTTATTTGCTGCAAATTGAAGTCGGCTACCAGAATAATGGATGCAGACTGTGTAAAATACTCTCAGTTATAATGCAGCCAGTGGCACAGTATATCGCAGGTGACAGCTGCCACTCAGCATTTTGCATCTGACCACAGTTCAGAAAAGAACTCTGTTGACCGGACAAAACCTGTGTGTGTGTGTGTGTGTACAGTATGAGCATGCATTTCACTCTTCACTGTGTATTTGTTGAAATGCTAACGTTATTCAAAGTCCTCAAGACGAACTAGCGGAAAAAAATCAACCTTTGCTGCCTTTTCAGCCAGCAGCACTTACTGCAGTACTTCGTCAGCTGAAAATTAGTTTTTCTATTTAAGCATACATTGGCTCAAGTGTTAAACACACAAAAAACTGTGTCTGCAGACTCTCTGTAAGACATGCATGAAAGGAAATAACCATGAACATTAACTTTATAGACATATATTTATATATATATATATGTACAATAGGGTTCACGTTTGTTTGCTTTATTTTAGCGTCCTCCTCTTTTGTCCAGCAGTCCAGCATTATTTTGACTTGGCTCTGGAGGAGAGGAACCTTGAGAATTCCTAGACACTGTCCTGTCTTGGCAAATCAAAAGGGCAGAGGTGTCCGCTGTCCTGTGGATGTGTCCTCCAACAGGCTTATGTGTACAAGGAAATCTCCAGTGGGGTGGGGGTGAAGCAGTTCAGCCGTCGTGACTGCAAACAGTAGAGGGCTGAGCATCTCTCCCAAGAGAAACGATCGCTATCATGTGGCCTGTCAAAGGCTATTACCATCCACATCTGCTATATTCTCCTACCATGGGCTTCCCTGCCCCCCCCCCCCACTTGACTTTGGAAATAATGCAACAAGAGTATTTAGGGATGCACTTGGACTAAATGAGCAAAATTTCCATCAGAACTGCAGTTAAACAACATCACTAGTGCTCACAATGGCTGACACATACTTGTAGCATGTATAAGGGCACAAGCATATATAATCATACAGAATAATCTGGCAGTAAACAGGGTCAGGGTCTTGTTCATGTTGGTTTAATCCTTGGCACTTGGCAACAACCCCCCCCCCCCCCCCCCCACCACCACCACCACCACAGAGGTGTAGCCTGGATTTATAACTGGGGCTAGCTTGCAGTGGAAAGTCTGCCTTTTCACCCCGAGGGTCACAAGCAGTACCATGTCATCGCCCCCCTCCCCGCCCCAAACAGGCTCTGCTTCATGTCTCCCCAGTATGCCACTGCATACAGACTGAGACAGTGTGTGAATGTGTGTGTGTGTGTGTCGCCCCTTGGTTTGGGGACACGCACAAACACACCCATACAGGGAGCCCTATAGCACCATCACTTTCTGCCTCTATCGCCCTGACGACTGCAGACAGTAATATTTAAAAAAAAAAAACGTGTATGTGTTTGAAACAAAGGAAAGGTCAGGAAATTGGTTAGTGGAGACTAAACAGTCTGTTTATTTGTTTTTCTTATGGCCTACTGTCATTAAACAGCTGATCATATCTAACCTCAACTAACTTGATGCTCTGTGTACATTAAAATTGTGTGTTTCACTATCGAATCAAGAGATACGCAGGCAACCTGCCACGCGGTGTGAATATTAGGCGGAGCTGGCCTGGTAGGAGCACAACTCACTGCAGGATACTTTATCCAGGCACGAAGGAAAGATGTTTGCTGCATGATAGCAAGGAAATACCCTTGATGTTGGGCAGAGCAGGAGTTCATGCTCATTTTCTGGAAGCCATACATTTAAAGAGACTAACAATCATTAAAACCTCTGCCTGCAGAGCTCCTCCGTGGAGCTGCTTCCAGTGCAGGCTCTGCTCTCCGAGCAGCACCACTGTCTGAACAGGAAATGCACACTAAAAATACAAAACAAAATCGTGTAGACACTTTCTCCTTCATTTTATTTAATATGTGTTAATATTCATTCTTTGGGTCTTGAGTTCTTTGCCCACATCTGGAATTACAGTTGAAAGTCTCCATCAGCAAGGTGTGAGATTCATGTAAGGTGACTGATCAGTAATGTTCCCACACACGTGCAGCGTTTACACTTAAGTTATGCGTGTAATGTTCGAGAGAGAGAGACCACCAGTTGGTGTAGGACAGATATTGAACAGGTTGGGGTGAAGCTGAGTATGAATGTTATGGATGAGGTAGAGGAGACATTACAGTCTCTGTGAGGCACACTTTCTTGTCTTGTCTTTTTTTTGATTGATGGTGTTATTGTCTAGATTTTTTGGTTCTTCCTTCAGCTTCATCTCTTTTCCCGCTTGGATACTCCGGGAAGTTCTTCTTCTTTGTCTACGTCTTCCTCATCTCTTTTCCTCTTTCTGGATACTCCAGGAAGTGGGTCCTGCTCTTCCTCTGCGACCACATCATCTTCATCGATGTCCCCACTTATAATGCTGCTGACGTCACTATCAAAGCAGCTGTCGCTGTCGCTGTCTGCGGACTCTTCCCACCACCTGAAACTGCTGCTGTCTTCATCCTCATCATCCTCCTCTTGAAACCGCAGCCTGAACCCACCGGGCAGTGGGTCTTCTTGTTCGACGCGCCGGTGGATTCCCACATGATCCCCAACACCTGGACCACTATACTCAACATTATGATGGTTAATGTTGACATTGTTCATGTTGGTCTCAGGGTGGGCTGGACCATCACCATCAGCCATATCGCGCTGCTGGGGGATGTTCCTGTCCGCTGGTCCAATGACTCCGAATACTGGTTGCCTGAAGAAGATGAAGATGTTTTGCGCCACAACGCGCCCGTCCCCTTGTCCGTTCATCCTAACCTGGAGGATTCCACGAGTGTATAGACTGAGCACAAGGCAGCTGGTCTGTAAATCTACAGAGCCGTTACAAACTTGTAGTTGAAAGAAAGATGCGTATTATATGCGATGCGAGATATTTCTCTTCTCTGGAAAGTGTGTGTGTGTGTGTGTGTGTGTGTGTCTGTGAACTGAGAATTATATTGTATTTTGCTATGATGTCATCAGAACTTCCAAAAGAGAATTCTATTCTATTTGATGCATCAAAAGCGGAACTGTTCAAATGAAAAAAAATCTTCAAAACTTTATTGGCATGAATGTTAAAGTGCAGCAACTCCTTCAAATTCTGCTACAACCCTCCCGCCCAGCATATTTATACGTCACTACGAAGTTCTGTTGCTTCTATAATAACATTCGAAAATCTTAAGTGCATCAGCAGGCCATGCATAAAAATGTCTACCACCCATAGTAAGAGTTGCCCCCTCACCTTCCCTACCTTTCATTGGGTTATTTAAGAGCAATTGAAAAACAGAAATAGCTACAATGACATTATAGATAGATGGCATTTAGCTAATTGGTTACAAGTACATTACTATAATATACAATGGTTGGTAGTATGGCCAATTTCAGTGTCAAATCAACAGATGTGATGACTTGACAGCTGCAAAACAAACACCTGTATCTGCCTCCACCTTTCAAAGTAGCTCACAGCCACAACGTTCATAAAAGAGGTTTTAAAGGTAAAGCAGAAGGCTAATTGTGGCTGGGTGAGCTACTGATTTTCCACCAAGACTATTAGTCTCAGAAAAATAATTAATGATAGCTTGTAAAGTTATCAAAAGTGCCCCCCCCCCCCTTTCTTTCATATCTGAAAATGTCAAAAGTGACAGATTGTGTGCAGACTGTCATTCACGTCACTGTTAAACTGTACTGTAAAGATTTGAGTGTCACTGGTGTATTATGGAGACTTTGGTATTTTTATCTTTTTCTGTTGTCAAAAGTTGAGGGTGAGGCACAAATTACAGTCCATGGTTGAATTTCTGTACTGGTGTGCGATTCATCTTGAATTTTGGTTATTAATAATATTGAATCTAAAACAATTAGTTGATCAGTCAATCGACAGAAAATTGGCAGCACATTTTAAACATCTTTAATAATCTTAAATGTGAGAATTTGCTGTTTTTTTAAAGTGAATATATAAAAAAGCCATTTGAAGATGTCGTCATGGGCTCTGACATAATTTCCATTAACAAAGAAAATAATGGGCAGATTAATCGATAGTGAAAATAATTGTTAGCTGCGGCCCTGATTAATCAACTAGTCTATATTGCAATATATTATAATATATATGTCTACGTAGCACGTAATGCGGGTATCTACGCCAGTGTAGCAACATATTTCAATTCAATAATTCTACTAGCAACAGAATTTCATTTACACATGCTATTGATTTATTCTGTCAATATCGGACGTAAACTCCGTCCATAAAGCCAAGCGACATCAATTCATAGAAACACATAAAGCTTGAAAGCCTAAAGATTGAACAACTGGAGCTTAATCCTCTCTTTCTGTCTTTTTCAAAAAAACACATATTGTCATTCATAGTTTCCCTTTGAAGAAAAACGTTCTACGGCATTTTATTTTCAGAAAATAAATGTGGTTTTAACTTCCACTATGGTAGTAGTCATCAAATATCCACAGTGGTCAGTTTTTCATAGTAAATTAAGCTGAATGCATTAATTAGCCTCTTTTTTATGTTGTAAGCCTCAGCGTCTTATTATGGACACCCTGAGCGTAATTGCCTTTTAAAATGACAAATAGCCTCCCCACATGTGTAGCATTCGGTAATTTGCGTGTTTTAGATTTACACATATTGATAGCAGTAGCTATTTTGACAGCGAACATGTACAACAGCCATGCATTCAGACTTTTTTGGATACCGCAAATCAGTCAAGACAATCACCAAGCATAGTGTGTTGCAAACCAAACTGAGGGTTGTTTGAGTAAATCAAGCCTAGTAGAGTAGAAGACTTGTGCGCCAGAGTCATTATGTTCAACCATGTGAGATTCAAGAGAGCAAGAGCGTAAATGACCACACAGCAAAAGAAAAAAAAAAACTGTGGAAAACCCACAATGGCTACAACAAAGTGTGAACAGCAGCGAGGGAGTCGGTGGTCGGAGAGAATGCACCTGAGGCGATGAGTAAAAACCAATGTTCTCACTTCTGATGTCATAGGCGAAGAAGTCGGCCCACCTCTTTCCTGTCCTGGCACCTGGAGGACGCCCGGGGGAGCAAGACGTCAGCGTCACCGCGGGCCGTCCACCGCCGTCACCATCATCATCGTCTGTGGAAGGTAAAGTCCATATACCTTTCATCCATCCATTTTTACCTACTTGGGACGAGTGATTTGGTGCCCGCCTCTCCCTACCTGTTTCCCTGACCCCTTGTTTTCGTTCTTTGAGTCTCTCCCGTACTCCACACCGAGCATTAATACACGCCTTAGCAACACCGCGTGCCGTTTCAAGTGCTTCTTTTCCTCTGTTTATTTTTGTTCTGTAGAACTGCTGTGTCAAAGGCTTCGTCTCATATTTTATTACTGAAACCCGCTGCAGCAGATGACTGCAGAGTGCAGCGAGTTTGAATCCAACACTAAAGATGCTAAACTAATTTTACAAACAGCCAAAGCTAAAAAAAAACTATCCTTTTCCTCACTTCCGAAACACATTCAGAGCAGCACAGTCGTGTGTTTCTTGCTATTCATATAAACTGGCAAAGTACGCACTTCATTTTCTGTTTTTACTTAATTTTCTTCCTTCCTATATTGATGGGATTTCACCTCCCCACTTATCCTCCCTGTCTCACCACAGCCATTCTCTATTCGGGTTATAGAGCTTGGATTAGACAAGGCAGGATTTACACACACAGGAAAGATAAGGGGACATTTTTATGGCACAGCCACTATTTCAGAGGTGTGTATGAGAGTCGAAGAACCATTTTTAGACTGCAGACATGGCTGGAAAATTGGTGTAAGCTACTAAAAACTGGGTTGTAACATTTTAAGGCCTGGTGGCTTTTCACGGAAACACCTCCCCATACAGAAAATATACCATATTAATCATGTAGCTATTAGCATGGTTGTCCATAGCGCAGGCGGGGGGCTCACATTGTATATAATACTCTATTCAGTCACAGATTTGTAGGTCTTTGACTCAAATTGTCACCAAACTGAAATGTCCAGTCTTGTCTAAAATGATTTCTGCATTCAAAGAGCATAATAATAATTCAATATTCTGAATATTTAAAAAAAACAAAAACAAACATCACCAGTGTTATTGCAAAAGATTACGATTAGGAAGCGCAGTAAAGAGAGTTTTGTTTTTTAACTTTGTACAGAGCCAGACTAGCTGTCTCCCTCTGCCTCTAGTCTTTATGCTAAGCTAAGCTAATCGCATGCTGTCTCTAACTCCATATTTAGCGTACAGGCATGACATTGGTATCAAATCCTGTCGTCTAACTCTTGTTAGGAAAGTCAACATGTGTACTTCAGAAAATATAACTATTCCGTTTGGCATGTTAAGGCTGGCACTGGGACATTGGCTGCAGAGGTTTTGAGTGCGATCTCAAAGGTTTTGAATTCCAGGAACCTTCTGATCAACAGCCCTGTAGTATCAACCAAATGTAGCTTTATCAGAGTCATTTTGTAGCACCTTTACAATGCCCGTTACAAAATCTGCGGTCCGAAAAACAATCTACTAGATCCTGGGTTGGTACCAGTCGTAGGCAGGAGTTCCCCGGTGGTTCACCGTGCGTGTTGGTGACCTGCTGTCCTGTTTGGTAATGGTGTCAGTGGGACACAGAGTCCTCTGTGCAGCAGCAGCACACTGGCCTGTTGTGACTGAGGCTAGTTAAACAGAGGCCCTGTATGCCCCTTCATGAGTGGCACGTGTGTCTCTGCTGCTAAATATAGCAACAACAATGGCACTGGGAAATGCCTGTTTAGAAAAAAAAACCTGACCTCAGATGATATCGGCTTACAGCTCATGAATAAAGCTCAGAGAAATGTAACTTTCCATCGATGGTCGAGAGGCTGAATACTAAGGAGGATTGTTTGCTGGCGCTATTCATTTGTTTCATCCCTTCATGTGTGATTATTTAGATCCATAGGTGTAGGCACAGGAGGACATTTATGACAGGAAAGAGTGGAACTCTGGTGTTTTTCTCAGCCGGCAGTGGCAATGAATTGACATGTATTTCCATGAAAACAGTGAAGATTGTTATTTTAACTTGTTTTTCAGAAGACACACAAATCCACTTGAAATAATTAGCGTATTTATTTTCCATTACTTCACAAAACGTGACTCTTTGTTAAACCCATATTCAAGTGGTCTGCGTATAGCAACCTGTAAGGGACGTGCTGCTTTATCTGTGCCAAAAGCACCAATCAGTGTGGGTCAGCACAATGCAACATGTTGACCCTCCAAATCCTCCCACTGACCGGGGAGAACCACTGGAACGATCCCTGGTGAGATATATCACAGCTCTAGAACCTTGGTCCTCAAAATGCTCCCGTGCATATTGGTCTGGACGTCCGCGCACCTCCCTGGTGGTCCGCTCAGCTGACAGACAGCGATTAAATCATCATCGTCAGTCGGTATCCTGATAGGGCCAGCCGCCGTTAAGAAAATGGCACGCTCCTCGATGAGAGGATCTGTCTGTGGCAGGAAAGCTTTGGGGGGTGGGGAGGATTGTAGAACCTCAGGCAGTGAACTGCAGCTACAGAATGACCGTCTCACTCTCCAGAGGCCTTCATTTACCCGGGGGGCTGTGGAGTGATATATTGAATAAAAGAAAATAGATTTGAACATGTTTTTAATCTGGCAGTGACGTATAATAGCCTTACAAGGGGCAAACTAATATTATCACTTCACATTAATAATGATTGACACCTCAGGGAGTTGGCAACAACGCCTCTAAGCCCAAAGCATTTACAAAACAATGACTTTTCAATGATAAGTTTACAATATTCCAACAAAACATACTGTTGTTAACTTGTTTAATATCTTGTGATGTTTAGATTATTTACTAATCCTTCACTTTTGTAATATAAGAGTTGGAAGCAGTAGTGAGATCTTTTACTTCAGTAAGTTCTACATTCGTAATTAAATAGAACTGCCGAGGTATTTGTCCCTATCTGAGTGTCATATTATTATATATATATTGGATTATTGCTCATGCGATAACATGTAAGCAGCATTTTAATGCTGTAGCTGGTCATGGTTATTTAAACTACTTTATATATTTGTTTGGTAGTTTAAGCTATCTAAACAATAGCTGATGATATGTATTATTTTATCAGCTTTTAAAAAAAAACCTAATAACTACAACTGTTAAGGAAATGTAATGGAGTAAAAAGTTCAAATTTTCTCTGTAAAATGTGGTGAAATACAAGTAGGAAGTAGTACGTGGCGGAGTACCAGTGCCTGACAATTGTACAGCACTTGAGTATATTTACTTTCCTACCTTCCACCAATGACTATTTTTATTGACAAGTAATCAATGGATTATTAGAAAATCAATTAATTTCACATTTACAGTCTGGGGGAGATAAATCTGAGGGTCCACAAAATGATTGATTATGGTGATTATTTTTGCCTTTTTCTTTCCCCTTCAGGCTAAAATAACCCTTCAAATGAAACAATCTGAAAACCCAAACCAAAAAGGTTGAGGACCACTGGTCTAATGACAGTTCACAAGAGGTTTCATACTAATATGAATACATGAATATGTTTGAAGCTGAATCTGGCACATGTGATATTTCCACCTGATAAATGGCCAATAGTTTGAGGTAATGACCACATAAGGAAACATACTGTTGTAAGATCAATGTACTGTAGATCCTTAATATGTATACAAAATACACTGCGATGCATCTTTAGAAATCCTTTCCACACACAAAAAATGACACCTGATATTACCAAATATGGCTAGTGAATCTCTGTTCTCGCTATTTTGATCCAACAAGCAGGATTTATTTACATTTCAGCCCTGTGGGTAACTCCCAGCCCTCCCCAGCCTCTTAAGCGTCTTGTTATCTCTGTTAGGCGTGTTTGGCCAAGAGTGTGAGAGCTGGATGCTGTATGGGCGTCTTGTTCTGCGTGTTTGCTTTGCACCACTGGAGTGGCGAGAAGATGGATGAGTCTTTCAGTGCCGATAACTCTGGCTTGTGCCGCCATTAGCTACCAAGCGGGCCAGCACCCCCCTGTGATCCCTCTTCATCACAAATGGACTGGAAAATCAAAAGATTGTGAAGCTGTCAGGAGGGGACCACTTCTACATTCGGTCCAACCATGATGGGTTGGTACCCGGCCCGTCTTAGTACCTCTCAGTCTCTGTCTTCTCTCGCTCTCTTTCCTTTCTCTCACTCTCTTTCACACACACACACACACACACACACCGTCTCTGTTTAGAAGAAACACACAGAAAGGCAGGAAGGCAGTGTTCCTAGATCCGTCAGAGCTAATTTGTCCGTGCAGTTTGCCAACAACACAAGGATTTAGACAACGAGGGAAATTATGTCGAAGTAAACATGCCCGCTTGCATGTAAACTCATCAGCACTCGCGACGCGTTCCAAATAATTCCGTCTCATTTTCTGAGACGAAGTGGAGGAAAATGCTTTGCGATGCCGTCGGGGTTTAAGTTGCGGACTGTATAAGTTTGCGTCATGGTTCCCCGACTGCGGCGCTGCACGCGTCATGAGCAAGAAGAGCTGGAATATTTCCTTCCAGCAGTCATGGGAATCTTAATATTCACAATCCAGCTTTCTGATTGTACCAACTCTGCTAAGCTTGTTTTTTTGCACAACAGCCAAACATTAAACATTTTAGCCCCTTGATTAGAGCTGAACGCTCCATCGACGTGATTAGGCAAGACGAACGTTGTGTTGTAAAGGGATATTAATTGGGCTGATAAATTTCAATAAACATAATTTTTTTTGCAATGGTTCCCCAGTGATCATGAAAAGCCAAAATACTAGAACAAAGTACTGCAACACCAGTCCCAGCATGGGGTCAAGGTGTCATGCTTGGAAAAACCTCTGGAACAGAATTCAAACCATCAGGGGAAACTGAAACGCTCATGAAACCCCTAATAAATAATTTATGGTAAGTCAGTAGCTTATTGAAAATATAATGAAGTCATATCTTCTTCTCCATCATGATGGCAATGAATGACCCAGTATCCGCCAATATTATTGCTCCCAGTTGCTTTGTTTGAAAGAGGGTTCATGGGCATCCCCTGCAAAATGAGTAGCTTTAAATGTGAAACTCTCTTAAGCTTGTGTTAACCATAGGCCCTATTTCAGACATCTAACCAGAAACCCATTCAAGAAACCCACTGACTTCTAGACGAGGGAACTGGAGGTGCTAACTAGTTTCCGGGTTTTAGGACTCATTCCTGTAACACTCAGTGTTAGACAGACAATACCATTTCCCTGACCTGATGACTTCTCTGTACTTGTGCTGCTGCACTATGTTTTAGCAATATCCCATAATTGTTACTTTTGGCCACAGTGGCTGCTATTCAGCAAAAGCTACATAGTCTTGCATTTACTTTTGCAAAGAGACAGCTTTGGGTATTGTTTTTGCTACATGTCTGGTTTTCACTTAATCTTCAGGTATATCCAAAAAGACCTTCCAGGCAAAGATACCTTCCAAACACCACTCGTACATTTAAAACCAGAGAGGATGGTCTTGAGGCATGCTACAACTATAATGAACTTCTTGACCCCTGCATAAACTCACCTGATTCATTGTATGCAGTCATGATTCAATTTTGTTCCAAACCTAACAGCTAACAATCATAATTTAATGTACATCTATTTGAGGCTCCTTTTATATATAAATAAATAAATAAATTAAAACTTTAGGACCTCCTGTGCTATAGTATCAATTACTGCATATTTTAAGAGCTTAGTGGTAGGTAAAGCCCAATGAACAAATATTTGCCGTGTCCATGCAAACATTTCCCCCTGTGTTTAATCGTTAGGGAGAACAGCAGACCTGTGTAGGTGTCCTTCAGTGAATCTCGGCGCTACGTAAACACTTGCGGTGGAAGGTGTTTACTCGAATCTCCAGCAGACGTGTGCTCAGGCGTCCACGGAACAACTTAAATGTGTGGGTTGCACGGCCAATTTGACCTTCTTGAGAACTTGTGGCGAGTGTGTGTTTGTAACCTATCTGTTACAAACACGAGAGTGAAAATGCTGCTGGGAATTAGAGGAGTTCGGAATGGCCGAGGTCCTCCTCCCTCCTGCCTGAAAGTGCCTTTTGTTTGTTGCATGCAGAGGGTAAAGGTCAGCAGGCAACGTACACATGCATCCAGGAATCATTTTACATACAGAGCCAAAACAGGCTACCAGTAGAAGGAAATCAGCCACATATCTCAATGGAGTTTTGTTCTATGATGGTCTAAGTAACATTTCAGAGGGTTTAATACTTATCACAGAAAAGAAAAATGACTCCACGTACATTGTTTGTTTTAGAGTCGTTGATCTGGAAAGCTATATATATTTGACTGTTTCCTTCATTCACTCTGAATAAAAAACATCAGCTGAATGCCTTAAATGTAAATGTGAAACCCAAGTATTGTCTTTCCTAGCAGGACGTCTGCAGGAGGAAAGCAGCCTCTCACAGGAGAGCTGTGTCAGCCTAATAATGCTACTATATCCGAAGATGGATATGGACATTAAAATTCAGAGGAACGTTGGTGCCAAGGTTCTCTCGAGACCATCCTCCGCTGGTGCTAATACACATTCATGTATGCAGGGAGACATTTAGAAGAACATGCTTACAGATGTGTGTATTACATTACTTGTGTGGAACTTCCTTAATGGCAATCATTACTTAGCCCCGACCTTTATCTACCCTCAAACCTTGACCCATACCGAGCCCTGTCTGAGACTGAGTCATCAATTGTGTGGAAGACCATTCCGGATGCATCCCTTTGCACAATGTATGGATGCGTGTTTTTTATTGGAGGTGGGGAAGATTACCAGGTGAACATTTGCCAAACCAGTTTCCAACCTCACCCTTGAAGCGCTTCCTCTTGTAGCGATACAATTACTGTTTGTTTGGGGCAGTAGACGTCTTATTCCAGAATACAGAGTGAGTTGAAGAAGATGCCACGCTTGAATATACCTCAACAAGCCACGCAAAAGTGAGATTTCTACTTTATTGGAAGTTCTTGGAAGTGCATTTTGATTATTTGCCAAACTTCAAGAAGGCAGGTCTTACCTAATATGAGCCTGTCGGAGGGCAGACACAAGAGCGTGGAGTGTCTTTTGTTGATGGATAATGAACGATAACCCTCATCCCTGAAGTATCTTTTGGTTTAGTTTCTGTCTGTGTCTGTTTGTTAACCTTAACGAGCTGAAACCAACGCCAAGCTCTCTCTGCTTAGCTAACCATATCGGCTGCTAGCTGTAGCCTCTTATATAGCGTACAAGTGTCTTTCCCAAATGTTGAACTATTCCTTTAACCACCAAGATTTGTACTGAACGTCACACTGATACTTGGAGGGAAAAAAATCTGATTTTACCTTCAACTGTTGTTCTGTGTAGCTGTGTGTACTTTGATTCAGGCAGTACACAGTGATGCAAGCAGAATGGAAGTCTACTGAGCCCACTGATTTACATCTGACCCCCTCTACTCCCCCTTTCTCTCCCTGGGCCTATAGATTTACATTAGCCTTTCTGTGGAGAGGAGGAGGAAGCAGACTGAAACATGGCACAGGAACCGGTTTACAGGGTCACTATCTATTTACGATGATCTACTTTGAATCCCAATGGAAAGGATGGATATACATTTAGCCCCACATGTACATGCAGGAGGGGAGCTGTTGACATACATCTCTTGGAATTTACTGCGTGAGATGCTTCAACGTCATAAAAGCAAAGTCACAATTCGGCATGACACCGCTCCCTGTGGCCAGAGATCAACGTTGAGGCCAGTTCAAACAGCCTATTAATTCAGCCCAATTCAAAGTGATTGAACGAGTGGTGCATAGTCTCCCATTCAGTTTCACACTCTTAACACCCATCCCAGGCCGGTGCTGCATTTGACGTACCATGTTTGACAGCGCAGAGGCTGTTTTATTTCAAAATATTTGCTCAATAATTCAGAGACAGATGTGAGTCGTATTCCCATAGATTTGATTTCACGCAACTCGACATAAAAGCTTGCCCCCCCCCCCCTGCTCATAAAACGCACCAGTAAGCTGAGTCTGCTGTGGGTACGTTATTTTGCACATGGAAGGAGGGATACATTTCAGATTGTTATCAAGGATTGTCCAAAGACTACACATGCCTTCACTGCTATACTGGGGTCTTGGCACGTCAGTATATTTGCACAGTTCTTCGTCCGCACCGACAGACTTATGGAGTCAGTCACACTATTACATTTCAGGTGCTTGTATGCCAATAAAAATGTTGTATTCGTGTCTTCTTGTGCATGCTGATTTGGCACTTCCAGTTACCCAGTTACAGACTTGTGCAGCAGATCGTTTTGTTTTTTTTGTTTCTTTTTTAGTGCACATGCCCAAGGACTTGTCAAGATGTTATACCAAAACATGCTCGACCAGATGGAAAGAGAGGGATTATGCTGTTTGAGTTTGTAGTCCGACCGGATGTGTCTTTGAACTACAGAGAAGCAAACTACCTATTTTAATAACAATATTTTTATGTTTTGAACTATTATTTGCGAACTATTATTGATACATCATTCACACTGCATGACTCAGACTTGTTTTTCTTGACTTTCTTTTCTTGCCTTTCACTGCATTCTCCAGCCTGTAGGCATTTTGTCCAGCAGGTGAGCAGTTTTATATAATCACACTGAACTCTGGAAGAGAAGGTGCAGCAGTGCAGAATGTGGGCGTCTTTAGCTCAGAACAGGTCATCCACTGATCGCAAGCTGTTTTTGCATTTTTCATAACAAATTAACTGATACTTACCCCTTTTTTTTTTAAATCTAATACACTTTAACAGACACTTCCACTCCTTTTAGTACATTTAAGCTCATGTCAGTGCTTAGATGACATTCAGACTGGCTTTACAAGGGGGGGGCCAACAAAGAGGGCTTCGGACAAAAAAAGGCATCTGGCAAAACAGTTTTACCTGGCTCAACTTCCGGCGCTGCATTGGCCAATAAAATGCAGTGCTCATTCAAGATGGATTACTTCGTAACATGAGCGTCATATTCCTAGTGGTGACCTTGCGGTCGTTGCAACGAAAGACAACATGAAATAGTATTTGTTTGCGTGTACCTTCCAGCGTACTGTGTGTCCATGTGACAGTGCTCCACTCCACCTGACCAGGAAAGTGATGTCACCCTCTTAAAACCAGACGCGTGGTATACCCAAGGCCGCATGACAGCTTTATATGTCAGCTCTACCTGCCAGGTTTGGCCAAAAGACTTGTTGCTTTAACACAGGGTGTATACAGTTCATATCAAATTCCCCTTCTGAGCTTTGAGTTATATTGCCAAAAGGAAGCCAAAATAATTCAAAGAAATCTATAAAAGAAGTTTATTTTGACAAATGCTGCAACACAATATCCTCGGGCCTTCCAGACAATAGCGCAATCGGATCATTTGATATCTGAAATACACAATTCCAGAGAGGCGTTTGGCAAACGGGCTGCATATTATTGGGTGAAGGTAGTGGATAAGAGTTTTTTTGGTGGCAACCGGCTGGCAGGTTTATTAGGTGCGATGTAATTCGATATCCAAAGTGTCCCGGGAGCTGATGTGGCTTGTGTCAGGGCCCTGGTTGATTCATTGAGATCCCATATAAGCCAAGAAATAAAAAAGAAAAAAACAACCTCCTCCTAACCTGATGCCTTCAGCCTCCTGTCACCACAAAGCCAAAAACGTTGATATGTTGAGAGATTACATCAACGTTTACCCCGATATCAAATGTCAAATAAAAGAGGACATTAATTAGATTTACTTGCAGAATCTAATGTAATGCTGTCATCTTGAAGACATGCCTACGTTTGAGTACAGTTAATCTTTATTTTACTGCCCTACAATTGTGACTTGTGCCATTTGGTCTGATTGAAATTCAAAAATATGTCCTCTTCCTTCACACCCATAGGCTGTAGTTTCTCGACATCCACAGGTGTCCTGAGGATTATTGTAAAGCTTCAGTTTGGGTTTTTTAAGCAAATTCCGGCAACTGTGTCAGAAACCTCGGGGTTAACAGATCAATAACCATCATCAACCAACTTTCTTGTTCCATTGTAGTTCCAAGTCTTTCTGTCTTTCCAACCATCTTACAAATGTAACAGAGTACCAGAGATGAACATATGCATACTGCCTAATACCTCCGCAACTGCATGAGCGACTAGTTCACAACTGTGGAAGGGGGAGTGACAGCATACAGGCTTCTATTGACCCACTGCTACTGTTGTACTTCAGTCATTCCACAAAGGCAGCAAATAACAGACATTTAAAGAGTCATCTTTAGGCATCCAAGAGGAAGTTTCAGAGGAAGAAGTCAATCTGTTTAGGAAATATTAACAAAGGAATTTAAGGTTGTGAAATTTTATGTGTGCACAGATGAGATTCTAGGCAAAAAAAAAAAAAAAAAGTAAGGAGAGGGGCAGTAAAGAGTTTCTCTTTCTTTGACCCAAATCTGCCTCGTTGAGGTAAATTACATCACCAGGAAAGAGAATCCCACAAATCTTTGCCAACAGACGGACACGGACAGAACGGTCCCACCAATGGGCCGTGACGGCTGAATTCAAAGTATCTCTTTTACAGCGAGGGGAAAAAATAAATATTGCTCTTGAAGAAGCCTGGACACTTGACCATTTCAATCGAAGCACATTTTTAAGCTCTCTGATGTTGCACAAATGAACTCACAGGTCCAGGAGAGTCCCAAGAGAAGATTTTTTTGTTGTATTTTGCAGCCAAAATATCTTTCTGTTGCTAACCTTCACACAACACACTGTGAATTCACTTGCCATTTCAGTTGGCAAGTATTAGTAACTCTTAACTTTTATAACTTCACAAGGACTTTTGGGGCAGAAGAGAGTAGTTTGGGCCATAAACTTTAGGTATAACGTAGGATATGATCTTTCAGTGTTGGCAATAAGAAGGCAGAGCTGTCAGAGAACAATGACATTCAGTTGTTAAAGAGCAGAGAATTTTTCTGTGTCGAAAAGATTGAAAGTTTTTCTTATGAAGCTCTGAAGGAATTTTGGGACGTTTTGGGAAATATGCATGTATTCTTGCCGAGAGTTAGACAAGAAGATCGATACCACTTTCATATCTGTCCATTACATAGAAGCTGAAGCCAGCTGACATTGTTAGCTTAGCTTAGGATACAGCTAGCCTGGCTCTTTCCAGCGCCTTCCAGACAAGTTATGGTTTAACGGGCGGGTCATGTGCTGGACTATTTGCATGTCTTGAGTTATAAATGTCTTATAAAGGACATCACTGCACCCGGCCAAGAAGTAGTCCAACCGCCTGTGTTTTGACGCTGCAGTGTTTGTGCGGATTAAACAAAAGAGATAAAACTTATTAATTAGTGAGTTTGAGAGGTGCTTGGAAGCAGATGTGTCTTTCAGAGAGCCAGGCTTACTGTTTCCCCTTGCTTCAAGTCTTTATGCTAAGCAGGGTGCTGGCTGTAACTTCATTTTTAGCGTACAGACATGAGAGTGGTATCAATTTTCTCATCTAACTATTGGCAAGATAGCTAATGAGAGTGTTTCCCAAAATGTTGAACTATTCCTTTGATTATTATATTAGTTTTAGTTGATATAACTAAGGTCTCTAAAATGTTGTTACAGTGAAAAAATCTCTTCATCCATTTCTCTCTCACACTTCCCCCCGCCCCTCCTCCATCCTTCTCCCTAGCGTCATTTGTCAGGTTGACAAATACAACTTTTAGCTTAATGTGTCCTGTTGTCCCCAGACTGCACTAAACACCAGTCATGAAAAAGTCATTGCTAACAGCCAGACATCCTGATCCAACTCCTGTCATGGTAGATGCATTAAGCTTCCCCGGCTGCCTCCTCCTCCTCACCCCTGTGGAGAGGGAGGAGGAAGGAGATGGGGAGCGCAAACAGGAGGAGGTACGGTCGGGAGGGAGTCGAGAGAGGTGGATGGATGGGGGTAAAAGGTAGAGAGAATGAAGGAGGGCAAAGTTCTCCATGGGGGGGCGGATGCTAGAAAGGAAAAAACTGGCAAATGATGAGGATGACAGATAGTTATTGAGTGATAAAGAAGGATGAAAGAGGAGGAGAGTAAAGCAGACATGTTGGATTGGATATAATCTAAAGCAGGGGACCGCACTGGGGGGTGGGGGGTGTATTTGAGGGTACCTGAGGGACAACCTCGCAAAGCAGCCCTATGAGCATCCACAACTCCTGATGCTTCCAGCAGCTGTTCCAGTGGTGCACTCTGCATGTCTCGCTTCTGGGAAAAACATTTTCCCTCCAATTGTGGGGTCTCTCTCTGTCTCTCTCTCTCTCTCTCTCTCCCTCTCTCTCTCTCTCTCTCTGTCTCTCTCTGTCTCTCACCCATCATGGGTAAAACGTATCAAAGCAGTGTGCCGGTAGATCAGGAACACATTGGCCCACTGGGCTCACTTTGAGAAGTGATTTTTACTTTTTTTTTTCTCCCCCCTATCCTAATTTTCCTACATCTGTCTCAAGCACTCACTTTGTCATCCAGAGCTGCTGCTAATGTTGACCGGGGGGGCTTATTAAAAGAAAGTGTTAACGGAGGAGCAGTTGTCACGTTTCAAGAGCAGAGAATGGTGTTCTCATTGTGACTCGCCGTGTGAGGAATTATCAGTATTCTTCTTGTGCCGTACAGATGGGTGTTGCAGTGTTCTTCGCTGTTTGTCTGGTTTCTCTGTTGCACACCTGCCAGTCGGTCCGCTGCTCTTTCAAAGCAGGTGCTGCTATATGTGTGACGCAGCTTGACTAATGCAGTTTGTCAAAGGCCATTACAGATATTTTTTAAATGTGCTCTTTCCTATACCCTCCTCAAGGCCTTACTGAATACATTCAGTGTTTCCCCATAGGTGTTTGTTCATCTCAAGCATCATTCAGCCCTTTTGGCTTGTGACCCCTTAAAATAAAGCAACGCATACTTGTGACCCCTTAACACAGGCGATGGCCTTAGTGTGGACACGAGCTGTGAGTAGTTCAACCAAAGAGTGATTTTATTTTTTAGCATCCAGTATTTCACAAGAAAATTCAGAAAAATACTATTTTCCCCATTCTTGTCCCTTTAATCGTCTGCTGACCCCTCAGATTTATCACACCTATTTAGATGTATTTATCATTTTCTATTTATTTATTTGCCCCTTGGAGGATACTGACCCGCAGGTTGGGAACCACTGATTTAGACCATAACGAGACACTCTCCAGATCGCCAATACGGGTCAATGAGATTTTTGAGCTTGTGAAATGATGTTTAGAAATCATTTCAAAGCCTGCGGTTGTACATCACCCTTTATAAATCAGCGCAAGTAGTCTGCATGAGAAATTCTAGTTTGTGAATTGTACGAAAGACTTGTAGTGAAATATGTGAGAATTTGTAAATAGAAATTGTGTATAAATGATACTGACGGTAAGGTTACTCAAAAAAAAGATTCAAAGCAGAAACTGCTGTGTGAAGCGCCGTACTCTTCCCACACTGTGTGTGGTACTGAAAGTTACTCATGCACACACACATGAAGTTTGAATTGTGTCCCTTCCCAATCAGGGACAACATTTGTACCTCACAGCTCAAAAGACTATTGACCCTTACTTGAGCCCACACTGTTACATCTGCATTGTAGCAACCAATGATAAAGACAGTAATAGTTAATGAAAAAAAATGCAAAGATGTATTGCCAGAATACAAAAAGCCAAGAATGTGTGAAGGGTCAAGAAGGTCCTGTTTAAAAAGAACAATGAATGTGAAAGCGCCTGGGATAATAGGGGAAATACTAAACTTAACCAAACAAAGCTGCAAAAACATGACTACCAGTAAGTCTTACCTCAAGAGAAAAAAAAAGGAAAAACATAAAAAGTTATTCTTAAAGGCACAATCGTCAACTGGTGTACAGCAGCCTTTCTACCCCACTGTCCACACTGTCTGCAATAATGTGCCACATTTAATGTAGTAAAGTTCACATGGGGACCGTGTACTCTGTGTATTACAGGATGCGCACAATTGGAATATGGCCATGTGGACTACAATGTGACAGCTGGGGCGAAAAAAAGGTGTTGTAAACTAGTCGAGGACTGGTCCTTTGAGAGAAAGCAGTAAATATGAAACTCTCGAACACGTACATAAACAGTATTTAGCCTCTCTGACATCTAGCTGCCCTCCTCACAGTGACTTAGTGCAGGATAATAAGCCAGAATTCCTTGAACACTAATATTACAGGCAACAGCACTGAGTGCGAGGGTCTGAGCCATGGTGCCTCGACTACACATGGAAGAACATAGTGTGTTTGTGTGACTCAACAAGGCTGGAGAAGAGCTAGGAAAAGGAATAAGTGGACAAGAACACCTTTGTCCTAATGAACAGGTCAAACGATAGCTCGCAAAAACTACATGGAATGTTACAAAATGTTGTAGACTTTTAGGTCAGATTAAGTCCCGAGGGCATGAATGCATCTTGGGGGGGGGGGGGGGGGGGGGTTTAACTGCATTACCAACTTACTCTGGCCTGGAGAAGGGCCCGACATGATTTGGATTTGGCCCGGGAAAAGCAAGACAAATGCAATCAGATACGAGATAATGCTAACAGAGATGTATTTATGTGGTAAAGTGTAAACAAGTGTATTGAATTGCATCTGGTTCCTAGCTGGATACGAGACACTTCAAAATGACAAGTGTAAATGGGGCTGCAGGTAGAATTCTTACCCATAATCATTGGCTTTGTGATGGTAATGTGTCTTTGATAGGAGAGTCCAAAAGAGATGACAATGCAACTTTAGCAAGGGGAAGCAAAGAAAATGCAACATGGATGAGAGTAAAGGGATGGTGTCGTAGCTGTGGGTGGAGAGCAGAGAAGTAGCGCAGCACAGAGAGTGAATCAAACTGTTGACATGCCAAACACAGAACACAATAATTGGGGAGTTAGTAATTGGACGCATCCAATTTTCCTTCAAGGGGGAAATGGGTTTTGAAGAGTGGTGAGTAATAGAGGTGCACCACTGTGGGGAAAGTGGATCAGTAAAATATGAGAATCTTTCCTCCAAAGCTTTTGCCATGCTCTTCAATTAAGCCATGCTGGCACTGTTAACAACAACATGTCATCAAACTGCTACCTCAGAGATTATTGTTCTTTCCAAGGTCTCCAAATATTACAGCATAAAAAGCGAACTCCGGTAAATGTTAGGCTAAGTAACAAGCATTTTCATAACAAAGCCATGGATACTGTCATACCTTTGGCTAGTCAACAGGAGATATGACTCATAACCCATCCAGAGGGCTAATAGCTAATGACTTGTCATGGCATAATGCAAGAGATACATTGAATTAATGTTTTCCCAGACTTTAAGTCTCATAGTTGAGCATTGAGACCAATTTAGAGTTAGGATTACATGTCAGAAGCCGTGACTTTGCAACCTTCAAGGGCAGCGGTGCTGCCAGCCAACCTGACAACAGCAGCGGTCAAGCTGCTTCATGATTTCCCTGTCAGCAAGGTGAGTCAGGCCATGACTAACCAGCGAGACTAAACCACTATCGAGCGTCTGCATCTATGGCATGAGGACCAGCAGGCATGGTGTGTAGCACAGGAGTAATTCTATCTATTCCCCTCCATTCTCTGCTGTCCCAGAAACATAAGCCACTCTTTTCTGTCTGAGAGACGGAGGGTGGGGTAGTTTTGTTCCTTTGCTGGATACTGACACGAACCTGGAAGCCACAGAGTCACAGGGGCCAAATGTCTGGGACCTACCCAGTCCTCGAGGCACCCAGACTGGGGTGTGAGTGCCAAAAAGCTGCCTCGTCTGGGCTGGGTGTCTCCCAGGGGCTTGGACGGACAGGCTCAGAGATCAAGTGTGGACGGCCTAAACATGGAAGCGGGAGCCTAGATTGTAATTTTAGGTAGAATGTGGCCCAAAATTTGCCAGGTGTAGACAGATATGATGTACCCTCGATTCCTACCAAAATCATCAAAACATTGTGGATACTGATCCACTGGCATCAAATTGGACAAAACCTTGAGTAGAAATGTGGAAAAAGCTTCTTGTGGTGTTAACAGCAGCCTGTCGTCAGTCAGACTGAGGAGGACTCGGCTGTAGACTTTTCGTTCCTTTTTTTTCGTGAGGAGACAACCGCTCCACTTCGACTTCGTAAAGAACCTTTTAGCCGGGGTACTGCAGTCTGCATGGCGCTCGATTCTTAGAGGACATTTAAGAATAGCAAGAATGGAAACTTTGGAGCAGGCACTTGTTCTCTGTTCACTTTCAGTACGAAAAAGGGCCTGAGTCATGTTACTTAGATTCATACCTGCTTGAATAAGGAGATTTATGTCTTTTTTCACACTGGCTTTAAAACTGTTATTATCAATATTTTAACATTGACAATGACTACTTGAAGTGACTGACAGAATTACCAGCAACTTTCAGTTCCCATCAGCTCTACACAGTGATTTAACGTCTTTTAAATCTAATAGTTTTGGTTTTATGGCCTGAAACTTGACGGTTTTGGTAGACTGCATAACCACTTTAGTTTCACTTTTTTTTGCGTGTAACCGGGACGTGAAGCATCTTTTAAGGCTGAAAGTATGTTTTCATCCATTTTACGCGCATAACTACAATGATCGCGCGTTGGGTTCCGAGTGCCGGTGAGACGGCCGAGAGACAAATTTCTGCCTCCGCACAGTAGAGGAAAATAGACCAGAATGCCATGCAGCAACAAGGCCAGTGCCTTTTGAGAGTAAAAGTCTTTCTATGAACGCATTAAATGTCACAGATAAAACAATGCCAGAGAATTTCCTTTTAAGTAGAAACTCAGTCCCTGCACAGGAAATTGAGTGCTTTTCATTCAAAGCAGAGCAGTTTGTACTTTGAGCCGGTGTTGGTGTGTTTGTTTGTTGTTTCTAATGCCTCCACTGCCAACCACATGACAGGGAGCAGCAAGAGCCAGGCCAACCACCCAGACATGATGTGGAATTAAGCAGCTTAACCGCACCAAGCCAGCCAATCAGAAGGAGTACTAATGGGAATACATGGACCTGGGTATTTAGCTGTCACAGGGCCATCAGCGGGAGATGGAGGGGCGACCGCGCTGTGGTGCCGCAGTCTGTGATTACGCTGCGCCGCCAGAGGAAAATCAAAGCGCTGATTACACTCTGCAGCTCGCTGTGGGCCTGGCCTCACAGACTCGTGGTCAGAGTTGACTGACACTCAAATAGCAATGGAGAGAATTTACAGTTTCTGCCTTTATTTTAATGTAAAGCAGCCGTCCCAAACTGATAATCAGGGGTTCCATTTCACCGTGGGAATCCCATGAAATGTTGATACTGCGCTGCGGTGAGTTCCCATTGTGTTGTTTACACACTTCTTCCAAATCTACTGTCAACCATGCAAGACTTAAAGAGACACTAAAATCCTCTTCACACTCATCTCTGCCTCCACATTGATGGAAACACTGATTGCAGTGTTGCACAGTGTTGCATTACTCTCATAACCACATGCTGGTCAGAAGTGGCCCACGTTCAGGATGAGACAGACAGAGAAAGGGAGCCGTTTTCTTTTCCAGGGTGGTTTTGTTGTCACAGTTACTTTTTTCAGCTTCGTCCTCTCCAGTCGTTCTTCGGTACCTACTTCATCCAACCAGCTGAGGCGCAAAGTATGGCTGATGTCATCCAGCAAACATGGCATCTATTCTCATCAACTGATGTACACCCGCCTTTGGAGTTCACTTCAGAACACTACACTGCAGTGTTTCTCTTCAAAAGAGATCATATTGTTGCTCTTTGGTCTTTTTTTCCTGGCAACGTATCACTTTCCGCCTATTAGCAGTTTGACAATACAAAATATTTTCAGTGTATTTTTAAGCTTGTCTTAGGACGGGTCTAAGTCCAGGCAGGGCCAATTTTTATACTTATCAAAAACATCAGTTTCGATCCACCCTCTTAAAAAGGGAAAAAAAAGGAAACCATGATGATGTTTATTGAGTGTTAAAGGTTTGCAAGGATCTTTATGATCGTATAGTATTGTGTTTTTTTTTAATTTGCTTACACAATGAATAATTAAGATGATGATCATTGTGGCTTTCCTTTCCCGAACAGCAGAAAAAGCCATGCTAACCAAACCCTTATCATTCCCGATTCATACATACCCCTCCCAACTCCTACCACTGCTGCTGACCATCCCTCAAACGTAATCCCTCTTGACCCATCCACAGCTGGCTCGCAGCCCTGCCGCCGGCGACCTTCAACCCCTCGCCCAGCGCAGCCGCCATCTCCGACAATTATCGCCAATTGGTCAGTTATTTTCTTAGACCACTGAAATTACAGCGCCGTCAAAGCAAGCGGGCGATAAAATGTAAACGCTTCCATTCGCAGATCAGAGGCGAGGCGAGGTGTGTGCCCTCACACATGTGGGTAAACAGCCTCACGTTCACATTCTTAGAGGTAGTCCTAACTCATCCGCTCCCTTGGGATCCCAGGTTTTTTAAATGAATCATATCAAAATATAAATAATATGAAACTCATTTGACTTTACTGGTGAATTCCGTCCAGTGAAAGTAGTTGAGGGTTTTGAATATGTGAACTTCCCCTGTACTGAGGCGCTGCAGCTGACTGCAGCCCAATTAAATCCCTATACACACTTTCCACCATCAGCTCCAGATTTATGACCCTTTCCAAACAATACAGATCCCCCAACACAAGAATGATTTAGTGCTGCTATGAAACTATGATTCCTCTGAATGAGGGAAAAAGTGAGATGGACAGAATGGAAGAAACGAGAATAGAGACGTTAATGGTGGTTATTCTGTGACTTGTGTTTGACAGCGGTGATTACTGGAGTGGTGAAACAACAGCACTTACAGGAAGCTGCTGACTCTCGTCCAGGGGCTGGATCGCAGGATCAGCCGGGATTGATGTCAGGCATCGGCAGTGAATGAGGAGTTAGGAGTTAGGAGTTTGAGTCTGGGTGAAGCTCAGCGGGCAGAGCAAGGCGCTGCAGCACACGGGGTTGCTGCCGGGTTTACGATAACTAGGTGAATTCACTTGGACCCCCTAAGTCCCTTTAAATGTCCCCTTGCTGCTGCTGTCATTGGGTTACGCTGTCAGACGTCACAGCAAAGATCCACATCCAGGATACTGTACATCTGTCGGCACATCCTGTGAGTGCTGCAGGCGTCAGGGATCATAAAATGATCCAGCGCTGTGTGTCATGGACTGTTTGTGTTGCCCTCGGTCTCTCCACTCCATCTCTCTAACCCTCTGTTTGTTTGTGTCCCACAAGCACAGCTGTGCCCCCCCCCCCCCCCCCCCCCCTCTCTCTGGCTTCACTGTGCTGGACCCTCAGCTGTCCTGGGACCTCTCTCTCTCTCTCTCTCTCTCTCTCTCTCTCTCTCTCTCTCTCTCTCTCTCTCTCTCTCTCTCTCTCTCTCTCTCCCTCCCCTGGCTGCTTGTGCCTCATTCCAGATGTTTGGATGTGGATCTTTGCCCTCCAGGAGATTCAGCCTCTCCTCTTGTCTCTCTCCACCTGTGGGACTGGCGTGCTTGAGTTTTTGTCTCTCTGGTGGAGAGGAGGTGGTGTGGCTCAGGACTGTGTGACACCTGAAGTTGCTCGACGTCCTCCCGGATCTGTTCCGTTATAATCTGTTCATAAATTGGCCTGATTGTCCAAACTGTAATTTTACTCTGTTGGTCTAATCTGCGTGTCTTGGGAGAGGGACCCCTCCTCTTGCTCTTCCTTAGGTTTCTTCCATTTTTGGGGGGAGTGTTTTCTTATCAGAATCAAGGGTCTAAAGACAGAGGGTGTCGTATGCGGTACAGATTGTAAAGCCCCCTGAGGCAAATTTGTGATATTGGGCTACAGGGCCGTTTCTTGCTATATGTAGACTATGCGGTTGCATAGGCCCCCCCCCTTTTAAAATGACCGGTCTTTCTTGCCTTGTGTGTTGAGTGAAAGCACCTATATGTTAAGAATAATAAGGCTATATATATATATATATATATATATATATGTATAATCATTAAGATGCTGCAATGGATAAGGGAGCTGTATACACACAAAACATTTTGCACAGGTATTAACAGTCCACTTCCTGAATAATAGCAACATCTGATGTGTTGTAACTTGTCTGACAAGCGCTTCTTTCTCAGCAGTGTTGTGCTGTCAATTTTTTTGACATAATGATTCAGCAGGATTCTGGAAACACAGACTCAATGGCAGCAGTGCCAGTGGTTTATTTACTTATTTGCTTGTGTGTATGTGAGTGTGTGTTAGAGAGAGTGCCCTATTAGTCTGAGACTTGTCTGTGTTTATGTTGGGATGGAGCTCCTCGTGGCGCCATTTTGCTATTTACGCAACAACCTGCATTCCGTCATGTTTGTGTTTTCGCTGACAAGGCACGGCGACTGACGCACAGGAAAAACAGGTCTACGTGCCTCTGCCCTACTTATTTTCCTCCGAGTCTTCTTTCGGCACCAAAACGCGTTCGGCGGACTCAAGAGGCGAAGCCAGAGGGTCTGAGTGGTTTTTCCATGAAGGGCCAGTGGAGACTAATCCAGTCGAAGTGATGTCACCATCACAGTTCTTACCTTCCTCAGTGTCGGCCCTCTGCAAGCGTAGCCATTCTCTGAGTGATTGACAGATCCGTGATGTAAGCAGCACCTCTTACGTTTGCTTGGATATTTGCGTTGGGGATTATCTGCCAAGATGGTGTCATTTGTTTACAAAGCTCATTCCTAATACATACTGCATGCTCTGATGCTACACCAACCCCCCCCCCCCCCCCCCGTACATTCTCCATCAAACTGCTCTCCTGACATGCCGTTCAGGTGAGCAGACTGACATCTCAGTGATCATTTTAGCCACATTAGCTGTTTTTCTTCCATATCATCAGGAAGAGTTCATCTGTAAATTTCCGAAACTTTCGCCCCCTCGATTCTTTTTTTGTGTGGGGGGGTAAGAAATTTGGAATAACGTTCAGGAAACAAAACACATATCCCGCCGTTCATTTTAGCCTCCCGTTGCCGTGGCGACTGCTGCCGTTCCGGTGGATGTGCGTGCGCCCGGTGTCGCTGACTCACGCCCGTGGGGCCGCGGTCCGTGAGCCAGGCGCCAATCAAATGCAACTTGTGTGCCACTGAAACCGCCGAGTCCATGCCACCCTGGCCTTTCTCTGCAGCTGTCACGGCTTGGCAGGGGGAGAAAAACGAGAGAAAGAGAAAAGAAGTCCGAAAAAGAAAGAAATCTCCTGCTCTCTCAGGCGAGTGACAGCTCTCAGACGTTGGCAAAGAAACCAGAGAGAGAGCAAAAAAAACCCCAACAAAACACGAAAGGATGGATTTTTCATTGCTGTTCTTGTCAATAAATCAGGTCTCCGACAAGAGGTTTGCGGGAGCTTTCCTTTTTTTTTGTCATGCTGTCCCTCGCTCTCCTTCCAGAGAACAAATGAGAGGCAATGAACAGAAACAAACTGCGTCTAAATAAAGTCTGAAGGCAGAGGAAGTCAGGACGGAGGAATAACACGGGGCTTTCTCCGGCACTCACAAATCAAACCACATAAAAATTGTCCCAGGGTTTACAGTAGGAGATGTTTGACATGAGCGCTCCCCGCCCAAACACACACACACACACACACACGGATACATGAACACGCACACCCACACACAAACACACATTCATGCATGCACACCGATGCAGAGATTGCGAGCATGTCTCGCCTCAATAGCAGGAGAGTCAAACAAATTGCTAAGGTCTGTGCAAACAAGAACAATGTGTGGTAGGATTTGTTCAACCGCGCTCACACACACACACACACACACACACACACACACACACACACACACACACACACACACACAGTCCCTCCCTCTCCCTCTTCAGTTACCTTTTATTTATTCCACCAAAAGTAAAAAGTAAACCCGCCAACATCATGTACAAGGTTTATATTAACGCTAAACATGGAATAGTACGTATCATGTCATTTTTTTCCGGCCGATCATGTATAAATCTCCTGAGCGGCCTCGGAGCAGAGCGTTTCATCAAGCTTTATTTAGATGTGTCACATTCAGACCTGCAGAGGAGCGCTGGTCTACCCTGATTACCAAAAATAAACAGCGGGGGGAGAAAAAGTCTGACTCATTTGTCATTGCATCATATTGACCGGCGTTTGATGTTCTGAGGTTTGCGGATGTGAGTGAGGATTTTCCTCCGCCTTACTCAGCATCTGTACTGTAGATCCACGCCTGTCACGTCTGTCTGAGGCATATCGAACATTCAACACAATGAGGGCTGTCGATAACCAGGCAAGCCTGTAAAGGTTCCTTAGAGATTTTTAGAGAGCATTATATAATTTCCCACATGTTTTCCCTGCATTTTTTTTTCATCTCACGTTCTCTTTCTTCAGTCATTTGTTTCGTTGACATCAGTCTTTAGTGCTTGTTGTTTGTAGTTGGTTATTGTGAGATGGGTCGCACTCCCGCTACCACTGTGACAATTTTATGGAATATTCACTCGAGAGAAGCGCCGCAAGCGTCTTAATCCTTCAGCGATGCAGCCTGCGAGTACGCGGAAAAACACCCTTCGTCCTTCATATCGTCAAACTCTTCAAGCTGCCACTGTTTTTTCTAGCCGTGAAACCACTTCCTCTTGCACGCCAGATGTGAAAGAAACATGTGGATCTCGCCGTAAAGGTCCTGGCACGTCCGAATAAAGCATAAAGTTAGGGACATTAGCGTAAAAGATGCCTACGTCTGGATGATGAAAAGCCCTCACTTTTACAGCGTGATGAAGCCCAGCAATGTTGCATATTCAATGCCTGAAAAAGTTGTTGTGTTCACAGGAAATTCAAACCATTTCACATATGAAAAACACAGTTTTTGCTGTGTCGCATTCCCAGTATTTATAGCTATTAGATGTCGGCAGATTGCGGCTGTAATGACTGTTTGAGAAAGCATCATCTGGTACTATTTGTCAGCATGTGCATGGTTTCTTATCAAAGACACGGATCATGCACACGCCACGATATGGGTCACCAGTGGACCATGTGAACAGTTGGGCAAACATAGTGCAATACAAATCACCGATTGGGACGACATTACAATTGTTAAGACACTTGTCGTATGTCTTGTATATATGTCTTTGTTGATCTGAACAAGTCTGGGTTATGCTGCCATTGTTTTCTGTTTTCTTTTTTCTAAAAAACATTTTCCACTTTCTTTTGACCTGATAGCATCTAATTCTATGTGATTTCTTGAACCAATGCATTTGAATCCAGACCTAAACACAAACAAATCACCCGCTGACCTCGAGCTATTCCTTGAGACATGCACATAATTCACAGTTGACCTTTGGGGTTAACCTCGGACCCTACGAGCATTTGTCTAAGTCCTCTCTTCAGTTAGGATCAGGATCGAAGCTACATTCAGCTACATTCAGCTAAATGCTTTAATGCGAGTGTACAACACAATGCCTGCAGCCACACGGAGACTGAGAGTTATATAAAAACACTCCTTTTCAACAATATGATTTATTTCCTCGACCATAACAGATACTGTATATGTTATCTTTAAGGCAGGATCTGGATGACAGGCTTTCCTTTTACCACGGGTGGGCGGATTAATTAATTAGCATCATTAGACTCCTGACAGTGAAATGAGCCTCATTAAAGAGAATTACATGAAACACACACCAGCCAGTGCAGGCGAGGAGAGGGGGAGTGTGTGTGTGTGGGTGGGTGGGTATAGGGGTGTGAGGAAGGGGGTGTGGGATAAAAGGCAGAGAGAGAAGTAAAGAAACGGAATGATACAAACATGCAAAGTACAATAGCATCATTGGTGATTCTGTTGTTGTGATTCAAACAACTGGGCTGATTTAATGAGCCTGTCTCGTTATAGCTGCAGTCGACTCCCCATGGGGGTTTTGCCCCCTCTTGTGGAGCTCAGTCAAACTGTTTCGTTCAACAAGCTGGAGCTTGTCCAAGAGTGTTTCCACTGTCAAAATGCAGCCGAGTTCTCATGTTATACTGCACATTCAAAGAGCAATAGATCCAGTGATGTGGAATCACGAGTTTAATGCGTCCAGTGTTTCAGCACAGAGCTATGCGGAGCAGTGAGAGCCCCTCCTTAGTGAGCGAATCATTGGAGTTATTCAGAGTGATTGCTGAACATCACTCCCATCACCACTTACTCACCAAAGATCAACACTCCTGTGTTTGTCTTTCCATCCTCTGCAAGTGGGACAAAACACCTAAACACCTTCAATCGAAGTTCAAGACGCATCTATCTGTTTGCTCCCTCTCTGTATTTACCAGTGGTCCTTATTCAAACTGGGCTTCCAATGCCGGCATAGCACCAGATGCTACCAGTCCCTGTACCAAGGCCACAGCAAGCTGGAGACTAAAGGCTTTGGAAAAGAGGTGAAAGGAGAGGAGAGGAGAAGGGGGGCAGTGAGGTGAATTAGAGAGCATGGATGAGACTTGGGGAGGGCTAATGAAAAAAAAGAAAAATACTGTTGATACAGAAAGGACAGGGGGAAAAAATCAGTTGTATCCTTGCATCTCTATAAATCAACAAGCAGAGGAAATTCAAACACCTCTGGGGGAAAGTTGGCAAAGATACAAGGAGGTGAGGAGGTGGTGGCAGAAACCTTAGTGCCAACCTTGTCTCATGCTACATGCTAACAACAACAACAACAACAAGCTCGTTGACCACAGAAACCTTGCAATCCTTGTCACCCAATCAGATTCTTGTTTCTACTACTGACGTGATTTACTTTGATGAACCATGGTTCTGCCTGATGAGTACAGAATGAATGAGTCGTTGATGTCAACCGTCCACAGCTTTTCACTTTTGTAACGTGACAGACTACAGTCACCATGTTACGTCATGGGTCAGTGTAAACTAATGCCCGTGGAGCAGCAGTACGTTTTTCAGAGTGAGTCCCTGTTTTGTTTGCACCGCCAGTTGGTGGCGGTTCCACACAAAGAAGTGTAGCAATGTGCTAACAAAGGCAGCGAAGAAGAAGACTGCTAGCATGTAAACATGGATATAAACAATGCATGGTTTGATAATAAAATATTCATAAATTCAGCTTTGTAAACGTCTCATGAGGACGGAAACGCAGTAAACACTTTCCTTCGACCTGAAGGATACCCATCATGCATTTTGGTCAGAAAAAACTGAATGTAAACATAACTTGTGTTTGACAACTCCACAGGGCGCCTTTAATTTTAAATTAATGCTTGCCAAATTATGTAAACCCTTTAAAAATACTATATGTGACAGAAAAAAAAACACAGCAGCAGAAATAATTAATTTGGGCCACATTAAAGCAGCCGTCCACTACATAGATGAAATGGTGGAATGCTAAATTTGCTTAGAACAGAGCACACCAGAGTAAATTTCCCCCCAAGTGCAATGCAACATCTGTTTTTTCGGTTTGCATGGACCCTTATTGCAGCCAAAACACACACTTTCTTTTGTATTTAATATTAAACTCAAAGTTGATGAACTGTATCAAACCCTAATCCTAAATCAGAGCCCTCCCTACTTGACTTCATCACGAAACATAGTCAACATCGGGGCTCACAATCATCCTTCACCAATCCCCAGTTCTACAAGTCATTTGGCTGCATGGGGAACAGTGGAACACACTCCGTCACACACATGCACACTCAGAGGGGGCGTTGTAATTGTGCAGGGGGCCTTAATTGCATCTGATAATTGGTGGCTGTTTTAAGAAAATCTGCCCAGCTATCAGTCACCTAAATGGGGCGACGGAGGGGCCCAGTCTCACGCTCTCACGTCTGAGCAGAGGTAAAAGGGGGTGGCGGGGGGGTATGTTTTTTAAGATCCGCAGGAGTGCCGTTGGGGTCTCGTGGCTTTAACCCAGCCCGCTTCCCTGGTGGTCGGCCAAGAGCAATGGCGCGGCCTCTCGTGGGGAAGCGGATGACTCAGTGCGAGAGTGTGTGTTCCTGCGCGCTGACTCCATTCATTTTGCTCTAAACACACTCGAGCCTCAATTCCGTTGGAGCGGCACTTGAGCAGGCACTTCAGTTCTGAGTGCTTTTGTGGAAGTGGAAAGTAATGACCGCCACTACTCCTGCTACTCCCAGCAGGGACTGACTGATAGTAGTTTTTTAAAGGCTGACACCAGTATAAGCATTCAGCTGATAAATAAACTGCGCCAAATCTCATAAAAATATCACTTGACCATAATGCCAGACATATGACTTATTGTAATGTTAATAGAGGGCTAATCTGAGCCACGACAAAAAGTATTGGACTAACTCCCATTACTCGTTCTTGCTTGAAATACAAACCCAACTCTTCACCACGGCCATTTTCCCCCTTACTGTTCGCACATTTTGTCACTTTTTCAAAGCGAGCAAATGTACCCTTTGCTGCGCGGTGGCCACAGTGCTGAGGGCCCGATTCTCTCCAGTCTGCAGCTTTATGGCAAGTGCAATGGGACCAAAAGCAGCATGTATTTTAGCGCGACACTGCAGGTTTATTCTTTGTTTGTTTGTTTTTTATCGTCGTGATTAATTGATTGAGATATTTAAAAGATTTAACTCTGCAACATGCTTAAAAAAAGCATTTAAGGGTCCTGACGTCGGTGAAGTGACTCAATGGCGCCAATTAAATTCAGGCGGAAGTGGTCAGGCTATAATGGCCTGGATGCAGCGGCCTGTGGAGTGATATAATACAAATGCCTTTATCCTGGAGCGATGACACGTGTTGAGACTGTTGCCTGGATGTTAACTGTTAGAGTGTAGTGTTAGTGTGGGCAGAGCACTGAAGAGGTGCTGGCTGGCATCAGCTGTTTCATTCATCAAAGGTGTGCAAAGATGAGCATATTGACAGTTTTCGGTGTCCTGTCACCCTACCAGCAGAAAGACAGTTATGTAACAGTATTACATCAGCTTCCCAGATGGGGCTACTTAGGACAGCTACTACTGGAGCTGTCAAGTAGTAGTCAAGGACATGAAAGCGTTTGGAAATACTTGCTCTAACCTTATACCCTGCCAATAAAATGCAATCTCACCTACAAAACTGAAGCCCAAATGGAAACTATCATTTTGGTTGTCAGCACCTCCACAGTTGCTTCTCTTGGCTGGCGACTGCGTCCCTGTGTGTGTGTGTGTGTGTGTGTGTGTGTGTGTTGTACCTCGTGAGCGTGGCTCTCGCTGGCTGACCAGTGGTGGCGGCGGCGGCGGCAGCGGAGGCTGGGAGACGGGGTCCGCCGCCACATGTGGAACATCACAGTCACCGTACACGGTAGTCAGCCGTGGAGCCGGAGAGTCGCTGTCTTCTGCTCCCACAGGAACCAAACCTGGAGCGGAGAACTGGGATCTCACTGTGAGGGCCATGACTTCATGTTTTGCTCACCTCCTCCGCCTCCTCTTTCTGGTTCTCATTGACTCCATGTTCTATGACAACATCGCTCTTTCTCTCTCTAGCTTATGTGCACAGAGAAGCACAGGCCAGCTTTTTGGCCACACTCCAGTTAAGGTCTTATTTGTAGTGTCTGTCCGCTGTGCTGTTTGATAATTGTGATTTATTGTGCATATATGACCGACAGCAAAGCAAAATTAAGCCATTTTGATGCCAGAGCAACACAGTTAAAATGTAATATAGCAGTAATGATCACCTTAACCAGGTTTAAGTGGCTCCCACCTCCTCCTCCTCTCCCTTTGTCCGTTTCATTCTTCTCTGTCACAACCCCCCATCCCCTCCCTCTTTTTTTATGTACCCCCCCCCCCCCCCCCCCCCTCTCTCTCTGTGGAGCAGGTGACAGAGTGTAAGGCAGGTTATCCAAGGAGCTGGGGTCCAAAGTGACGGCATTAGTCATCTGAAGGTAAACAAACTGCAACTAATCTGGGGACTGTTGACCAGTAAATGTCCCCACAGCGGAAACATACGTGTGTGCGTCATAACTGCGGTGAGAACACCTCCACCCTCGCCCCCTCCCTCCCTACAACTCCCTGCAGTTCCACTAGTTTGGCTAATTTCAAAATGAATCGCAGCACCTCAGGAGTAATTAATGACCTAAATAATCGACTTGGTGACTGAAATGGCCTCGCCAATGCCCCCCCTCCGCCCTAATTCCACCTCTATGCCCCATCTGGAAACTCTAGCCAGGAATATGTAAATGGCAATTAATTGGAGAGCCCAATTCCTGCTTTTTTCAAAAATATTTTGAGTGAAAACACAGACGCAGTCGTGAGCGCGAGGCTAGCGTCTCCCAGGCGCGGCGCCAGATCCCCGATGCCGACTGACTAAACGATGCCGTCGTCGGTCAGCTCGGAGAATAATTCCACCTCATTACGCGGCAGGCGAGGCAGGTAGACGCAGGAATTCTTTCCAGGGAGCGACCTGGGAAAATGAAGCATTAAAAAAAACAACGTGCAGCCCCGCAACGGTCGCTCCTTCTGGAATTCATAGTCCGATGTCTGCTTTGGTCAGGTACCAGCAAGACCGCTTCGCCTCAAAAGCGCCCACCTGCTCGTTGCAGGATAATTCAAGAATATGATACACCTCCGCATAGAACCAACGCGACACATAATAACGCACATACACCCGCACTCCGTCTCCAGTCCGCCATATTTCACCTTTCTTATTTACCTTCTCTGCCTCTCTCCCCAAAGATTTATAACGTGGCAGGTACAGTTTAGTATGTGAGCAGTGAGCTGTGCAAACCACGTCATGACAACTCACGCACTGCCACACGCTAAAGCAGCATTCTCTCTCTCACACACACACACACACACACACACGTGTTGCTGACCAATCAGAGTTCAGAGGGGGTGCCGAGTAATGTAGAGCGGCCCTCGGTGCCACACAGGGCTGGGGAATGTGCTCCATTGTGTGTGTGTGTGTGTGTGTGTGTGTGTGCTGGCGTATAGCACCTTATGTGTGTTGGAGTGTGAGCGTGCATGTGTGTCTTGTGCATTTGCATGCGGTGGCATTGGTTAGTAAAGTGGGGGTGACATTGGCATCTTTGACTTCTCTTCCTCTTCTTCTCCTCTCCTTTTCAATTCTCCACTGTTCAAGTTCACACACACACAATTTGTAACATGTAAAAATGTAAGTAGAGGCAGATTGTTTTTCCGTCACTTGTATTTTGGATTTATCCATGATGAAGGGGAATAACTATGACTTACAGCCTCAACAAGAACATTTCAAGGCTGCAGTGTGTTTATTGATTATTTACTTTCATGGAACCTACACGTTTTGTATGCACCAGCTGGAGATATGGACTTCAAGTTAAAAACCGACCCAGTCAATGTCTTAAAACATGACAACAACAAAAAAAACCCACAAACACCATCTTGACAAACCTGCCTGCATTAATAATTCAACAGGGTAAACACATGAAGCAGTGTATTTGCAGTAGCTAGCTGCTTTAAACTTGTCCATGACATCACTGAAGACCTGCTGGCATCATGGCGTCATGGCCTGAACTGACACGCATGACATAAACACTGTGTGCGGTCTCAGCTAGTTGTAGGTAAATACACAGCTGAGGTGGGAAGAAGGTACAGGACATGGAAACCTTTTCTGTTTTGAAATACTTCTCACATTTCCAAATGCATCAGCCATTGTGACATATCTGTCAATTCTATTTTCAGAAACATTCATTTCAGACGGCGCAGAAGAGCCGAAAAAGTGTGTGTTTTGACAATGGGATGTGATATGGATTTTCAATATCCTCTGGCGTGACCTCAGGAAAAGTGTAAGATGCTCTGATGTGATAAAAGTTGAGGTAGAGACTGTGAAGCATGTCCGTCTCTCCCGTCGTGCCTGTACAACAAAACTACTGTAAAATCCATATGGAAGCACTATGCTGCAGCAAAACATCCCATAAACCTGCCTATGTTTCATATTTTTCCATCATCTCACACCCACACACACAACCCGTACCGCATCCCCGGGTATCCCCTCTGAGATGAAATCAATAGCTGCCTGGATTGATAAAAGACACCTAATTCAATTTATGAATTTGATCAGGCAATGTAATAAAATAGTAGCTCTCGCTCGTTGAAACCTAATTGCGTTTCATGCTCTTGCGCCTTCTCTCAAATCATCTGTGTTTGGGTTTCAACCTCCGAGCAGTCCGCTGAACTCGAGAAGAAACCGAGAGCGAGTTCTTGCTTGAAGAAACTCGACCCGGTCCACGAGTGGTCTCCCAAAACACACACACACACACACACACACACACAATCACAATTTAGTAAGCGGGCCGGCTCCTAAAGCTTTGACAGGGCTTTTAACAGCCTGATTAAAAGGTAATTAATCACTGATTTCTGGACAAAATGCATACGGTCGATATGAATCACCCTGGGGTTGACGTGTTTGGTGCAACAGCCACGGTCACACCGGGGTAAGCGATAAATATGTGGCTGAGTAAGTCAAGCAGGCAGAGTCAGGATCAAGCTGTGCCCCAGCGGACTTGTGTTCTGCAGGGTGTGTGTTACATAGACCCCTCGGTGTCTGTATAGGCTACTGACCCGTTACTGGACCCCTCTTCTACCGCCTGCTAGCATGTAGCACCAAGGTGCTGTGGGGTTGACTAACGCACACACTCACACACACACACACACACACGTGCCCTCCAGCCTCACTAACACACATGTACGTGTGGCCCCGCGCTCACACAGAACATCTTGTTAAAGTTTATGGCCAATTTTAGATGGAAAGAGATATCAGCATGGATTTTACTCGGTCTGCTGTTGATTGGGAGCCCCGTGCCTCCACCAACCCTACCTGCATATACAGTATCATCCAGTGGCACTCTACAATATCCATTTATTCATCTTAAAGAAAAAGTTTGACATGTTGGGAAATCATATTGGCTTTCTAGGCTAGGTCCATAAACCCTAATGTCTGTATTTTAAATATTAAGCCACAGCCAACTGCCGATTAGCTTAGCTTAGCAAAATACATTCAGAAAATTCTAAAAAAAAAAAAATGGATGCCGGGGGAAACAGCAAGCCTGGCTCTCTCTGAAGGTACTACCCATAAAATACTGTAACTGTAATGTTCATTAGTGAGCCAGGATAGCTGTTCCCACCTGCTTCCTGCTAAGCTAACCTGCTGATCGCTCTAGTTTCCTATTTACCATACTGACATGAGAATAGTGTCAATCTTCTTATCTAACTCTCAGCATAACAGCCAACAGCCGCATTTCCCCAAAGTATTAATGTCAAGCTGGGCAGTGACGCGCTAAACGGAGTATGAAAGTGAGGCTAGTTGTTTCCTTCACTTGGCTGGAAGAGAGATACTTGATTCACAGTTAGCTAACATTAGCTAGCAGTAACTGCCTAGACGTTCCATACCTAACAATTAAGATTGGGCAATAGAGGTAATCTTATATAACAAGACATGTACTGCTATTGTGTAATATTGATATTATGACATCCAAAATCAAGAACTTTAGTTGAAATACAATTTATAGCTGAAATAACCAGATGAGGATGGGTGTTTTTTGGCTGATCTAGTTCATCAAATAGCTGAAAAATGTACTTTATCACACAGATTGAAGGAAAGAAATCATGTAAATCCAATATTCCTTTCAGGCAGATCATCTTATTGGCTTACACAACAATAAGATGATATTTAACAATTACCTTGGCACAAACAGCATTTCACAAATCTGTATATTGTCTCTTGGTGTTTTTGTCAATTGCCCAATCTTATCAATAGTGTAAGTTGAATATTAACTGATTTTGTGTGAATCCAGCCTCAGGGGTGACTGATGGCTAATGTGTTTTGATAACATCTGGTGAGAAATTCTCCCTCCATGTAGATCTTTCTCAATGAATGATTCCATATCTGACTGCAGCCACGTAACACATACTGGCTTCTATGACCACACAAAAAAAAAAAAACAAGAAGCCGGTGCACTACACCCATCGGGAAACTGTCTGTCATGCAAGTGTATGAATCTACGTTTCCGTCTCATCGCACACATACAGCGCATATGGGTGCAGTGCGGTGATGTTGGAGGAGACGAGATGTGACCGAGAGAGGGGAGGGGGAAAATAACAGAGGAGCAGAAAAAGAGAGAGACGGGTGGCGTCGGAAAGAAGCGAGGCCTCACCAGTCCAGTGGAAGATTTCAATTAGTCATGGAAACGGGAGTGGCCCACCCTGCAGCAGTAGTGACAGACCTCACTTGTCCTCCTGACATACATTCACAAACCTCCTTCTCCTCTGCACTACAGCTGCAAGTTCTCTACCTCTGTCCATCCTTACTCCCTCCTCCCTCCTCATCTCGATCCATCTATTTGAATCCTCCATTCCCTTACTCTCTTGTTTCTGCCCTTCCCTCCTACTTTCTCTTCATAGGCTCTTACCCTCTTTCCTTTCTCTCTCCTACCATATTCTCTCAGTGACAGCTGAGCTTTGACAGCTTTATACATTTCATTTTACTCCGCCACAGCGAGAGAACAGCCGGGCATCGGGGGCCTTGTTCAAACAAACAGGAGGCCGTGTGGTTCGCCGAGGGTGGCGACACGCCATAACAAACCACCGGCTCCTGGCCGTCGCAGGCACATGGTGCGTAGGGCCCCACTACGGCGAGCGGGGGCCAAACGGGACCTGCCGCTCCGGTTTCCATGACAACCAGACAGCAACATTAGCCGCGGTGAGGTGCGGAGTGACGGCAGATGGGAGCTGATGTATTGAACCACCTGCTTGGACTGTTTGACGTGTACGAGATGGAATCACAAGAACAAAACCGGGAAGGGGAATGTCTATTTTGGTCCGAAAAATAACATGGAAGGCAAATATTAAACGAATGAGGAGCAAAATAAGAAAAGAGACAAAAGACGAAGAAATAGTGTTATGATAGGCTGCAGGGAGAGGTGTGTGCGGTCTTTAAAAACCTACAGTAATGGTATGAGTCAGGATGTGTCAAGGCTCAAGTCAAATACATCAGCAGTATGAACAAACAGCTGCAAAGCACTTAATCGGAAAAAACAGACACAGATTCGGGGTCTGCTGTGTGGTTCAGAGGAATCATTTGGGGGGCCCTGAGCTGGACAAAGGCCCTCAAACATGCCATGGATTATTGTGTCAGACTGGAGCTAGGGGATGATTGCTTAGTATCAAAACTAGGAGCAGGGGGGAACAGCTAGCCTGGCTCCTAAATTTGAAATGCTAAAACCTCTAAAGCTCACTAATTGACATGTTGTTCCTCATTTGTTTAATCCATAAACAGTGAAATGTAAAAACCAAGATTTGTGATTTTAGGGGGGTGACATACTGGAACAGTGTTTTGGCTAATTGCTAGGCTAACCGCATCCTGTCCAGCTCTGTACTTACGCCGCATTGATGTCATAATGGAGGAAATTTCCAGTTACTGACTAAATAGCATTCACGCCAACATCCAAGTATTATGAAACTCAGATATTCCCTATCCAACTTAATAATACAGAAGTGTCTAAAAGGTAAACAAATATGGATGCCTCACATCAGCCAAAGTTTGTCTTTCAAGATAAAAAATTCAAAATTGAATGCATATAGTGCAATATTGTCAACGCATAGTCGTTATTGAACCTCACATGACCAACTCTGCCATCATACAACCATCTTCAGTTGTCTGACAGCGAGGTACTCTTAAGTCATAGAACTAGTTTGGGGTAAAAACAGAAGTAAGAGAAGAGTATAGTTGGAAATTAAAACTTAAAAACCAATTGATGTTCATGGAAGAGTCTTTGAATTGTATATGAAGGCTACAAGAACCATGACTGAGGGAGAGGACAAGGCTTGACTGCAAGTAGAAAGTGAAATGTAACAAGATTTCTAAACAGTCCAAACAGTTTATGCCACGCATCTTGATAAGATCTCCCTGCTACAAATAAAAACACATTAGCAGTTTGTTTCCACAAACCTCCCTCGAAACTGCTACTCCCAGCTTGCACTTAGCAAAGACTTTCCAAGTAAGTGGCCAGATCTGCAAAAAGATTACCCAAATGACCGAAACCTTTCTCTCCACCTCTTCGATCACCTCTACCCCCATCCAACGTTAATCCGCCACTGGACTTGCAGCGCTGACTGAATGGCACCTAATGACCTCCCATGTGATGTTTTTCTTCTCTTTGTTTCTTTCATTCTTCTCTCCATCCAAATTGTAACTGACTGAGAATGATTTCTTTCTCTTTTCAAATTTTCGCAATCCCTTTCTCTCCCTTCTTTTCATTCAGAATCACTGGAATTAAGTCTAAATTTTGCACAAGTAATGCTAACATGCATACTGTACATTTTTGGGACAGGTACATTCCCTCTTTTCATTTTTAGCCTGTTAATAGTGTTCGCTCTCGGGCGTTCTGCTCTTTCTTCACTGGCTCGTCATTTGGCCTCAGTCACCATTGCATACACTACCTTAAACCTTACCATGTACCTTAAACTTTTAAGCTGCACCCAGTCTATCTTCTAACCTAGTTTTGCCTTAGTTTTAGCAGTGAATGGTGGGACAGGAATCCATAGTGAATCAGGTCAGTCAGAGATGGAGAAACTAGATTACGCACATTTCTAAACTGATTACTCAAATCAAATTAAATGGTCATTGGAGACCACAAACCTCAGGCCTTTAAAATGGAACGGGCTGTACTTGTTAGTTCTTTGTCAATGTAGAATTCATATTTATTTACATATTTACTTTGGCTGGAAGCTTTTGGAGATTCCTGCATGCTTCTAATTAAATATTTCTTAAGCATACAATTCTGGGGTAAATATTCACACAGGTAAACACATTTTTCATGGACGCCGACCAGTGTAACCTCAGTGCTGGCCTTTCACGGCAGGCCTGTCAAGCTTTGGGTTTCTTACATGTTGCAGTGATTGTAAGAGCGATACTTGGCATTAAAAAGAGGGTGGTCTTTTTTTAGCCTTCCCAAAACAAAAAACGCAAGAGCAAAAGTATAGGTTATAAGCTAAACTTTAGCATGTCCGGCTAGCAAGCCTACTACCTACAGTGGTACCTAGTTACCAAGCATTACTTCCAAGGCCAAGCGTTATCATTAACTAACTACATAGGTTCGCGTGGTTACAGGTTAGCTGAAAAAAAGTAGGTCCAGGAGCTATCAGAATTTAGGCTAACGTTAGCAGCTCTGTCTTGCACTATATTGGATTTGGGAAAGTTTACACTCCAGCAAGCCCAGGCAAACTGCAAACAAATCAGTTAGTCCTCACCCTACAAACATACAGTTTTACAGTATATAAGAGCTGCCAAACAGGGTAACTGTTAGCTTAGCTAGGTATCTACAAATGAGAAGCCTGCTTTTTCACCTCTTTTCCTCCTCAAGGACCCATTGTTTAAAAAATGACTAAGAAAAATGGTGTATCTGCCACTGTTCTCATTGTAAACTGCATTATGTGCCCAAGCGAGAACGGAAAGCGTGACAGGTGTAGCAACGGTAACTAAGGGATTCGCAGACACTCAGTCAAGAGTGAGGTGCCTTGCTCAACGAGACAACTTGACAGCACTTGTTTAGGGACAACAAAGTGTTACTTGCCCACTTATCCAACACATCTTTCCTGCTGTCACTGCGCTGCCCTTCAAAGCTCTTTAGGCTTGACTCTTCCCAGCTGGTCCGGTCTCAGGTCAACTCCTAACCGCCCACCCCTCATCACTTGTCCTCCTCCTACTTCTCACCCTCCTCCGAGCTCGCCGACGTCTTCTGCGGCACCTTTGGTGTGTTGAGACGCCTTGTTTTGCTGAAAAAAAATCAGCAAAAGATCATGCGGTGTGTGTGAGTTTTTCTTTTCTTTCTTTTTTTTTTTTACTCCCACCGTTACAGTGTGCACTGCTTGGTTCGACACCACTGATTGCACCCCAAGGCCCTGGGAACATTGGCGGCGTTGTATGGGCGAGGGAGACTCAAAGTCTGATAGATTAACATTAATATGGACTGGGGGAGAAGGCTGGGCATATTAAAGGTCATTTCCCTCCTTCACGGCTATCGAGGGAAAATGCAACGGGCCATTGACTGCAGGGCCACACACGCATGAACGAGTGCACCCCCTCCCACAGACACAAGACGCACATGGAGGCATGACGGAGGGTGAAGGCGGAGATGTAATGGTGAGCAAAAAGAAAAAAAGAAGACATATCCAGACATAGACATAAAGACAAACACTCACTGTCATACACAAAATGTGGGCCTCTGCATGAGATGGCATTATATAAATGTACTGCACTGGTAAACTCTGCTGTGTCGACAGCCTATTAAAAACCAGTGAATTTATAACTCCCAATTTGGTGATTAAGGATTGTGAATTTGCTTGCTCTTAGCTTCAGGTTCTTGTCACACAGGGCCTGTTTTCTGTCTATAAATCTAACGCCCAAGAGCCCCCACCCCCCCACCCCACCCTTTTTATGGAGGTGATTGCTCCAGCCAATATAGGATTAAGACCGTTTCATGTACATTTTTCACTACCTCTGGCTAAATATGTGAAAACTGTGTCTCCCAGGTCCCAACAGTACATTTCCATTTGTCTTTGGTTCACTTGTAGAAACATCCATCAGGTTTGCTTTTCTTAAAAACTGAATGGCAATAGAATTAGCCAAAAAGCTCCCCCTAAAGACATGGCAATGGTAGTGTTATCTTTGCTACAAGAACAGCATTATAGTGAACGTTGCTTTATCTCCTGTACCAGCTTTATTTACACTTACAACATAACTAATGTTGCTCTCTGTGTCTGTTTGGTTTGCTTAATGTTCTCGGGCCCTCCCTGTGGCTTCTCTTCTGTAGCTGAGGGGCTTGAAATCTGCATCATGGTTTGGTAAAAAAAAACATTCTGGACAAATGTACTCTATCAATATTAAACTTGGACAACCGGGCTACCAAGTATATTTATTATTTTGTATTTCATATTTTGTTGTGTTATAGACAGAGTAGATTTTGATACTGACCGAATGAGTTCTGATGAGTTCAACTTCATTCAGACTTGAGTGCTCATCCATGGTAGTCGGGACGTTCAGGCTTAAATTTTACACCTTGAATTTTGACGTCTGAATTGAACCAATCCAATTAGAGAAAACAGACGTTCATGCCTTTGAATTATAAGGCAGTAGTTAGGTTACATTATGCATTACTAGATCCAGAACATAAGTACGTGGTTCCGCTCCACTTCGCCGGATCCAGCACAAACCGACAAATCCTACTCTGCCTTTAAGTAAAGCATCTGAATACTTACCTCCACCCCTGTGTCAACACTGCAAACTCAGGTCTTTATTTCATAACCGTCATGTGACGCGTTTCCTTTATCTTGTTGTAAGATGTTTACACACACACACACACACACACACACACACACACACACACACACACACACACACACTTTTCTCCTTTGCCCTCTGTTGTACTTCTGTTGTACTTCTGTTTTTTTGTGAAACCGGACGCCAGCACCAAGAGAGGTTTTCTATTTCCACAGAGACAGCTTACTTCTTATCTGTCCCTCAGACTCCCACTGCGAAGTAAACAAACAGCTCATTCACCTCTGTTTAGCTCCCCCCCCCCCCGCCCCTCACTTCAAGAGCAGCAGCAATAAATACATGGACGTATAAAATGTAGAACGTTAGAATAATGTCAATACATACAGCGACTGCAAATGCTGCGGTACACACACACACATGTGCTCCTGGCGTGTGTTTATCCGGACTTTTGCTTTCCTGTGTGGTTTTTGTCATGTGATGTTTAAGTGGGCCAAACATGGCACATACAGCATAGCTGGCTTGAGAAATCATCAGAGGTAGTGGTGGGTAACTTGTATAAAACTATATAAAAACCTAGTTAATCCGCCTTTTTATTTTCAGCATGCACAAATATTTTTGCATATGTATTAACATAAACGGTATTAAACAAATGGAGGTCAGAGCACATTTCAATCAGATAAAACCATTTGAATCAGGAATGACTAGTGTACAAACACTCAAGCGGTGCAACATTTGCCCTGCCATTTACCCCTTAATGTTCTGGGGCTTCTTTGCCATCACAAGTTTCCCTTTTTTCTGAGGGAAGATTCCCTCAATTTAGCCCACCAGTCTACACCACCAGTATATATACTTTAAAAGTGACTCAAATTTCTTTCTTTTCTTTACAGAAATTGATTAAAATTATTTAAATGCTGAGACGTATATCATTTTTATTTTCTCACACACCTCAAAATCAAAGCTGGTTGGACAGTTAAGACGGTGGGCACAGGTGGGGGTTTGTGAGAGGAGTGGTAGCTTCTGGCTTACTTGATGGGGTGAAGTGAGCCAGGCAGGAGCTGCTTCTTAGATTCAAAGATGGCAGGAGAATAGAGAGTCATTCATCATTAAAATGTATGAATGGATACATTTTTATGTTGCATTGAAACAACTGGCGTACCTGGGAGCATTTTGTGACAGGTGATAACATGTTCTCACACATACACACACACACACACACACACACACACACACACACACACACACACACAGTCCAAAGTTTGCAAGTGATCCAGCTTCCATTGCAGGATATTGAAAGCGCCGGTAGGACGCGGGTTCAGGTTCCGTGTCTCCGTGTGCTGTGGCCTGTTTGTGTACTTTGGAAACGCCTCGCACTCCCTTGGAGGGAGGGGGGAAAAAAATCAACAAAACAAATGAGGAGAGGCTTAAGAGTCCTTATTTGATTGGAATTAATTTCTAATGGCGTCACGGGCAGGAATAACAAACAGATTAGTAAAGGCTTTATTATATGATGCGGCTGGTTTTACACTAATCAGCACTGGGTACGAGTCCTCATTATCAGGCAGGAGGAGGGTGACTGTGTGCATGAGTTATGGTGAGTGCAGTATGCTTTATATATGTTGGTCCTCATCGTAGTCAATTCTGAATCACGCTGACTGAATCAGCCTTGCTGTTCGTTTCCCACCTCTTTCGTACCTCTAACGTCCACAACATGTTTGCAAATTCCTGTCTTGCCAAGGTCCTTTGGAAGTCTCACTGTCCATCTCTCTACAGTGATGTACAAATTAGTACCTCGTAAGCAGTCCCATTCTCTCTTTCTCCACCACCGCATTAACAAATTTATAGTCCCAGCTTTTAGATGTATAGTGTTTTCTTTGGTTCTGTTCCCATCTAAGTCTTTTGCTTATTTAAAAGCTCTGCAGCCTCCTACATTACCTGTGGCGTTTGGCTCTTAACATTATGTCACCATGGGATTGGGGGTGGGGGTGGGGATGGGGGGGGGGTTCTGCTCCTGCACTTAAAAAGCCCCCTGATGACGGACAAAGACATAATCAAACGAACTCGGAGGAAAACGCGGCTGCCTCACTGTGCGCGTGTACTGCACAGTGCAAACACACACACACACACACACACAGTGTAGATGTGTGTGTTTAAGATTGAAGCTACACGAAGCAATTTTGCTCTTTGGCAGCCCCAAGTGGCAGTAAGAAGAAACTGTTGGAAGGCTACATCACCCTTTGAAAACTAGAAATTCACCACAACCCCTGATTTACTTCTTCGTGGTTCAATGGTCCCAACCTTTTTGGCTTGTAGCCATTATAAAGAGAGACGTTGTTTACTTTCAGTCCCCTTTCACAGGTTCCTGTCTCTGTCAGTTGTCAGCAGTGCATCCAAAAAGGGATTTTCCTTAAGCAAATTCTTCCATAGCCTCAGGAGGTTAATCACAGAAAAAAATACATGTAATTTGTTTGGAAGAAATATTCTTTTCTTATGGCCTATTTTGTAATCAGATTTACCTTGTGACCCCCGGGGGGGACCACTGACTTAGTGTCTGATGGGCTGGTTAAAAGGCAGCAAAACACAATCCCTGATGATCGGTTCTCTCATTTAAACATATGTTTAAATAGGACAGCGAAAGTAAGTTACCAAGGATACAACTTTGGGACATACCACTGTTTGTTACAACATTTTGTTGTACAGTCTCAACTCACCCACGCCCGCCAATCCATTGTCCTCCTTGACGATCCATATTCTTTCTTGATAACATTTCGCAAAGAGGCAGCCCATTAAAGGGAAGTGGCTCCTGAGCATGTGCTAGAGGTCCCTTCAGTGTTTTAGCAAAATCATGATGCCCAAAATGCTGACCGAACAAGGAATGTGGTAGAAAAGACATGCCAGGGGCTGAATCAGCCGTCGCTGTCTGACCAGAGTCAGTTGTCACATGAGTTTTTGTGCGTATTTTCTCCCCCAAAGCCCCTACAGCGCCAATTAAATGCAGAATAGTTAGCTCAGAAATAAAAACCTCACTCCTCTTTGGTGCTAGTTTTACAGACCATGACAAAATTATGTTTTTATCACAAGTACACGCTGTAACCACTGGACACAGAAATGCATTGGCTTGGTGGTTTTGCAGCTCCTCAAGGAGAGCAGTGATGCTGTCTGTCCCAGTGCCGGAGCCGTCTGGGTGGTCCGGTATGAGGTTTTCTGGGAAAACTCGTTGTCTCCTGTGTCACTGGCGCATGGCTTAAATTAAAAGGACTGCAGCGCGCGTAGTATGAGATAGTGCTGGAGGGTTAAGAGGGATGCAATCTGGAAAACAAGAGAAGGTCTTTCAAATAAAGTCAGCGAGGTGAGCGTGTTAACTTAGTCCTAATTCCCATTTGTATATCACACATATAGTCTTGTCTGTATGTGTCCCTTATCTGTCAATGTCCTACGATTCCAGATGCACAACTGATTGATTCAGAGACGTACTCTATCTTGGCCATGTTTGCCTCCCTCAGGCCACAAGCTGCGGTGGATGAGGTGTTTCGCTGTTGATCTTTAATGTTCAGAATGGGACGCTGCCTCTCCTCCCCAAGGCCCCACTTTATACGGACGGACTTGCCGTCACAGCTTTGACACAGGAGGCCACAATGACTCAAAGGAAGTTGGTGCGGAAAGTGAAAACACACACATCATCAAGTGCACCGACTCCAAGTCAGTGGACACTGAAGTTCATGCGACACAGTGTGGCTTACTTACTTACTTACCTACAAATTGGCTCAGAATTCATATTTTATGACTTTTGTGAGGCTGAAGAGGCTTAAAAATGTAATTTAATGCAGTTCATATCTTCAGTCAGTCAGTAGAAGGTCACTGGAACTTTCATTTGAATAGTTTTTGTTTTGATACCTAAAATGTTGATTTATCTGGTCCTCACATATATTGTAAAGCTAAAACTTTAGCATTTCCCCACCATTATTTCATCAAATGTGTTCTGTGTACAATAAAAAAAAAGGTTCTATCACCGGGAATGATGTGATAGAAGCAGAACATCTTTACTTTTAGGTTGAATCACAAATTTGAAAATTAGTTTCAACAGTCTAAGTCAAGCCTCAAGTCCAAGTCTAAAGTTGTCCAAAGTAGATAAAAGAGTCACTTGAGTCAAACTTGAGTTCAAGTCACGTGACTGGAGTCCTCAACTGTGGTGCAAGAAGTAGACATTTGTTTGTGCTCACAACTGTTTAATGCAAACTACGCAGTATCCATGGCAACTTGAAGGCAGGAGACTGTGAGACCAACTCTGCCTTTTCCTCTGTCACACACATATGCACACACACGTGTGCACACACACACACACACACACACACACACGCACGCGCGCACACGTATGTCCACGCCTTCTCCTTGAGCCCCTCTGCTGTAACAAGAACCTCTGGCTGTCAGCACAGCGCTGTGAAAACAAATTAGTCCAATGATTAATGGAGGGGAATTAGAGCCAGCAGATCATCCTGCTGTGAAGATGGGACACCCGGTGTAGAGCAGCATGTGGCATACAAGTCTCACGCACATGCACACGCACTTTTTCATTGCTAAACTTGTGAGGACCTGTGCTTGCAATATTGATTTCTTTATAATGTGGACCTCCACCACTGCACCTCCGCACTGAATATATTATGATATATATAAACACTTTATAATATTTATTTATGTATTACAAATGATGTTCATGTGACAGAGGAAAGTACCCACCACCCTCCTGCATCAGTATTTGCAGGAGGGTGGTGGGTATCAAAAACTACTGATGATAACAGTAATATACCAATAAGGTCAGACTGTAACTTTTTTGGAGAATGTTGCTGCACTGATAAAGAGGCATTCTGAGTAAATGGTACTTCATACACAGCTACCAAACTGTATGTCACTGTCCCTTAAAGCGAAACAAGCGACCAGCTGAATAACAGACACAGTATTTGAAAAATAATGGTAAGACATGTAACGGTAGCGAAGTAGAGAACGAGTCATGAAGTCAGCAGACTGACATTCAGTTACAGCAATATTGACTTAAAGTGCGCTAACATTAGCCACCATAAGCTACTTGTCATACCAGACCAAGTAAGGCTGTGGCAACAGAACCCTGGATGTATTGCATTGAGCAGTAGTGCGTTTTTCGTGATAATTACATGCGTTACTTTTCACGATAAGAGTTTCAGCCATAAGGATAATAGCCTTCTGATAGCCTTTGGTGACTTTTCAAGGTTTTGATCTGCCGAGGACGGTGGAGTTTCTACAGTACATTACAAGAATACATAAATCCTACAGTGCCGAACAGCTGGCGATCAGCCCCACAGCCTGTCCTTCTTTTCGCCTCTGTTTTAAGAGTTTTCAGCTGTGCGCTTGCATGTTTCCTTTGTACTCGTGGCAACGCATCGCATTTTTTGATAAAGACCAGCTTCAGATGGTGACCAAATAAGGCTTTATGAGTACTAAGCATGTAACAGTTGGATTTACACTGGAATTATCAAATAAAGCAAAGAAGAAAACCATGATTAGCTTATTTATCTTCACCCACCCACCACAATGAAGCGCAGAGTTTTGTGGTGGCTTGACCACACAAGGATATCAGACGCATATTTTTTACTTTGCGTCTCACACAGCAGATCCGCTCCCATTTTACTCTATACATCTGTCTGCACGAGGGTAACACGAGGTTGACGCTGCAGTCTGCAAAAACACTAGGACGTCGTAACATTATAGTTTGTTTGTTTTTTTCAGCCAAATCGCTTTTGTAAACGGTAGCCTATCGCCACATAGCATAGGTTAACATATAAAATTAGCCTACTTAGCCGTCAGGTTCAGTGTAAAATTATGAATGACTTAAGTGTCGATCGTATACATTAGTGTTGATGGGAAAATAGATCAGAAGGGAGAGTCGCTTTGGAATGCACGGACTAGAAGGAACCGATATAGACAGACGTGAACGCGACACTGATGTGGCGCTTGTGGGGTCAAGAGTCCGGAGTGGAGATCTTGGGGTGATGACCGCAGTATAGTTAAATGACATTAAAGCAAATGGCAGATTGAGCCTGTGAATAAAGCTACACACATTATTTGACAGAACTGTAGTTCTCAGGTCTCAGGATAAATATCCTTAAAGTTACTGACCAAACATGAGGTCAGTGTTTGGCTTTTTATTGAGTCAATAAAAACTCATATCAGCCAGTGGACGTCATCCTCTGTTCATTCATTCTTCATCAGACAGCAGTATTGTATCCCAGAGTTTCTCTAGCATTGAATAGGTGTAATTCAGTCACGCTGCCTTCAAGAAATACCACCACTAAAACAATTTCATGGTTTTCAGAAAAGACTTACAATGCCCATGATGACCTAACTTCTGTTTCAGACGCTTTAATACATTGACAAGTAGGACATAGACATGGAGCACTGTTCACTTTTGTAGCAAAAGAGACAAACTTGACATCATTTAATGTCAGTGGAAAATATAGGCAAGTCTTCATGAAAAACAAAAGTCCATAGCCAGCAAGCTCTGTCTGTTCGTATGTTTTTGGAGAGAATCAAATACCTCTCGGCCAATGCCGCAGATTAGTCAAAGCTGAGAGGGAAATGAGACTGATTGGAGAGGAGAGCTAATTAGATTAGAATTATTTTTCATTAACGTCATTAGTGTGGCGGATTAAGAGGGGGAAACTACACGGCGGTGAGAATAATGCCTTCAACGTGCGCTCCGCTATGAGCTGGCAGCGTTCGACACCAGAAGTAGAGAGATATCCTTTTCAGAAAATTAGCCACTGGAAGCACTCGTCACCAGAGCAAATATTGACTGCCAATTTGGATAAGTGATGGGGGGGGGGGGGGGGTAAATACATTGTGAACTTTTACACCATGTGCTGATACTCTCCATCCTCTTTATATGTTGAACTAAGCCGGGATGACCAGCCGCGGTTTCCCCCTCAACATTTATTCTGGAGCGATACTCCAATTATTTTTAATGGAGCTGAAAAACAGAATGGCGCGAGGAGCAAGCGAGCAGCGGAAGGCATAAAAACTGCCTGCGGGTGGGACACGGCGGCGCAGCGATGACCTCACACAGGAAGCCGTGGCTTTCTCCTTCCCCCTCCAGTCTCTGAGAAAGGTGGGTGACGGGATATGAGGCCGCATGACGGGGTCTGGATCTGCCGGGGCTGCACGAGCACTTTGACTGACCCGGGCGCCGCAGATTGACAGGAGAAAAGGGAGGCCGCAGATGTCCCACCTGTCAAAGAGGCGGATCGCTAAACACGGTGGACGGTGACGGATGGAAGACGGGATGGATGAGTGGAAGGGAGAAAGAAAGGCACTGTGAAAGAGAAGTAAGGAGAGAAAAAAAGGGTTGAAGAAAAGGGATTTGAAGAGGAACAGAGGAGGAGAAAAGGTGGAAAGAGGAGATTGTTGCTACAGAAAGGGAATAGAGGCAGGAGGGTGGAGAGTGAGGGATGTAGGGTGACAGGCCTCAGTCCCTCTGGTAGCTAGAGTGGATGTAACCTAACCAGAAAGAGCAGTTAATGACATTTTATATAACTATTAAGCAATTATTGAATACACAAAGCCTTTTTATAGCATCCGAGCGGCGTGTACGTCAGGGACTTCAACAGCGGCGGGGAGCAGAGGGATTAAAAAAATAGTAATAATAAAATCATTCGAACTTGCGGGCCAAAACCTACATTTTCATGGCGAAAGCAGTCACGCTTGTGCATAATCCGCAGCGCACCTCGGGTTTCATGTGCGACTGGGGTTCGTTCCACAGTGGCCTCAGCTACTCTCTTTAACAGGTACAGATCTCTCTGAGGGCCCCGCTCAATGAGTCCATATAGCGGACCACCACTCGAGCTGCTGCCCCCCACCCCCTCCAGGCTCCCAGCGGAGCTCACACGGTGGAGAGACGACGTGCACTCAGACGACGGAGGCGAGCTGCCAAAGAGCTTGCAGGGCCGCAGCGGGATGTTGAAAAGTCGTGAGGCGAGGGGGGGCGCGCAAGAGGATCAGAAGTGGCCACCTGTCGAGCAACAGGGCCAGTCTTTGGAGGATCAGACGACAAGATATCAGCCCGATGAGGGCCAGAGCAGACAGATGTGGGGCATCTGGGACGACAATGAGCGCTGGGAACTTCACCGTAAATGGCGCTCTGTCGCATTTCAAGTGTTTGAATACATATGTTAGCACTGAAGCTCCAACTCCACCTGCCGATACTGCGTTCCTCTTACTAATAATGTAGTCACTCTGCTGCGGTCTCTTCCAGTTAGCACTTTTTGTCACTGAAATTGCACGAACTGACATTCCCCACGCGCTTGTGCTAGACGTGCACAAGTATGTCCTGAAACTCTGAGGTTCAGGATTATTATTAATAGGCCTTCATTTCTAATATTTTGGAGAAATAAACAGGTGAAGGGTAAGATATAAGGTTAAAGTCGAGATATTAGGAAAAGAATCAGAGAGAAGCATCTAGAGCGCTTTCTCAGCTAGGCAGTGTGCATGCATAACCTTTTACTATGATTGTTGTTCCTCCAGCACTGTCGATGTTTCAGGACACAACCACATCAGAGCTGCTCCCATAATCACGGCCTCTCGGGTATTATCGCCACGTTCAACAACACCTTTCGGAACTCTGCGTCTAATTCCAGCTCTGAAACTAACTGCGACTGTAAATCATTTTTTATTTAGATAAATATGGACTATTTGCTCTTGGACCGTTTCAGAACGTTTATATGTTCCTGAATTAGTAAGCAAGGGTTGCAATGGTATTAATCACCAGTTTTTCTCTGCCAGCGGAACGAAGTTGTCAGTAAAAATCTGGGAGCCGGGCCGGGACTCCGCAGATCTCAGCTCTGTTTGCTCTCTCTACAGTAGCACCATGGGACCTGCTGTGAAAGCAACCTCTGTCTAATCAAGAGAGAATATTCTGGGTCACTTAGCTTTAATATTTCATCTGCCAGCAGTCCAGTGAAAGGGATGTTTTGGTCAGAGGACTCCCCTCATGACTCATGATGCTCCTACATCAACGCTCATAAATGCGGAAATTAAAATTTCAATAATTGCTTATGAGTAAAGCATAAAAGTTCAGACTCAAGTTCATGCCAATGTTGTTTTAATGGTAATCTCAATATACTGGACACAATAGTTAAGCCTGTTAATGACCATATAAAACACAGTGGGATTTAAGTGGGTGTAAAACACCAAAGGATCATTATTCTTCTAAGCTAAACTTTATATAGTGTCAGCTTTGTATATTGTTTCTAAATGACTGCATATTTCATGCTGTTCTGAGCAGGTTTTACAGCTTATTACTGATTGTGGCTTTTTAAACGCTCTCCAAATATGAATGTGTACTCTCCAGGTCCATGTATATTATCCTGAATGCCCCGCATGTTCCACTTAAAAAATGAGAAAAAAAGGGCCACATTCATCAGAAGAAAATAACATATAATTCAAGTCACTTTTTCATTATTTACAGAAAAGAAATCAGAGTTATTCTGTGGAACAAGGTGCACCATACATGTATTAAAAAAAAGAGAAAGAAACCAGGAAAAGGCAACTAAAAATAACTGTAAAACCAAATCACAATATTTTCTCAGGGCACTGTACTTGCAGGTACGCGTGACTGGCTGACACAAGGAAAATAGACAAAGATGATTTTAGAAGTATTTTCTTAAGACCTCACTCCTTCTCCCGTGAAAATATTGTATCGAGTACACGGAGGTGAGCACATGAAGTAGGAGTGTGGAGCTGGAGGTCAGACTGGAGGGTGTAAGGTACCGTGGGGAAGTAGAACATGCTGTTGTATGACATATCAATTCATTATAGTTGTTGTATTTCATTAATACTTCTATTTAGTAATACTTTAAAGTTGTAATCCTGAAGATTTCAGTCCTAGTTTATTTGGTGACACTCGTGGTTATGGTAACAGCAAATGTGATTTAATGCCACAGCAGACACCACTTGAGCAGCTACTTTGTCAGAAATACAACAGATGATCAGCAGCTGTATCTTTTTACAGTGCAGCCAAACAATCACATGTTGTTTTAATCAAAGAAATGAATAATCAGCCTTTGTCCGTACATAAACGGTTGCTAAATAAATGATCAACTAATAAATAACAGTAATAACATATTGTTCAGTTGAGTGAGTGGTGTCGCCTACTCTCAGCTATATTACAGTCATTTTATGCTCCCTTACTACATATTTTAACCGTTGCAGAGGCCACACAGCAGACCCAAGCCATCAGTCATGTTTGTAAAACAGCACGTACCTGGCCGGCAGCGCTGCCATTCATCCTGACAACTCAGCCGGACAAGACTGATGGAGTGCTGACAGTGGGGATGGATGGGCGCGGAGGGAAGGAAGGAAAGAAAGACGGAAGGTGCGGAGGCTGGCACTGCCAGTTGGGTGGGGGAGAGGAGAGGGAGAAAGGTGTGTAAACTGGCAACAGATGGGCAGATGGAAAGTGCGAGGTCGGGTTTGCACAAGGTGTGTAGGGTCAGTAAAGGAGAGTATAATGGGGTGTAGGTTGATGGTGATGGTCGTCCTGCGCGCCACAGGCCTCCCCTGCTCCAATGATAACTTGCGGTTTTCAAAGTGTTCCTCGGAGCCACAAAGAGGCCTAAGAAATGGCCGGCACTTGGCAAGCGGTGGACTGTTCCATCACAAACAGGGACCTGGGACCCTCACTCTTGAAGAAGGAAATGTCTCTAAACCATATACCACCCAGTTTACTCTGGCACCGTTCTGGAAACCAAGACTTTTATATGCATAGCTTTAACATCGGCTTTTGGAAAGGGAGCAGATGATGGACGAGGCCAGAAAGCTACCTGCTGGTAAAAGGAACACCGGGCTTGTAAAGGGCGTGCATTACCCTTCGTTTGTGACTTGTTATACCAATTAAAGGCTTTGTGGATCAAAAATAGGGAGTTTAGTTGCATGTTTATTCTTTATCAGCCACTCTTTAGTTTTGTTTTGATCCCAGCGAGGCCGTAACTTGCATCTCTGGTTTTTGCTTGAAACAGTCCAGAACACGACGTGAAAACCACAGATCACAAATACGACTGTAAGAAGACAAAACGGGCCCTGTTAAGGTCCAGTATAAGCCGGTCACGACTGAGGAGGGTCATACAGCCCATGTTCTTCTTCTGGGACATGCTTATAGAAGCATATATATGCTATGTTTGGAATCTAAGATAAATGTATCTGGGACTGTGCTGCCACATCCATAATTGACATCTGGACATTAAGTCTGGAACACAGATTTGAAGCGTATTAGTCTGTACCCACCAGGTTTCTTGTTATACTTGTGGCCTTTCAGTCTTCAGTCTGCTCGCAATAACACTATCATTTCTCTTTTTCTGACACATTTTTTTATTTGTCACCACTGTTCAAAACAGAAAAAAGGAAGTGTCACTGTGCAAATGTTGGGCTGTGCCCCCTTTACAACATACTGTATTTGGAAAATTATACAAGCTAGCTCTTTTTCCACTGTTTCTTTTATTGATCCACTAATTCTTCTTTCATGATATTGTAATTCTGTTTCTTCTTTCCTGTCTGTAAAATCACTCAACTCAAGACATACTTTCAAATAACTCCTTTTTCTGGTGCCTAGTGTCCATCAAAAAGGTGCTGGAAAGGTCAAGTTTGTCCTTTCTTTGTCAAAGTCAACCTGTAACAACGATCCTCTTCTAACACCTCCAACTTCCTCTCTTCACTATCATTTTCCTTAACCCCTCTGTCTCCTCCTCCTTCCCCTCCCCTGCCTTCACCTCCTGCATTTTCTGACCTAATCCATCCTAAGTGTTTACAGACCGCTCGATTTCTCAAAGGGGGTCAGCTGGTCTTTGTCAAACAAACCCATCTAAAACAGATGAGTGGCAGTGGTAGCACTGGAGTTTAGAGAAGTGTGCATGTTAAGTGTAGGGCTGGAATCTGTGCTCGTAAAATCAGTTGAGACAATGAGCATTTAATGCAGATATTCCATATGGAGGGATATGGAGCATTAAAGTGTATTGTCATTCTTGACTCTAACTCAGTGAAAGGGAAGAAATGAGGGAGCTATTATTAAGCTTAATAGCCTTTTGCTTCTAACCAGCTCACCTTCCAAGCTCAGCTCTAGTATTGTAGTAGTTAGCTTGCCTGCTCGCTTTTAGGTCACGTTTGATAGAAGAGATTGACACAAAAACAAGTGTCTATGCATCCAGGCTTGATGTTTTGTGAGGCTGGGCTTACAGCAGTGACTGAAGTTTCATGCTAAAATCAGCATTCTAGCATAACGTGCATGTAACAGTGGCAACATCCTGATGTTTACCATGTTCACCATGAAAATTTGGTATGTAAATATGCTAACATTTGCTAATTAGTACTAAACACAAAGTACAGCTGAGGCTGACGAAAGGAAATGTCATTAGTTTTGCAGGTATTTGGTCACAAACCAAAGTATTGGACCGATTAAAATTTTGACCTGATCATGGTGCTTGGTCAGGAGATCACTAATAACCAATCACCATCACCATCTTGAAGTCTACTTGCGAGCCAGCACCTTTCCAAAATAGGTGTGCATTTTTCTTTGGTCATTCAAACAAAATAATTGAACCACGACACAAGGGGTCAAAGGTCAAACAACAGGTTGGGGAGTGGAAGAATAGCAGGGAGGAGTGAGAAGTTGGGGGATCACACAAGCAAACAAGGAACAAAAGGTGAGAAAGATCGGGTGAGGGAGAGTCAAAAAAGGACGAGGGAGTCTAAAGACAGGGGAAGGGTTAGTTGGAAAATGGGATGTGTGTGTGATTGTGTGTGTCCAGCTTGTGGAAACAATGTATGTTTTTCTGTCTGATCTGGGGATAAATGCCGGGACAGCGAGAAGGGAGGAAGCAGGGTTGTCGGTGGGATGGGACCGGATTAAAGGGACAAGTGTGGAATCTGGAGGTCAAGGCTAAGATTTAAGGTCTTTACCCTTGAACGTAGATCATAGGAAAGGCTTTCAGTCTGTGGGGGCTCCCTCTATGTTTGTGTGTGCATGACAGAGAGAAAGGGAGAGACACAGATATGGAGGTATTGTGGGAAGCAAAGTCGAGTCCTACCCGGACTTTTCATGCCTTGCCTAGGTACACAAACTCTGCTTGATTTCCTGTCATTTGAACCGAATCCTCCGACACACACATGCACAAACAGACATGCAGAGATACATGTGAGCTCATGTGAAACACACACACTTTTTATTTTCAGACCTACACAGCCGCAAGCTCCCACACCAACACAGTCACTCATTCCGCTCTCAAACAAGACAGCTTCAAATGCTTCATGTTACGGCAAAGTCGACAAACGTAAACACATAAAACAAAGCCCAGAGCTCCATCTCTCTCAGTGTTTGTTTTTAGAGGACAAGAATTACTTAGACATGCGTGATCCATGTTTGAGAAGCCCTATATTCAATCATCCTGCCATGTGAAGGCAACTCCCCCTTCTGCTGCATCTGTCCTTATCTTCAATATCTCTCTCTAGTATGCCAGATAAGACTATCAGCGCTATCTCTTCACCTCTCCATCCTTTGATCTTGGCGCCCTGATGCTCTACTTTACTGGCATTAATCTGCTGCTGTCCTCCTAGACATTGTGCACACACGTCCACGCACTACAGACCCCCCCAAAACTCTCTTTCCAGGTTAACTCTTGCCTGCCAGACACAGCAGTGTAATTCTTGAGCTGTAATTATGCAGGTGTTAAAGAAACAGAAACAGTCCCGCTGCATAAATGAGTGACGTGCTGCGTCGGGTGACTTCCTGTTTCTTGCCCTCTTGACCTCGTTGGTTAACCTATATCTCTTAATTAAAAGGGTAACAGCATGACAGCACGCCAACAAACATCACAAATAAGGTCCACCAAGGACACTTTCCAAAGTGCTTGATAACACAAAATCTAAAATAAATGATGTCTTTATTTTGCAAGTTGGTGGGTAATTGAAATCCTTAGTTGACGAAATAAATCTTTTACCGACCAGATTATTTTCTTTCTTCGCACATGATTTGAATCTATAATAGATTTCATGGATCACCCAGAAATTATGTCTGGATCCAGAGTCATATCTTTAAGGTAGTGCTGCCAGACTTATTGGGATATTCCATTTCCACTGGGACCATGAAGGCCAAAAATGCATACATGCATAATACACTTGTGGTATCGAGAGAAACCTTGGATAAAAGTATCATCTCGTTACAAACATGATGTGTCTTGATAATGGATGTTCACAATGCAAACCTGACTCCAAAACCCTTCTCTCTCTCTGAACTTGCTTTCTCAGTCTCTCAGTGAACGCAGCCCAATGAGCCGCAGAATCCTCCCAGGGGTCATTGTCGTCATGGAGATCAGGATCACAGACTGGGGGTCTCCCATCGGAGCAGTGGCCACTGATACAGGCAATTACAAACCAGGTCTTGCAGAAGGACGACACTGGAGAGGAACATCGGTGGACGGCCGGTCAGGTTGGTCAACAAGAGAGACATCATTTGAGTGCTGAATTTGAAAATGGGAAGTGTCCTCTTGATGCTGTTTAGAGCCATCAGTGCCTGCAGCTGGGATTTGAGCTCAAGTTTACTGTATGCATCTGCGTAGCCACATGGGTGAGAATGAAATGTATGACTGCCCGAACTTGACACACCTTTGCGCACTTCTACTGGATATGTGTGAAACGTATCTGCGTACAAAGATACCCAATGTAGTATGCAGAGAAATGCGCCCGCTGTCAATGTCCATTTTGGATTAGGGTCTGTGATGTAATCAGCTCGTGGCAGGTTGGCTGGAGGTTCCCTGCTGGATAATCTAAGTAGGGCGACTCATTCACAGGATGATGGAGCAAGAGCAAGACAGGTAAGGTCTGTCCAATCAGTTTGCTAGTGAATGGGAATGGTTATCTTGAAACCTCCTTCAAGCCTACAGAAACACATTGTTATGTTTTGGCATAGGTATCTACTAGTGCATTTCGACGCCCATTACATTTCCTAACTCGTTCACTTTAGATGCATCCAGTCTCTAGTAACTCCAAGCCTAAGAGATATTATTCACACAGAAAGTGTTTTTCTTCAGTTGTTTTTTTTTTTTAATGCTTGACACTATTACTGATCCAAGTTTCTCTTACCATGAATAGATTTTTCCTTATGCTTTGCTTTGACCAATATAAACAAGTTTTCTACAAAATCCAATTTTGGGTCGCTTAGTATCTTGTGCCCACCGTGCACCACAACCGTTCGAGTCCAGCCGGCGGCCTTTGTTACTATGTCTTTACCCTCGTTCCCTGTCATTGCTCTACTGGTGACTGTCAATAAAAAGGTGTAAAATACCCCAAACTTTAATTTAAAAAAAGAAGTGAAAAAAAAAAACCCAAGTAAACAGGCAGGCATCCAATGGGAAATTTAAGTACTGGATAGCGCTTAAAAGTTTTTAGCCAGTACCAAAACATATTGAGTTTCAATGCTATTGGAAGCTGGTACCTTACTGGGTGTGAGAGATATTGCACGATGTTCTTGAGACAAGAATAGATGCCTCTCGTAAATGGGAACTTGTACAGCATTGTACTGGCTACCTGTCATGACCGACAGCAACAGTTGTCTGGTCCAAACCTTCACATGGATCATCACTTCGGTTTCATTGTTTTTCTTTCTGTCTGTGGTGAGAAGACACGCTGCGTGGGGGAGGCAAGCGCTTCATCACTGTTTACCTTCTCCATGCTCGGACTACACTAAAGCTGTGTGTGGGCCAGACCCCCGCTGAGACTGGTCGTGGAACTACTGTCAGCGGTGTGAACAACACCAATATCACCTCCCGCTGTACAGACAGGTTCCGCACGATTATCTGGGTGACTTGCAAACCAGAATTTCTCACTCATGAGCCGTAAAAAGCCTGTAACGCTTGCCGATTGGTAGATACTTTTATCCTCAGCACCATGAGTGTATACAGATGTAACCGATGCAGCTGTCACTCTTTGTGCTGAATGTTTGCTGAAATACTGTGGCACTGCAAGTGAAAATATCTTGTTTAGATCTCTCTTTTGGGCTCTTCATTTCTGCCAACCATTTTTAATCCACTGATTGTTTTCTGTCTCAGCTGAAGTGGATTTAACTTTTTTCCTGTTCAAACACGGTGTGTCATTTACAAGAGTCAAGAGGTTTTCTAGACTAAGCAACTACCCCGATCACTCGCAATGAACACAAACACTGACCAGTCATTATGAGTGAGCTTTGGGTTTGTCAAATCCTGTTGACAGTGTTAAAATAGCACTGCGAGAGAAAAAAAAAAAAAAAAAGAGTTGGCTACAATCCATTTGAAACATCGGAGATACCAACAGCATTCATAATGTTCATTCAGTTACATTGTATTTACCTTATTAACTGATATGGTCCATTGGACAGAATGGCAGAGTATTAGGATCTTTAGCAGTGACGTTTTACAGTAGCCGGCTTGTGCATTTGCTTAGTTCATGAAACGCCCTAAGGCCTTCTGTTTGCGTTATCACACTGAGCTCGAAGTAAAAATGTACTTCACTTCGAGCCCCCCCCCCCGTCAAAGTTGTAAGTTTAATGCTCAGTCACAACAGAATTGCTACAGAAGAATTATGAACCGAAATCAATGGAATCGCCACAATCAGTTGGTTCAGAGCATTACCTGATTACCTGAATGAATGTGGAATATATTTTTTAAAATCACACATCCCATACTAAATGAAGGTAAGTGACAGGCAGTTGAAGATATCGTTCAAGCTTACCATTCAGCTGATTTTTTTTGGAGTTGACATTTCTACAGAGAAATCATCACCATTGTTGTTATCAGCTAATCATGAGATTCAGCTACTACCTTGATGTCATGCTGCAAACTCGTAATCACTGTTAAATACATACTGGTACTGCATACGTGATTAATTAAGGCATATAGATATGTAGCCTCAAGCTGGACCAAAGTTTTATTTTTGTATATCGGTACAGTTTTAATTTATACACACTACCAACATTTATTTAAATTGAACTAAACATTTTTGATTGAACTCCTTGATGATTACAGTGCTGAAGAACATCGTCGTCATCAGTGTTTTTTTAACATTCAGTTTCAAAGACAAGTCCTCACCCTGACCTTCTGACACAGAACACATACAGGATACCAAGAACAACTCATTACAAGTTCCTTGAATAAACCATCCCCGTTTCAATAAATTTAACGCGGCAACAGAACCTCCAGACACTGTAACCCGGGCCAGTTTCAGGCCTCAGAAGGTGGTCTCCCTCATTGACTTTGTGTTCGCTAATGACCCTGGATCTGGATTGCCATTATAAAACACAGATAAATGTTTACTGTCAAGGGATGACATCACAAGACTTAAGGTCTGTACAAATATACAGGTGCTCCACCACCCCTCCGCTCTCTCCACTTCCTCAAGTCCACATTGGTTCGATAAAAACAACTCTACACGCCAGCGTCCCGTGTTCACATTTGCTCTGTTTCATTTATTTTGTTGGCCGCTGAAAACATAAACTTTTACTTAGCTGTGTGTTATTAGAATGTAAGCTTTTTTCCATGGGGGAGGCTCGGGATGGAGGCTGTGTGTGTGTGTGTGTGTGTGTGTGTGTGTGTGTGTGTGTGTGTGTGTGTGTGTGTGTGTGTGTGTGTGTGTGTGTGTGTGTGTGTGTGTGTGTGTGTGTGTGTGTGTGTGTGGGCATGTCTGTATTTCTTGACCTGAGTTTTCCTTCTCTGTCGTGTCACTGATTAAGACCCTCGATCCAGACACTTCTTTTTAAAGGCATTACATAAAGCATTCAAACGTCAATAAATCATTAGCATGTTCATCTGGATACATAATGTATCATGACTTCAAATAAACAAAAGCGTTGTTGAGAGGACTGGCAACCTTGAATTCTACGCTTTATTTCCATTTTGTCACACTGGGTTGGTTTGATGGGAAATTTGATGGATACTCTATGGCACAAAGTAAGAAGATGATGTTGAGTGTATTATGTCAATGTTACATCACATAAATCTATACTCCCCATCATCCAGGACTTCTCTTGCCTTCAAATCAGATGCCCTTGAGGGTAGATAAATAGAAGCATCCTATGTGTGGCTGGAAACAAGATGGTTTATGGGGGCTGTGGTCTGAAGAAGCACTGTCAATGAACATACTACTCCTTTTAATAAAGAGGCTAGATTTGTTTACAGGAATTATACATAGCAACACAGTAGTGGTATCACAAAAGGTGCTGATCCTTAAAAAGTCTTGGTTAGCCAAAAATTAGTTTGCTAGCATGGAGTTTAGTATGTCCCCCTCTGAATAAACTACACAGCTATTACGGAGTTGGAGCCTTCATATATTTATGTAACACACAACATACAACATGTTAATTCATGAAGTGATTGTACATTCGGCGTGTTTTTTTAACTTGGACAGAGCCGGGCTAGCTCTTTTCTCCTATTTATTTATTTATTTTTTTATATCAAACTATTTATTTGGAAAAGGCTTTTACAGTCATTGCTAATAGCTCCTTTATTTTTTTTTTTATTTTTTTTTTTTTTCCGGATAAAACGCGAAAGCATTCTATCATAATCAGACATAGCTACTAGCCTGTGCTTCTTCCTCTCTTGTAACCTGTGGCAGAAATCAAACTTCAAATTCTACCTGGTCGCTGAGCCAGCGATGCAGTTTTACTTGATTACCAACGTATAGCATGTTTTCTGGAACAAGCTTTCCCCTCTTATCACATGAATATTGTAAGGAATGGTTGGGGAAATGCTTGGTTTTGTCTTACAATACACTGATTACCTCATGTAGCTTGTAACATTAAAAAACAGACCTTGCAGCAGAGCCACTGCAGGCTAAAAGCAGGACAAACTCACAACTTCTAAATGGCTACTACTGTGTACATAATCTTTTCTGCTGAGGTTTCATTTTCCTCTGAATCTCATTGCTGTCACACCCGCTTCTCAAACAAGACTGACATCCTCCCTCGTTAGACATTCAGCAGCCACACAGTAACCTGAACCCCGTGCGTACACACACACACACACACACACACACACACACACACACACACACACACACACACACACACACACTTATGTTCACTCAGGGTGACCCACTGCCACCACACTCCTATCACAACCTGTCTACATCTGGTACCAGATTTTGTGTGTCTGCATAGTATGTCTACGTGCAGACAAAGCCCCGTGCACACACGCGCCTCAGCTGAAGCCGACACTCAGTACCAGCCCGGAATCTAATATCCCCCCCATTGGAAACACATGTGGAAGTCTGACAAAAGCCGGCATGTTCCCTGTGCCATGTATGTCAGCAGTCAGTCAGTCTCCATGCTGTCTGTTTTTGTCGGTTGAGCGCTCCAGTGCCACACAGTGCATCAGGCTTTACAGTGTGTGCAGGAGAAGCGCGACAAAGGCCTGCTGTTGTGCTTTCACCAGAAGGAGCCTGGTGCTTTTTTCAATGACATCTAACTAACATTGCTGCATTAGTGTCAGTTGTATGTGGCGTGACCACGATAATGAATGGTTTTTATGGTTTGATGTGGGCCATGATAACACAAGAGTCACTTATGACTAAACTGCTATGCTAATTCAGCACCATCCTTTAAGGCCTGGTCAGACCAGAAAGTGGAAGAGCGAAATTCAGAATTTGCATAATATTTGGCTCTAGAAGCTTGGTGACGTAATGACTTCTCACAGGGCTTGCTGGTAAACTGCTGTAGCTGGCGAGCTAACATACTAGAGCTCATCAACCTAACAGGCTTGTTAACCGCTCATGATCTTGGAGTTGCTGCTTTTGTATAGCCGTTTATAGTCTAAAAGTGGATGATGCAACGCAGCTAATAATCTGCGATAGCTTCCGTCGTTTTGGACTCTCCGGCTCTCTGTCCCCTCGAGGGTCTACAGCTGACGGCTTGTTCAATGGTGTGAATTTGCAGGTCAAAGTTCACCAAAATTGAACTTGAAGCTAAAAATTCACCCAGACTTACTCCGACAATATTGTTAATACTGCAGCAGAAGGACCTCAGTGTATCTTCTAATCGTCAGACATCTTGTTATTTTAACGAAAGCTGCTGTCCACAGCGGACCAGTACAAAATAAATGACTTCTTTATTTTGTTCTTTTAGCCCCACTTTTTATATTTTGAGCAGCTACAACAACATACATGTGTATTTATTCAGACAATAATTGCTATTCATGCAAAATGTTGCTGGGCTCACATGGAAATAAAATGTGTTTCTGTAACTGAAGTGTGACCCATTTAAAATGTTGGCCCAACTTGCACCAGAGCATGCTGGTTGTAGGTACCAGGCAGGTTTGTTATATTTGAATAAAATCGACATAATTTGTTAGTTTTAGACCAAGTAATCCAAAATCATTTTGCTGAGTGTACAGTGATGACAAAGTTCCTGCAGGGAAAGCAGAGGTAAGCGGCTGCTAGGAGCTTTCCTTTCTACCTCGAAACCTTGCACCTTCCCAAAGTGCCAAATTTCCGCCCCGGTTGGAGCAGGCTGGCACTCCTGTTGCTGGCCTTCGAGAGATTGTGGTTAAGCTTTAACCAGCTGCACGGACCGCTTGTCTTTAGCCACAGACGCTCAAGCACACCTAACATAAGCTGTCTCCATTCTCTGTTACTGGCTGTCTACTGGTCTGAATGACTGAATCATTCGCGAACCATTACTGACGTTCAGTTTTCTCAAGCGGCCGCTAATCAGCGGCACTCCGGCCGGCGGAAGTAATCAGGTTGGGCGAGGAAGTTCTGAAAGCCAGCGCGTTGTGACAATTTGTTTTGGCGCTTTGTCAAAACCCTTCCTTTGTCACCACCACAAGTTTGAGAGCTAATAGGTGGTGAAAGCCTGGTTTGAGGCCCAGATGAAGCAGATTCTTTTATGAAGACTGAAGGAGAGGCATCCAGGCATTAGCATGTGTGCTAGCCAGAGTCGGTCCCAGGAGGGAAACCCAAGTCTGGCCACGGTGTCCCCACGGACATCCTCTGCCGAGGTTAGCATATCCCTGTTTCGGCTGAGTTGCTGAAAGTTGTATATGTGTGTGTGTGTGTGTGTGTGTGTGTGTGTGTGTGTGTGTGTGTGGCTGCTGAAAGATTTGTTATTTGGAGCGGTGAATTTTAATGACGTTTGTCAACTCTAATACGCAGAGCTGCCCAGCTGCGGACAAGACTGAAGTTTTCTCAGCTTGCTTTGTGTTTATTTAAAGGAAGTGCTGGTTTTCAAGACGACTACTGCAACTTACTTCTGGGGTAAATGTGTGTGTTATTTATAGATGGAGACAGAGATAGAAGCACACACACAGACACATTCACATCCTCACAGTCAGCTTCAGGATTGTGTCCTTTCCAGGCATTGCAGGGAAAGACCAGTAAGCTGTCAACGCTTTCACCATCATCACTTGTCGTCAGTCTATTTAAGAACCTGACCACAGGGACATTTTTCATATCCGTTTTTTTTCTTCATTTAGGCCTCATAGCTCCTGATCTAAAATCAAAAAGGCGCTGTTGTTGTACTGTTAGTGCCAATACTGTGATGTCAGTAATAAAAAGGGACTGAACATCAATGATGAAAACAAACCTTTAATACTGAAGACACTGTACCTTGATTTAGTTTGGACAGTTTTGAAAAAGCATCAAGCAAGTCGATGCAGCAGAACCACACGTGTCATCATTTTTATTCCAAGCCCTGTTCTTCTTTGTCAAAACCTGCCGCCTACACTACCCACAATGCTACGCTCATATATAAATACTCATACATTATTTTTGGACATTTTGCCTGATTAGACCTCCTCTCGGGGCTCTGTGGGTGCTGTGAGTGTGCTTGATTGACATTTTCTTACTTTCCCAGTTTGTTTTGTTGCACCTGTTAGAGCGGCCTATCATCCCTCCTCGATTGCAACTCCCAGAACAATCTTTAATCTTTCTGCTTTGCCAAATGCAATGAAGTAATGCTCATCTGGTTTCCTCACATTTTGTGCACGTGTCTGGCATGTTTTTGTTACATCGATTTTATTCCACCGGTGTCACATTTGTGCGCATGAACCATTTCTTATACTGTATTAGTTTTGGTCCTTATCAAAGTACAGTATGGAATGTTTAATATAGTATATTCAATGAATGATGGCATTGGTCATTAATTACACATGGTAAAATTGGAATGATGTATGGTGCAGTCAACTGGTTTAATTTACATAGAGCTATCAAAATATTGCAGGTGCACAGAGGCTCTTAAAGCACGGTTTTCTAGTGTCTAAAAAAAACAGCAAACAAATGAGAATGTTTTCCCATTCAAAAACAAACAAACAAACAAACAAAAAACGTTAGTGCTCCGTTAGCATTAGCCGCACACTAACCTGCAACCTCCCGCTCCAGTGTCAGTGGGAACCTGGAGGCACGTGTGCCACAGATTACCCTCTGCTGCGTGAGGCTGACTGCACACCTCTGAAACCCAACAGGCTGTGGAGCGTTGCCCCGTCAAACTCCGAATCCCATAATTCAGCAGGACGGGCCTGACAGCGCCACCTTCTTCTCTTCCTCCTCGCCGTCCAGACTCGTCGACCGCCTCCATCCATCCTCGGCTGAGTCAGACGCAGTGTGTTCACAGCTCATCATCGTCGTCGTCGAGTAAAGACACGGTCAAGCGGCTGTTTGTGTGTGTGTGTGTGTGTGTGTGTGTGTGTGTGTGTGTGTGTGTGTGTGTGTGCGCGCACCGCGTTTCTCTCTCTGTGATCAGATATAATGTGTTTATAAAGTGCTCCAGTGTGCCAGCTTCTGAGCCGCCAGTGTTTCTTTGTGCCAGCGAGGCCTGTCAGCTGGTTAACACACATAATTGCTCCCTAATTCTCCCGTCAGTGGCTGGGTAATATCCGATCAACAGGTAATGAGCCACATCCCATTCACCCAACTCTGTCTCACTGTGTTTTTCCTCGTCTTTCCTTTATTTTCTCTTTCTTTTTTAAACTTAATCACCCCGTTTCTGTTTCCTTCCAGCGTAGGGAAAGACTGAAAAATGCTCTGCTCTGGTATTTAGACGAAATATTCATAATAGTCCAAAAAATAATCAGCTCTTTTGTTGAATAAGAGTCAGAAGCATGAATCATTATACTAAAGAATGCAAATTTAAGGCAACAATGTTATGGAGATACCGCAATAAAGTGTTTATTTAAGGTGTTGGGCCACCGCAGGCCTCAGAACAGCTTCAATGGCATAAGTTATCAAAGTCTGTGGGAGTCTACTGGAAGATACACAGCATTGGCTTGTTTATGGTGGTGGAGAGCGCTGTCTAACATGCCACTCCAAGATCTCCCATAGGTGTTCAGTTGGGTTGAGATCCGCAGCATCTCTCAGTGTGAAAGGGGGAATTTAAAGGAAGTGACCTAAGTGACCATCCAATCAGGATGACCTGAATAACTGTACTGGTTTGCAGAGACCTGGAGAAACACATTGGTTTACACGACACATGCGCTCTGAAACTGAACAGTGGACACCTGCACACTTCATCCACAGACTGCACAAAGTCTTTGAGATGTTTGGATTGTTTTGTTGTGTGCAAGAATATGGCATAGGATGACTCATGTGGCCATATATCTGGCACATTTCTGTGGACCACTTTGTAGTTGTTGATTTGCTGTTGCTGTCTCAGTCTTAGCCGGATTAACCCACTCCCGGTCCCTGGAGCAAAAATGGGGCCCTGTGGACATCCTGCACCACCGCCATCTCTCCTGCGTTGGGAATGTATCTCGTCACCTTAAAGCAAATAAATGAATTGTATTGGAGTATCCACCGTGTGATCAAAATATAAACCAGGACTTTCCTGTTTCAATTGAAACTGAAAGATACTAATGCACATGCACAAACAAATTTGCAATGAATCAAATTCCCACAAAGCATACACACATTGACACAGTTTGGGGGGGGGGGCCCTGGTTGGTGATTCCGTCTTGCGTCCCGCATTGGCATTCTGAGGAGGAGCTGCTTTTTTGGTTTCCTGTTTTATTGCAGCAACATACCAGCATTGAGCCTATTTACCGACGTCTTTACAGAAGATCTAAATTATGCACTTGGTCACTGTTTCTATTGACACACCGGGCAGCATTTCAGCCTCAATAATGCACCTTCTTCTTCATGTGGAAGTGTCTCCATTCCACTCACTCGTCACCTGTTTGTAGAAGCACGTCATTTGTGTCTGTTGGAGCTCCTATCTAGCTCGCTGTTTCTTTTGTGAAAGTTGTGCAGGCTAGCACAGTTAATGGGGGGAAACAGGTCAGGAACAGGGCTTCTCCTTCTAGTCTCTTGGAAAAACTGATGGGGGTCACAGATTACAAGATGATCTAATAATACTGTCGAGCACTGACAGCATTAAAATGTCAGATGTGATAACTTTAGAGAGACAAAGGTTAGATAATCTCTTCCTGGTTACGTCCAACATTTCCAAATAAACTAAATTTGTGCAGAATCATAGCTTCAGCAAGCACACAGAAATGTGTGTGGCTTTTGCAGGAGTTTCATCTGAGCCGTTTCAGACGGACTCTCGTGGAGTGTTCGCTGTAAATGTTGGGGAAAATGAGCAGCAAAGAGGGCATAACGCGGCGACTCTCAGATTGTTTAATACCCCGTCTGATTGGTTTACAGGCTTCAGCGGCAGACCAAACGGCGCATTTTGCCGCCATAATTGCTCAACTTGTGAGCCAATGCTTAGATATGAGGAGTATTGGGCTCCATATTTATGCCAAAACAAGTAAACTAATCAGATTTAAGGGGCAGTACAAATGAAAATGCAATAGTTCTCATTCATAATGATTTATTTAAACAGAGATTGGGTGATATTTTGTGATGGTTGAAAAGAAAATCACATCTGCCGAGGCTCTTGCAGCAGCTGAAATCCCCTTCCAAAGAAAAGAATACAGTTTGCTCACTTTATTTTCAGCGTGGACGTATTCAGTATTTGTACATCTCTGTGTGCAGCGTGCATGGACAAGTGTATGTTTGCGTGCACGTACTGTAGCTACGCCTGAACGCATGCTTGCACTTCCACATACTGTTCGTTATGCGTTTAAAAATACACGGCTTGATCTGAACTCGGCCCTGGTGCTGGGCTAACGGTGCCCCCCTCCCCTTTGCGCCGCCCTGAGGCCCTGAGACAATAGCATCATGGAAGAAGCTTTGGGGTTCAGGACCTCTAGGATTACTCTTGGAAGAGTCCTCCAAACTTGTTAAAGTCACTGGCACAGTAAAACAGGGCGCTGGCACGGCTGTAAATGGCTGCCTCTGAGCGCCGGGCATCGAGTTGATCTTGGCTGTTGGCCTGTGTGATGGGATTCAACTTGGATTTACATGCATGTGAAGGCAGCCAGTCGTGGGATGTTGTCGTATAGAAGGGCTGGTTAAATAAAACTGCACATTCAAAGTTACATTTTGATTCAAATTCGCCTGCTTTGCTAAGGAAGCCAATATTAAACCTCTTGTACTGAGTGTTAATTGTGTGACACACGTATCCATTTGCCTGCAGGCATTTGAAGGCGAGCAGCAATATACAGCCAGCAACAGACCGACTGTGAGCTGCGACAGTTTGACTGCACGCGTTCAAGCTCAGTCGAGTCCGCAAAGTTCAAGCAGATAAAACAATTGAAAATCTTTGTTTTTTTCTTTCTTTCAAGTTCAGTTGTGTTTTTTTTTTCAGATCGAAGTCTATAAACAAAAATAATACAATCCAACAGTTGCCTTGAGTCAAGGTTAAAAATATACATAATCAATGCCCAGTTAAAGAAAGCGTTCCCTGTCGCAGGGCCAGATGAACCCTAAAGTAAGCCACGGGTCAAACTCCGAGCCCTGTGTTCCCCAACTTAGTTTGGAGTTGCTAAAATGCTACGAGGATAGGTTCCCTTTTTCTACAATACCCAGGTGCTCATATGAACATTGAAACTGTTTTTTCTTGCTTTAATCATTCATCCGGTTCATACTGGCCATTAAGAGATACCTTCAGAATGTGCTTCCAATACAAGTGATGGGGGACTCAATCTAATGCACAAATGTATGAAGTTTATCCGAAGTTAATTTAAGTGGATAAAGTTATTCAGCAGTCTGAGGTAGACAAATGAACGGAGTATTTTCCATTGCTCTCCACATGGAGGACTAACACGTCCTTTCAAGGATGTATAAAAAAAAAAGATGGAAAATCATTAATTTTGTGGAAACACTCAAACATTGGAAGCGTCTAAAGCCAAACCGTGCGAGTAGCTACACTGAAACATCTACTCTTTCACTCTTTTAGCTTCTTCTTCTTGGGTTTCCGTTGGTCACATCACCACATTTTTCTTTATAATATTCACTATAGTAACCACTGTAGCTGCTAGCATCCCATTTCACCATTTCAACTCAAATGAGCAGAAGCATCATCCATCACGACATTATGAAAGTTATCTTCCTGTCTGAGCCGGGCTTGCAGAGGGCTGCAAAGCGTGACAGGATGTCTGGCTCTTGTCTATTTCAGAGGCCTTTTTTTTTTTTTTTTTTTTTTTTTGCCCTTTTGAAAACCCACCAACCTGCTCCGGCCGGCCGAAAGTGAGCAGCCCCTCTTACAGCGAGAGCGAAAGATAATATATTTCATTTTATGTGTTTTGGGAAGAGAGAATGTTAGTGTGACTCCATATATTAAACATAAACCCATTTAAAGCTAATTGAATACAAATACAGGGTCAGGGTATAAAATAAGAAAAGTGGGCAAAGGGACATATCAGGTATTAATGTTAACTGTTTTATTTTTCCTACCAGTAGGTGAGATATTCTGTGTCCAGGCTATTATAAGGAGTGAGGCCCCCTAACATATTTTTCTTGGATAGGGCCCACGCACTACACACACACCGCACACGCACCCAGACACACGTCCCACGTGGAAGCCCGGCGTGCTTGGAGAGGAAAAGGCGGACATTTCGGGCCACGGGGCTACATTATACTATAGTAGCGGCTTTTATGAGACAGACAACACGCCTGGCTCCGGCGGGAAAACCTCATGATGGACAGGCACTTCACCTGAGCCAAGAGCAGGCGGGCTGGGAGGAGGGAAAATGAAATAAAATCAATACTCGAACATAACTTTTTAAATAAACATTTGCACTCCACGGACATTGTTGGCAGCGGGAGCCGGTAACCCGTCCCTATTGGTGGAACTCAACACCGGACCGTTGCGCGGAGCACTGGCTCCCATCGCGGTGATGGCTACTGGCAAGATGTGACGTGAATAGCAGGCTATGTTCTGTTTATCCAAGGTGAAAGAAGAGGGGGGGGGGGGGGGGGGTCCTGCAGTCAGGCGGCTGTTTCCCTGAGCAAGGGTTTTCTCGGCTTGTTGATCACACTAAAAGCTGCCCTAACCTCGGCAGCAGTGATGCCCGCTCGCTTTGAGCAACAACTCACCACCAAGAGGGGCAGAAATGGGATTAAGCTGCAGCAGGCCTCTGCCTCCCCTGAACTGAGGGTGCGATTCAAATACAGCTGTTGGCTTTGTGGTGAGGATAGGGGTGCGTTCAACGGCGGAGACACCGGTGGAAGTAAAACTGCTATGTCCTGGAGTGGTTGTACAACTCCAAGTCACACAGAGAGGAATTTGATTTTAAAACTTCAAATGGCAGTCAGGTGGCCATGTATTTAACGGAATTCTACCCGACTCATCATTACTCCTCATCTGGTTAGGATACAATATAAAACAGCTGCCAGTCTGCACAAACTAAAGATTGTAGATCGTTTCTCTACTGACAACAGCCGCATTAAACCAGAATGCAAGTCCGCCATGAGACAGGAGTTCATGCTTTATATATAAATAGAAATATAATATCTAAATGTTTTTCTTCAAAGCTCGTTTTTACATTTAAGGCAAAATTAAAAGTGTTCATCCTAAACACAAGCACAAGAACCTTTTCTTACTGACAAAATTAGGATTGAAAGGATCAAGACCACAAACTCTCATAGTATCAAGACATCGTAGGACATTTGGTTTCTCAGTAAAGTTGTTCTTAATAAGTTTTGATCCTTTAAGACTTTAAGACAGGGCTTAGAAGTTAAGTCGCCGACCAGGAACCACAGCGTCCCCTAATAAAGGCTTAAAAAAGATTGTTTCGCTGTTCCATGCACCTTGCAAGTAGGTGAAGTTGTGCCAGAACCTTCACTCTACCTATTAATACTAAGTCACATTAAAAGATGATTTAAAGGATAAGTCTTGTGATATTACAACAAATATTATGAAAATACAAAAAACTAACAAACAATTGATTCTACAATTATTGTCTGTGTATCCAGAGCCTGATGTATCTTATCTCAGGACCATACAGGTGCTGAGGTCTGATACTCAGCCCCAAAGACATGTTGTGGTTCCAGTAAGAGACACGTCTCTCTACTAGAAAAAAATATCAAAAATATTATATAATTTTCTACTTGCTTGTATGATCCGCGTGCCGAGCATTGTGGGAGATGTCGGATATCAGGCGCGATGAAAGAGTGAGTTACGAGGCTTCATCTCAGATGAAGTCCTGGAATGCAGGAACATTGCAGACTGATGAGCAGTGTAAGAGGATCTGAGGGGGAGTTTTCCCTTAAAACAACAATAGACAGTCTGGGACTAGCAGGCCCCAGGATAAGCTGGGTGGCCTGGCCTGGCTGCTGGTGCTGCCCTGAGCTGGCCCAGGTGCTGCTGACTACGGTGGAAAAGACCTCTCACTCCCCTCACAGCTGGCTGGACGGACACACACACACACACACACACACACACGCACACAGCTGGTTCCTGCAGTCGCCCAGCTGCAGCAGCTGGATGGACTGGGTCACAGCGCAACACCTGGAGGCAGATGCAGTCGAGAGCTGCTGAGGACCAGGCGGACCCGGGAACAGAGTAACAGATCTGGATCGGATTTCACGTGTTTGAGCTGTTAAATGTGCACTCTGATCGTGTTTGTCATTCTGAAAAGAAACATCACGCCTGAGATTGGAAAGACAAATGTTTCCCTTCGGCCCATTTTATTAGCATGAGGGCCTTCAGATGATCACATTTACGAATATTGTGGAGAAAACATTACAATAGCAATGATATCGCAATATTATGGTTATACTGTACGGCAATAGCTGTCAGTGAAATATTTGTAGCATCTTATAGCACTTTGTATGAATCGATAACAAGAAAAACTGCAGTACAAATTATAAATACAGTAAAATGATGTATTTTCCCCATTGTTAGAAATCTGTTACTATCAAAAACTTGTTGGCATTCATATTTTACTATATTTTATACTCTCCTTAATACTCCTAAATTCCCTTAAATTCCCTCTGTGTAATCCCCCCCCCCCCTCCCCCCGGGGATCAATAAAGTATTTCTGATTCTGATTCTGATTAACCTTTGATAGCATCAAAGTATCTGGATAATGAATGCCCACGTAGTCAAATTTGTAAATAAGGTCTTAATACTACATCTATATATTAGAGTATCAGCTCGGAGACTCACTCATGACCCTGAGTTACCACAAATGTGTATTAAGTTTGAAGCTTTCAGCTGTGTCCCATGGCCTTCTTCAGTTTATGGAACTGGCCAACTTCTGTTTCTGGAAGTGAGGGCAGGATGTGTGTTTTAACGGCGTCTGACATGAGGCCAGACACCGCTGTGATTCAGACACAGTGTTGTGGAGATAGATGACTCTGCCATGGACATGTGGTCAACACACACACACAAACGCACACACACACGCACACACACACACATTTATTGGTCTGTACAAGTGCCCACAAACACAGAATAAACAGTGACCACGGGCAAATGCACACCAGGGACTTCACTCCGTTTCATCCTCTCTCTATCGATTTGTGGCCGCTCTCTCTTTCCTCCATTCCCACACACACACACACGCACACACACACACACACATCCACCTGCTTTACTCAGAGTTGATGCAGCTTAACCTCACACAGCGCTGACGGCATGTGCACTCGCTCTGTGTGTGTGTGTGTGTGCCACATTAGAAGAGAAATATCCATAAATCTCTCAAAACGTCATGTTCCATGGAGTCTTTTCTCATTAGCTGCCTCAGAGCCTGCGCGTAAACACACCTACCACACAGGATGATCACTGTGGAGAGCACGACAGTGGATCCACAACACTTGCTGGAAAGCTGGAGTGACCAGAGAAAAGAGGAGATTTAGCTAGGACGTGGCTGTGATTAATAGAAATGTCAGACTTGAATCGCTGGCGTTGAGATGCCAAGAACAGCTGCGGAAACCAGGCTGGTGGAGTGTGTGTGTGTGTTGCCCTTAAGCAAGGCACTCGGCCTATTTCTGCTCAGTGTCCAACAGCAGAGGACTGTGGTTACTGGGCAGCTCCCAGGTGTGAAGCAAAGCACATTGTTCATGAAGGGAGAATGGGAGGTCCACTTGTCCTGGTGACAGAGGCTGAGAGCAACACGGTGACAAAACTGACAAAATTGACGCGTGTAAAAGGTCACCACAGGGCTTAATTTTGTTCAAAAATACTACATCTCTGCCAAAGATTGCTTAACACAAGTGCCATAGCCTGTATATCAGGGATACTCAACTCGCTTTGCCCGGGGGCCACTTTTGCAAAATGACAGAAAGCCTTTCTAACACCTGGTTAACGTTGTGAAGCCACCAAAACTACTTGGTTAGGGAAAAAAAAAAAATCATGGTTTGGGTTAGTAATAAGAGAATACAACAACACAACAACAATACGTACCTTCACCAAATGTGGGTCTTGTTCTAAGTACAGTAAGAAAAAAACCACCAATACGCAGCCTTAACAATCACAAAGTGATTCAACAGATCTGTTGTCATCTGCAGAGAGTGGTGAGTTTGACTTCCGAGCTTTGACTAAATGTACACTATCTTTATTCACATTCGAGTCATTTGATTTTTGCTGGCTTCAGTCTGATTTCTGTCGGGGTTTTTTTATCTTTGTCTTGGAAGCATTTTAAGGCTACAGCTGTCTGCACTTCTGATGTGTGCAGTTGCCGTGGTTCATGCTCGCCTTTGGCAAAGTCAGCAGAAAAGGTCCTGTTACCTGCTTATAGCAGGTAACATTAAAACCTCCAGGATTTAGACGTTACATTTGTTTTTGTTTGTCTCTTTTTAATTGCTGCCCTGCAGTTGGCAGGACAAGTTGTTGGGACAAATGGGGGGGGGGGGGGGGGGGGGGGGGGCAGGGTGCTGACTCAGCATGCCATATCTGGCTCTATTAATACACCCACGGTCCAGCCCTGTGAATCACAGCAAAGTGGATGTGGTTGCGTTTCAACATAGCAACTGGATCCGGCCACTGAGTCAACGTGAGTGCTATGGTTAAAGATGTCCGAGGTCCTTTTGTAAAGTTTGGTAAAAATGAACCGAAGAATTGGAGTTAAACTTATACTTAACTTATATAAATGTTTTGGTTTCTAGTTATACATCAGGAAAGTGATATGCACATCCATTTTAAAGCATCAAACTTACTTCGTGAAATGTAGTGGGACCAGGTTGGATTACTTCATGTAGCTTTAAACAGCTGAGAAGAGTGAATATTATATATTATTCATTTTACCCACACAATAATAGGTGGTGAACCAGTTGTTTACACTCACTTGAATGAAGTCATTCTGCAGTCATCTGCCGAGGGCCCCGAAGAGTCCCACCTCCAGACGGGCCAGTCAGCGCGAGGGTTGTGGGAGAGGACGCGTGGCTGGCAGCGTGGCAGCACGGACCGCAGCCACCTCGCAGCTCATGAAGGCCCCCATTCACCACCGTTCACACAATATTCATGCAAAGAGAGAGACTTCCCCCGCGAAAACAAGCCCCGTTTAAAGAGAAAACAATCGGCCCTCCCCAACAAATTCCTGCTAATTTGCCAGGGCCGGAGAGGGGCGGGCAGGAGAGGAGCGTCGCGAGTGATGGACGCCTGCCCGTCTAGCTGCTGAAAGTGTGTTTCTGTGTGTATTTGCATGTGTGTCCCTGTGCTACTACATGCCTAAAGGGTGCCAGCTCTTCCATCAGGCTCGGCTTTGACACATCCCCGATGCATCCTGTTCTGGAGTTTCACTCGTCTGACTTCCAACATCCCCTTCCTCCAAACACACAGCTCTCTCAAATGCCTCCACATACCTCCTCGTCAAAACTAAATGTTTGTCTTTACTGTTTTTCTCATTTCATCCCTTTTTTATTGTGTGTCAGTTTGAAAGTTCATCCGAAAGCCCTAAATTGTAGTAGTATTTTCATCCCGTTTCATTAATCATAACCATCGGTAACCCATGTGAATGACTTGTCATTCTGCGTCAATTTAACACGCGATGCAATATGAGTCAGAGTATAATTTGACTTTCCATATTTATTTTTCTGGCTTATTAGAAATAGTGCTGCTTGTTCAGCAAAGGGCTGTGAGGGTGCACTGTGCTGCAGGAACTTGTTCCAGCCCATGGGGGAGGAAACGTGGGGGGAACCTTGCCTCACTTTGTGTGTGGAAGGCGCTCGTGGCAAGTGTGTGCACTGTTAATATGTGTGTGTTCCTTAATTATGTGTGTGTATGTGCTGGTTACAGTAGCCAGACTGTCTGAGCGATTAGCAGGTGGGTCTCGTCTTTAACACTTTGGACGTGTGTGTTTGTTTGTGTGTGAGGTTCAGGTGTTATGTGATGTGAGACAGGGAAATGGGGGATTGGCTCAGTGTGTGTGAGTGTGTGTTATTGGGGTCTGAGGTGAAGCTGATGGTAGAAGCATCGGAGCATCTTCAGGTGTGCTGTTACTCACAGAATCTGTGGGAGACCAAGTATTTCGATTAACAGACAGAATAAATGAATGTTTTCTTATTTCAACATGGCAAATATACCACTCAAAATTCATTGTTTAAACAAGGCTCCTCATTTCAGAAAACTATAGACGAAAGCAGGCTTCTCATTTTTAGCTGGCAAACACCAGTTTAACCAGCTAAAATGAGCTGAATTTTATCAGCTGTTTAGCAGCTCCATTACTTGGTTGAGAACTCCATCTTTGGGTGACTTTTTAATGTTTCCAGCTGTGTCATTTTAATACAGGAACTCTGTTGAAGGCGCTCGATGGCTACATACGTGATATCGACTGCGGCTAAAGCTGCATGTCCCAGGCATAAAGTTACTTGTTTGCATGTTTATTAACAGCATGTTTTCACTTTTAACGTTAAAAGAGAAAGGACTGTTAGCATGAGGTCTCACAGATGTGTTTGGCAGATATATAACGCTATCTCGGCCAGCACTGGCTGGGGCTACGAGACGGAGCTGCTAACTCTGATAGCATCCAGGCCCGGCTTCCATTCAGTGGTGGAATAAGCTATGATTGGACGATTGCTTTTTGGAGAGAGGGGATTAGCGAGCGGTCAATTGGAGAATGCAACACACAACTGGTGAGATCTGACGCTGGTTGCTTAACACTCCATGTTCATAACTACTCTCCCCTCTATCACTTCCCCCTCATCCACCCCACAAGCTACTCTGCCCCCCTCACTTTAACCCACCCAGCCCTCCTCACTCCCCAGGCCACTTTCCCTCCCCCCTGCTCTCCTCTCTTTTCTCCGGCAGTCAGCTGGCATGGAGAAGAAGGGCTCTTTGACTCATGTGGGTTGGAGGGGGTGTGTGCGTGCGGGGGGGGGGGGGGGTCCCGGTGCTCTTTTGGAGTCTGATAGTCTGGCTGGTTCGTACAGGCTTTTCCTCCAGGGTTTTAAGCAGTCAGAGAGGCGTGGAGAGAGAGGAGATTTCTGACGGCACATCTCCACCATGTGGACCGCTGACAGGGCCGCCACTGAAACTGGCCAGAGGATCACTGCTGATAGACAATAACGTATGTATGGTTGAGAACAAGGCTTTCATTAATTATAATGTCTGGCTTTCAAGGCAGTTGCAGCACCTGTCAACTGTGAGAGAGTTTACCATACCTTTCACACTGAGGTATCTGCCCCTGTAAACCAGTGTGCAGGACACCTTTTGGCAAAATCGGCTTTGCAGGACTTTTGCATTTCCCGAAGATGCATTGAATCAACAAATCTTACTTGTAGTAGTACTTTAAATAGAGACACAGTAAGTAGCAATAGCAGTGGCAACTGTGGTAACACTAGCAACCACCAACAACCACTGCTGAATGCTGAGGCCACTAATGTAGCTGTGCTTGTAAATGCACTAATTGTGTTATAGTGTTTCACAGCAGTCCCTGAATCCCAGAAAACTCAACTCTGAAAGGTGCTGAGTTTTGAAACATTAACTGTAATTTGTGGGGGGATTTGGGGATGCCGTTACAGTAGGTGCTAAGATAAAACATTACGGACGGCCCCTTTAAGCGAGAGTTCCACTAATGGCACAAAGTTGAATAGAAAAAGTTAACTGAAAGACCCCCCTACCTCTCTGGAAATACTATATTTAACATTCAGTGTTTTTTTCCACAAAACATTAAGGTGTCGATAGTTAATTTTAAACTCTGTTGCTTTCATTTTGATTGTGTTCGCCCACCTCAGCTTCGCTGGTCACAGGTCGCCCCCCCCCCTGTTTCCTATTTGTTTTCTGACTCCAGTTACTGATAAAGATGTTGGTGAGCTGTAAACATGAACCCCATCCTTCAGATGTCCCAGTACAGTACAGTCAGAACCAAGGCAGCCCTCTGCCGCACCATCTTCATCCACGTTTCGCTAAAGTGACACTCTCACTATCATAGCAGTAGAGGCAACATCAGTAATATAACAGATGTGAGGTTATGAATGTGGATAGCTGTTAATATTCAGCTTTTAACACCATAACATAGATAAGATTAGATAAGAGTCTGAGTCACATAATTTGCCAAATGCAATTTAAAAAAAAAAAAAAAAGGCACAGAGCACAGGCACAAAAAGACATCACCTTACAGCACCAACAGAATTTCAAAATGCAAGACTCTTAACATAAAGTGCTATACTTCTGAACTTGGCCTCCAAATCTCATATGTCACACAAAATGAAAAACATCTGTATACATGAAGTCTTTCAGAGCATCACAACGTATGTTTTTAATAACGTTTGCATTTTTACCAACAAAGTCTCACCACTATGACGGTGTGCAATGGCTAATTCCTCAAGTTTATACAAAAACAAGAAGTTAGCTGCGGTGATGCAGTGCTGGAAAGCATGAAACAGCGCAGTAAATGCGAGCAGCCTGTTTGGGGTACATGATGGACTAAGGACGTCACTCCAACACACTCGCTCAAACTCCGTTCATCAGCAGCGCTCAGCGCCTGCCCCCCAGCCGCCCTCCAGTAGTTATGGACCCCCATGCCGACACCTAATCCAGAGCCTCGCTACCATAACATTTTCACAAGGGTCGCGAGCCGCGCAATAACAGCTCTGCATGAATTGGTGAACTGCTTCTTTATAAGAGGCACGACACACACAATTAGTGTTCATTGGTGGTAGCCTGCCGCCACTTCTTTTTTCCTGTGTATTTTTACAAGCGCTGAATATAATCCTTAGATAGTGTGTATCTTTGTGAGACTGGGGGTATGTGTGTGTGTGTGTGTGTGTGTTGGATTATGTCCTCCTGCCTTGAGGAGGTGAGTGTGTGTTTTTTGGAAGTGGGCACGTCCACTGCAGCCCTGTACCTTTTATGTTATGTTTCTAATAGAAACGAAGTGTAAATATTAAAGGATAACAGGATGGACATTTTGCTCTCTCAAAAGCGAACAGTGAGATATCCACTATCCATTTCTAAAAGATAGCTGGGGACGTTTTTTGAAATATGAACCTCAGGTACCATTATTTTTTTTTGTCCTTTATAGCTTTCAGGAATAAAACCTTTCAAACAAATATTTCTGACAAGCCAACTCAGACGTCCCCTCTCTGGCTAGCAGTAAAACTAATGACAAAATTGGAACAATCTGCTTTTTGAATGGCCACTTTTATTCCTCAAATGTAGCGATCTGTGGCCTAATTTGTCCTGTGGGACGCCACACGCTCCCCATAAAGCCACATTAGGGTTGCAGTAGCAGGGATAATGAATATGATTCAGACAAGGTGCCCCCGGCAGCAGCTCCGCCTCCCTCTGGACACGAGGCTGCAGCAGAAAGCGCACACACACACTCACACACATTTTACTGCTTTTAACATCAAGGTCACGATAATTAATCACCCCAAATGAATCATTTTCATCTTGTTTTATTAAGTGTAAATTCTGATGGTCATTGCTTTAACTGATTATGACATCATTTATTGCTTCTCTGTCCATTTAAACACGCAGTTGATTTCAATAATGTTAGAAGCTTTAATCAGCTCTTTATTGAATGCTGGAATTACAGTGCGAGTTTAAAGCTGCACGAGTTTTATGTGACAATGCATCTATTTCATCAGCCTGAATCAAGAGTTAAAGGCACCCTGTGGATTTTCCATGTAAACAACCGCACTTATGTTTACATTCAGGGCCCTATTTTCATGGCACGACCAGTGCAGGCAAACTGTTTTCATGACCTTAATATTAGCTTTGCCCGTCTGTGTGGTGTTTTGGTGGCCAGCGCAGAGCGCAAGGTGCACAGAGAGGAACAAACAGAAGGGAGGGTGACTCAAAAGAGGCAGCGGAAAGAGAGTTGTTGGTATTTTGGTGGATGGAACAGAGGTCAAAACCACATTTGTTGTTGCGCTTCCGTGATTCAAATAAAGCCCTCTGTGTTTATCACCAAAGCACATATGTGTGCATATTTGAGGCTATACAAATGTGCTGAATAAAACATTTGCAAACGCACCCACGTTTACATCAGTTTGCAGAGCTCTTCTTCCCTGCTTTTTGCTTGGTGTATTGCTAGGTTTTTTTGGCGCGTTACTGCCCCCAACTGTCGAGTGGTGAAATTGCGGGAAACCATCAGCATGAGTGTCTTGCGCCAACTGTGTGCTTTCCAGTACACCGTGAAATACAAACAAAACAGGGTCTGCTCACCGAAACATTGCTAGATGGCACCAAAATCTTGACTGAGCAACTTTTTGTTTTTGATACGGACAAACAGTCCATTTCCTGTTGGAGTGCAGTGGATTGTACAAGGTGAACAGGTCATATCATCAAGTTCATATGATCTGAGATACCCAGTAGAAGCACAATCTGGAGCCGAGTGTGTTCATAGTCATGCTGCTACATGAGAGCAGCGAAGACCCCCCCCCCCCCCCATCCTTCAGCACCTCTGGCCTGTACATCACTCAGCATCCTGAGCTGTCCTGAACAGCCCAATAATACTGTCAATGTCAGCACACACACACACACACACACACACACACACACACACACACACACACACACACTTATAACCAATTGCATGTTCTTGACAGACACAGGTTTATATGGTCTCGATTATGAACCCTTTTTTTTGCATGTACACACACACACTCCATCTGTGCGTGCAGTGAGGGGACATCTATCCACACCCCAGCGTGTGCCAGGGAATTGTGTTGTAAAGATTTATATGACAAGGTGGCAGACAGACAGTGGCAGGGCTGCGATCCTGCCCGTCTCACTGCTCACGCTGACAGTGTTATTGCTCCAGCTGTGTGTGTGTGGTGTGTGTGTGTGTGTGTGTGTGAAGTCCACATTGGATTACTCTTTCTCTGCCTCTTTGTCTTACTTTGTAAATGGTAAATTCTCAAACTCCTTTTAAAAATACTTACATACACTCACTCTCACACACACACACACACACACACACACACACATTTTGCGACTGTGTCTGTTGCCTTATCTGACTCTAACTTACAGAAGTCTGAAGAGCCCTCTGATGAGAGTCTGAGGCTGTTACCGTTGGCCCAGCTCAGACAGTACTCAGTAGTCGAGGAGCAGGAGCTCTGATTATTTCTCCTGCAGGCGGTGCAGGCTTCTGCCCCATCCATCACTTCCATCCCTCTGTATTTTCAATTGAGGTGGCTCGCTGCCTAGGAATGACTTGCTTCATGTACAGTATGGCGGTAGAATGTGATGCAAGGTGCTCATTTCGGTCTGTGAGTTCACATTCACCTGCATGAACTCCTGGTAACACCTTAGTAGCTGGTATCAAATGCTAGGATTGACTTTGAATCATTTTGGCCTCATGTGCCTCACTGAGTTACACAAAGACATGAATCTGTCTCACTAGCTGCTAGTAGGTTCCCCATCAGTCACTTTCCAGTACACTGATCTGTGTGTAGCACCTTTCCTCGTCCTCTGGGAATGTAAACCTGGTGATTTCTGACGAATGTGTTTGTACCAGTCTTTGTTCATTCTAGGGTATCCTCAAGCCTAAGCATCAGTTCTCAGACATGATACAAAGTTGCATCACTCCTTTGTCCAAAAGACGCCAGGCCACAGGAAACACACAGCCAAGCCAAGATTTTATCCATCATCTCCGGGAATCTGAGCTTGTTTAAACTGGAAAACTACTGTGGTGTGAGTATTCCCACCAACTGAGACGATGTACTGCAGTCATTCCCAACCGGGGAGTTCTTCAGCAGTTGCCAGGGGGTGAATGGAAAGACCGTGGAGCTCAGCTAATTTGAAAAACTAGAAATGATATTTTGATGACATTTTGATTAGAAAAAAATACACATACAGTATATTGCGTTAGCTGTAACACCTGGACACAATGTGTTGAGATTAAGAGTGTGTGAAAACCAGAGAGGTCTAAACAGTTTGGTAAGTAATGGAGGTGAAATAGTTAGCTAAAATAAATGGTTAAAATCTCCAGTTTTTTGGAACATGGCGGCTGGTGTCAATTAAGTGTCTCTTAATTGAGAACCTGCTGTGGACGTAACATCAGACAACAAAGGTGGGGAACCACTGATGGACCATGTCCCCAAGTTTAACTTTGTTTACATGCCATAGAGGGTTTTCCAGACGTTTCCATGGGTAGACATCTACACATAATACAAACGACTCAGCACAAAAGTACTCATATCAGCGTTGACCTTCAAATTCCCGTATTGGCTGGACTTCAGTAGCTTTCGTGCCTGCTGGTTTTTTGTGCATGTGTGTGTGTGTGTTTACAGTGTGTCAACGCCTGGTGCATTTGAATTGGCAAGGAGCTCGCACTTAATGGAAATCTCCCCATGTGACAAACCTTTCAGCTGCTCGTGAAGTGACATGATACAGTGCAAGAAGGAGAAACGAACTGATCATAAAATGCACAAACACGCACACAGGCATCACTTCATAACAGGTTCTGGTGCAGTGGTAATGACTGCTAATGTCCTTCTGTCAAGTAGGAGCTAAGCCCGTGAAAGCAACATGAAAGGCGAGTGCTCTGGGTCTCTCTGCAGTCCTGCTGCAGGCTGATGCCAGGACTGAGCCACGGGCCGAGTCTGGCTGGCAGAGTAACACTCCTCTGTGGTGGTTCTCCGCACAGGTCTGCAGACTGTCTATCTGACTTCACCTCTGTTCTGTACCAAACCACAATTAGAAAAGCAACAACTCTCCAGCTTCTCACAGGCTTCTTCTAATGTGATTTTACATGTGTACATGTTTTTATATTTTCAGTATATACAAGAGGTTCCTTTCAAAATGAGATATTCACCATATGGAACAAGGAACACCTACTCTGACAAAATGATTGATGGTATAAAAATAAAATAAATGATCTCCCTTAGAAGAGATACAAAGTTATAAGTTCTTAGTGGCCAAAATCATAACATTCAACAGAGTGTAACCTCTATATTTAGGACATACTGAATGATGAATATAATGATTTTATTATTTTTTTCCCCCACTGTGGTCAAATGGGTTTCAAATGGTGAAACTAGAAGCAGCTACATTATCTGAGCAAAATGTACATGCGCTCTGCTGAAGTTGTGCAGTTGAAACATTTGAAATAGTTGAAATTCTGAAACAGTTGAAGTTGTAGTTTATGTGGCAGTTGAAATGCAAATACTGAAGTTTCAGTTGAGTGTAAGCGTTCAGTGAAGTTGAAATATCAATTGAAGTTGAAGTGCTGATAGGAGTTGAAGAGTCATTTGAGGTTCGAGCACTGAAAGGAAGTGAAATGTCAAAGTGTACGTGTTAAATTGAAGTGTAGGTGGAAGTGGAAGTCCTAAAAGAAAGTAGTATTCAGGAATATAAACTGAAAGAGGATGTCATGTTTCGACCGAAGTGTAACTGACAACAGCTGTTGCAAATGGTGTATGAACAGTCAACAGTATGAACAGACCTGAAAGGGATTGAAGTGAGACAAGAAATGTTAGATGAAGAGCAAGAGATAAATGCAGTCAAAATGTTCGTTGACTTAGAAGTGGTGAAAGCAGTTGAATTGTCACTGGAAGAGTAAGAAAGTAAAGCTGAAGAGTAAACGATGAAAGCAGTTCAAATGTCAGTTGAGGAGTGAAAGGTCAATGCAGTTGGCGTGTAAGTGGTAAGGTAGTTGGAATTTCAAGTGGAAAGTGGAAGTGCTGAAGACAGTGAAAGTGGGTGCACTCAAAGCAGCTGAAATTTCAATTCAAGTCTTAGATCTTAAAGTAGTTGAAGTGTGACTGATGAAAGCACCTTTAATTGCGTGTAAAGTGTAAGTTAATGAGACAGTTGAATGGCTCAACAAGGCATGAAAAAGCTGAACTGATATGATAAATTCATTACATTCATTTAAATGGGCGAAGAAGTGTCAAGGTGTTAGCTTGCCAAGCAAGTAAGCAAGTCTGTTTCATCCAATATCATTTATTTTACTTTTGGGAGCCCCAATACTTGTGTGGCATCGCTCTCAAGCTCACCCCAAGCCATCCCAAACACACACACATACACAAAGTGTCAGCCCTTTTTTTAACTACCCGTTACTGTTTTCCTGCTGTGCTCAACGTCATTTAAAATAACTAATATATCCTATAAAACCCAGCAGCAGTAGCCTGCTCAGGTTTACGCAAATAATTAGCAGCAGGCAGACACAATTATACGCTGAGAGAAATATGATCTGCCAGAGTACATGATAGAAACCAAAGGTAATGACCTCATATTGTGGAATTTCTCTAAAGCACTCTGTGGTAAACAACTAATGGGACCTCTTTTTGTTTTGGGAAACAAACTAAGCGATGATCTATGGCTTTTAAACGGGGATTAGCAGCATTATATGCAACATATCTTTCTCTAAAGCCTCTTCCTCCACCCTCTGCTTTAATTTCCCCTCTCTTTCCCCCAAACACATGCCCTCAAACATGTAAACACTGTGTTTTTCAGGAACAAAATCAGCAGGGTGATCTGTGGATTTTTAACAGGCCTCAGTGCTGTGTACCTCCAAGGTCTGCGGTCCCCACTGACGGCTTTACAGGCAGCTGATGGGAGGTGCCATGCCAGCACAACAAGGGAGGCCTGGACCCACAGTGGCTGCCATTAAGGGTCACACATCTACCGCACAGTGGGACCCAACGATCGTAAAGCTGCAATATGAGTATGAATTATCACGTTAAAATAACCTGATCAGAATTTTGTGTTTTAAGAGTTTGTGGAACTTTGCAAAAGTGCATATGCAAGCATAACATAATGTCCCTGGCTTGCCTATAATTGGCTATTGAATGGTATTTGGAAGACACACACAAACATCAGCTTCAAAACTTCCAAACAAGCAGGACATTCAGCATGCGTGTTAGGGCCTAGGCTGATCTGAATTCTCTAAAACAACAATAAGGGCTTTTTATATAATATCTGAAGACCACATAACCAATGTCTGGCTTTGTATATTTCTTTAGAATGTGATGTAGAAGGAGCATTTTGTATCCCATATGAAAATTGAAACAGTTTTTGCTCAATGTAATTGTTCCTCCTGTTCATACTGGTCATTGAAAGATCCCTTCCCAATGAGCTTTCAGTGTAAGTGATGGGGGACAAAATCCACAGGACTCGTCCCGTGCAAAAATGTATTTCAAAGTTTATTTGAAGCTAACATGAAGCTTCAGAATGACAGCCTTTTTAGCACAAAATCCCCCCTTTTTGTCACTATCTTTCCACTGCAGCTCAACACGGAAACACTGTTTGCGGAAACACAAAGAGAGGATTGACTGACTCAGCCTGATATTAACCTCAGATTAATGTTAATACGTTGTTGCATGGATGGAGGACTGTGGATTTCACACATTAAAAGTGAATTAGGAAAGGATCTTTGAATAGCTGGTATGAACAGGTGCAATGATAACAGCAAGCAAAGCCTCTTTCAAAGTTTAAATGGACACCGGACTTTAAGACAGACTTGAAAAATTGTGAACCTACCCTTTAAGCCAGAGACCATTGGGGGTTTAAAGTGGAAAAGAAAGAAGAAAAGGTGCGTTTAGACTGCACACGAAGTGAATATTCACCTTGCATAATTCATGCAAATTTGACCCCCGCACTGTTTGCCAAGTCCATGTTTACTTGTCACCAACAGCCAAAGTACCGACTCTGCAGAAGTTAGCTGTTAGCTAGCTAACGGCGTACACAACAGCTGTGTGTGTGTGTTTGGGGACTGTCTTTGTATGTGTTTGTGCCACAGCTTTAAACTCACCAGGAACTGAAAAAAAGGGAACTGCAGTTCTTTCTGTCATTTTCCTCCAGACCATCCTTTTTTTCCCTTCTTGTATATGCGCAAATGTTTCGCTCAAGCTGAACCATCGTATGAACATTTTCACCTCAATTTGCGAGTCCACTGGCATCCACCCACATCTGTCCATTAACTTTTTATGCCACTGTTTCACCTCCAAAATTCATTTTGACTTGTTAAGATCTTTGCCTGCTTGCTGTTTGTCTCCAACCCATCCTATTTTTGATTTGGAAAAGTTTGGCCTTCCACCGAATACTGTAGGACTGAGTGATACAGCCCAATATTGGTGACCTGCAGTCAGCCATTGATCATCTATAAAGCTTCACAAAGAGAATGAGGAGGATGAGGTGTGTCCAGGGTGTGGCTCATACACAAACAGGGGAAAACAAGAGTGTTAAAGTGACGCTGCAAGTCCGTACAGGACACAGACACACACACACACACACGCACACACCCACACACACGACTACCCACACAGACAAACATAGAAGCACACATTATTGGAAAAATACTCATGACATCACCGTCACTTTACCTACCATTGACATGCTCCTATTTATGCACAGACGGCTGCTGCGTGCCACCAGGACATAAACACACACTTTTACGTACCACACCCTTACACACGCCCTTATACACCCTCACATATACACACACACAGTCACTCCACCCCATACACACCCATGCCACCACCTATATACCCACCCAACGCCACAAACATAGTCACCATGTCTTTTCTAGAAGTCTGCCCCTCCTTTTGCACAACACACACACACACACACACCTCTCAAGCTGCCCAACAAACACATAGCAACCCAAACACAAGTGTGTGTGTGTCTGTGTAGTGGAAACTTTCATTGGTCCAGAGGTGTCTGACTGACGCATACTCCCCTCCTCTCTCTATTTAACACTCTCTCTTTCGTTCTTTCTTTCTGTTGTTCTCTCTGCTCATACGTCTTTCTCGCAGTACTCGTTTCATTTTGTTTCTTTGGATATTGATTGGCAGAAGAACCAAACATTTGACCAGAGTACGCCAAGTTCTTGGTTCGCTGAAATAAGTGAGAATCTAGACGTCAGTTTTGCCCCTGGTCAGTGTTTTGCTTGTGGTGCTCCATGTTGACACTTTAGTATGTACTGTTGAGTGACAGAGGGTGATTCACATGTTCTCAGAAGTCAGAAAATTGGACATTTTTAACTTCATAAGTGATATGTGTGGCCGGTCTGACAGCTTAGGACATTGGTAAATTCACATGAAATATTATAAAATAACATTTCCCTACTTTCTCTGTTTGCAACCAAGACTGACGTGATGGGTGTGGTTAAAAAACCTCCTGCCGCACATAAATACAACTGCTCTCCTAAAATAGCTCTGAACATATACCTGAATGGATCAGCCACCTAATCCCAATACATGGCAATACAGGCGAGCAGTCTTCATGCTAAGCTAGGCTAACCACACAGCTCCATACTTAACACACAGACATGAGAGGGGTATCGATGTTTTCGTCGCATTCTCGGGAAAGAAAGCAAATGACAATATTTCCCAAAATGTTGAACAATCTTTGAATAGTTATCTTTGATAACTCTGTTTTGAAATCCTTCGACATAAAGGAAGTGATTCTTTTTTATGTTTGGATGGTAGAAGTAGCGAAACTGCATGAGCATTTTGTCCACGATGGCCAATCAACAGAAAACTAAAAAAATCCAAAAGAATAGCCCGCACTGTTTGACTGACAGGTGACCTCTGGGAAATGAAGTGCTGAACCACCATAGCAGTTAGCGCTTAGCATCAAACACCAAGTTCCCTGATGATAGACCCAAAGTGTGCTCCATGAATCAAACTTGTGACCTTACACAGGATGTATGAACAGCTATTCCACATAAACCCTGCTGTCTGTCTGACTTTCTGCCTCTCTCTCTCTCTACCTGGACCAGTTTTATTGGCGTCCTGGTTTTGGCCCAACTGCTGTGCGTTTCTTTTTTTTTTTAAGTGCGGTCAGTGGAGTTCACAATAAAGTAGGAACATGTGTACAGACAAACACTCCCCACGCTCGCTGCTACTGTTGCTACAAACTCACACCGTCTAATTAAATTCAAAATGTCAAGTTCGATCTATGTCAAAGGAAGTTTACTGCGCAGTAAATGTGTTCGACGCATACGAAATATCACAGGGAAATGTGTCCTGCTTTAACTGGTTTTCACTGACAACAAAAGGACGTGGTGAAGGAGATCCCTGTGTGTGTTTCTCTGTCATTTTATCCCTACATTTCTCTGTCTCTTCTCTGTCCTCTCACCCACGTCTTCTCCTTACTTCTTCCTTCTTTACCCCCCCCCCCACACACACACACACACACACACACACACACACACACACTCATTTTCTTCATGCCTCCCCAATCAGCCCCAGGTCTGGTTTAGCGCTGAAATCAACCCCGTGATTTATAGTGACACAGTTAATCAGGGTTCAGCTGAAGTTGGACATGGCTGGGTTCAGAGTGTGTATTTGACTGGATGTGAGTGTGGTGTGTGCGTTCAACAAGGAAAATAACTCTTTTGTCCACTGGCCAACATGGCTGGTGCCACTGTCGCCCTTTTATCAGCCAACCAGATATTTTGTATAAAATACCTCCAATGACGGTTGGTTTCCTGCCAAAGTGACTAGTGTTGTGTAACATGCCGATCACAAATCAAAATGTTTGTGGTAGTAATTTCCCTCCGTGGTGTCTTCATGCATGTGTGTGTGTGTGTGTGTGGCTGTTAGCCTGCACTTTGACAGTGTGTTCAACGTATGTCTTTTTTTTAATAAGTTGTGAAGCTGCAAATATCCAAGCCGTTGTTACCACGTTGCCAGGTTAGGACATTTACATTTTTTGTTTCCAAATTTCTTGTTTTGTGTTACCTTAAAGATCTGCAGTCCTTGGCCAGGCCACAAATATAACATACACTGCTGCTTTATCAGGCACACCCAGCTAAAACTAACGCAGTCTAATACAACAGGTCCCTTCATGAAGGTTATAATGTTCAGACAGGTGTTTCTATCATTTTGTCCTTTCAATGTATATCAATGAGGGTAAGTAACAGAAACTCCTCTCTGTATAATGTTGCAATAACCACATAACCGTAACAAGTGACTTGATTCATGGTCTGTACTGTCACACGTATATTGTCAGATCAGAATGCAAAGGTAAATCTCTGTACATATTTCACAGGCAAAAACATAAAGTCACCAACAGAGGAAGAAAGTGTGCGACGACACTTTCCTAATTATTATTAGCTGGTTAATACAGTGAGTTTTAGATGAATGGATGGAACTGTTTTTTATGTATTTTCTGAAGAAATTATTCTATTGAACAAATAAATGAAAACAGTAACAAGCAATGAAAATGAAACAATGAAACCGACACTGGCACTACCACAAGTTTATATTATAGACCTCAATCTAAGCAAACAGACAATAAACATCCACCATCCCTTCTTGCTCTGGGTCAGCAGTGGGGTAAAGGTAAGCTTTATTATAGCTTTCCACCCCAAGTCAGACAGAAGCCTCAACTCCCCCAGCCTTAAAAATAATCAGCCAAGGACTGAGCACTGTCTTGAAAAAAGAAAAAGAAAAAAACAGAAGGAGCGGTTTGGCCTTTACCCAGCTGGAGCCCGGGGCTGAGCTGTAAGACACAAGTGCTGTAAATGCTCAGCACCTGATCATTTGTGTGTTTTGGACTTCCACATCCCTCCCCATTGTTATGGCAGGAGCACGGAGGGAGGGATGGAGAGACGGAGGGGGGGGGGGGGTAAGCCCACCAGAGTCGTCGCTCGTAACCCCGGGGCAGGCGGATGCGTGACGTGATTGACAAGGCCGATTCTCCCCCAGTATATTACTGCGGATTTTTTTAAAACCCCGGTCGCAAGTTGACATTTATTTAGACAAGGCTCCTTCTGGGCTGCCGAGAAGCCACGGAAACCAAAAGATGTCTGACAGAGACAAGTATGAAGTGTGTGTGTGTGTGTGTGTGTGTGTGCTTGGTCTGACGGGCAAATATTAAAAGCCAGTTGTTCTAAACTAACCTACATACCTGCCGTGCTACGTAGCACCTTCTCGAAGGTAGTTTAAGGGACCGTATGAAAGTTATTATGGCGGGAGGTCAGAAAAGGGGGAGGGTTACGCAGTTTTTTCCTTTGGGCTAATAGGGAGGCACGAGAGGGCTCTTTAACTTTTTCTCATTCCAGAGTTTTAAAAGATAAAATATTGTGTCAAATGGATGGATTTTGTGTGCGTCACAGGTCATAAAGGTGCATTTAGACGTATGAGGTAGCTGGTAGGATCAGTATGCCAGTTTTGAGAAACACAATAGATGTGCATCCTTATATTAGTGATTGACCGTTATATCTCCAGAGAGCACATTATTTTTCGCTAGCTCCTACTCTCACTTTATTCTGCATTTAAAGCCAAACTACAGTTAAGTTAAATATGCCAAAAAATAAAAAGTAGTACGATTTAGCATACGCATTCTTCATCCTTGTCAAAACCTGGAGCTAACATTACCCACAATTGGAAATTCGAGTGTGTTACGCTAGTAGGGGCTAATGTAGCTTCGAGCCGCTACCCTCAAGCAGAGAGCTACAGAGATATGGTAACCTCACATAACTAACTCCACATCCCCAGATCTTTGTGTGATGTGAAAATTAGTATTAAATTAAGGTTTGAATTAGAGCATTCTATCTCAAATTATTTTTACACTTGAAAAAGTGAGTTCTACCGATTCAATAGTGTCATTATTTTGAGATATTGGGGGGAGTCAAGGGGAGGATCCAAAGTAAATATTAATAATGCTGGGGAGGGTCTTACTTTTTTTTTTAAATTAACTATTAGGTTCAGCCCCCCCTCCCCACCCCAATCCTTTTTGTACAGTCCCTAAGAAGAGTGAAGCAGCATCCAGAGATGGCGAGGAGAGATTGGGAAGCAGTGAATATCAACTCTGGTTTTGGTCTGGGTGTGATGATGTGTGTTTGTGTGTGCCTTGGACACAGATGAAAAGTAAACTAAGATGTAATAAGCTAGCTGCGAGAGAGTCTTAAAGTCTTTGGTAGAAAGCCAGGGTCTTGTTTCAAAGTGCAAAATCTGCTGTAAGCCCCCGCAGACGCAGACTAAACACAGCATCAGCCCTATTGTTGTTCTGCACTGTTACAGCCCTCCCTGGAGATTTAGCAGGAGCCATAACCCTCCGCTGCTGCGACAGGCAGCCAATAGCCACGCTGCTTACCGGTGACCTGGCCACCGAGGTCACACCGCAGCCTGATCATGAGCATTTATACAGCGCTGGATTGGAAAATGATGGGATTTGGGGTTGTTGTTTTTTTTTTTGACAGTTTTCAGGTATGCCGGTGAAACAGATCCTGACTAGTCTCAGTTGCTTTCCCAGCATAAATACAAAGTAGAGGCGGGAATGTGGCACAGTTTCCTTTTTACGGCAGAACTACAGTTGGTGATAATCGATTCAGCATGTTTCACCATTTCTAACCATTGTATTTTAAGACCTGGACAAAACTTTTCACATGTAATTTTTTTTTCCAGTTAATACATGACTAGTCACTTCATCTTCAATTTTTTTTTTTTTCTCATCAGTTTCCGTCACGTGCCGTTCTGTGGTTTGAAGACCATGTATACACAAAGTAGCCTTTACGGGAAGGAAAAGGAGAGAGTTTACTGGAAGAGGAGGCCCATTACTGACAGCACGGAGTTGGATCAGTGAATAGGTTGAAGGTCAAACAAACCCTACGCATTTGTTCCGTCCATTACGGTGAACGTATGGGGTGGTTGCACGTGCATTTGTATGCGTTTGTATATATTTGGTGTGTGTGTGCATGTCGTCTCCACCTGTGTCTGGGTTTCTTCACCGTCTTCCGTCGGCGTCTCTGAATCATGTAATCTACCATGTTAACGCAGTGATTGCCTGTCATTACGCAGAGGTCCGGTGTCAGTGACACCATTCAATCCAACATCCAATCCGGGTGTTTACAAAGTGTCAGCGCCGACTTCTCTTTTCCGTGCACCAAGTCTGAGATGAAAATAAACAGCTTCTATCGAGCACAAAGTAAGATTAACTTCTACCTGCAGAGGCAGATATTGAACATGATATGACTTTAATTTTGGAGTGACTGGTAAGAAATGGGGAGGTCTGAGTTGGTGTTTTTAAGAGCTACTGTGTCAACCAACCAGAGAGAGGGGGAGCCATTACTGCACTTCTTAATGTGTGTGTGCACATGCTGTACTGTATGCCCTTGTGTGACAAATCAGTCTATAAAAGCTCTTTATATTTACAGTGAACTTGAGTTGACATGGAGGTAATAGCCAGGTTAATTTGCCTTCTTTTCCCCCAATCATCATCCATGGAAGCCAAGGAGGCTACATTTACACTACAGACCTTAAAGCAGCACTAATCAATATTTTTATACTAACAAACGGGTCAAATGGCTATGTGTAAGGGGAAAGGGCTCACTCATAGTAGCGAACCCACTGAAAATCAACACCCGCCTCTGCAGTTCCCCTCAGCTCTGCAGCACATTTTAGCATCTTTCAGTTCATTGCTTTGGTTGTTACGGGCAACATTACTGTTTGGTACACTCTTGCTTCTCTGTTCCCTCTTTGTTCGCTAACACGCTTACCGAGTGGCCAAAATATGAATGCTGCTTTAAAGCTTACCTACAGTATGTGACTTTTACTGGCCACTGTGGCAACAAGTCGCCATTAAGGGATAATGGTAAAGGCTAAAACATCATGTATTAGTCGTGCGATTAGACAATACAGGTAGGTTTTGAGATGCTATAAGCCCTCAGGTCTTAATTGAATTGTATCTCCACAAATGTCAGTCCCACTGTTTCTCCGTCCGTTATTGTGTGTTATTGTAAATTAATGATAAAAAATAACAACTGTAATGGTATAAAATGTATTTTTCATTATTATTTTTGTTCAGCAAATACCATTTTATAAAATGCATGTTGAATACCACAAATCATTGGATTTCTTCTCTGCAGGTTAAATTTAAAATATTTTGCCTGTCCAGAGTAATTAAATATTATGTGTTACACGACAAACAAACCCAGAATTGAGACATTTTCAGCTGCAGTGTGAACACAGCCCTTATTGGAAACAGTGGATTCCACTGTAGATCTTATTAGGCCTACTCAGGTTTCGGTCTACACAGCGGGTGGTCGTTTGTCTGGATCCTCTTTAATACAGTGCTTTATCCTGCCAGATTATGTTCCATATGTGCGTGTGCACTCCGGTGAACAAACTTACACTTAGTATGAAGCACACATACGCACTTTATCCCCCTGCTTTAGTCACCTTGTCAGTGAGCTATCGCGCAATGGGAATATCTTGACGTCTGCCACAAAATGAACACCAGCCCCCAGTGGCATGAAACGCAACTCCCAGCATGCTGTACGGATAAGAGGGAAAGGAAGGCCAGGATTATAATGAGATGGTGGTCGGGCAAGAGAACGGTGCCATGTGGACGCCATGAGTTTATGCTTAACAGGCATTGTTTGACCCTTGGGTTTAGAGAGAACATATGATTTTAATATACGATGCATAAGCTGCACACATAATGAGGAATCTTTGAATTACTAGCATTTTGGAAGAACCTGAAATGCCCAGAGGAATACAACAATACGGGATATTGCTTTTACAATGTGCAATTACACCGTTTTCTTTTTTAAAATCGTATTTGTAAAGAGAGAATTTCTTCTGCAATAAAATTCCTATTTCGCATTTGCCTGACATATATAGACGTGCATGCGTGTGCCCTCAATTTTACTTCCTCTTCATTCCCAGCCCCTCAAGACCTGGATTTCCACCTCATATAACGTCCTTCACTGACAGGAAGTTTAAGCCTCAGTCTCCACTGGCCACTTCTTTCTTTTGGCTTAAAAGAAGCATGTTCGAGGTGCCGGTCGCTGCTGTTGTTGCCAAGCAACTATTGAAAACCTACTTAAAGCGCTTTTTTTGTGTGTTAAACATTAAAGTGTTTTTAACTTTTGGCACTTGGCAGGAACCAACTCTAACAGAGCACTGTTTCCATTGAAAATAATGAGGCAAAATGAGGCCAGGGCAGCAAAAACAAGGACAGCAACCATTGTAAGAGGTTCAATACATTTCAGAATGGGTAGTGACTTCCCAGGTACAACAAACACAGCAGAAGTTAAAGGGTAAACTCCAGTGGGAGATTGGTTAGTGTGTGATTTGAAGGGGGGGAAATGGTCCATTTCTGGTGACTTTGTACCCACAATGGCCATTTACAACTTCCATCACACTTGAGATGGGGAGAATATACCCAGTAGTAGGACAGGGGTCACATTAGCTTTTATGCTAATTTAGCAGTATATGTTAGCACCACTGTCGCTCTTATCTCTGTTGATTAGCTGCAACCTAACTTTACTGATTTCACCTGCTTTCTGCTCTAAGACTGTCTTTAGCCCTCCTTCCATTCGAATGGGGCCAGTCTGGGCGCCAACGTAGGGGGCTACGGCTGGCTCAACTTTTGCAGCAACACATCTGACAAGACACAGTGGTGGCCAATCATATGCTTGCTAACGCACATTCCTGGTGGAATACTTAGTAACGTGAAGGCCATATTTCTACTTTGCGACTGTCTTGACGCAAGATAGAATTCACCGCCATGATAACTTTCCAGAGTTGTAAAATCCTGTGTTGACATATATATACATAAAACAAATAGCTTTATACCGAATGTCCAGGGATTCCATTTATTAGTCTCCACCTGGAACTTGCACCACCGTCTGTCTCTTAGCCAAAATCGACTGCTTGTGTCATTAGAACAAGATATTATAAGAATAAATCAGTCATTTGCAGTGATAGTAGCCCTTTATTTATGTATTAGTATAGTATCAGTACACATGCTATAGTCTTCTTTCTTAAATGCCTAAATACTGTAGGTATATGATATTATGACACAAAAGACATCTCTTCTTCTAAGTGCTGCAATAATTCCACAAATAGCGACAAGCTTTTTTCGATACCTCAGCTGGATACAAAACAAATCAGAAGTACTGGGAAAGCTGCTAAGTCCTCTAAATTTATAGTTTTAAGAATAGAAAATAAAAGTTTTTTCCTGTTGATTTCTGGAATGTCCTGCTGAGGAATATTAGAGCTTTGCACAAGGCGGACATGTGGCAAAATACTGAACGTTTCATCTCGAATCACGGAATACAGTCAATACGGAAATCTGTTCAGTAGTTTTTCAGATATCCTGATAAACTAACAAACAGAGGAATACAGGGGACTGAGAACAAAACCTCCTTGGCAGAGGTGACTGTGCTTCTGTACTATTTTTGAGACTGAGATTAATCAAATGAAGTGAACTTCGTCACCTCATGGGATTCCCTTTATTAACTTCCTCTTGAAACATAAGCCACCATGGTTAAGAGCAAGAGATTAAAAGAATAAATCAAGAGATGTACTGCATAATGGTGAGAGGGTATTCGCCTAAAACTCAAGTAGGAAGGCCTTTGGAAGACGAAGAGGATGGAATAAATGAAGGAGGAAGCAAGAGAACAGTTGACAGAGGATATGTAGCAGACTGAGGAGAGGAAAAAAGGAAAGTCCTGCTCTGTTTTGTTGTCTGACTGAAGTCTCAGCTTATTAAGTGTTATTAGTTTTGGCTGCGGTGTGACCTTATCCCAGCAGTACCTCCGGCTTGGTCGTGTGTTCCAGCGGACGTGTGGCAGCCATTCTTAACACTCAAACCCGACACAGCAAAGCCAGTAGATTCTTGCTGTGAGGTGACAGAGCTGACCACTACTGCTCGCCTCCCAGGCTGCAGACATCCTTCAAACAAATAAAACATATCAATGCAATGATCGGGTGTTGTAAATATTCACAAAAGTGCAGAATTAAACACCTAATAACGACAAGACTGAGAGTGCCCTAAAAAGGCCACTGTACCAGGGACTGATGGCCTCCGTATGCTGCCCTACAGACCAGTGCCCATGCTTCCTGCTGTCCAAACACACTCATTCACACACACAAACAACATCTGCTTCTCATTGTGGTTGTAAGACGGAGAGAAGGGAACCCTGATAGAAACTGGACGTAGGAGCCTAGAACTGGGCGGACATGATGGCATCTACCAACACCCTCACAGCCATTTCCTCCCATTGAGACACTTTGCCATCTGAGTGTGGAATACTGGGGGCCGATAAGATTCTAAATACACGTCTATAAATGAATGGTTACTTTTTACTCCTTATTCATTTCCAGCCTAAAGCTTTGCTCTCAGGACCAAAAATGAAACCCAGCACAGTAACACTGAGACCAGTAGTGCAGTATGATATTGTGAAACAGTCACTGAAGCTCATACAGCACCTCTTGGATGCACGCACACAAAAAAAACTACCTAAGACTACCGGCACCATACAGTTACTAATTATTACATCAGCATTCACAAAACTGTGTATTCCGCTTTATGAAAGCCCCCATTCAAGACTCAATGTCAACTGTCCTCTTTAATGTGTCAGTAAGCTAGATTACCCGTGATCTGTTTAAGCAGGGAGGCAACAGAGAGGACTCTCCCCTCAGGTCACAACAAGGTGCCACGCGAGTTCCTTCTAATCAAACGAAATGAAGCCGCTTGTATTCCAAATCAAGTTTTCCACAGTTTGGAGAAACTGGTGATTTAGTTGCTGACTTGACTGATACATGACTCACAGATGGAATCAACCTTTTTATCTATTTCTGATGATGACATCCTGCTCTTTCACTTTGCTCACAAGTTTCTTACCTACGAACACCTCTTGTTTGTGCTGCGAGTGTGTGTTACCTGCGCGCGTGCTACGTGCTATTTTTGCCGTTTCCATGATCACGCTGTATTATTGTTATTACTGCAATCTGAACGATCCCTCACCATCTCCTGCTTGACTTTAAGCAGAGCTCGCAGCAGAGGTGCACAGCTAAACAGAGGAGAGGGGAAACCTCGCCAGGTTGAGATGTGCGTGTGTTTTTATTTACATGAGAGTGCAATTAAGGATCCGACTGTGTTTGTCGGCCTTTTCTCACGCTAGCTCAAAGAGGCACTGAGGTACGTCCTGGCTCAGATCTGTCAGTGCTGGACTACCACTTTGTTATATTTAGTGCGAAGAGCTGGCTGCAGGCCAGTCACATTTACACCCTGACGTTCGGCTACAGAAGCTACCGTGTGCCCATAGTGTGTATGTGTGTGTGTGTGTTTGAGCCGTCTCGATATTCACACATTACAGAGGGGCCAAGCAATAACTGCTTACATTTCATACCATTTCCACTGCAAGGTTGTCATGGAGATGATAAATGCATCTAATGATGTCCGTCAGCAGTTTATCTGTGCAGCATTTTCTTTGTTAGTCATATTCAGTGGCTGTACGTACATATCAACAGTCTGTGGTGTGCATGCATGTGTATGCCTAATAATGTGTGTGTGTGTGTGTGTGTGTGTGTGTGTGTGTGTGGTGTGTGTTTTACTATTCATGTGGAGTGGATCAGTTACACAGTCAGCTGGATTTGCTATTAGACAGCAAGTAAAATCTGACCCCAACCATCTCCAACCTGTTTTCACATCTAAGAGTCTCAGAGCTCCACTTCCATCTGTGAGACAAAGTGTGTGTTGGTGCTGTGTGTGTGTGTGTGTGTGTGTGTGTGTGTGTGTGTGTGTGTGTGAGTGAGTGAGTGACTGCTCGGTAAAAAGGGGGTATAAAAATTGTGTGTATTCGAAAAATTTGAGGGCGACACAGGCCGGACATCTTTGCAGACAAGGACCGCATCTCAATTTGATTGCGGTTAAACAAAGCCACATTTTTATCTAAAATAAATACTTTGTACAACTGAGTTGGCTGCCATTGGCCAATCAGATATGCTGAATTGAGGTTAACTGTGTTCTTGGAAATCTCAAATATTATCAGAGCAGTTGCACACACACAGTATTTGCTGAGGGAGCATCATCTTGATATGATCTATTGCTATGGCGCGACCAGGACAAATTGGCCGATATTAACCCGATTTGTCCTGGTCGCGGATATCGGACGGAGAGCGGCTAACCTCGTCCACATCCCTGGCTTTGATCCCCATTTGTGGAGGAGACGCAGGGGTGCAGCATCGGGATCCGACTGCATAAATCATCGGTTATTTACTACCCGATCAGAGCTTTCCCGACCATAAAGCACAGAGCGAATAGTACATAAAGTCATCAAATGAGTTTATTTTTGGCGGAGTCCAAGACTGAGACGCTGTCAACTACTACGATTCAAGATTCACTTGGTCTCTTTGTTCCAGTTTGTTTCCCCAGATGACAAATACGTGTTTAAAGATTCATGACCTGTCGTTTGCTAAAGAATGACACATGCATATTCAACTACTTCTACCCTACTGCTGTCCTTATTTCTAGGTCTGAGTCTTTTTCAAGTCAAACCAAAATGAAAATACAGTTTTGCTAAGAAATCAGTATATTCATCATTGGAGTTCGTTCTGACTTGTGTGCAGACTTGATGACGTTCGATTCACAGAATAATGTACAGAGTGCTACTGTTGCTGCGGGTTTTGACACAACTGGACCCATGAAAGAGAGACGGCTAATGCTAGCTAGCCCCCCCCCCCCTTTGAATGATATGTGGAACAAACACAGAACTGAGTGTGCAGGAGTTGCCAATGGCTCAGCATTTGTTAAAGGGACATGCGCGAAAAAGTAACGTTGAGTCAGAATCAGTGCTACCTTTAGCAAGCTAGGCTAGCTAGCTTTCACTTTCCGTGAGAGATTTAAACTCAGCGGCAGAATGGGTCCTCCCAACTGTTGAGTATTGTGAGGGACAGACGTTTTGAATCGCTAACAGTACATTTCTAATGCCATATGTCAGCTCAGACCATAACTTAATCAATGAAAAAAACGTGTCCAAGTTCTAATTCTGACTCAGAGATTCAGACAGCAATTATATTTTCCACTTTACAAAAACAAGTGCAGAAATTACAACAAACTGCTAGCAAGATGGCTTTAACGCCACCATCGCTGGTACTCTTGGAATAAAATCCAATATTAAAACTAACAGAGTCAATTTTGCTGCTTTATCAGGAATTATACACTGTTTGTATTCGGTTTTACTTGATAAAGAAACACTACAAAACACAATGAAAGCAGCTTATTTAGGCGTTTTATCTGTCTTGGAATAATGCTTAAACACTCCCAAGTCGGAATAACTATTTTGGCGAAATTGCTTGAATGCATCATCACTCGCTCCTGTCAGTAGAGCATGTCTCCTGGCAACTGTTGCCATGCAAGACATCAACCCCGAGGCCTGACGCTTTGACTCTTTCTGCTATGTTCAAAAACTGTTTTTGGACTCATCTGAAAATTATATCATTATGTATTTCCTTAGAAATACCTAATTTTAGTTTGGCTTAAATTTCCTCAATTCTTTTTCTGTATGTATGAAATAAATACTTGGAGTGAAGGGCGTGGTGGGATCTTTGTCTCATTCCTCCTCTCAGCAGATTCTGAAGTAAAATCATTTCAAACACACGTCAAAACATAAAAATGAAACTTTTCTGAACACTGTGACAAGCAGAATTCCCTCATTTAACTGTCACACACATACTGATACACTTTAAGAAATCTGGGGGGGGGGTGGGGGATTTGAGCCTGACCACAGAAAAACACAAGCAACGTTGACGTGACAGATCGAAGCTAACCGATGTTGTCACTGGCCTCTACCGCCCGGACAAAGTGGTGTGTGTGACTGTGATTGTATTTGTATTCATGTGTGTGTGTGTGTGAGCAGTAAGGCCCATTAGTGTGCAGTAATGGGAGGGGATATTGGTGGTGTATAGGTGTAATTACCTCAAGCTAACATGGAGCTCAGGCCGCGTGGCGCCTCCAACACAAATATGAACTGCAGAACATAGATACCACTTTGTCCTCCCTCACCGCATGACCTGGGGGAGAAAGTTCAACAGGGCCTGTAGTTCTGCGAGTGTGTGTGTGTGTGTGTGTGTGTGTGTGTGGGTGGGTGGGTAGGAGAAGAGAGCCCTGGGAAAATAAAGATCCCAAAGAAAAAGCTAGAAGAAAAAAAAAAAAGAAATAAAGTGTAGGTGTGTTGGACTATGTCTGCGTTGACTGTTATCTGCTGGTTCCGTTTTGACCGACTTCTCTCCTGTTGTTCTCTTCGCCCGTGATAATACGCAGAGCTTCTTTGCAATCCTCCATTCCCATCATCTATCTGTCCATCGATCCACTTTTCTGGCACTCTGCACAACCCCCACCCCCTCCAATCTTTTCCTTCCCTTCTACAATCCATCAATCTATCTCCACCTCCTCCCTGACACAGAGGTTGGACATCTCACCATTATATTTGCTTTATGAGAACATCTGTTTAGCTTACTGGCTCAACCCTTGGCCTTGAAAAGCCTCCAATAAAGCCTTAACTCGGCCTCCATGTGGAGCACCACCACTTTGTTGACTGGGGGACAGTGCAGGAAGTTAGTAGCCACAGCCTGGTGACTGCTAAACTCTGCAGTATGAAGCAGTTGAAACTGAGACTACTAATAAGGCCTTTCGGGTGATGTGGAGGACCCACTGAAGGTCCTTGGCAACAGAAGCTGTGAACAGCTTATTGCATTTTGAATCGTCCACCTCACGCTTGTTTGATTCCCTTCAGTATTAATCATTGCTGCAGCAGTGTACACCAGCCGTGCAGCCACTAATGTTTCACCCAAAATGTCCTTGTACAGTTGTAATCTGTAATCTGTAATCTTTTTTTTTCAGTTTATGTGTGCAACTACATCAATTGTGCATTGTGTCGTGAGCACTGCCAAACACTTCAGGGTGCACAGCAGTACTGTGACTGAATTGATCCAGACACCAGTTGTACTGCCAAAGTGTTGCTCGTGTAAACAAGGTGCTACTCTATTTAAAGGGGGCCGCCGCCAATTTTACACATCAAAGTCTGTTTACAGGTCTTTAGGAGTACTACTGAAAAGAATTGTCGAAAGCCTTTTGTGGCTCCACGGGACGTCTGATCAGTTGCCTCAAGTGATGTCACTTGAGTCAGTGTAGGTTGGGGCTGAAGACTACAAGTTTGACAATGCAAAAAAAAAATCTGGGGGTGTGGAGTTAGAAAGAAGTGAGCTTACCAGACCTCTGTAGCCCACTCCTCATCTCTGCTCAAGGCTTCATTAGCTGCTGCTAGCATAACACAACCGCATCTCCTACCAATCTGTCGGCGGTCAAGTTGCATTGTGGGTAATGTAGGCAAAATGTCTTGACCATAGACTGTATATAAAGATGTACGACATCACAGCTCCCCAAAAGTGAAACCAAAACGTCTCGATCGCCCCCTGGTGGCTGGCTGCAGTATAGGTCATAAGCCCCGCCCTCTCAATGTTAGCGGATGGGACATAGAACAAAATAAAAAATCAAAGTACAGGTCAAATACATTTTCCCCAAAGATGGTTTCTGTCATGTTTGGTAGTTTTTATCACGCTGATGTTTGTGTGTTTATTTTTCTGATAAGTTTGGATTTAATTATTTGTGTGATGATGATGACAACAAGGGGGTGAGACGTCGTGATTGACAGCTGTGAATGACTGTGGTGGGTGTGCTCGCAATTGGGTCGGGCGGGTGTATGGGCGGGACCAATCTGTTGGTGTTGTGTGTTTTCAGTGTATACGACCCCTTTTTTCCATATGACAGTGGATTAAGTCTCAGAAAGAAAAGCACCTCTGGGTTGCGATATGTGTGTTTCAGATTCATTCACTGAAACAGACATATCTTCATGAGAGTGAACAGTAAAAAACCTTTAAAAAGCTCTTTGTAGCAATGTGAAGAAATCCTTCACCAAGATCATTTCTTCTTTGGTCCATAGCAACAAATTTCGATGTATGCTGTAAACGTTTAAAATATATATATATATATATATATATATATATATATATATATATATATATATAAAGCCACTATGTGGCCGTTGAATGTGCATCTTAAAAATGATTTTGATGACAGGGGCAGTGGCGTGTAGTCTGCCGCAGTGTTTTTATATACTTCCACTGTGAGACACCAAAATTGGAAAGAAATGCACCATCATATTTTAAGTGCTTTGGAACTGAACTGAACTCCATTATTAAAAAACAACAGTAGTTTAATACACTTGCTGGATTTGCTTTGACTTTCAAAGCACTAGTGATACCTACAGTATATTCACAGCACATTGCAGTTGCAATATATTATCCATTATTTATGCACATCTTCCAATGGATGTTAATAATGCCATCAGGTATGCTTGCAAGAGACATGAGATGCAAACAGTGTAGTAATGATGAAGGACCTCACTGGATGACATGCTAGAAGTTTCCTATGTTTGGCCCCTGAGATAGTGTTAGATTGTAGTGAAGCCAACTTGTTACTGTAAGGTCTCTGGTTCCTGGAACAGCTGAGTAAGTTTCAACAAGGAAAGTAGATGAGCAATGCTCGGCGGAGGTGATTTTGTGTTTGTGTGCAAGAGAAGAGAGTTGTGTTTGCATTGACGCATGTAGTCGTGCTGGCCTGTTTCCAGGTGTGAAATTGTGTTAACTGTAAATCAGGGCGATGCTGAGCACGAACATGTGCGCTTAGTCTGTGATCTCTTGGGAAATTAAGGTTAAAAAAAAACAAAAAAAAACAACAACAGCAAAGGGGTGGAGGGAAGAACAGGAAGGCGGGGAGGGGGTGGGGTACTGTCCAGAGATTTGCAGAGCATGGTGATGTCATGTTGGTGGTTTGGGACATTGTATCACACATGGTTTCTATATCAGTGGGCCGCTGCTTGGCCCGATGCATCAGAGTGGACTGGTCGGACCCCCAAATCCAGCAGGGATCACATCTGCAGATACATGCTGACCACTGGCCAAACTGGAGATTTGGCCTCTGGCTTTTGTTGGTCAGACTAATAGTGTCCAAGAATGTGTGTGTGTTCATATTTGAGTGCGTATTTGTGTGGCAAACACCTTTTTTGGCAAGTTATCATCCCTTGGAATCCTCAGTCTGTCGATTTTAGTAGTTTTGCTCAGCCAGACCGATGTCCACACTTCAGAGAAAGGTCTGGCTCAACCCATTATCATACTGGTTTAGGAGGAAAAATCGCTCTGGCTTGTTTGTATTTCTTTAAACCAATCACAGTCGTCTTGGGTGGTGCTAAGCCCAGGATGCAGTGACCCAACAGCCTACATCCGGTGAGTCAGACAAGTCATTTAGCAATAACAGAAACCACATTAATAACAAATAATAATTATTTCCGGTGTGTTTCTGTACCAGGATTATTTCTGTTATACAGCTTCCAAGAAAGTTTGTACTACAACGTAAAGTTGCTATTGGTTTTTGGCCACTTGAGGCAGCAGAACAAGCTGAAGACACAACGGCGATATATTATCACCATATGAAGTTGTTACGGCTGTGCAATGCACGCCCAGCAGACACTGAGCAACATTAGCATTTGCTTGGAGTCGTGTTACTGTCCAGCCAATAAAAGCGAGTCCAATGTTCACTCTTCATTTAGCTCTGTTTTTGGTCTCCGACACCGACTCCTGAGGGAAATCCCCCGCTGTTAAATTCTCCACGATGTTCACCAGCTGATCACTAACTTTGGTTAGCATCTGGTTGCTATTGACCAATGGGCAGTTTTTCATTACTCTTTGGCCATATGAACTGCCTCCCAGTCAACATTTTTATTCATGTCTGCATTTTGTTATTTTTGGTTTGTTCCTCACAGTTTTTTCTTAAAAACAGGGCTCACACACTTGAGTTTTGGTTCCCACCTGCATACCTGTGTCTCGGACCAATGAAGAGGGGCCAAACTGGGTGGAGATAAGACAAAAACCAGAGAGACGGCGGGATGAGGGCAGGGCTGCTTTTACTCACCAGGATCTCTATTACTCCTCTGCCTGTTTTTGTCATCACATCATGTCATTGCTCAGTTTGAACGTACTGTTGACTTTATGCACATTATTTGCACGCCTGTGACTCATATTCATAGAGACGGGGCCCCGGGAGAGGGAGGATTTTCATGCCTTCTGAGATTCTGAACAGGATCGGCGGTGTTGATGATATAACCTCAAAAACAGAGGAAGTGAACGGCGGGGACAGAGTTATATGAGGTGAATCAGACGAGTGGAATAACTTGAGCTACTAAGACGACGAAGAGGAAGAAGAAAACAAACAATTGAGTTTGATATGGATGACTGTGGTGAATATACAGACCTTACTGTAACGGTTTAGTTTGTGTCTTTAAAATTCAGGACCTAGTTTCTGTACTCGGTGATGCAGCTGAAGTGCCTTAATTGAGTCCCATACAATGGCTACCCCCTGCACCCTGCCATATACAGGTCACACGGGGACAGAGGTTGCTCCGGGTGAGTTGTTCCACCAACTGGTAAATTTCAAGGCCACATCCCAAACTTTGCAAAAACATGGGTGTGCATATGAATAGCCTATTCTCTTATTCTTGCATTAAAAAACGAGGGCAGGGCATTTTCTAGCCCGCAGAGGGAAAGGTTAGCGAAACCAGCTGACCCCCTCCGTTTCCTTGGCTACCAGTGTTTACACAACCAACATACTCATGTGTTCATGTATGGGCAATCACAGGGACCACAAACCTCCCCAGCAGGCTTTATCTGCGGTAGAACAAATCAATCTTGTGTATGCATGTGTGTGTGTGTGTGTGTGTGTGTGTGTGTGTGTGTCTCCATGAGTGTTTGAATATGCAACTGTAGCAGTCCTTTCCCTCAAGCTTTTGAATTATGGATTATTGTATTAGTAAGCTGAACGATCATGAAGTCGGGCAGAGCTCGCTGTGTGGAATAAATTGGGTTGACCCCGAGAAAGCAGCGCAGCTCTGAGGGGTAAAGTATTTAAAGCAAATGGAGGCAAATGAAAGCCGTTACACCTTTTACTGCAAGCTGAACAGCAACATTAAAGTCCGTTCTCAGTCCATGATAGAGGCAGATGGACAAACACTCATTTCCCGAGCATGATCATGTGTGATGTTGGCCGGCCTCCTGTGGCTTTGACAGCTCAACTTTGTATTATTGGCTGCTTCCACAAATAGTTACTTGAGAGTTCAAACAAGAAAACAGGCATTTCAGTGGTGGTGCTTTTTTTTTATGTATGTATGTCAAAAAAAGGATGTTGGGGTGAGTCATTAGGCAAGGAGTGCCAATGAAGGCCATCGCATGGACTGCTTTAATAGAAAGCACTTTGAGCTGTCTACAACGCTTGAACTGTGCTATAAACTACTTATTTATTCATAACTGTTGTTCTCATTATTACCTCGTGTAGCTGTTTCAAATCTTAAGTAAGACAAAATAAGCTGAAAGTTGACGAGAAAACGCCGTTAATTATTATTTATTAAGAATTTGACGCCTTAAAACGCCGCTAATCTGCTTCATCAGGACTGTGCAGGTGTGATTTGATCCAATCCCACCCCTGATCCCGAAATCAAATATTGCTACGTCTTGATTGGTGCACAAAGGTACGTGACATCACCTTTTTCTAACTGAGCCCCACCCACTTTCATTTTCACAAAAACATACAATACCATATATACTGTAAAATCTTGCATATGAAATAATCCAAAGTGCTCCACCTTCGGCAGAAAATGGTGTGTTGTATGTAACATAGTAACAAGCCGATTGAGAAAAAGAGTTTTTAGGGAAGCCGTCACAAATAAAGGATTCCTCGAGTCCAGTCAATTCCAGCCACACGGCAATAACACCGATCGAGTCAATCGCATCATATACAGAATTCAAGCTCACGCTCCTAGCTGGAAGCCGCCGAGTGCAGCCCTGTAGCTGTCCGATGGATAAATAGCTGCTTTGTAGCACTGCGCTGACATTATTCTTCCTATCAGTGTTGCACCTGGTCCATTCCGGCCATGAGCTGCTTGCTAATCACAGTCGGTCCAGTGGTCGTGTTTTCTTTTTCCAAACGTTGCTGTGTTCCTCTGTTGTCATAGAGAGAGCAGGAGGTAGGTGGAGAAATGGTTCCCACATGTTTGAATATTACTCTGTTCATTAGCTCTGCATGCGTGCGTGTGTGAGTGTGTGTGTGTGTGTGTCAGAGCGAGCTTTGATTAATTGGTCCTATCCACTAAGCTCTGGAAACACCAGGGTTTGGACCAGGCCACTAATTGTCATAATCCACCTTTGTTTGTTTCTACTGCTCGACCAGACCTCACCAGCTGAGTGTGTGTGTGTGTGTGTGTGTGTGTGTGTGTGTGTGTGTGTGTGTCACCTACACTCTCGACGACACATGACTTGGCAGCAGCATCTCTTCCTCCTCTGTTCCCTCTCTCTGTCTAGACTGCAGCAATGAGAGCAAAGAGGTAAACCGAGATGCAGAATGAAAGGAAGCCGGACGGAGAGGGAAGAAATTACAGAGAAAATGTGCTTTCTGCTCGGCCTCGCTGAGGCCAGACACTTTGCCAAATGGATCCCAGTGGATGGTCCATTCTCTATAGATGGTTTAAACTGGTGTGCTGCTCTTTAAAGCTCTTTCCAGCATATTAAGGTTTGCTGATTTTGCATGGGCCCTGTCAAGACGGCTCCCACCCCCGCAATAAAGTAGTCCACTGCGTCCACCAGCAGGGTTAAAACCTGCTGAAGTGTCTTTGAGCAAGACACCAAACCTCCAGCTGCTTCTGTCTGTAAATAGCCCGCCTGTTTACTCTCTTAGCTTATAGTATATCAGGGTGCTCTTCTTGGTATGTACAAAAAAGTGGACAGTTCTATCCTGTTCTATCATAGCTTAGCAACAGTAACCAGGGCACAGCAGTTCTGTCAAGCTTTGGACTTCTCCACATGCCACGCAGTTTGATGGCTCTTATCGCCTTTTCAAAACCAAAAACACAAGCAGAAGTTAAAGAACTGTGTTTGTCTGCTCGAACGTAAGCCGCTGGCGCTAGCATGCATGGCTAACTAGCTTGTTGCCTATTGTAGTAACCTAGCGTTACTTCCAAGGCCATAAGTTAGAACATCATTGGCTGACTGCAGAAAAATCCCCGTTCAGGACCGACGCGTCCGTTGCGTGGAAGCTGGTGCCGCACCGGAGAAGCCTGCTTTTGTCTACGTCTGTCTGAAGTCAAGGTCCCAGTGAAAATTGACCACAAATCTTGTGTTGTAAATGATATGAAAATGTGCCACGCAAGATTGGCAGGCGTATAAACAGCATACGAGGGAAGCGGGGCTCAGTGGACGGTCGATTGAAATGAATAACAGACAATATTTTCCGAGAAAGTGCAAGCCTGACTGCACATTAAAACAAGAGTTATTCTGGAGGCAGAAACTATTTTATTGGATGTGTTCGATTTCAGTGGGCGAAGTCACAGGAAGATATTATTCCTCCCTATGAAGCAATTTTGTCTCCAAGAAATGTTTCTGTAGCTAAGACTTCAAACTGCAAACAAATACAAAATGAATAATAGTGATGCAACAGGGATTAGTCAGACGCACACTGTAAGTGGTGACAGATTATTCATCTGTGTGTACTTTGTTAGTCACAGGATCTCCCTTTTTCATCTGCTGACTGGTTTGTTGCAAGTGGGCCAGGCAGGGGGTCTTACAGAGTCTCCAGCAGCCCTGCAAACAGGGCACTGAGCCAGCGTTTGGCCGTGATAAATGCTGCAAACTGGACCCTGATAAATAGGACCTCCTCTTAGAAAGAAGAAGAAATCCCAACAAGAGCCGTCCTCCCTGTCTTGTTGCGCTCCATCTTCCCCTGTGTTGTTGTGGAATCTGGGCTGATCCCCGCTGTCACCGCTCACCTCCATACCCACATGCAGGAGACACAAACATCTGTCCCGGGGGCGAATGTGAGATACTTTTGTATTTGCTTGTTTTGGATCCATGCCACAGCCGACCATGTGAGGGAAACAAATGCGCCTCCAGAAAACCCTCAGTTTACCACAGGATGGAGCAGCGGTGTACACATAGGGAGGAGAAAGCATGAGGGTGAGAGATGGGTGACAGAGGATAAACACAGGAGAGAGGTGTGCAGTCCAGAGCATGTACAGCAGCCGCTTTGGGTTCAAAAATCACCTTTAGTGCATTTCCTCGGAATCTGTCGTGAATTTCTACAGCAGTTTTTACACAAGTTTTTTTCTGTTACAACTTGATGAAAGACAGTCATGCTGATTGGTTTATGGTGGCATTCATTTTCAGAGAGCACCTGGGAAGATTGAGAGTTTTTTAGAAGGAAGAATTTTGCTAAATTTCAAGTCAAATTATGGTCATTTAGATTCATCATGTTGTTTTAACTCCACCTATGCAGTAAAAGTACAAGATTACTTGCAGCTAATGTGGCCATGAGTCATCTAAATTTGTTTGCAATTACATTGCATTTACAAATTACAGCAGTTTGGGTCTAATAGGCCACACCTACAAAATTCAGCCGCAGGTATAACACATCAGAGTAATCAACATATTCATTGTGCAGAATTTGGCGAAGAGTGGAAACAGTTTGATGAAATGAGGCTTAGAATCTACACCCACATCGCAGCTCCGTGATGCTGCTGTGCTATGAGCTAAATGCTGACGTCAGCATGCTCACGTGATAATGCTAACATGTTGATGTTTAGCAGGTATAATGTTTACCTTGTTCACCATCGTACTTTAGTGTGTTAGGACACAAAATACGGTCTAAGCTGATGGAAGTGTCATTCGTTTTGTGGATATTTGGTCATAAAGTATTGGACAAATGCAAATTTTGACCTGATGAAAGTTAAGGTATCACCAAAGTTATCACAGTTCATCCTGAGGGCGACATGAATGTTTGTACCAAATGTCACGGTGATCCATCCGGTAGTTGTTGAGACATTTCACTCCACACACGTCAGCCTCATGGTGGCGCTGTAGAGAAAGTCAGGGCATCACAACGTCAGTAGGATTCATCCTCTGGTGACCATCTGGTCTTCCCCGGGAAGACATGAATTGCCATCCCTAGAGCCACGCCTCTGGCATGGCTAAAAAAAATAATCTTGCACAAAAATCAGAATGGTGGAAATCTGGCAGGGGAAGGGTCGTCTGTGTATGTGTATGATATTTGCTTCTACATGTTACGATACGCAGAGACATGGTTTATAAATGGCCACATGATGGCACCATCCATCCCAAAAACGAATGCGTTCTTCCCTGACCCAAATTTTCTCCCCACTTCATTGAAATCTGTCAAGTAGTGTTTGAGATATCTTGATAACTAGCAGACAAACAGGACTGAAAACATGACCTCCTTGGCGGAGGTAACAAACACGCCAACAGCCACAGCAGTTACAATGGTCAGCATCATTTCCTCTACTTTATTGAGCTCTACTCTGGTCAGCCCCCTGCTCGCCCTCTCTCTGACCTCTGACCTTGGCCCTGCAGAGTAACAACAGGCCTGCCTCCCGTCCCTCTGCCACCTCGTAAACATTGACAACAGCCCATAACTAGCAACTAATCGCTGGCCTGCACTGGTGTCGACGGGTGACTGGGAAGCTTTAATTAAAACTTTCCCATGAACAGCCAACCGGATGAGGCACCTGTTAACGATGACATGATGTCACTCTGTTACCACGGCTACTGGTCCAATTAGTAAACAGAAGTGTTTTCCTAGCCTGTTTTTCTTTTTCTTTTTTTTTCTTTTTTATTGAGGGCCACCAACAAGACTCTCCACGGATTTGCTGCTCCTGTATTTTTCTTTAGCAGATGTTTTTGATGGCTAGCAGGAGCATGGAGCAACTTTCGCCTCCCTCTGGCTGCTTTCAGTTTCTGACGCTGCTTTTAATCAATCTGACATGAAAACCCAGTTTGGGAATTCGAGCAAAAAAGGAAGAAAACAGTCAGTGCTATCATCTCCGCAGAGGAATCATCGCTGACCTTGATAGTCTGGTTCGCAGTCTGGAAGTGTCCCCATTTGATTTGGACGCCCATGGGTGTCATTTGATACCCAGGCTAACTTAACTTTAAAAGACTCCCTCTTTTACTGCCCTCGAGGTCACTCCAAGAAAACACTGCACTGGAACTACAAAAAGCAGCTCAGTGGCCAGCCACCACTCACACACATTGTTCTAATGCCTTCCCTGAAGGTTCACTAGCAGTTCACCGTCTGCTATCCGCAGATCGAGTGTTAAATAAGGCATTATAATCTTACCCTGGACCTTTAGTGAGCCTCTTAAACTACCCTAAACCCTTCTGACCACCCTCCCCCCAAACCCCAGCCCCGCGCCTTTAGGTGAGGCCAATAAAGTACACCTCCGTTTTGCACAATAATCTGCCATTTTAATCATGCATATTAATCCTCCAATAACTTTAAACGTCATCTAATCCCCCTAAAAGAGGTTGTGAGAGAAAGCCGGCCCTCATGCCTAATTTTACCCCAGTGGCTTTAGTCGGGCGCCTGGTCTAATTCAAACTTTACGTGGCCCCAACACGTCTACGAACAATGTGGAGGCCTTTGGGGAGCAACTGCAGTGACAAATGAGCCCAAATAGGCTTGTTGGTCTGTGACTGTCGCTGGAGTTCAAGTGGCTAATCTCTCAAAAGTTTTAATGTGTTTCAGTGTTTGTGTGTGGTTTTGGACTTATCGGCCCTGCACGCTTGTGAATCTGCAATTTCATCTAAACCCCCAAGGTGAATTCAAACTCCTTTTTATTTTCTCTTGCTTGACCTTTCGGGGGAACTTAGTTTAAATTGTGGATACAAATAAGTGGTTTTGGTGTGTGTGTGTGTGTGTGTGTGTGTGTGTGTGTGTGTTCATGGACATACAATCGTGGCCATTATACAAGGTACAGACATGCATTTGTCCTGCCTCTAATTTAATGTAAAGTAGATCCAAATTTCTGTGGCATAAAACAATAAGAGCAAACTTTGACTTCCATACATTATCTATAAGACAGATGGAACAGAAGCAAAAAACGTGCACACGTGTACACCTGCATACATGCATATTTAATTTATTTTATTGGTTGCCTTCACAGCTCTTGTCTCTCATGCAAATAACTGCAGCAGGCGTCAGTGCTTCTGTCTGACTCTCTCTTGCACACACTCTTCCACTCCTCGGCCTCTCCAGAGATTGATGTGTATTCCCTGTGCGCAATGTAACCGGCTAACCAGCTTCCATACCAGGGCACTGATGTAGCCCCACGAGTCTCAGTCTCAGGAAACACTTTCTGTATGGGCACAAATCAAATGCACACACACATTTACACATACATAAATTGACAAGTGCAAACACACTTTTACTATAGGGTAAACATAGTTAAAGATGCAACATGACGCATTTTGCAATGTCAGGTACTGGCATAATTCCAATAAACAAATAAGTCCAGCAGAGTAAATTGGATTGGACACTGTTAGCCAGGTCAGAGTGGGTTGGAAAACTTTTAGTTTAAAAATTTTTGTTTATTTCATAGTCGACTGTTATCAAGGGCTAATATCAGCTTTAATGCTGCATTTAACTCTTCTTCTATATCTGATGTGGTAAACGTAATTGTATAATTTGTCATGATTAAATCTGATCTGATCAATATTTTATATCAACAATGGATTAAATGACAGAATGTGCAACGTGAAAGGAGTCGCCTGATGAATCCACAGATTTTAGCGTCCTTCAGCGCTTTGTTTTGGTTTTCCAGTCTGCAACTGTACTGTTTTGATTGACTCTCACAGCTCTCATCAGCATTGTTTGCAGCTGTTTTCAGCAAAGTGAACATAGTTGAGTATTTAGCAGCTAAAAAGCCAGATATTTCCCGCAGGATCTGGTGGAAACCGACATAGAGCTAAAAAGAAAGAGTAAATGTAAGACTTACGTTTGTTAGGTGAGCGGCAACACAACTCCAAATGAATGCTAATGTTGCTCCGAATCTGCTGAATGTGTAAATAAGCACCACTTTGCTAACATGTTAGCCATAACAACTTCATAAGGTGACAACATGTTGGTGTTGTGTTTGCAGCTTGTTGTGTTGCCCCATAAGTGGCCAAAAATACTGTAGGTTTAACGTAATTCCATCTGCATTTTGAAACATGATGCTGAGACAGTACACATGGCAGAATAATTCAGTTATATATTCAATTTATAACCAGAAAGGCATCTTTATTCTATGGAATTGCTCAAAAATCTGGGATGTACTGACAAAAAACACACAATCTTCAGAGAAGTTTGGAGATGTTCGTGTAAAATACAAGGTTTTTGTAATTATTATTAAATATATGGACGTAATGACATAAGTATTTGTTAAAAATGAGAAAATGTCAATGTTTGTGTAGTTGGAACTTTTAGAATCACACACACAAAGGGTACAAAAACACTGTCTTGATCCATCTCTCCCTCTCTTTGTCCAACATGGCTTCCGACTGCCCAGCCGCTGAGCGCTCCCGCTGTGTCCACGCCGATGTATTTCATTGCGCTCACTTTCACATACATCCCTCACTAAATAACTACGCTTCCTCCCTGATCCGCTATCCATCTCACCTCCTCTCTTTTCCCAAGGAAATAATTAAAAAAGCCCCGCTGCTCTCTCTGATATTCCCCTGCTGACCCACTGCGCAGAGGCCAAGCATGGACGCTTTTGTTTTATGTGCTTGTAAGGTCTTGGCATTAAGAGGAAGTGCTGGGCTTGCCAGGGATATATATCTGTCTCTCTTAAACCACATCTACACCGCACACACATACTGTACAGTGGTAGCCATTGTAGCATCCACAGTTCATGCATTAATCATGCATCCATCCTGGGTTATTGCTACATACAGGAGAAGAAACATGAGTATAATGTAGCATAAATAGCCTTTGTGTTTCTCAAGCAGTTTGTTACTTGTACTTTCCTGAAATCCGATGACTGAAAATCATACTGACAATGATGAACTTTATTTTTACGGAACCAAAACAACCCCTATCACCAGACAAGAACGTCGGCATTGGACAACTTTGCAGAACCCACGTTTTTTAATGTTTGTTTTTAATTTAAAATGTTCGCTTTGGGTTAAGTGACTACAATCTTCTGCGTGAAAGTCGGAATCATCCAATATGGACGCATTTCCATATGAGGCTGTATCAAAAACACTCCTCCCAATGTTGTTCTGATGTCGTTGTCCATTTCATATGTTTTATTTAATTTCTAAACGCTTTCAGATGTATTTGTGTATACTGAACTGCTTATAAGCAAGACTAAAGAGTCTAAAGCTAGCATGCTAGTTGCTCTTTGACGCTGTACTTAGGAACAGTGGCACTTTGAGCTCAATGAGAATGCTAACATGCTCACAATGATGTTCATCAGGTATAGTATTTACCTTTTTTCCCATCTTAGTTTAGCTTGTCACCATGCTAACATTTGCTAATTAGCGCTAAACACGACGTACAACTGGGGCTTATGGGAATGTAATTAGTTTTGCAAGAATTAAGTCATAAAGCAAAGTGACAAATTCAAATGTTGACATGATGATGGTGCTAGATTAAAATTCAGGGCGTCACCACGCATCCTCTGGGCACCATGGATATCTGTACCAAATTTCCTGGCAATAGTGGTTTATAACTCTAAAGCTATATTGAAATTAGCATATTTAATAAATCATCATTTGGAACATAAAGAACACAGTGATCAACATCACCAGAGTTGGATTATGCAGCAGGAGTGGCTCGAGAAGTTCCTCTGCGTGTTTTGGTTCACCGTTTCATTGGACCATTTTTTAGTCCAATAAACTTGTTGGCAAGTTTCCCTGGATGCTCAGCTTCTGTAGGAAATGAACCGCCTTCCGATCATGTGTCTCTTACAGTATGAATGCCGGGCCACACACATACATCAGCGCTGTCATGGCCTCTCAGTTACCCAGTCTTGAGCACTCTCACTGTGTGTCCGGGGCCTTCTCTTCCCAAGCGCTTCGATCTGCAGGATGAGCTCATGCTCAGCCAGACCAAAGCACTTAAACATGTTCTTATAAAAAAGATAACTATTCTCTGGAGACCTCTGAGCCAGACCGACAGTATATATGCACTGCTTATAAGGACCACAGTCCCTCCACATGCAAGGCCTTCGGCGGGGATAATCGATATGTCAGACAGCTCATTTTTTCATCAGCTTTCTTTTTTGATAAATCCAAGACTTTGTCATGGGAGTTGTATCATGCATCAGCAACGTGGAAAAATGCTTCAACCAGCTTCCCTTCATTTGCTTCTTAAAACAATAACTTTCTCTTTTCAGCATTCCCTCCATCCCCTCTTGTTTCTGTCGTTCATCATCATTGAAATGCAACAGGAACGTTGAATACATCTGTTCTCAAGAAATCAAATCTATGGCCCTCCCTACGAGCTGTTGCATTAATCTACTGTATACTCCCTTCGACCTCGGAATAGTTCAGATCAATAATAACTGATCTGACACTGAAGGTGGACTTCAAAGCTGCAGTAATTGATTTTTTGGCTGCACATTTCTTTTGCAGTGTTGTTGATTTTCACAAAATGACCAAAACAATAATAAGTTTATATGGCAGAATTTATTTTTCACACTTTCCATCAGGTTTAGTGCCACCGCCACGCACCATAACACAGACTCACAGTGTTCCTGCCTGCTCAGCCATAAGGCCTCTGTGGTGTTTTATAAGCGTGTTGAATCCCAGCCAAGACTGTTCTTCAGGGACTTCTACTACTCTGAGGGTCCCGTCATGGTTCCTCTCCGACACTGGCTCTTCATTAACCGGGGCATTCAGTGGGACACACACACCTCCCTTAAGGACAAGAACGTATTTTGGAGTTGCTGTTTGTCTTTTCGTTAGTAACAAACATGTAAATAGCCCAAACTCCGATTCAGCTTGAGGGAAATGTAAATTCTTCTCTGCGTGCATGTGTATTTGAGTGTGTGTGGATTTAATGAGAGCCACGCAGCGATGGTGCTTCAGGGGTGGAGTGGCTTGTTTCTTTTTTTCCACTTTGAACTCTAATTTACACCACCGTGAAGACTCATGGGGGATTTACAGATTCAGTGTGACTCTCTGGAGATCTTGAATTTCAGAGTCAGAGGGCACATAAACACAGAGAGCCAATCCTTTCCTAAAAGTTTCCTTTTTTCACGGCATCTTTGCTCCACTTTTACTTCTTAACCAAGTTCACATGATGAGCTGAATTGTAGTGCATAGCCATTCTAGCTTTGTGGTGCTGAAGTGCTTTCAGAAGAAATGAAAGTCAAACTGACGCACTCCCACCCACCTAGCTGTCAACCTTTCAACCACCCTACATTAGAAAATGTCACTCATTCAGTGCTACAGTCAACCAGTACCTTCAATAAGGAGACACAGTAGAGATGGTAGAAGGGAAGACATTTTTGTCATGGTAGGGTTGTGAAACATGAAAGGCCTCCAGGAAAATAGAGCTCCCTAAAGACGGCTGCGCCTCGGTTTCGGAAGTAAGAGACCCTGTTAGGTGACTGGCAGTGACTGAGAATTTCCAAAACTTTCTGAAAAATTATTTTAAAAAAATCCCATTAAATAAAACAAAAAACAGATGCACAAGCCTGTATACATAAAAACATCAGGAGAGACACCCAAGGTGCTTTTCCGTTATGTCGGTTAACTTTTGGATTCAGGGTCAAAATTTGATGAAATTGGCAGCTATGATGGGGCTTCTCGCTCCCTACATTACTACACTTCCTTGTTTTCCAACATCTTGAAAACAGGCCCACCTGGAAAGTGTAAAATGAACAAAAAGCAGATTTCAGCCTTTTAAAACATCCCCTGAAAGGACCAATACCTAAAATTGATGCTTGCTTTCACCAATGGAGTTGATACTATGATGTCATTTTATTGTGCTTATGTCTACTTTAACTAATGCTCTCGTCATCAAAACCATGCAAAATCATGAAAGGAAATACCAACGCACTAATAATCATGAATGGACAGATTATTTTTCTTGGTCAAAAGATTGTAGATACAACCAAGTCCTTTGCTCTGTGCAGCAGTAAAGTTCTGCCCAAAGCAAATTTTCGCCCCTACTTCTGTGCTTTTGCAGACCTTTAATTGTTCCTCTGCTGTGGCTTGAGCGTATAGTTGGCTCCGCCATTCCGAAATAATGAGATACCAGTGCCAAGCCTGCGGTCAGCTCCACCAATCAGGGGTGACCCAGTGACAGGAGAGTCGGTCCCGGATCTGATGGTTCAATCCAAGATGGCAGTGTGCCAGTGAAACATGTTCTATTGCCCGAGTCATTTTGTGAACCATCGCAGTATGTAATCATGACGGTAAAACGTAAAAATCTCAAAAACAAATCAATTTCTTACAGAACAATGTTAAAAAATGACTAATTTACTGATTAGAGATTTTACGGGCATTTGATGAGCGTGTGCTGGAATAGCCGAGCCGGTGCATCACCCACTACAGTGTATGGCCAGCTTGGATGAGGACACTGTTGGATGAGAATAAATGAGAAATTCACTTTCACAAGAGCTTGTGATCAGTGACTGATGAGGCTTAGGCTCGAGAGACATTTGACCCTCAAAAGATGAGGATAATGGTAAAAAAAACAAAACAGAAATGATAGATTCCAGAAATATTGTGTGACCAAAATACTGGAAAACAGGGAGATTTCTTTGATGCTACTTTGTCATTGATTAAACACGGTACATCATTTAATAAATCTTCCTTTCAGTATTAATGGAATCAACATAACGTAATTGTGACCTTTTGTGATGAAACGCTCGCGTTTGTGGCTGTCGGCCACTAATGATGCAGTTTTTGAGTAAAACTCACATGTAATTACCAACGTGCCAAGGTGTAAAACATAAAACAGGCACCCTGTTTTCTTGTTGCTGGCTTTGCTGTCTTGCTGGCTTGTCCGGTGTGGGAAAGCTTAGTGCATGCATGTACTCCTCGCTGTAATTACATATAAGAGAGCAGGAGTGTAAAAATATAAAAGAAGTGACATTTATGAAAGGAGTAATCAACCTTTTCGACCTGCAACCTCTAAAAATGAACAGACGTACACTCACGATCCCCTGTTTCAGTGTGAAACAACAGAGTGGTAAACGTGGTCAGATTTTCACATGAATAGCAACCAGAAATCATCATTGCGCTGCAACAGCTGCTTTAGTTTCATCCCGGGGAAGAACCTCAGAAAAATAAAACATTTCATAGTCGTCGACTATCACTGACTTCTGTCCACAACCGTTTGGGGGCAGCGCAACAACCTGTAAACACAAAATTAGCATATTATCACCATATGGCGAACATGTTAGCAACAGTGGCAAATTTACCCAATTGCCAGACATGGAGCAACATTAGCATTCATTTGGAGTTGTGCTTGTGTCCACTTCACAAAGGAAATATCTGGCTTTTTAGTTGCTCCAATACGTCCACTAGCTATTCGCTGACTTTGTCTGTATGCTGTTTGGTGCTGGGCAGTTAGCACACAGTGGGTGTGTAGAGCTTTCTAGCTGAAAGCCGCACACATGCTGAGTTACTGACTGTTGAACTTTTTTCAAAATGTGAACCCTGATTGTTGCTTATTTAGTGAAGAATATTCAATGTTATCAAGAAGAAACTTTGTAGGGGCTTTAATGGGTGGCAGATACTGTAGTTCAAACATGTCCGGGGATAGCTCACCATCCTCTAACTCACGATCTGTGCCACACTAAAAGAAATATATTTCCAGTGGTTAGACTGAACAGTCTAACTTACCTAAAATAGAAGATGACAAATATTTTGGATTTATAGACCCTGTTAACCCACTTTAACATCATCTCCCGGCAGCCACTCCATAACCCTGGAACATCTGTCTCTGTCTCTGTTTAGAAAAGACAAGTCACATATCCTGTTGTCCTGTGTTTGCTGTGTGTGTGTGTGCATGTTGGCAGGTTGGTTCACCTACGTGTGTGCGTGTGTGTGTGTGTGTGTGTGTACCAGAATGAGCCATCCTTTGGCCAGCACTGAGGCCAGAGGGATGTTGACTCTGTTATTTTATTGATATCTGCAGCTGGAAGACAAATATTGTTGTCTTACAGGCCTATTTGCTCAGACTTGGTCAGAGAATGTCTGAATCTCTTTTAACTAAGAGAGTCCGAGGCCAACTGTCTGACTCCAAGGCTTAAAAACAAAGATGCGGTTGCATCACCAACCTCAGCTCTCCGTCTAGCCCTTGTCCTCATATGATCGTTTGCTTGAGTCCAGTTCTCAGAGGAAAACTCCCCCTTAGATACTCTTACACTGTTAGACAAGGTTATTTTTCATAGAGTTGTAATTGGCTTGCTTTTGGCTTGTCTATTTCATCTAGTTCCCTACAATTCCCGGAATGTCTCTTTACAACCCCCAGAAATTAATTATAGACTTAATGTGCAGCTGGAAAAAGGCAATAGGGATAGTGATAGTAAAAAAACTGAACACAAAGTGATGCTGTTCAACTGTAGAAAAAAGGCACTTCATTTAACTTAATTGATTTTGATGTAATTTAGATTTCAAACTACTCCTGCAAAGGCTCTTGAGTACAACACTGGCCTCAGACCTGGAGCTGCTGCCTGGGTGTTACTTACCATTTGGCTAGCCACCTTAAAAAATTAGAAGGGGTCAAAAGTCAAAAATAGAGGATGAATTTCCCCACTGAAATTAAACAATAGATAAAAGATAAGAGTTTACAGCAATGTCAGGCTGCTTTGAGCTAACTGCTAATGTCAGCATGCTAACATGGTGATGTTTAGAAGGTAACATTTGCCGTGTTCATCTTAGTTTAGCATGTTAGCATGCTAAAATTTGAGATATTTCAGTCTGGACTGAAGTGGTGGGCCGACGTGGCGTGGGTAAAAATTCTGAGTTAAGTTAGTGACATCAAAACCAGATGTTTATCATTTATCTTTAATTAATTTGATCTTGTCTACAGAAAAAGACACCAACAAGAAAATGGATCAAGAAATGGAAGGAACATCATTATTAGTTTTGGAAAACGTAGCTTAACGCTCCCTGAAAGTCTTGTTTTTGCTGACCTCCAGTGGTTTAACTTCTTGCCTTGTTGCAGTGATGTACAGGTGTATTCCAGTACCCTGTGACATCACTGCTGGGTGTGGTTACAGGTGCAACAAAGCACACCTCTGACCACACCCAAAACATACCCGGTCAGAAGTGAAACTGAGAGCAGTGAGACATTACTTTTCAGTGCGGTGTTGGTAAATTATTAAATGGGGTGCATTTCTACACCATAGTGCTTTTCAACCTGAGTAGGACGATTTGGGGTTCACTGTTTTACTCAAGAACATTTCAACATGTGGACGGGATAGCCAGGGATGGAACCACCAACCCCTACGATTAATGGATGTCCTACGCCACAGCCGCTCTAGTGCTACGACGCTGTAATGTTAATGTTTCATGGTCAGAGAATATTCCCCTTGGATGAATATACAGCAGAATACCAAAGTCAAGCGAAACGGAAACATTCAAATATGTTGTCTGTGTGCATTTTAAGTGCCCTCTCAGCTAAATTTCAAATATTTTGCTGGAAAAACATCAGCCACTCACCTCGCCCACTCACTTTTCTCAAGCTCTGAACTTCTTGGCACGTCTGCCGTGTTTCTCCCAACAGGGGCTGCAAAAACAGCATTAGCATACGTAGGAGGGGATTTTTTACCATTACTCAGAATCAGATAGCGCACAGTTGACCGTGACATAATTCTATTTACAATGGCTTGAGACTGAGGGCTGTATAAATGTCATATCCTTCTATCTGGGCTATCTGCATGTCTGCCCGCAGAGCATGAAGAGAGAAGGCGTGGAGGTGGAATATGCCGCTCTGGCTGGGCGAGGACTGACCCGCGACTGGTCATAATGTAAATGTAATTATACAGTGGGTAGTTTCAGCCATGCAATCTGATTGGACAATGGTGCGGTCAGGCCATGGCGACGATTCCCATGAAGCACAGCCAACCATGCTTGATCAAGAAACGGTTGCCAACTCAAGGTGCAATAATACATGTTATGCTATCTTCTTTCACATGTCTTCCATCCCCTTACCTTCCTTTCTCCGCAGCTCTCCTCTTCATCCTTCACCTCTCTGCCTCCGTCCATGCTCGCGGAGGCACAGTGAAACCTGGGCTGCACATGTGTTTGATAGCATCGTTTGAGTTACGGATCAGGCCCCGGTCTGTGCTGCTTACGTAAAGCCGTAACGAGGCCCATTTAGACAAACAAAATGAGGTAAATTCACCAAAGCCATTTTCTATTTATGCATAATTAGACTAATTTCTTCATAAATGGTTAAGCGAGAGAGAGAAAAGGCAGAGAGTGCATTTTGGATCTCTTTGTGGGTTTAGATCTAATTGCAGATTTACAAGTCGTTGATATGGCCACAGCGCCACTTTAAAATGAGGTCACTGGAGAAGTAACTGTGCAGTTCAGTTGAAATGTACTGTCATTCCTCTTTAAAACTTTATCTTAGCTTCAGGGCAAAGTCCCAGATAAATTAAAACAACCGCAGCACAATGCAATTTTTTAAAAAGTAGGTCAGGGGAAACCGCGTAACGCAAGATTAACATTTACTATTATGGCTCATGGTTCAATCCACAAAAAGAATCAAAACAATCAACACACACTAAAGTCTAACATAAAAAAAATATACATTTATTTTTACTGTGTAAAGGTGGAAAATAACTGTCTGTAATATTATCAGAGTAATGAAATAAAAGCATTAATTACTTCTTAAGTCTATTTTAAAGGTCCCATATTATACTCATACCATCTCTATATTTGTATTCTAGGATTCCACTAAAGTAGCTTTGCATGTTTCACAGTTCAAAAAAGTTCTTATTTATTATATTGAGAGAGTTATTTGTCGCTGTAGAGAGCTGAAGTCTCCTAACATCATCTCTGGTCTCCAGGCTCACTAGCTTCTGTAACGCAGTCTCACATTGAGCATTTAGTTTTGTTTTATCAGTCAGTTAAACATCTTCATCGGAATTTATTATCCATATTCTGAGATGAATTAACCTGTAGCGTAGCAATTCCTAGTAGAAGGTGAAACTTTCACAAGGACACAAGTGAAACAGATAGTTAGGTCAGATGAAAACTGACGCGCATACTTCCACAACTCAGTTTCTTTCATATCCATGATCCCCGCCAATTCTCCCTTCTAAACACATAGGGCGAGCCACATGGCAGCTGGGTAAGGTTATGCACTGGGGCTAGATGTCCTTACAAATGCCAATGTGATTTTGAATGAGGTTTTCTTTCCCCTGGAACACAACCCGGAAGTTCCAGTGTTCCTTTGGCTCTATATGTTGGCGATCCCTTCCTACCGCAACAACACTGTAAGGGACAAAATCTACGGTCCTCGTTCTGTGCACAAATGCGTTTTGAAGTCCTGCCAAAGCTTATATGAGGCTTCAGCAGCCCCAGTTATCCAAATCAGGTGATCCTCTGCCAAAGTTCTTGGCGGTCTTAGTACTTCAAAATGAGAGTTTGGAGTTTTTCCTTATCTGACTCGAGAATAGAGGTTGTCGTATGCTGTACAGATTGCAAAGCTTGCGGGAAAAGATTGTGGTTTTGGGTTGTATAAATTCTTGCACTTACTGCCCTGACTTTATTCTGTATAAATAAAAAGGACTTATTACAGTATTTTCTCGCTGCGCAGTGGTAGAGGAGGAATACGTCCTTGTAGTCGTATATATATTATAGGTTTGCTGTCGGGACACAACCCCAGCGATAAACGTGCATGTCAAGGGATCCATTTGGGACAGGTATTTGACAGCAGGGACCAATAAGTCTCTCAATGTGCACATGGCATTTGAATGAGTATTGTATTAGGACAAACGTGATACAAATCCTAACAATATCATAATCAATTCTAAAGGGCCCTTCCTCAGCGGCTGCCCCTGTGTGAGCCTGTCTCCAGCTCAGGCTACTGCAGGTTCACGCAGGTCACAGGTGGTTGCATGTCGGGGCGAGCAGCTCCAGATGGATGTCAAAGGACACCTCTCAATTTCACAACTCACCTCTAAGATAAGTCAGCACAGCAGTGAGAAGAAGGGCAAAAGTGTCAGTGGGGCTAAGAGGAAACTCCCTGTTTTCTCATTGTTTACCTCTGTCTCACTGCACATGAAACATCATAACTTTGTCCCCTTCATGGTTCTTATCAAAAAGCTGTCTGGAGTTATATTTTCTTTCTTGTCTAAATTCAGTCTGGACCTTGTTAAAATATTGAAATGTAATGGTACAATTGGAATGTACACAGGTGTAAAAAAGAAAAGAAAAAAGAAATGGATGTGACACCTTTTTCACATCATTGTCAGCTCATATTGGTCGAGGACTCATGTTACATCCTAGAATACATATGAACAGTCATCCACAGGAAGAAAAAAAAAATCCAAATGTAGCCTTTTTTCTGTGTCTGTCTCTCTAACTCTGAACTTTAGACGTTTCTCAATGGAATTCAACCTGGGAAATTCCCTCCTGTGACACTCTGACAGCTCTGGTTTGTGTTGTTCAGGATAATCAGTGAATTCTAGTGCAGAGCCGAACCTGTAATTACAAGGGAAATTAGCAATAGGCAGTCATTTGTGTCTATATGCAGCCAGGCTTTTGACAGGGAGGGCAGGTTCATTTTTTTTTTTTTACAAAAGTAAGTAAGTTGCAAGAATAGATTGTTGAGGATGCTGAATGTGCTTCACAATAATCCTCAAACATTCAAATCCCCATTCATTAGAGCAGAACTGAGTATTTTGTATAACAGTTTACATTATGGGATAAAATCTGAGAACAAACCCAGGTTGGCAGAGAGTGATTGCAAAGAAAGAATTAGTTTGCGATGCCATTCCAACATTACTTTCTTTTCTCACTTCCTACCAAATTACGTCATGTGAGTGTGTAAAACAATGTTCATTAGGAAAGCCTTTGTTGAGATCTTGAACAAAACCACCAAATTCTCCCCTTAGATGCACCAAGAAGTGTGCTGTGACGCTTGGAATCTTGAAGCCATTTGGCCCGAGGAGAGCCTATTGCCCAGAACACAGTTAAAACACATTCGGTCCGTGTGGTTTTAAAAAGCTCAAACCGTTTTTTAAATGCTTTGTGTTGCTGAATCACTACCAGCTGCCACAGTCTGCATCCTGCCAGGTTAGTCACCCACTCATGTGTTAGCAGCTGGCTGTTACCCAGACTGCTGCTGCTGCTGCACAGGGTTTAGGTTGGTTTAGATGCAGATGTGATAGGAAAATCCAAATAAACTTTTGATTATAAATTACTCTAAAACAGAAGCAGAAAAACTTTACTCAAGATGGCAATCGGTGCCAATAATGGCATCAAGAAAAAGAATAAGAAAAAGTTAAAAAGGCCGACTCAATCTCAATGCAGGAAGTAGCATGCCCTTTATGTATCCATTAGTCACGCTGTAGTTGCCATGCAGAAATATTTTGGTAAAAATTAATTAATGCAAATGCAAATTAGTCTGGAACCTCTCAGTTCATTTTCAATTTCCAAGGGGCGTTATCAACGGGCGCCGACCAAAATGCCCCTGGACGCTACAACCAATCAGACCAACGACTGATGTAGCGGTAAGCTGCTAGGCTAGGTAGCTAGTTCCGACATCCAATTCTTATGGCTTCTAGTTCAACATGACGTTTGGCATGACATGATTTAGAAGCCAACACCATTTATGTGTAACTTGAACTACCGTTCAGTTCGTTTAATACTGACGTGATAGCGGATTCAGAACGTTCTGAAAATGCCTCAACCGTGCTTAAACCCGCCCCCAACAAGAGGGGGCCAGATGCATCAGACGCTGAACTGTAGCGGAAGCTGTAAACACAACGTTGGCACACTGTATTATCACTTGGTCAAGTTGATTTGGCGAACGTGTTGGCTAACAGTTGCCTATTTACACATCCAGCAGACACAGAGCAACATTAGCATTCATTTGAAGTCGCGTGTCTGGCCTCCTGTCGAATGTAAGGCCAATAATCAATCTCGTTTTAGCTCTAGTGTAGTCTCCATCAACTCCTGAGGGAAAGCATCTTTCTCTTTAGCTGCTAAAAACTTGACCATACATTCACCAGCTAGTTGTACATATGTCCATATGTCCACAAGTGTCCTTGGGGAAGACACTGATTGAAACCCGGATTGCTCATAATTGTATGAGAATGGGTGAATGAGAGCCAAAATTGTAAAGCGCTTTGGATAAAATATATATAAAATATGAATGCAGCTTTTACCATTTATGTGTCTGGTGTTTGTTCATATATTAACATTCATATTTTTCTATCTGCAGTAAAAGGCCATTCTGCCTCTTAGCATTTTGTGTTATTTTCTCTCTAAAAGACAGAAAATCTGCAGGAATTTCATGATGGCCACGATTAATTTCGACTTTAAACTTCATGCTTTCTGATTATTAGCTGCTTTTGAACCCTAACCCATTTGAGTCTTAATTCTATGCTTGCCAGATCCCCCGTGGTAAAACAATTTTCTAATTTAAGGGGACCAATTGGTTGAGTAGAGAAATAAAAACAGGCATACACTGATAACAGAAACCTTCTGTCTGCTTGCAGATTTTAAGCTGCCTTCTTCTTGTTACGTTTGTTGTCTCGTGTTTTGTCTCTTTCTGCTTCCCCAAAGGTTGCTATGATGTTTGCCTCAGCTCAGGACACCTGTGTGGGGCGTGAGCACCTCTGTGTGACTGCGTGTGTGTGTGTGTGTGTGTGTGTGTGTGTGTGTGAGACAGCTGCTCGGGGGATAACAGCAGCATGTGATGACAGGGCAGCCAGGTCTAATTAGAGAGGTCTTCCAAGAAGCTGCGGCGCTGATGTCAGTGACACTGCAGCTGCGAGGGTCATCTATGTCCACACACACACACACTCAGTATTAAACCCACCCATGTTACACACCTGGTAGAGTGTGTGAGGTGGTTGGGGTTTAGAGGGAGGGCGCTGAGGTGTCAATCATCTGCTGCAGTTGAGGGAGATTACGTGCTGACTCAGGCAAACAGCTGACCGGGGCTTCCCCACTCGCTGGCTGCTTGGATACGAGGACAGCAATACACCTGTGCACTATATTTAGACGGCAACCTTCCTTCTTCAATGAGCTGCAAGTAAGGGAAAGGAGATCATGTAACACTCAGCTTCACAATGACCTTATGTAAGTTTAGCTTAGCTTTCAAGCAGTAGCCTGACGACACATTAATCAGTGACATTTCCAAAACATGTTTCCGTTGTGTTTCAATTTTTTAAACATCGTCTGGTACCATTTCCTCGTAAAGTTGTCAAGTGCATATGATGTGAATCGTGTTGCACGTAGAATAATAGTTTGACATTTTTTGACAAGATTCAGGTATCAATCTACTCATCTGAGTCTGTGTTAAGCGATTAGCTTAGCGTAACTGTAAATAGGGGTACACAGCAAACCTGGCAATCTCCAAAGTTCAAAAACACACCTAAAACCTTTTATAGTTTTTTTTTTTTAAACAAAATGCAACATGTTAGTGAGGTTTAGAGGTGTTGGTAGGTGTAATTTGTTACTTTGGAGAGAGCTAGCTGTTTCCACCTGGGTACAGTCTTTATGCTAAGCTACGCTAATGGCTCTCGCTCCATACTTGACACACAGACACAAGAGTGGTATCGATCTCCTCGTCTAAATCTTGACAAGAACGCGAAACAGCGGGTCACCCGAAATGTCCAACTATTCCATTAACAGTATGCATGCAACCTAGACAACAAAAGAGGCCCACATGGACAGCACAGTCATCATCAGTCAGTACCAACCAGTCACGGGGATATTTAATGTTTTCACAGCAAAACAGCAAAACTGGAAAGCCACAATGTTTGGTGTTATGCTGGGATGTCAAAGCTGAATCATACATGAAGTAGTCCCTGCTGCATACTGCGTTCAGCTAAATATTTTGCACTAGTGATTAATACACTGTAACTGTGTGTAGCATTTATGAATCATGAGTACTTAGCATTAGCAGCGATAGCCACATGGCTAACCAGACAAAGAGAAGAACCTACAGAAACTGCAATAGAAAATGTAAGAAAGATGTCACAGTCAAAGCCTCGTTTTTTTTTTCTCAGACAGTATTTTGTTCTTTGCCTCCCACATCGTGCCCATCTTCCTATTCCCACCCACAGAAAACCAGACTCTTGGAACAGCATGCGCTACCACAGCCAAATCTCAGAGGGCTGACTTCCTCCAAAAACACAGTAATCTTGTTTGTACTGCCAATTTAGGGGTTAACAACGCGATTCTGATGTTTAACTAAAGGCCCTTTATCATTCCTCGGCTGACCTCAACATCCCCACGGGGACCTAATGATGACATCATTAACAAGCACCAAGTCGCTGGCTGATAATCCCTGAGATCATGTACTGTAACTGACGAGGGCGTGAGTGTGAGAGAGAAAGAAAGAGATGGAGAGAACAGGACAGAGGGAGGGAATGGCAACACCAAAAGACAAGCTTAAAGGGTTAGTTCACCCAAACTACAAAAAAACAAAAAGGATTCTGTAGATAGTTATGGTGTATCTGTATCTCAGATGTCTGTCTTTGAGATTTCTGCTGCCACCAATACAATGGGATAAGGATGAAATTTCATTTTTGGTACTGACAAGACTGAGAAACGACATTTAAAAAAAATCAACATCAACAACTCAACTTCCGGCATAGGCATTCATTGTAATAACAAAATGTGAGAATGATCCATTGACCCACACACTGACTGACAAGACCAAAAGTCTTAGCAGCTCTGTGAGGTAGTCTATGGGCTGTACTTTGGCACTTTCTTTGCTAAATACTAACATTAGCTCACTAACATTACTAAAAATGGCAATGCTAACATGCTGATGTGTAGCATGGTATGATATTTGCCATGTTCACCATCTTATCTAGCTTGTCAGCATGCTAACTTAGCATGCTAATTGGCACTAAACACAAAGTAGAAAAATCAGGGGATCACCAAAGTCATAATAATTTATCCTCTCTGGAACATGAACGTCTGCACACAATTTCATGGCAATCTATCCTATAGTTGGTGAGATACTCCAGTTTGGACCAACTGACTGAGCGTCCGACCGATACTGCCATCCTTGGAGCCACGCTGCTAGTGTTGATCGGAAGTTAGCTATCCAACATATCAATGCACTCGTAAACATGCCACTAACAATGCTAATAGCAAACAGCACCTCTTTTTTATGCTTTTTGTGCATCAGACCTTAGCTCTGACAACCTCGTCAGTCTAAGATGCGCTGGATTGTGACAAGCTCCAGGACAGAGCTGGTGGGAGATGATAAGACAACGTACAACTGCGTGTCTCAATTGACTTGTGCATGGTCATGTCACATGCCACTGTCACGATGGGAGTTTTTCTAAGACAAGCTAAGGGGAACTTTCAAGCAGAACGGCAACATGTCCAGCAGCTATGATGTCAGTGAATACGCTCTCATATAAAGCCAACATACTGGCATGCCAAGAGATCAAATGTTCTACAGAAAAGCTAGTTATAACTTCCTGGAGCTAATTCCTTTAACTACTTCTCCATCATTTGGGCATCATGACACTAAGGGTTTTTTTATTAAGTTACGCACATCTGTTTCCTTCATAGAGAGCAGTTCACAACTTCATTACGAAGTTCTTACTTGTAAAAAGTAAAAAAAAAAAAAAGAAAGAAAGAAAGAAAGGTGTGTGTTTTTTTTGTTTGTTTTTTTATAACATATGGCAGCTCTGCCTGAGTTTCTCCTCAGAACATTATGGCGTTCATTTCAAAACACGCTTCCCACTCAGATGGCACCTATGCGTTCATGTGCGTGAGGTGAGTGGGATAGTGTATGTTATCTAGGAGCTATGCGCTAACACACACACACACATACACACATTATCTTTCCCTACTTTCCAGTGCTTGTCAGTTCCTCTGGGCTACATGAGCTACATGATGAGCTGGTAAAAAAGAAAAGCGATCCATCCAACTGTGAGTGTGAGGAAAAAGAGTTTCAGAGGAGGGACATGGTGTTTGGCAGCTGCAGGATTCAGTGCCCTCATAGGTCGTGTATTGCCGCTGTGAAGACAGTGAACACCTGTACCTGTTGCACGTTTCTGAGGACATGAGCTTCTGCTAGAGGTGTAAAGCAGAGGGAAAAGAGCGGTAGAGAAATGGAGAGCATATGGTGTCAATACTTTTTTATTTATTGCCTCTAATTATCTCCTTCCCGTAGCAGACGTGCTGAAGCACACATCTCTTGCTGCTGAGCAGGGAGCTGGACTCTTACATGGTCCTTTACTACCCCCACCAGGTCAGAGTAGGAACTTTACAAAACTGACAGACATTAAAGATGTGACATTTATATCAAGCCACTGTCAAGCCACAGACTGATAACTGCGAATCTTTTCTATAGTACTACACAAAGTCACCACCAGGCAGTGTGGGATCATTCAATTGATTTTGGAGAGTTTGAAAATACTGTTATCAGATCAGAAATACTTTATATATATATGCACTATTATATTGCCAGTCTAAGAGGGGACTCATCATCATCCTCAGCCTCCTCCTTTTGTGACTAGCCACCAGGAATCAGGGTGACAGAAAACAAACAGACGGGGGGCCTTGAAGTAGACAACAGACAAAGCAAGAAGCAAGGAGTTCTTACATCAGAGTTCAAACTTAACCACAGGGCCTATTTGCCACTGAGAACAGGGGTCAAAATCCTGTGCTCTTTGGTTGTTGGGGCTGATGATACGTACAAACTACCCAGTGCTTAACACTTGAATTGTACATCAAAGATACAGGACAAGGTATCTTTGTACTGTAAAAGCACGTTTCAACATATAAATGTAAATATAATATAAACGTACATAAATGCATGAAAGAGCATCCACCTCTAACTTCACTGTAGCCCCCCTTGACTTCTGAAACCACATCAACCCTGTTGAGCTCAAACTCACAGCATTAGCAGCTTGAGTTTCATGCACCACTGCCAACACAGCCACAAAAACACAAGCTGCCATTCTGCGGCGTCCTGGTCCTTTCATGATCACTTTCAGTGTGCTGTGTGTCTTTCCTGCTATGGATTCGTACCCGTGTGACTGCTGACAGAAAGACTCGTATGACGAGAGGAGAGCGTTTGACCCCAATCATGAGCAGATTTGTGATGGAAAACGCATTATCTCTCCCCTCCCCTGTAAGGCTAGCTGTGAGAGCCAGCTGGACGCTAACAGATTACAGACTCTCAGTCCTGAAGGCCCACAAAACTCGTTATATGTATCCACAACTATCACAGGGCCGCTCTCTGCCAGACTCATCCACCTGACAGAGGAGAGACCAATAGAGAGGAAAATAAAAGAAGGTTACGAGGATGAGAACTTACAGGCGGCTGGGGTGAAACACTTCACGTCAGCATCTGCCAATTCCAAAACATATTTTTTGATTTGTTTTTTTCTGAACACTGCATCAAAAGCTTGAGTATGTCATCTCAAAAAAATGAAACCTAGAGAAAGACCAACAAGTAAACACAGACTTCATGAAAAGTCATATGAATTTGATCGCTCCTAGCGTTACGTAAAGCTGTGGCTGCTCCCGGCCAAGGCTGACTCGGTTGTCAGTGCTTTTCATCAACACTTGAACGCACCACCGCGCCGCGCCTGGCCGTGTTTTTCAAATCAGCGCATACTTTCAGTCTCATTATGGCACCGAGAGAACCCTGACGAATGTAAAATAAATCTTCACCGTGATGGATCACCTATCATACCAGAAGGTATTCAAAATCATTATGCAACATTTGGGGCCGACGGGTATCTATGGATGCACACGTGTTTTGCAGATTGTGTCTACGGGCCTGTGTGTCTGGACTAGGTGCTGCAGGTCAGGGTGTAGCTCTGTAAAACAAACGTGGCAACGATATGGCAATAAAGGGGAACGTTAGCTCAGCCGGCAAAGCAGGCTATGACTCTATGCCCTGCCAGAGATCTTGGTCATTGTAAATTCATTCATAGTCAAATAAAATGTTTCCGGTGGTTCAAAGTTCAGCCTGTCCTCGTTGTTGTCCATTACAAACACCGTTACCCATTCTACATTTATTCTGAGGTAGGCCGTCCTCTTAGGGGTCTACACCAGAGACAAATCCTTAATGGCCTTGAGGAGGATCGTGGGAGTCCCATCAGGATTCAGGATTGCTTCAGTAGGAGGTTTATCAAGACACCGTCTCTGGCTCTGAGGGTTTTACATTATAGGGTGCTGTTCCCATTGGCATTGTTATGACTCTATGTGAAGCCTCCTGAGGGCAGTAGATGTGTCCTGCCCTAATGCTAACCTGCCCTGAACATTGTTCCACTGCCCTGTGCCAACAGCTCAAAATGAGACAGCACAAACTTAATTTAAAAAAGGAAGTATTGTCAAAGGCGTACATGCAGAGATTATTCCTAATTCATTGGTTTTTATACTATAACTTAGTTGTTGATGCTGGCCCTCATCAGCACCATGTGACTTACTCATCAGTGCAGCTGGGCCCATCAAGTCAGTAAGCTAACCGGTGCCCAAAGTCCAACTCCATTTGAAGTGATTCACTGCCCGCTGACTGGTTTATAGCACACCCAAAATATCCTCCAAGTTGTAAAAGGACTTCTGTTGAAAGACTGCAAAAAGCTCACACAAGTTTCTTCTCCCGTTTATTCCAAACAAACTGAAAACATGTATCAAGTCCTGTGCAACAGAGAAGTGATACACGTCTCCTCTTGAAGACTTGTGAATAAGTAATGAGCGTTGGAAACAGTCACGTTGAAGCGTGCAGCGGTATTAACTTTAGTCACAAACTTCACCTGTCATTAAAATCCAAAATGAAAACTAACATCAGACATTTTGCTTATTTGTGGTTCATGACTGCCAGCGTGAAGCCGCATTAGATCATTCATTATTCATGAGTTTTCCACTGCTGTTCAGAAAAACAACACGTACCAAACAGCAACTTCTCCTCTCTGAATCAAACCCACCTCTGCACGTCCTCCCAATGATTCACTGAAATATAAATATTACGTGGCTCTGTAATTGTATCCCTCGCACTCTGAATGGAAGCTTTTTTTCTGTTTGCCACCATTTGGCAAAAATAAATACATACATATACATACATACTTGCATACCTCTAATCAGCTTAATATCTCATCTCGTATTTTCTGTCTAAAGGAAAACATAATGAATTGGATTTGTATCATTGGAGGATGAAAAAGTCACTTGTGCTGTTTCACTCCACACACCAGCTTTCACAGGGAACAGTGTTCAAAAAAAAATTAAATTGAAGTGTTTTGTGCCATTACGCTCGTTGTAAATCGTTCTGGATAAGCGCAATCAGAAAACTGAGTTTTCTCCCCCAGTTGCTGGAACGAAGCAACAACAATTCTCAAATCTCCTGCCAGACGAAACTGCAGAGGAAAGCCGGAGCAGATGTCTGATGGGAGAAATTTCACGATTTCTGCCAGACCTTCAGGGAATTTCAGACAGAGGACGAGACATGCCAGAGAGGAGAAGCAGAGAGGGAGATAGAGAGAGAGAGAGAATGATATCTATGTTAACATTAGCTAACGTTAGCCACCATAAGACTCCGGTCGTGCCACATGAAGTAAGGCTGTGGCAGCAGCAGGGTGGGTTTCATTGCTTATGAATTCAACGTTATTTCTTCCTTAAAAAGCTACATAGTCTCACTTTAAATCAAGGGGATTAATTACTAAAACCACGAGGCCAACTGCTGTAATGCTCTTTGCCACTGAGTGTTTCACGGTCAGCTTCAACTGACACCGAGAGGATTTCATGTTTGACACCTATATTCACTCGCCTCTGCAATTTCAGCACAAACGCAAAGCCTGTTCTGCTCGGATCTATCACCAAAAAGCTGACGTGAACATTTTTTCCCCGGCTGGAAGAGTGTATTTACAGTAACTCAGCATTGCACTTGCAGCCATTGCACACACACACACACTATTTATCATTAACTGTGCAATAAAAAATGATACTGCTACAGTGGAATGCACCCAGACAGCGGCCATTTTGATAATGATTCAAACACGTGACTAATACGTGCAACAGTGTGACTTTGGGGCAGGAAAAACACAACAGCAAAAAAAGACAGAGAGAGGGCACACATGCTCTGGACGTGTTCCTGAGCTACGTGATTTTAAAAAATGAAACTTTGTATAGTTTGTTTATATTGTCCTTGGCTCTTTTTGCCTTTTAACAGAACCAGGAATAAGCGGTGGGCAGGCGCTCTGTACTCCCAGCCAGGCTTGGATGTTAAAGCCAGCAGCGTAATCGGATATCATTTGGATAAATCCCGGCATTTTGAACCAATGGACCGAAATCAAATGTCGGTTGTTTTAAGGGGAATGGATCCTCCCCAAGCCTCCGACACACACACACACACACACACACACACTAACAAGCTGTTCCTCTCATCTCCCACATTATATGGTGAAAGGTAAAATCAGCTGATTATATCGGGCCGATGTGTTTGTCTTCTCCTTTTCTCTTTGCTCTTTATTCTTTGTGATGATTTTATCGAGCGATCTTGGCAGGTTGGAGGGAGTTGTTGAAACTGCACTGTTTTGGTTTTTAAAGCCCCAGTCAGTTCATCGCACACATTAAATGTGGAGTGCAGTGTATTCATGTGTATAATTGAAGAGAGCTTAGATTTAGTTTAGTGTTAATAAGTGTATTTAAAATAAACCTGTCAGTGCAATTTGAAAGTGATCTATTATTCACTCTCCTTTTAGATCTCATTTAGTCTACCCCGAGTCCTGGGGGAAATATTCAGGTCCATAGCTGCTAAATGCTCCACTAAGTTCGCCAGCTAGCCGCTAACTGTGTCTGTCTGCTGTTTGGTGCTGAGCAGGTCGTGTACAGTGAGTCTTGAGAGCTGTAAAAAAGCTTAAAGGCTGCGGCAACTTGGGCGATACTTAGGGTTAGGGAATTCGTGACAACCAGTCACTGCGCCTTTATGTGTAAGTAAGGCTGCAGCACCATAAGTGACCTGCGTACATTTGACAGACTGGTGGAACTGGATGCAGAATATTTTGGGCTCAGGTCCCCAAAAACCCACCGATTTGGCAGGACCGTGCCGGAGTAGAATATCTGCAAGAACACGCAGGACTAGTGATGAAAACTCTGCTTCAGGCTGCATTTTGGGAACAAATGCCAGGAGCTGCGACCATTGTGTACCAGTGGATGTGCCCGGCACCCTGAGGAACCAACATAAGCAGAGCTCCGTACCATAAATACAGGAGCACAGCCATAAACACAAGGGAAGCAGACGTTAAAATAACAAGAGTGCTGTCCCGCTACGTGACGTCCGACGCTGCAGGGCCTCCGGGCTCCTCTGTTTGTCTTGGACCACCTACAGCAACACACGACCCCCCGTGAACTCTGCAGTTAACGATGCGGTGTGTGTGTGTGCACATATCCACGTGTTTGTGTTTGTGTGCTAACTTCTCACACAATTTATCCTAATATTACAATATCATACCTGATCAATGGCCGCGTATCGTGAGTATCTTTTGGAAGAGAGGAACGACGTCTGGTTCATTATCACCTCTGCTGTGCGGACGGAGGACGACACGCCAGGAGTCCATTTGGAAGGTTTCGTGTTTAGTTTGTCTTGGCTCGCACGGACCCGAGAGGTTTCCTTCTCGCTCGCGTTTTTCCTCATCCCTCTCCTTACGTTGCCTTTCAACCATTTGTCTCCCTCTTTTCATACGCGCCGTCGTTCCCTTCCACTGTCTTACAGCACCACGCTACGATCCAAGAGATCTCAACACCGCAGGTGTTACTCTAAACTTCAGGTTTTACCAACAAGTATCATCTTGCTCAAGCCCTTCTCCGACGTGGAATACGTAACATTGCTGGCTCCATCTGCCGTATCTGTTAATGTCGTCACTCAGACGGAGGCGTCAGTCACGTTATGCTCCTTACAGCTTTAATCAGACATGACGTGACCATAACGGGTAAAGAGGCTCAAATTACACATATATGATGACATTTTTCCGTGGAGTCCTTAATTAATGGCCACCACTGTTCTTATCAGTTTCATCAGTTATTAGAGAAATCTGCACAAGAGATCTCATCAGTCAGTGTGGGGCAGCATTGCATTACAGCAATAAGATGACTTTTTTTTTCAGTAATGAGTCACGTTAAATTCTGTTAACGTTAACCATTTGTAAGGCTACATTTAGGCTTCGCTCAGAGTTGAAGGGTGTGTGAACCCCCGCAGCGTCACCGTGAGGAGGTGGCAGGTGATTGGATGAACCATCTGTCTAACACGGGCTAACTTCAACCAATCAGATCGGGCCGAAAGAACAACAAGCCGCGGTCTGAGGAGCTTTGGAAGCTCGCAGGCAGTCAGTGTAGCTAGTTAGCATGCCGGCAGACGATCCTTGCCGTCTTTGTAAGGAAAATTTGCCCATAAAAGGCACACGCTTCTCACTGCCATCACACTTAAACTATGGCCGTAGCTGCCAGTAGTTCCTCATAGGACGCTGATTGATCCGAACCACTGCAGTTTGACCACAAGCGCATAACGTGAACTCTGGCAAGACGGATTTTCGCGCGATCTCTCTGGAAGACTTTGTGACATTTGTGAAGCACAAAACGAAATGAAAAGCATTTACTTGTGCAAGGAAGACACTCTTGTTGATTTTAAAATGCAGAAAACGCACAATGCATTTAGTCAGAACAGAACAACAACTCTTCCTAATATTTTCATTATTAGGAAGGCAATCCAATAGTCATCAGACATCACTGAGGTCTGTTAAATCCATAAAACAGTGATGTAACTCAGGAGTCAGCCCTCTGTCTCTCTACCTGTGTATCAGCTTTCAGTGTTGACTTTTGGCATTGATTATAGACAGTGCCGTCAGGGGAAGAAATTCAACAGGTATTCGTCATACAGACAAGACGCTCCCCTCCTGTCCATCCATCTCTCACCATGACTCTCCTTTGGTCTCTCTCTGCATTTACTTCTGTCTCTCACTCTGTCCCTTCTGGTCTCAAAAGGAGTTGTCGTTTATCCTCCTTTGAACCTCAGATTCCCAGGGAGAAATCAAAAACACAAGGTCATCCTATCTTTTATCCATTTTTTGGTCTGAGCTCTTGGGACTTAGTGAGAATGAGATGACAGCGGGAAGCATTAAGTAATCAAATCAAACTGTCTTTTGGGGGGGGGGCTTTTCAGCTTTGATTTGGCTGCAGCCAAAGTAAATGTGGAAGTGGGTTGCATTTTCTGACCTCGTGTTTTGCGTGTTTTGCCAGCGAGATTTCTCCGATAAACTATCAGCATGACTTGGCCAAACGTCAGCAGACCGGTTCCCTTTTGGTTTGAGGATTAAATGACGGTGTCGATCAGATGACTTCCATTTGTTAGTTGTAAGCATAATGCTATGTGCTGGTGGCAGTCCAACATCTGGGACTACATGCTTGGTTGCTCAATAGTTTCAATACATTCACATGCTATTTTGCTGAAAAATGAAACGCAGATGAATGACAAATATAAACCATTACAGTCTTGGACTTCACCATCTTCATCTTGGTGAGAAATATAGTTTCTGCTATTACTTGTAAGCTCAGTGTCTCTAAAATAACAGCTCCCTGTGAGGCAGCAGGCCATTATTCACTTCTTTTTTTTACTGGTGTGCCGCCAACTTGGACCAAACCAGCCACGCTTCAATTAAACAAATTATGGCATTTGATAAGTGGTACCAACATCAGACTTGACCTTAGTGTTACACTGGCTGACAGGCTCCTGATCTGATTTGGCAGGAACAAGCTACAGCAGAGTCGCTATTGTTTATTAGCTATTGTTTGTATCCCCATTAGCTGTTGCCAACAACTACTCTTCCTGGGGGCCATATTCAAATAAAATACATACAGTCAACAATGCCTGCATTTACACGTTATACAGTCAAGTTACAACATTAACATTACATCGAAGCCATACGTGTACAAAACAACATTTAACAACACTAATAATATCAGTTAATCTAAACACCCATATTGCACAATAAGTCAAAGGAAGCCTGTGTTACTGATGTTGTCTGTGTGACTTGCAGGCCAGTTCCTCATCAAGCGTGACCCCAAAAAGTTTGGCCTCACTGCCCTCGATCGATATTTCATTCTGTTTCCCCCTGTTTACAGTCTTTATGCTAAGCTAAGCTAATCACCTCCTGGCTCTAGCTTCAGACTTTGTGTACAGACATGAGAGTGGTATAGATCTTCTCATCTAACTCTCAGCATGAAAGCGATTAAATGTATTTCCCAAAATGTTGAGCTTTTCGTATCAGGAAATTTAAATCTTTTGTTTGAAGATTTCCTTGCCAGAACCTCTTTCTCTTTCTGTGCAGTATTTTAAACTGCTGTATTTTATAACCTGGATTTGTAGTTTGCACATTCATCGTATCACTTCTCCTGTGTTGTCTGTAACCTTTTGCGTTGCTATCATCAGGTTTCCTCCTTAAATAATTGTTAAACCTTAAAAAAAAGCATTTATAACTAGATAACTATAACTTTTTGTCTACCCAATTTCAAATCAAATTTCAAATTCTTCAGCGTATTATTTAAATCATTAACATTAGTTGACTAATGACTAACTATGTATACACAGTGGTATAGTCACCAAATGTTGTTAGATTGGCGTCATCTAAAACAAGTGGCATCATAGAAAGCATAGAAAAAAGCAACGGCCCTAAGCACCCTCCCTGTGGGACGCCATACTTTACCATCCTTGATTCAGAAAAACTACCATTAAATGGAAGCAGTGATACTATATAGTAAATTGGGTTGTGGCCAAAAGAGCCTCTCTTCACATATATTAGTGCATGCCATAATGAGTTGATGATGGACACAGTGGCAGATAAGTAGCTTAACAAAAAACTCTGTATTTAGGTTGATATTAAGAGGCCTAGGTCGATATAAAGAGGGTGTAATGAGTTGACACTGAGTTCAACTAAATGCTCTCTTGAGTGAAATCCATCAACGCCACCACTCCCTAACCGTTAGTCATAACATTGTGTTAGATTAAAGCCACATGCAGACTACAAGACTACAGAGTTTCTGTGCTGCTCACACCACTGATCTCAGGCCAGGTGTACCAATTACAAGATTATTCCACTTGGAGAAAACCAAGTCTTTGGTCTTTGTTGCAGATTCTGACTTCCAGGTGCAAATATGATTGCGTGTATCAAACAAAAGGGCGGGTGTAAAAATAGCACAGGACGGAATTCACTTTTAATCTATGGGAATATCAACAACATCAGACATGAAGTGAGCACACGACACAATTATGTAGAGACCAACAAATAACTGAACTAATAAAAAAATAAACAAAAAACAATTCTTAGAGAGAATTAGAGAAAGAATAATAAATGTCCTCTGTCTGCTAGCAAAAGCAAATAGTGGGGAGTTGGTGGTTTGTGTTGACATTAAAATAATTGTAATATCATGACAGGCTGCTACTTAACTAGTATAACATTTAGTTTTATTGCATTTACGTCAATATATCATATTCTATAAGCGCAACTGACAGTGGCTGTGGTGGTTTACCACCAGGTATAAATCATGACAGACGGGCCGGGTCACCGGCCTCAATAATGCAGTCATTCATATTATTTACTTCAAGCTGGCGTGCGGGACTTTTACATATAAATGAACGTGCGTTACATTCAAGCTGCACACTGCTGATTAACCCTGTCACCGCCAGGTAAATCTCGCTGTATTCCGCAGCATACCACAGTTTTTTAATCTGGTGCCTGTGGCGACATTCCCGCGCTGGTGCACCAGTAGTGATTCGCTTTACGTCCACCAGCAGCGATTGGTTTGCCAGAGCTGAATGGGGGGAGCAGCAGAGCCATGAAGAGACAAGAGTCGCATCGAGGAAGTTCAAAATGCCTGATCGTCACGTGATTCACGTAGACTTCAGATAGTTCCAGGAAGTTCTTGGCGGGCAACTAGAATGACAGAACTGTGATTTTGCTACACGGCTCTGGGCTACGAAAAAACCCTGCAGGCACACGCCAGGAGGGGGAGACAAAAGTTACGCACTCCAGCTTTAAATAAAACATCAAAACAAGGGTGAATAAGAAGGTGTGTTCTTTGTTGATTTTTGGCATTGAGCTTCCTCCTCTCCAGCCTCTCCCCACTCAGACTTGGCTGTGATGTGATATGAAAAGAAAATCATCAATCTGAGCCCCCATGGTCATTTTTTTTAAACTATTGTTAGTCAGTAGAGCAACTGTGAAGATGAAACCATCATGCAGACCTTATTCTGAGTCTGAACACATTTTCTCTTGTTTAAATAAACTCGGTGATCGTCACTCACTGGAGTTTTGACAGCTCAGCAATCTGAGTGGTGATAAACATTCCTGCAATGTAATTATCCATTAAAGAAGAAGTCAAATAGCAGAAGCTGTTCCCAAGCCAGGCCTCACACCTTGCCCAAACTCATGTATGTCTATGCATGCGCTTGTGTGTGTGTGTGTGTGTGTGTGTGTGTCTATAAAAAATAGGGGTTGGCAGTGGCAAAAGACTTTTTGGTCGTTAATTAAACGTAATTGCAGTCAAACCGAACTGTTATCAGCTTCTCCTCAAACAAGCATTTTGGTTGAAACTCAAGATCCTTTGCTACATTTGGCCTCGGCTGTCCCACTCACACTTTATATAAACACTTTATAACTCCTTCCAACAATGCGTGTCCACACACACACACAGTACCGTCTACTTCCAAGCAATCGAGGCACTTATTTATAAATGAGGCCTGTCTCAGATTGTTCATGGAGGCTTTACAACAAAACCACAATCAGCCGAAAGCGAAAAGCCAAAGAGGTAAAGAGCCCCGGCCATGATTTTACTTTTTTCGTTCTTTTTTTTTAGCCTTTGTCTGAAGAGGGAAAAACGTACATGAAAAGAAATATTAAGTTTTGGTTCATTTTGGAAGAAAGTCCCCAATGAACAGGTAAATAATGCAAGAAATGAATTATTAGCTCTGATATAAAACAAATGTAAATGTGGCAATAGTGAAATTGTCTTGCTGTGTGAAATAATGCTGAGTGGTGATGCAAACGACAGATGAGTTGTCGTTCCTGATTAATAGTCTATATACCTGACAGAGATATGGATGAATAGTTCTTGTATATTTCCATTGGAAATGCATACGGGCCAGTTTTGATCCGCAAATTGTGGTTCAGAAAGGTTGGGGAAGTGATACAAAAACCTTTTAAAAAATCCAGTGGGGGGTATGAAAAACACATTCTTGAGGAATACCTGGAATATGAAATGCTGGAATATTATTTAAAAAAAAAAAAAAAAAAACAGACACATGCACCCAGGGGTTAAGTAAACAACTTCAGGAGCCAGTTAACTGACATCACCTTACAAGATTTCTGGGTCCTGAAACCTGATTTTTCACAAAGTTACCTCTTAATGCTACGGCCTTGTGTGGTTTAGAGACACTTTAGAAGACAAGAGCCATTCCTGGAGTCCTGAGCATGAAAGAGTGCAGAGCGCTTGGCGTATAAATGGCCCGCCGGTCGACCAGAGTCCCATTAGGAACTCAGCGCAACAATGGAGAAAGGAGAGGAGGGTGATGATGAAAAATGGATGTATGTGGTGGATGCGTTCCATATGCCGCTCTCCTCTCAGACGGGAGCAACAGGCCTGGATCAGGTTCCCCCCCGTCCCAAATCCCAATCCTAGACCATCAGCGGCAAAGCAGGAAAACTGACCACAAATCAGCATCTAGGGTTTCTTTATCCTCTGCCATTAAGCTTTTATGTATTTTGCATCGACTTTATATTTAAGCATTAGGCCCGGCCACGTCCAGCTTTTTCACATACAAAGAGATGTGATCACTTCTCTTGTGTTTAATCACTTGAGCGCAATATTGCTCAGCTTTATCTCTTGCTTCAAAGACATATGAAAACCACAAGTATTTAATACAGCAGCTCATCCTAACTACTTTAATGCACAGTGGTGGCCATTTGGTCATTCTGTCGTCTCTGGGTGCCGCGACGAGCCGAATCTTGGTGACATAAGGTGTAGTTGTTGAATGATAACAAAATAGCATGTTGATATATCTTTGTTGATATATCCTTTTTTAATTTTTAGTAGCAAGTGCTAGTCGTAGTCGCTACCCGTTGAGCTTGGATTATGGACTGAAAGTGTTAGTTTCAGATTTCCTAAAGGCCGACAAAACAAACAAGAAAATACATCAAGGATTGGAGGCCAAAGGGACTTGCGTTCTCTATTAATGTACACACCGCTCAGCAAACCTGTGAGTTTGAGCGTGCTTGAACATTTGGAACAAACAAACCACTGAGTGACCCACGCAAGCATCGACCCTACTTCACGATTCGAAGCGTTTTTCATCAAAAAGTTTGAAAGCTGGAACGTGCACCTCTCCCACAGCAGACATTTTGACATGACGATGAGATCTACTGTAAGGGTTTGGTCCGGTGTGGGTTTGGTCAGCCTTTGGGCCTTTAAGACTGCTGAAAGACAGCAATGCTGGAGCTTTTTTCCTGTGTTATTCCTCCGACTAAAGTTTCAGTTACTGCAGTGTTGCGCTAAAGAAAACTGAAAGGGCAAATTGAAGCAGATAGGCAAAGCTCCAGTTTTTCCTCGCGCCATTTGAGATCAACTTTTTTCAAACCAGTGACCAGTTTATGCAAATAAAGAACACCAAAAGGGGGCCGGAGATGTGTGGTTCAGATAGCAGACCTCCGTAATAATGGGCTGGTAGCATGATGTATGAGCCAATTTAAATAACATAAACCCTCACTTCATCTGGAAACTGGACACACACAATCACACACACACACACATATACATAACATCCATGTATATGTACACAGTGGTACCCGCACATCTGTACTCCACGTGCCTGGTTCCCTGGAGGCACTGGAGCCATAGCTACAACAACTGGGCTACTTCAGTCTATTTGGCCAGTCCACCTTAATCTACATCAGCCGAGATGCAGGAGCCAAAGGATGTTGGCACCCAATGAAAAAGACAGAGAGAGAGAGAGAGAGAGAGAGAAGTGCGGAAATTTCCCTCCTGCTAGCCGTCCCTTCCACACATCACATTCCCCCATTTCTCCGTTTAACATGTAACTTCTTCATCTGCCTCGCTGAGGAAAAGTGACGACAGCTGGGATAGCTGAAAACACAACACTGAGATATTGTCATCTTATAAAGCCGTTATTTACACATTTAGCAGAGCTAGCATGCATTTAGAGATCACTCTGATTCACATGCATGTTTCTGGCCACTCTAATATTGATATAAATTCTCATTTATGCCCTTTTTTGATCTGTTTTGGCTCTCTAGCCAGCTGGCTATATGTTCCACTATGTCGCTAACTCTGTCGGCTGTTAGGTGCTGGGCAGGTAGCGTACCGTGGGTTTATCAGAGCTTTTTCGCTGAAAACAAAAGCCTAATGCGAGAAGCGAGAAAACTACACTAATGAGAGCAGAGTTTGGTGGCCTGAAAACCAAAATAATGAGCTAAAAGTGGCAAAAACAACTTTATGTGTTGGGGAACTGCAAAGTTGAGTGATGAATCTCTGTGGGTTTGTCACCAGCAACCCTGTTCAGAAAGTATTGATTAACGCAGCAATTAACAATGCCGCCACTGACATTTTGTATTTCTTCTGCATTTTGTGTTCACACACTATATTCAATTCAATTCAATTCAATTTTATTTATATAGCGCCAAATCACAACAAAGTCATCTCATGACACTTTACAAAATAGAGCAGGTCTAGACCGACTCTTTATAATGTTATTACAGAGACCCAACAGTTCCCACCATGAGCAAGCACTTTGGCGACAGTGGCAAGGAAAAACTTCCTTTTAAGAGGCAGAAACCTCGAGCAGAACCAGACTCTAGGTGGGCGGTCATCTGCTTTGACCGGTTGGGTTTTATATTTGTTATTTATTTGGTTAGTTGGTTGGTTTTCTAGTAATGTTGATATTTTGCTTTGTATTTTTTTAACGTGAAAATCTGAATAGTTCTACTTTTAGGAAAACTGGAACTTTTATTGGCTGCTCTTTGGTCCATAAAATGTCCAACCAGTGATATATATTACGATGAAATCAGCTAACTCTATTAATTGTAACCCTCAAAGCTGTAACCCCACTTATACATGGCTATCATCTCCTTTTGCCGTCTTTTACTTTTGTCATTTGTTTGCTTCACTTGTTGTTGTTAATGTTGAGAAAACACTTCCAGACTAAGCATTTCGTTGGCACATTAGCGATTCATTTCTCTCTGGCAACATGCTTCGAATCTGTTGCTGTTGTGATTAAAAATCTGCAGACTCTTGATGTCTGGACACCGACGGTCCGGCCAGGCTTTAACCACTCCATTCTGCCTTTAAGCTACTCCCTCGCTCCCTCCTTTCATCCTTCTGCCACCAATTTACTCATTGTTGGCCTCCATTCCTCCATCACTGGCACCAAACTGGCTGAACACATTGACACTGGAGTACTTGCTGTCTTGTTTTGGGGGTTGGGGGGGGGGGGGGGGGGTCCTCTGACAAACAGGAAGAATTGCATTTCCAGTTTGTAAACAGAGGAAGAGGAGGAGCCTCCCACACTGTTTGACCAAAAGGGAATACTGCAGTGCAAAAAAAAAAGAGCTATGAGAGCTTAGCGACAAAAATACAGACTAAATAAAAAACCTCCAAAAAAAACTCCACGAGTACCACCTTAACAAGCACATGCTCACGTGTTCATAACACACAGAGGTAGACACACTTATGCAATCAAATATGAATGTAGTCCTACAAGCAGGTGGCCGACCACGATAACAAACAGCCTAATTAGGAACAGGTGAATGTTATGAGGCACTTTCTAATGCAAATATTGCACAAATGAACACGGAGCAGCGAAGGTAAGAAGTGTGCTTCAGCGATCGGGAATATCATCTAAACCGCAACAATTTGCTAGATGAAGTAGCGTCTGGCCGACTTAATGACAGAAAGGTGAGGTCGCCACGCCGAGCGGGGGGGGGTGGTGTAAGAAAAAGAAACATAACTGGTCGACAGCCACATAAAGTACCACTGCCTCTGGAGCTCGAGCCAGGGCTAAATGCTCTTCCGTTTCTCCAAATTAAAGCTGCAGTTTGAATGAGATGAAAGATTGAGTTCAGACACTGGGTAAGCAAAGGTTCGAGAACAAGAAGACTAAAACGAGGAGAGCGTGAGATGTTGTTCGCTGTCATCTTTGGCCTCCCCTTCTTCGGTATCTTTTGTGCAACAACAACATCGCCAACACATCTCGCAGTTTGGCTTCTTCGGTGAGACACTTTCACTACATTTTTCTTGCGAGAGTTACATGAGAAGATGGATACGGCCCTCAGGTCTGCGCACCAAATACGGAGCTCAACCCAAGGGGCGATTAGCTTAGCTTAGCATCAAGAAACAGAAAAAGGAGGAAGACAGCTAGCCTGGTTTTCTCTTAAGTTCCTCATTTTACATTACAATTTGCTTACGAATTAAACCAAGAAGATACAAGGTGTTAGTTAGTAAACTTCAGAGTCGCTGGGCGACGTTTTTTTTTTGTACTTTCGAGAGAGCCAAGCTATCTGTTTCCCGCTCCTTTTAGTCTTCATGTTAAGCTAGGCTAATCACTCCCTGGCTTTAGCTCCATATTTAGCGCACAGATATAAGAGTGATATCGATCTTCTCATCTAACTGTCGACAAGAAACTGAATACATGTTTCAGAAAATGTTTTTTCTTCCTCACCGTTAGTGGTCTTTACCCATACAGATCCAGGTTTTGAGATTTTTGCTGCCACAGTGGAACTTATTTGTTGTTGAAAATACCATTTAAAACCATCAATGGAGCCGATTTCATTCTTTTTTGTTTTGTTTTGCTTTGTTTTTTTTTCGTTTATGATAATAATCTTGATGTCTACAGATATGTATTCATATGCAGAAGTCACGCACACATATACTCAAGCCTGCATGCACACAAACTACACATTTGCACACAGTTATAACTTTTGGGCATTCTTCCATCATGAAAATGATCCACTTAAAGGCGAGCCAATTCTTCATTTATGGAAAGATGAAGCGGGAAGTCCTCTAGTCTCTACCTGACCAGCACATATTCTATTGGATATCCCCCTCAGCTCCAATAGAGCTGAGGGGGATATCCTCTAGTCATCCTAATGGCTCCAGTGAGTATTAATCTAATACTCCTGTCTCAAGTATGGCAATGGAGGCTTACAGAAACCTGGCTGCTTTAGTCCAAATCTTCAGTTTTCTATGTCTCACTCTGTCTTTTCTCTCTGTCTCAGCCTCTCTTTTCTGTCGTGTCCCATTGACGTCTGTCATTTCTCTCATTAGTCCTTTTTTACGGTGTGTCTGTCTCGAAACACTCATTTTCAGCTCACCTTACTGCAAAATGTACTCAAACTATGTTTTGACGTTTTTATGGAGCAGAGATTTAGGACAGGGTATTATGTCTAGATTGACCTTAAAGGGAGTAAATAGAGGAAAATGTGCAGGATAAAAAGGGCAGTCAAAGAAATGACACACGTCTTACCGCATATTGGTGTTCATAAGATCAGTGCACCCGCAGTGGGCGTCCTGTAGTACTGCTCGCCTGCTAAAAGAACACAGTTTTGCTCCGTCCTCAAGCCTTGTTTGGGACAACTCAAAGGTGAAGCATAAAATGTGTCCACATTCAGGTAACGTGTCTGCCTATGTGGGTCGCTAAAGGTTCCAATGTGTGCTTCCAGTGGGGGTCAATGTGAGCAACCATCCTCAGACCCAAAGAGGGACCCTTTTGTGTCCTCTCACTACCTCCCTTCAGGCTTCACATGGGCCCTTTTTGATAAGTAGATGAGTATTGTTTGGGCCATTTGGGAACTACAAGTGGGAAGGATACGGAACGTGTTCGTGAGCTCTTAACCAAAGACAATTTTCTATCATCATGTGATAGACAATGAAGTTTTTTGAATCTTGAATTTATTACCGGAGCTTCCAATCCCAAATGCTAGACTCTGGTTAAGTTGAATACTAAAAGTAGCTTTTAATAACTCACATAATGAAGATGTTGGAAGCAATCTGACAAGTTGTAAGAACTGACAAACATATTTTAAGGACGTCAAAGCCAGTGAGACGGTGGTATCTTTGGTGCAACGTGCTGAAATGTGCAGTGCTCAGACACAACACATGAGTGCAGTGCACTTAAACACAGAGCTATGTGCAGACAGGTCAGAACAATTATCTCTCATGCTTATAGAACGCTGGCTTTTCTGGTTTGGCCAGTTTGCCAGAGGTTTCAAAGCATGTGATGATGATTATAGCGACCTGTCGTTCTTGGTGTTGAAAAGAAAAACATTTCTTGATGTCCACAAATGTATCGGTGTGGCTCTTTTGTAATTGCCCTCCAAACTTTTCACTATTAAGGGCCTAAATTAAACATTTCCTGTATTCATGTTGATTTCTCTGTATTGTTTAATTATGATAAGCTAATTTATGGTTATTAATGGGGTTTTTTTGGGTTTTTTACTTATTTCACTTGGTTTTTAATTTAGAAATTTGTTTTATTTTGGTTTAAATTTGGAAAAAGAAGAACAGGAAAACATAATGATGATGAGGAGCACTTTGAATACGGGGTCCCAGTGCTGCTTTCAAGGTGGGTATTTCACGCCGCCTACCTGAGCAGTGTGTGTGCGTCACGGAACCTCTTGCTTTTCGTTTACTTTTCGCAACAGCAGCGCGTCATCGAGATGTCAAGCGCCGTCGCCTATTGATTTCCCCATCAGTGAACACACCTGGCTGCCGAAAATGCACTTACTTTCTGTTTCATATTGAAAGTGGGTTTGGTGGATGAACGCACCTTGAATAAATTGGCATGTGGCACAACAGACACATGTGACTGAAGTGTTATATAAAAGGAAGAAGGTGTGGACCGCTGAGAGACAGTACATTAAAGTGAAAGTCTGCTGTGAAATGGCACTGACAAACGGAAAGGATGAAGCATCATGTAAGCCATTTCAATTCAATTTATATAATTTTGTGTCCTGGCGTCAACTACTGGCCAACTTGCCCAGTTTGATTTATGTTATTTTATAATAATGACATTTTATAATTTATCTGCATTATTTTGAAGTTGTCAATCGAAGGCAATAACCAGCTTGTACTTGTTCTTAAACCTTCAGCATTCTCTTGTTTTACAGAGAGATCATGGCGACAGCACCCGTAAATGTTCTTAGGTATCAAAGTTGTTAAACCGTTATCAGAAGTGTATTTCAATGAAACCGCAGAAATCTAAAGAGGCATTTGTTCAGCTTTAGTGATCAACAGAGTGCTCTGAACAGCCAAATAGATCCTGTTAAAATACTGTCAAGTTACATTTTCTTTAAATTTTGTTAGTATGTCAGTTTGACAGGAATATATGCTGTGATTGTATCATACATTTGAGTTTGTTAGTTATTGGATGAACAGGAATCAGGGAAAGTCGGACAATCAAACGCTTTACAGTGTACAACATACCGTATGTTTGACCTCAGCCTTGCGGCATATTTACTGCATCTCCTCAGGTCATCGAGATTTCTGCATCAAGGATGACTGACCACTGCACCGATGACAGATCTTTTTAACTGCTTCCTTGTCTTCCTGAGAGAAAACATGATAGCATCGTGATAAAACAATCTGAAAACAAGGTAACACCCACTGCAGAATGTTACTGTCTACGTTGCACTTTGTCACAACACTTTTGATGTGCCTTAGCATGCTTAAATGAAATACTGACTGCCGGCTGTTCTGTATTTTATCTTTCAGCGTTTCACGATTGCAGAAGAAAGACCATCTGAAGCTGCAATGTAAATATCTAATCTCTATATCTTTTCTGTGTAAGCCTTTGGCCTCATCAGTTATGCAAGTTCTGTGTTTGTAATATTTTCTCAAAATAAGTGCAAAATGGTAAAAAAAGAAAAAAGACAAAAAAGAAAAGGCTTTTTTTTTTAACAAACCTCTTTTCAAATTACAGGCATGTACAGTGAAGGCTCTGAACGACGACCAGCACAAAGCAGCCAGCGGACTGAAACACTGGCCTCTTTCACCTGACGGTCACAGAGCTCAGCCATCCATAGACTTTGCACTCTAACATTTTCAGACAGACTTAATTGATTGGAGCCTTTCCGAAAATGGCCTCAAGAAGTGTAGGAGTAGGAATAGGACTACCCCCTCATTTGTTAGATCTACTGTACAGACTAAATAAAAATGGGAGATTATTCATTGAACTGCATAGACGCAAGGAAAAAAGAATGCAAGAAATTGCAAGTAGGCTTGGGGAGACATCTAAAATTGTCAACAAGATACTGACGAACATAAACGCAACCAGAATGTTCGGGGTCGTTTTTGGAGGACTTGGAATAGCTTTGGCTGCAGCTGTCTTAGCAGGAGGGTCATCGGCCGGTGAAAGAACGGCAACAATGGCAGCAGCAGGAGGTGTTCTGGCATTTAGTGGATTTGCTGGTGTTATTACAGCAAACTTAACCATGGCAGAGACAGAGAAAATGAGTACAGAGACGGTGGAAATGTTGGTAAAAGAATTCATAGAAATCGTAGAGCTGCTAAAGGACGTCCTGGAAGAAATCCAGCAGGTGTCGGAGGACATGGTACAAAAATCCTCCTCAATAACCACAACGACAGGTGTACAGGCAAAACAAATCATGTCCACAACGCAACAACTGCAGCAGCTTCTTCGGCAAACAGCTGAACTGGCGGAAAGAAGCAAGGAAGTCCTGGATGCGACTCTAACCGCTCAGAGGGGGTTGAGGAAACTGTTAAACTTCATCATCGACATCACCCGAATCACTCCGGACGACGCCGAGCTAAGGAACTGTATCACAGGTTCAGCCTCGCAGTGTGAGGAAGCTGTCGCTGAGTTTGTGAAGATGAGGAACATGCTCAAGGACTTTGACAAGACGCAAACAGAATAGGAATGTGCAACATTCAATAGGCAAAATAAAGGACTTATACGTACATCAGAAGCGCAGTTTATTGGTTTGATACGGCAGTTTTAGACTCGACTGGAACCACATTTAGTCGTCCTCTGTCCAGTCAGAAATAATGTGAGTGTCAGGTTGGAAGGCTGATACCATGATCCTTTCTGTCAGGCCGTCACGTTTGCCAAAGAAGACAGGAAAACTGTTTGTTTACAGTAAATTTACACAATTGTGCATTCTGTCTTATTCCTCATTGCTCACGCTGATGTTTGATCATTTTTTTCCTGATTATATTGGTATTGGTTTTTTTTTTTAATGATTTATTGTACTGTTCATCTTCATTTTGTTTTTGGCCTAACATTGTTTTTAATCCTGTTTTTAAAGCATCTTCACAATACAGGTGCTATATAAATACAGTTATATTGTTATTATTATTAATCTTCTGACCTTTTATGCTGTACTCAGCCTGACATAAACAGGGCGGTGTCATTTTGGGATTCTCGCCAAAGTATTCCACTGCTTAGTCATACCCAACCTGTACAAACTGTCCTTTCACTTTCACTTTATTTCACATTTGTCACAAAGGTCTGAGAAAAGGTGAGAAAACATGCGGATGTTAAAAGCTAATTATTGCGGGTCACCAGCATTTCAAAGAAACGCACACTTCCTTTAGAGCTGGTGTTTGGAACAGCAAAGGGACTTTTGCCTCACAGTTTAAAGTTAGCGGTTGCTGGCATTCCCGCTGAAAGGGTAGACATCCACGCTCGCCCTAACAAGCTGATTGTGATTTAAAATTTTTAGCAAGGTTTCATCTGTGCAATTCTGAAATGGGAAAATTGATGGAATGCACCTTCTTGCCAAAAGTTAAGTGGGAAGGTCGAAACCACTCTTATGTCTGCGTGCTAAATATGAAGCGAGAGCCAGCAAGCAGTTAGCTTAGCTTAGCATAAAGGCTAGAAGGGGGGAAAAACAGCTAGCCTGAAGCTCACTAATTAACACATTATAACTTTTACAAAAACTGAAACGTAATTAAATGACAATTTGCGCTTTTATGAGGAACAACGTGCTGAAACTGTTTCTCGGCTAGGCACAGTTACTTCCTGTTAATTAGTGAGCACCTGTTAGCTCTTCCCCTCTGTTTCCAGTCTTTATGCTATGCTAAGCTAAGCTAACCGCTTGCTGGCTCTCTCTTCATATTCAGCACACCAACATAAGAGTGGTATAGGTCTGCTCACTTTACTTTTGGCATTTGGATTTGGATTATGGATTTAATTCCTTCAATTTTGACATTTCAGAATTGCACAGATGAAACCTTGCTTAAACGCTTGCTTGCTCTTGCTTCATATTTAACATACAACCATAAGTGTGGCAGCCTGTCGATCTTCTTCATCTAACTCTCGGCAACAAAGCCAATCCTTTTCCAAAATGTTGCTCCGTCCCTTTAGGCATACAGTGATAATATATTGTATATGATGAGATGACATGAGGTTGATGCTGTTGCATTTCTGAATGGTCACAAACCATCTTTCAGTGACGATATCAGTTGTAGTGGTGCCCCTGTGACCTCAGCAACAACAGAGAGAGATGACAGGCCCTCTTGCTTAAAATACGACATGTCTGCTGAAACCCTGCTTGTTTGTGGTCAGAGGCAATAGAGATGCATTCTTTTTTAAAAATCACGTTACATTGTGGCTGACTTCGACACCCTTGTCATATGTTTCCACTTTTGCTGTGATTGTATTCCTCTTCATTATTCATTCAAACAGAGTTGCAGCAGTGGCCAGCACTTGTGGCAAATGCCTTCCATGTGTCTCTAATTGCCTCAGTAGAGGTATTTAACACAAGGTGAAGTCATTAACACATGGACACGCTGTCAGATGTGGAGCCAGGCGGCTGAGACAACAGCACTCGAAAACTAATGCAACATCCACTAGACCCGATGAATAAATCTGAGGGGTGGGGGGCTTCCTCGCCAACGTGCTGTGCATCAATTCTCGGGCCAAAACACAGCGAGTTCAACTAACTTCAATGTAATGTAGCGATTACAGAGAAGCCAGTCTGTAACAGTCTTAACAGTGCAACAGCCGGGGACTTCACGGTAGATCAATGAATTTGGAAGATAAACATTTAAGTATACAATAAATATGACTACATGAATACGTTTACATATAAATAGCTTGCCATTCAGGGTTTCCTTTTAATTATGTTACTTTAGACATAATATAGCATCACTTTGGGGTCTTTTTCAGGCAAACAAAACCTTAAAGCCAAACCTTGCTGTTTAGCTTGAGACATGTATTTATGAGTTTATCCAACTGAGCTTTATTCGAGACACCACAGGGTCTGAGAATATCCTTCATCTGAAAGAAAACCACACAAACTGCATTCATGAGGTGTTCATATGCAAAGAGTGCTAGTCGTATCATTGAGACGCAGATATGTCAACATATACTGAAACGTATGCCCATACTTGTTTTCACCATGCCTAAGTCAATAGCTCCATCTGCTGTTCAATTGAGAGCGCTGCATCCAGCAGCGAGTGAAAACAGACTTAGTGATGTACAGTTCATAAGAAGCACAGGACATTAGCCTGGAGTCTGCACAAGCAAGAGGTAATGCTGAGAGTTTGGTGTAAGTGAAATGTGCTGTGTAGCCAAACACAGATGTGATCAGTGCTGAAGACAGAGTGGAAGTGGCCTTCTTCACAGGAGTCATTTTGACATGTTACAGTAGGAAAAGCACAGGTCAGTGATGGCTGAATTCCATTTAGCTGCTCCAGTTTCAGGGTCCTGGTATTGCGCATGTTGGCTCACTGCCACACTGGCATGGCTTACTGCCAGACTTGAATAGAGCAGAGCCATCATTAATGTTATTAGTAACACGTGTGGTTTTTCAGACCACAAGTCAAAATGTCTGCTATGAAAAAGGCTTAAAGCTGTGAAACATTTACATCCTAAACAAGGTCTCCATGTGGAGATTAACCTCAAATTACACAAGGGATATTTACATCAAATCCTATGCATTTTCTCCCTTTTCCTTTTATCTGGTGATATTTAATGTTAATGGATGAAAGAAAAGTAAATCTTGAACTTCCCACACTCCATATTCAAGCTGCATGTCAGACAATAATTTATAACAAGTGGATTTTAAATGAGAATATTAGCCTGGCACCATCAGAACAGCTCGCACACCTCTCCGTTCGTTTTCAATTTCCAAGGGCCGCAGACCAAAATGCATCTGGACGCGAATGGATAGGCCTGCAACCAATAAGAGCAACGAAACGTGTGACGGAAAAATATAAACAGACTACAGCGTGCAGAGATGAGCGGTGATGGTGAAAATAAAAAAATAGAGAAAACATACCGTCCAGTTCGTTTAATACTGACGCGATAGCAGATTCAACAGAATGTTCCACATCAGCGGCAGCCATCTCGGTTGTCTACGAAAACGCCTCAACGTCTGTCAGTCATCGTATCGAACCCGCCCCATATTAGATCGGTTGAGATTGTTCCGACCCGGGCCAGGTCGGCTGGAAATCGGTCCGAACGGGAGGGGGGCCAGAGCAAATAAAACATGAGCTTCGTTTGGTTTCCAAGCTAGCTTAATATGATAAGCAAACTAAAGCTTGTGAAATAAGTATGTGTGCATTTACAGTGTGAAATTTGGCTTCAACAGTGTTGGAACATCGGTTGGCTGTAAATTGTTCTGCAGTAAATACCATACACATTAACTAGTTATTCATTTTTGGCAGCTGACATGCATTCTGAAAAGAGTGTAGATGTGAAGATGGACACCACTCTTATATCTGTGTGTTAAATATGAAGCAGCCAGCAACCGTTAGCTTAGCTTAGACTGGAAGCGGGGACAAACATACATAAAACCCATTATATATCATTTGTTTTCCCTGTACAAAAGAAGTGGGAAGACGTCAAGCTGAGGTTCCACAGGATGTTATGTGCCAGCTATTTCTTTCCAAGAAATATTTCAAGGCATGACTCCCCCCGTGAAACTACAACTAGTCATTTTTACACTTTGGTTTTTGCACTGAGATTTAGAGGTGCTGGTAGGCGGGGTTTTTTTTATTTAATCTTCGGTCAGAGCCAGACTAGCTGTATCCCCCTGCCGCCAGCAGCCTTTGTGCTAAGCTAAGCTAACTGTCTCTTGGCTTCATATTCACCTGACAAACATAAGAGAGGTATCAATCTTCGCATCTAAGAAAGCAAATTATGCCTTTACTGTGTATTTCTCTAAGAATCCTAAAGAAGAACTCAATGGCTCCCAGCTGTAGAGGTGGCTGTATATCTGTAAATCCAGCCATGTGCACAGTACACTGTCGTCTGCCGTTAGCTGTTCGGTGAAGCTCTCTGCACTAATCTACGTCACAGGGCTTCCCTTTAAGTCTATCTGTGATCGGCACATGGTCAGTGTAAACATTTGAGGACATCCCACACTCGCCAGCAGTCTCGTATACGCTCCCGTGGAGGTCACATGTACAGAGGAATACACCACAGGAAGACTCACGGCCAGCATGTGAGTCATTCGTCTCTGCTGCTCCTCACTGCACCTTCAGCAATGACCTCCACGGCGTCTCGCTTCACCGCTTTAAAAGCCCTTCTTTTCCTGACACATACCCTTAAATTGGCCATTAGTTATCTGAAAGAAGAAAGTTAAAGAAAGTTGAAAGTGTGACTTTGACTTTTGCACAATACAAAAAGGGACATTACACAGCCTGAAATGCAGAAGAAGAAAAACACGTCCTTTTAGTTTCAGCAAATCCAATCATCATTTGATCTCCTGGCATCTTGTTGTTTACAGTGTTTATAGCTATAATCTATCCTGTGGTTTATCTGACAGCGTGGCTACTAGGTGATACAAGGAGGCCCATTCACTATGGGGGCCCTTAAACGTGAGTAATGGCCCCTAAATGAGGGGATCATCATTCCTGCGTAATCCCCGTGAATCTGATTAACAGTAGGGGAGAGAGGCCGAGCTATTGATCAGCATGATGATCTTGAGAGTTTGATCCCTTTTGTTCGACCTGATTGATTGGAGATCATCTCGGATTCATCTTAACGGCGGAATAAACATGCGGTGCTGATTTCGGCGTTAACTCTGTGTCACTGTCCAAACATTAACGGAGGGAGGGGAGGGACGTGGGGGGAGGGTAGTGGGGTGGCACGATGGCCGGCTGCGTGTTGTGGAAATGTGCGCATTAACAAGCGCTTCATTTGCGTCACGGCTCGGCGGCTCGTTTGCTCTTCTCGCGACTGGCCTCGTGCTGATAACAGACAACCGGGCCCGGAAACACACGACGAGGAGCCCCGGAGACAAAACATCATAATGGGATAAGTTGATTTGGTTGGCCGGCTAATTGGCCCCTATAACTGTTGCCTATCCATTCTGAGGTTCAGTCCTTCCGCATCTAATATCAGACTCGCATGTCTACACGACATTTCATCTCTATTCAATCCACCCGTCCTTATTCAGTATTAATGGGTTTTTATTTCGGCACACTATTTTATAGCGCGGTAGTTTCCATGGTGACTCTTATCAGGAGGATTAATCACTTTTTTAACAGCCTTCTAATGACTCAGAAAACCTTCTACATCTCTGCTTCCTGATAAAAGTCGATCTGGTTGGTCAGATGAGCCAAATGGACTTTAACCCACTGCAACCCGAACATGCAAATGAAGGGAAATTAGTCATTTATTTATTTTTCTTTATAGCTGACTCTCGGGTCATTTTCACCTTTCCTTTGTGTGTTTTCCACCACCATCAATCACGGCCCAATCATCTCCCGGTGTTAGCTGAATACAGGGGGGTCGGGCGGGGGGGGGGGGGGGAGCAGCCTGTCATCAAAGGCAGCGGGTCGCCCTTATCACCCGCCGCCCCGCAGGTGTAGAGCTCAGTCCGCTCCCACTAAAATGACAGCAGGAGCTCTGCGCCTCTGGCTCGCCGTCGCTCTCCAGCTGAGATGCGTCACCCTGCTCGCCATCCCGCAGGACAGGGGGGCCGCGGGGCGGCAGGGCGGCTCGGATGCGGCCAAGACGGCGAGCAAGAAGCTGGACGCGTTGGTCCACCTGAAGGATTTACCTCGTGGTCCCGCGGTGGCCCCGCACAAGAAGGCGCCGCAGTTCATGTTGGATCTGTTTAACGCGGTGTCGGTCTCCGACGGGACCCCGAAGAGCCAGAAGGATATTCTGGAAGGAAACATAGTGCGGAGTTTCGAGGATAAAGGTGAGTCAAACCAAACGGTAACGATTGTTTTGTGAGGAGATATTCATTTGACAATGAATGTACTTGATTGAAGTCAGCGTTTGGCCACACAGCAGCAGCACTAAATATTATGGATTAGAGCGCGCAATTGTTATCCAAACGCGCAATTACGCACGATTACGCGCGGCCAGTGTCCCCGTTAAACGGGTTTGTCACGTTTCTTTATCAAACGGTTATTTTGACGTTTCACTAAAGGTGTGTTCGATGATCTTTTGCGCCTGCAGGTCATGCTGGAGAGAGGTTCCACTTCTTCAACCTGTCGTCTTTCGGCAGAGAGGAGAGAATGATCAAAGCGGAGCTCCGTTGGTTCAGAAAGAAACAGAAGTTTTACCTCGGAAAGTCATACGGGCCTCACTTCTATAAGGTAAGAGGCCTTCTGTGTGGCACTGTTTAATCTGTTCCCACCTAGAGTTTTCATTTTCGAGTAAGTCATAACTTTATTATTCTGAGCAGTTCTTTTGGTGAGTCATTTGTTATTATTTAATTCAAATAAGGCAGCCATCTCCCCTCAGTGTCTGCAGAAATGTAGCAGATATGATCATTTAACTGAGGTTGTGGTGATTTGATGAGAGAGTGGATCTTTATGGACACAGTTTAGTGAACTAACAGCTTGACGTTGTGACCGTCCAGGTGGATCTGTATGAGGTGCTGGACAGCCGCGTGAAGCCCTGGAGAGGAAACCTCATCACCTCCAGACTGGTGCCCCTTTACACACAGGGGTGGGAAGTCTTCAATGTCACTCAAACGGTAACACACTCCCCATTCTTTGTTTCATTTGTTGTATATTTTGAAAGAGATTCTTTGGTCTTGTTATTAAAAAAAAAAAAACCTTCTTGACCTTTGCATTCAATGTTGTGGTCATTCCCACGACTTAATGTCAGAGTGAATGTATTGTGTGAGTGGAGCGAGACATCATTTTGGTTTCACACTAAATAATTATCCATGTATGTCTCTGTTTATGTGTTTAACCCGTTCGATGATCATGCTCTGAATGTCAGGTGTCAAAGTGGATCCGCAACAGCCAGGAGAACAACGGCATCCTCGTGGTGACCACCCTCCCCTCTGGTAACTGGATGGAGTCGGTGGTGTCCTCGTCTAAGCAGAGTGGAGAGCTGACAGACACGAATGCCTACCTGGTCATATTCTCAGACGACGGGAGGACGGGAGCATCAAACCAGTCATACCTGGGTAAGGTGACGGTTGTGGTGTGTTAGCATGGGCATTCATTTGCATTTCAGCAGCATAGTCATTATGCATGGAACCCCAAAATGGCCAATATTAAATATATTTCAAGACATTATGAAATAGACAATGACACGAAGAACTTGTGTCAGATATTTATTGAACTAACAATTTGTGAAATACCTGAAGAAATTATTAAAACTCAATTCATTATTATGACATATTATTTAATTATTATAAGTCTTGTTTTTATTTCATAATGTCACTTTTCATGAGGCCCTCTCACCGTGCAGCTAATCATGTCACCCCTGCCTCTCTTAAGCTTGCAAGCTGCTACCAAATTTAGCCAAAGTTAGCTCCGCCGGCTATTCTGAATCAATCAACCAGAGGCTGCTTCTGTAAATAAACTCAGCACAGTAACGAAACTGTGTCTTTTGAGCCTTCGCTGAACAAGGCTGCTCATGCTAGCCTACATTATGGTGTTGTAAACCTTTTATGAAATGTTTATGTGCTACTTATACATGCTAAAGAGGGGAACTTCTAGGTAAAGTGTTGCCAGTCTGAGCTTATCTGGCAACTCAGGAGAGGAAGGGAAAGCAGTCAATGCAACGAGGTAAAACGCTGTAGTGTTGGGATTGGATTAAAACCTGTAGATTCTAATGAATAATAGCAGCATCAAGGATACATTTCTTTTACCGCATACATCCATCAAATGTGTTATCTCCTTATTACATGAATCCGTATCATGTCACTTACATGTTAATCTTATGGTATAATCAACTTAAATGGCTTTAAAAGTTCACCTGTCTGTGCTATGACTATTACAGATGCCAAAAGCCCAAAAATGAACTACTCTGTATTTATGATGCTGATTCTAACCCAATGTGATCCCCTTCCTCTTTCCACAGGACAAGCCCAACCTGCAGCAGCAGCAGCAGCAGCACCTGAGCTCCACGACCACCGCAGCAGGAGGCGACGTGCATCCCCAGGTTTCCTGCCCCACGGCCGCTCCCAGTCCTGCCAGCGGGTCCCCCTCTTCGTTGACTTTGAGGAGATCGGCTGGTCTGGCTGGATCATCTCCCCCCGGGGATACAACGCCTACCACTGCAAAGGCTCCTGCCCGTTCCCCCTGGGGGGAAACCTGAGAGCGACCAACCACGCCACGGTGCGCTCCATCATGCACGCGCTCAAGCTCTCCAGTGACGAGGTGGGAGCGCCCTGCTGTGTCCCCGACAGACTCCAGTCCATTAGTTTGTTATATTTTGACGATGAGGAGAACGTGGTTTTGAAGCAGTATGACGACATGGTGGCGTTAAGCTGCGGCTGTCACTGACCGGCTCTGCGTCTCCTGCACTCTTTAACACTGGGACAATGAGGGATGGGGAGATGATGGTTTACTTGAGTTGATTAAAACACTGTATTTTCGTGCATATGTTTAAATATTGTATTATTTGAGAAATAAAGCAGCTATTCCTCAACTATTAATCAGTGATCCTTTATCCAGCTTAGTCCTGGGATCCCAAAACCTTTCATGAAAGGATGCCCAGCTAGATGTACAATAGACCTGAATACCAGAGTTGAAAACATACAGTTTTAACAATCCTTAGTTGATTCTTTTTTGTTCTTAGTCATGGATTAGTAATGCACTAGTTGCTGCAGGTTGGTAGGGGGAGTTATTTAAGTTCAAACTGAAGTTGAACTATAACAGATTTTACCGGAGGCCCCTTGGACCCACCTTGAGGTCGCCTGGAGGACCCTGGACATTGATTTGGTGACACCGTCCATGGTAATTAGCCGGCCCATGGTAAGGTGTTCATAAATATATTTAATACTCTACTGTCACTGCTTCTCTCTGACTACGTTTCTAACTTGCTAGGATGTCAGTACTTGGATTTGATCACATCTGAGGATTACGTTCAGACTGTTGTTTAGACCTCCCAAATAGGGATATGGGTTGGGTAATCCAGTCCTCTACCATTTTAAAACACAAAGGCACAAATTACAGAGGGCAAAATAAAAAATAAATTGAAATAAAGTAGTCATAGTAAAAAAAAATCACAGCCTATACATTTGTAAGCTTAGTTAGAAACAGTATTACATGTTCAGATTTTATTACATGAACCATCAAAACCAGAGCAGGATGCTAGATGTTGAATTAGAACCGGGGCCCTTGTGAACCTCTATAATTCAAAACGGTTAGTAAGAAAATGTAAAGTTTCATCCAGAAATAGTTGTGCCAATTAGTAAATAAGCGCAACGTGTACAGGCTGTTACTTTTTGTCTCGAGTTCACTCCTGTCACTACACTGACTGACCAACAGAGGGCGAGATAACTCCATAACTGTAATTCTGCAGTATCTGGATAAGATTGTTAATACATTTTGGAAAAACTGATTCAAAATACAGAAAATTTAAGCAAGGGCAATTATAGAGCTATTTTAAACCTGTTCCAAATTAAAAAGATTTTAGAGTAATTCTTCACTCATTCACTCTTCACACAACATTTTTTATTACCCAATGGTAATAAACATTTGTGAGCATGTGTGGTTTCATTGCTTGCTGAGGGCGTTATACAAAAAATAATGTCACTGTTATCTGTAATTGATGATAATTCAATCATAACCGTTATAATCATACATTTTAAAAACAGGTTCAGTTCAGACATATGCTTTAGATGAAGAATGAAGTGCAGTGAAATTAACAACAGTAGTACAATAAAAGTCTGTAACGACAGTTGTTTTTTTATTGGAATGGATCACAGACACAATACAGCCCTGCTTTATTCTAGTTTAGAAAAAATCCAATGCAACAAACTTGCAAAACCAATCCTCCTTCATGTCCTCTGCATATTAAAAAACATTCATTGCAATAACGCCAGTTCAAGCTTTTGGACAGTATAAATGAAATTTGTGTTGCATCAAACAAGATCATCAGTTGTAAGCATGGAGCATGCAAAACTAAACTAAATTTTTAGAATTTAGTTGTGTGGACATGATCAGCTGAAATCAATAACATACAAAACCAAAGGCATTTTTCTGAATGAATTCTATTTGTTTCAAGTATCTATAATGAAAACTTAAGTGACTGCACACTGTCTGGTGAAAAACAAAATCTCAAGGCAACAAACTTTGCAGGTAATAAAATGTGGTATATCACAAACTCTCAGCATTTACAATAAATATTCCACATTTACATTCAAGCTTACCCTCTCTGTTTACACTTAAATACATTATGTACATGGATCGTCCATGTCGCTTTTCTCTCTCAAAAATTGCACATTATCTTACACAAATCCATTAACCCCCATTCAAACGACAGCATTCGACAGCAACTATCACTCATTCACAATTTTATTATCTCCTGTCACTTTGCGCTCAAATCAAACTCAACCCTCTTCACAAAACAGGTCGCGGCCTCAGAAGCTTCAGACAGCCTGCACAGCTTCTGTGTCTCATGTAAGTTACGGCAAGTAAAGCAATACAAGGATCAGACAGAATGAGCCAAGGGGGGATTTTTCCTTTCAAACCTCATGGCCTATCAGCTCGGACAGTCCAGCTCCTCAGTGCCTAGAAACTCCCCTAACACGTGGTCGTGTTGACCATAGACAGGCTCTAAATATGGATGTCTCTCCTTACAGTGCATTTGCCTCGACCTTTCTAGGTGTCTCTGCTCAAACTCCTCCGGTGCCATATGAGGGGCATGGATGGTAGCTTTCTGAGCCATGGGAGACAGAGGCACTGGGACAAAGCTGTGGTAAACAACCAGAGGTGGGGTCAAAACCTCCAAGGGGGATGCCTGTGGAACAGCACCCTCTGGTGGCTGGACTGGCAACTGCACATAGCTTCCTGTTTCAGGATCAAAGAAAGTTTTCGTCTTGACTTGAATGGGCATGTCCACAAAAAAGTACTGCCCGGAGTCTGGATCCTGGAGGAGCTTACGTTGGGTCATAGGAAAAGACTGCGTAACAATGGCATGCTCAATACTGGACTGGTGAGAAAGCTGGCTTGTGTGGCTGGTGTGGCTTGACTGGCGGGACAGGGTTGAAGGGTGAGGTACTTCGGTGCTGTACGCATCAATACTGTGACTCCTTCTCAATGGGTTGTCTTTGCTCGCCTTGTCTCTTGCTCGGCCTCTCTGCTGAAGCTCCTCCATGATTGATTTCTCAATGCGCTGGGTCCTCGGATCAAGCTTTGCATTGGCTGACGTATCGGCGCTGAGCCTGCGCTCCACTTTATCTCCCAAGTACCTATCAATGCTTTGTGATCGGTGGATTGGCCGGTCTGACGTGGGTTTCTCACCGACGTGAGCTTTGTACACAGGTACATTACTGATGACCCTATCACTACTGTAGTGCCTTTGCTGTGGTTTATCTCGAATGTGTCTGTTGCTGCTGCGGCCTTGCCTTTCTGTTGCAAAACGAGGTAGTGCCTCATTGTTCTGGTTATTGCTGTCCACCATATCATGGCTCTGTGTCCGAGTCTTGTGGCTCATGTCTGTTCTGTCGGGATGGTGGTTTTCACCATTGCGGTCTCTTCTTTCATACAGTAGCTGCTCGCTCCGGTCGTCTCTGTTTTTGCCATGGTGACTTTCACTGTGATGATGACCATCTTCAGTCTTTTCTCTGTGTTTTTTGTCGCTGCTATTTCTACTGCTGCTATTGTGCTCAGATTTGTCACTCTTGTGTCTATCCGCTCTGTGTTTGCTGCTGCTTTGCGACGACTTGTGGGAGGACTTCTGGGCCTCCTCCTTCTTCATCCTTCTATTTGCCAGTTTAATGGCTTTGAGGACAGCCTTTTCAGATTTGGGTAAGACGGCTGGTGGTTTGTCACTGCAGGTGGACCCAGAATGTTCACTGGGAACCTTTGACACTTCATGCTCTACCAGCACTCCAACGTTCATTCCCATCTCATCAGCTGTGTCAGCTGTGCTGGTTGTTAAGCTCTCCACGCCTTCAGATGATGGACTCACCCCAGAAAATCTGTCTTCCTCCTGTGGGACAGTGAGGAACCCTCCAACTTGTGGTTTCTTTGGGTTTTCACTTTGCAGATTTGAAGGAGACAACAGCAGGGGAGGTGAACTGTTTGATGAAGTCTCTCTAGGTTTGAAGAGTTCATCTGAGATTGGTGTGCTACAGCTGGTGGCAGGTTCATTAGCCATAGGGAGCTCTGGATTGTCCTTTACTTGATGTAACTCCTTCTCTCCCTTCTCTGAACCACTCAGACTCCCTCTTAGTGACCAGGGTTGTACAGTCTTTTTCAACTTATTACTGAAAGTATTGTCTTTGACCTTAAATAAGGCAGGGATCCCTAAAGTGGGTGAAAAGGTGTTGGAGGGTGACATTGGTGTCTGATTATTTTCATCAGAATTCAAGCTTTGGTCTGTTGTGGTAGTTTCTCTTTCTTTGCTGTCCTTGTACGGTACTTCTGTCTCTTTTTGAGGAGATGTTATCGGTCGCTTTACAACCTCTGGCTCGCTTTCATGTTCGCTTAAAGAATAATATTCCACTTCCGTCCTGTCCGAATCCTGTTTTGTGTCTTGTGAAATATTCCACATCACTTCATCAACCTCCTCCACCTCTCCAATCAAGTTCTCCATAGAGTGGTAAACATTTGACTCAGTCTCAGTATTTCTGTGCAGTGCACTCTCCACAGAGAAGTAGGAGGATTTTGAGGACAAGCTGGCTTGATCAGGTGGGCTCTGATTGACGCTAATACCATTTACCAGTAGTAAGGGTGATATTATATCCCTGGGGTTTTCACTGACAGCCTCTACATCCACATGTATTTCCTCACTGGCTCTATTTATTTTCTCAGGTTCTCCTGCCACTAAATTGTTAGTTACATTTCCGTCTGGTGTGTTTAAATAGTCTGGTTTTAAAGGAGCCTTCCGCTTTACCTTGAACGTGTCCTGTGCCCTGGCATTACTGTTTTCAAATGTGGCTTCCCTTGTGGGGCTCATATGTGCTTGCAAGTTATTTGCCTTATTTTCATCTACTTTAAACTCTGGTGATACACACAATGTATTTTCAGATTGTGGGTATTTTAAAGGTAAAATGGGCTCAGATATGACCACATCGGTTACAGTTATGGATCTTGAATTTGCATTATGTACCACGTCCAACCTCTCTTTATCAGAACTGGTTTCACTTTGACCGGGCACAGCTTCCTTTATGGACAGGTCACTATCGACTTCTTGTTTTTCTGAGCCTGTACTCCTCATCTCTTTTAAGTGGACCTCACCATTGTCACATTTTCCATCTTTGTTAAAGACGTCCTCCTCTTCTGCATCATTCAAACTATCTGTCTCCTTAGTCACACTTCCATCTCTTCTATTCCCTCCCTTTTTGTTCCTCGGAGGAACAGGAGGGGCATCTCCTGTTCTGCCTTCATTTTGGTTAATCAGATTTTCTCTGCTCTCCTCAGATATCTGTCTCACTATATGTCTCAAATTCACCTCTTCTGATTCATAGCTAGGATTATCAGTTGGTTTATCATTAACATGTTTAGCTTTAGTTTTTAGGAGCCTGTTTAGCTCATTGCCAATCTTGTCCATGCCAGGTAGCGCTATCCTTTCACCTGGTCTGTAAGTCTCACCAAGTCTAGGTTCAGTTTGTGACAGAATCTGTCTTAAATGATTGTGGTCTCTCAGATCACTTAACCTCTCCCTTAAATCTTTCTCTTTTAGTGTAAGAATGCTGCCATTTTGTTTTTCCTTGTCTTCTGTCAAAGAATCTTTCATTGCTTTTTTACGTTGCTGTACCCTTGTTACATAGCTTTCATCACTAGCGCTCTCATCAAATATTTGATTTGCATCCTGCTCTGTGAATTTATTCTTTCTCATCTGCCTTTCCGAGATGATCTCTTCAAGTGCCATTTTGGCTTTGTCGTAATTGTCATTTATAAGTGCTTTGTTTACTATGACATTACTGTCAATGTTTGCGAAAGCCCCCTGCTTGCTCTCCTCCTTCTCTTTATTTGCAAACAGGTCTCTCTTAGCTGATGTGTTCCCTCTCATAGACAGCATACCCTTCTTAATATTCCTGAGCTCTCTTGAGATCAAATCATTCTTAGCCCTTGTCTCCTCATCTATGTTAGTAACACCTAATTTGTTCCTCGTGTTCTCGAGAATACGATCGCCAAGTCTTGCCCTCTCCAGCGTTTTCAAAGCATGCAAATCGTTAATTATATGTTCACTGTCTCTCATTTCTCTGAGTGACATCATCTCCTCATCGGCCTCCATTCCTGTGTTCACTTTCAGATCGCCTTCCTCAAACTCCTCTCCTTGTTCATCGTCCGTCTCTGCGTATCTCTGATATTTTATGTAATTGTTCTGTCTGGCTGAGAATATATGTTTGAGTTTACCCTGTTTCTGGACAGATTCATTTTCTTTGGGTGGTTCTGGTTTCGCATCCCCCAAATCACCATTAGTGAGTTTGTCATGTGTTTGCTGTTTGTCGAGAGAAAGTTGAATATCAGATTTAGAAAAATTTCTCTTGGGAACCGGTGGGGGCTCTTTCTTGACATTATCTTTCTTGCCAACCAGTGTTGCACCGGTTGCTTCATTTCTACTTTGAGATGAAACGTTGTTTTCTGGTGCTGAACTCTCCCTTTTGCTGCTAAACGTTTCTTTTGAATATGCAACCTTCTCATCTATTTCTTTCTCCCTCAGTTCTTCTATGTCTGAAATAGGCTTATTGATGCTATCTGACTGAGCTGCAGATAGAACTTTATTTTTGGCTGCATTAATTGCTTCCCTTGCTGCTCTGATCACATCCCTTGTACTTAGGGGTTGGCCACTACTATCTTTTCCCTTAGAACTGACAGGCTGCACTCCAGAGTCTTTGTCCTTTATGTCTTTCACAGGTCGTTTTGCTTTGTCTGGTACATTTGGTGGTCTTTTCCCTACTGATATATTTGATGACAACTCCTCTTTCTCAAGTGCATGGGGGGAAATTATGGGTGAACAATCTTTGTTGATGTTTAAAGTATTTGGAGAAAGCCCTGTGTTTGTTGGCAGTGCTTTTGGAGAGAGTTCTTTGTTTAGCGTGAGTGGTGAAACTTCATTTGTCTCAGTTGGTTGGTCTAAGTCTATCAGAGCACCGGTGCTCAGAGGGACTTGAAGATATTTCATATCACTGTCAACAGGGCTGGCTTTCTTGTACAAATTCAAAGACGGGTAATTTTGCTTTTTAGCCATGGGACTCTTGGTCTTTTTTGAGTGTATAAATAGGGAAATCTCTTCATCGAGACTACTGTTACCTGCAGCCTCCCTTTTGGATTGCAGTAGATTTGATAACAAATAATCTTCAGAAAGAGGTCTGTCAGTATCATGCTTAGGACCAGCAGTCGGGGTGCTGTTCGATTCCAAAACGGGACTGCAAACTGTCTGTCCATCTTTTAATATGGCAGGAGTGCTGAAGCCAGACGCATTGCCCTCAGATCCAACTTGTGGATGTTTCAGATAATCCGATTGTGGAGATTGGCTGCCACACTCTGGAGCCTCTAAAGTTTTGAATTTAGGTGGGCTGTATCGGCTTTTCACCCTTTTCCTGTTGTCTTTGAGGTTGAAGAGGATGCTAGAGGCGAGTGATTTGTAGCTGTCCCGCTTGACTGGAGGCTCAGGGGTCAGTTTGGCTTCAGAGTGTGGTCTTAGTGGAAGGTCGAGGGCAGAGGGCGAGAAGACAGCCTGGAGGATTTCGGATGTTTCTGTCGGTTGTCTTGAGGGAATGAGGGGAGTCATCAGCTGGCAGATGCTGAATGGAGTAGACGCCAAAGAGCTGACTTCCTCAACTGTTTTCACCTCCACAGATCTGGCTTCCTTTTTGACCAACAGGAGACTTTCATCCACTGTTTTTGAACTGTTTTCCTGAGGTGGTAACCCAGGCTGATTGACTGGAATCACACTTTTTGCCCTGGACCTGTTACGCCGCCAGGGGGCAGCACTCCCATCCCGTCCATCTGATGAGCACCTCTTCTCAGCCAGAGTAGCTGAGGGCTTTGGCAGGACCTTTGGCGGAGGAGGGGGAGGGATGGGTTTCGGAGCAGTGGGAGGAGGGGGCTCAACTGCCGCTTTCTGGCACGATTGTGCCTCCTCTGAATGCAGAGTCTCTTTTCTGTGTGCTTCAGTCAGCTCCTTGTAAAAAGGCAAGTCGTACCATTTAGGGATATTATCTGTGGGGAGAACTGTGTCCTCTTGGCCAAAAGGGAACCGGTTAAAATCTCCCCATGTTTGGAAAGGGCTAAACTCACTGTGGAGGAAAAAGTTTTTGATGTTAAGTTTCCTTAATTTGACAGTGGATTTCCCGTTTTTGACCTTTGAGGATTTCCCTGAGGGAAGGGCAACATCTTTGCCTGTTTTGTTTGATGAACCATCACCAGAGTGATGTCGATGATGGTTCTTGTAACGTCCATCTGTGAGATTGGTGTGATAATCCGAGGAGAATTCCGATAGCTCTCTTTGGATGCTGCGAAGTGCGGACTTATCCCATGATTCCCCCTTAGAGTCTGTCATACCTCCGTTTTTGATTAACAGCCCCTCACAGTTTTCCCCTGTGGCACTCAATGCCTTGAGGAAAGATGACATGTGGGATATATTATTCTGTTGCTGCTGCTTCCATGGCTGGGCATAATTTTTGTCATTTTTGTTTTGCCCTTGCTTTTTAGATTCCTTATGGTGAGTCTTCTTAAGAGGCTCCCCCGCCAAAGGTTTGTGGCAGCTGAAAGGTGAGTATCCATACGAGAACTCGTCATTGTAAACTGCGTCATCTCCAACGCAGAGACTTCGGAAGGCTCGATCGGTGAGAGTGCTGACCTCACGATCCGTCTCGTCCATGAACAAGTCGGTGAAGCCGTTGGGGAAGCGATGATGGAGCATGCTCCCCACCCGATGGCTCATGTGTCGCTTTTCCACACAGCTCATGATGTCAACAACTTTCTTTCTGTCTCGTGCATCACCTGTCTTGTCTCCTCTACAGCTGCTGCAGCTCTGCAGATCCTTTGGTTTTCTTCCAGTTCAGGTTGACATTAGAGAAGTGGCGGGAGATGTAAACTAAAGAAAAACATTGAAATCAGAGTCAGTGTTGTAGTTTCAAACCAATCTACTCACTCACACTGTGTAAGCAGTTATCATTTCAGGATTTGTGCAGTTCAAAATCTCACAAAAAGGTTGTTTGATTCATATGATTACTGTAAAAGGTTTTGAACTCTGTAGTTGCACTGATGACCTTTATGTACACGACATGTGCGGCTTCGGCCATGCTGTCACTATGCAGGCAGCAGACAAACACTTCATACCATGCACTTGGCTATTTTAAGCACTGTGTGGTGCCTTAAGCTGTGAGTACTAAGCATACTGTTGGGGGCTATGAGAACAGCTCCTAGTCCATTTATAGTAACGTTATTAGAAAAGATGAATATTTCTATTGTTCATGTGCATCCACTTCAAAGGAAAGACCCGGACTTCGCATTGGTCCCCCTCAAATGCAATTACATCTTTTTCACATTTAATGAATTTCTTGGGTTAATATATAGGCAATTCCTCTGCAAAGCTCAAGAACAATATTCGTGCCAGCAGGTTTGCACCACACAGCGCAGGAAATGCAAGTAAATCATCACATCAGTCACACAGCGCCTCCGCAGCAGCTGCTCTACTGTAGCTTACTTTAGCTATCTGGGTGAGGTCTTAGAATAGCCCATTAACCCATTTATATGTCCTGACCTGGGAGCATAGCCACTGGCACATAACTCAACTCTTCAACTGTCCGCAAAACCATGATTCTCCTTAAAAGCAGATGAGGATTGAGACAAATATAAACACAATCAGTCAATGTTGTGTTTGATTGTATCTGCACATTAAAACTGTTAAGTTTGAAAGCAGTCTCAGGTGTCAAGAGCCATTCATGCCAAGGATGAATTGAAGAAAGGTAGGTGAGTTTATAACAGCCAATAAGACAAATCATTCCTCTTATTGTTATTGTTATTATTATTATTATTACTCAAATCTAACAACTCAGGTAAAATTGTCTACTGACTCTAAGTCTACTGTATCTGGAGTCTGACTTACAGAATGTTTTGGCTTTCCAGGAGACTTTGGCCACCAACAGTCTTCCAGCTCTCATAACCAGAGATCAGTTAGCAACCACGGTACTTTCCCAGCATCTGCTTGTGTATTTATACCCAAGGAATGAGGTAGCCCAGTTAACTACACTGTATAAAGGCGCAACAATTGGAATACCATTTTATATTTTACTCACAGACATGTAAATATTAGTGTAAATGATGTGACTGTATGAAAGTGCAATGGTTTTGTAGCAGTAAAATGCGGACGTGCCGAGAGGCTGTAGGTGTTTTTGGACATTAATATTTAGCCCAAATCTAAAGCTTAAACAATACTATGTTCTGTATGGTGGCCCTCAGTATTTTTCATGTCTTTGTAAACATCCATATAATCACACTGCTACCTCACCTTGGTGATGGGTCTTTCATGCTGAGTGTAACCGCCCAATCTAGACTGTGGTATCAAATACAAATCCTCAATGTAGAATCCAAGAATCCAGTGCAGAATCACCTGCTGAGAATAAATTCTTAGTTAGCGGTTGTCATTCATGGTATACAAACTTTTTCTCTTGAAGTTGAAGAAACAAAGAAAACTCACCAAGGTGAGTCAAGCACTCAGATCCATGTTCAAATGTACCGAGGTGGCCAGGGTCCTGGTAGCGAGCTCACAAGATACAAAAATAGATGCACAAGTCGGTGTGGCCAAACTGAGCAGCAACACAGGACGCAGCTAGCTAGCTCACATTGGAATAACCACTTGGTGTCGAGTGGCAGGGCAAGACAGGATGAAATGGACACTGTCATTGGTTATTTTTGTAACTAAGCAGTGAGGGCTGATAGGCTCCCACATGGACCCTCTCTTTACTGTTAGACACCTCTTTGAAAAGATAACAGGGCCTTCATGTCAATGAAGAAGAGGCATCAATCATTTGAGTCTTGGTGGAGACAATACAGAGGGGTGGGGTGTACTCACCTGGTTGCCAAAACCATTGGCTAATATTTAGCTTGTGACTCATTTTGCCTCTGTCACCCAGAGAAACAAGCTTTCTGATATAGCCCCTTGCATCACACAACTCCAATTTAGCATGACAGTCCCTGAAGTGGGGATTGGTAGCTGGAGGCAGATGTCTGCTGACTGACATGACTATGGCAGAGCTGGGTTAATTCATGTTGTTCAAGCTCTGTTTACAAGGCCGTGTTGTGGACATGAAGGTGTGTGACTGGGCAGTCTGGTTTTAGGACCAACGCAGCTGTTGTTGCTGTGAGATTAAGTTGAAATGGAGGGGACAGTTTGTTGACTTCTTACCCTTTGTGAGTCAGAGGAAGTCAATGGATGAGGTCACGTGTGAAGGTTGACCCTGTGCATTCCCTAAATGGAGTAAGTGGAGGGTTTAAGAAATACTGCATGGCTCAACTTAGTTTTATACCATCATCTGTTGCATCTGTTTCAGTAGAATATAAGCCAGAAAAAGAGCATGAAATCACAATTTCTGTTGAGCCTTCCGTGGCCCCAACAACAGCCCCATGACTCCATGGGCCCAGCATCCACAGTCCTCTATCAAGGTGCCATATTTAAGCCAGTCTATTTCTGTCATGTTGTATTTCATAAGGTAACAGCCTGCCTGTCTGCCAACTGCACCTTCCACACTTCAGCTATCCAGTCAAATGCTAACCTTGCACATGTTAGCCGACCAGCTATAGGCAGTAACACATGCTTATTTTCTGCATGTTGTCTGTCTTCTCATTAGACACATTTATGCTGAATGGACAAATAATGTCAACTTGTCTAATGTAAACACAATGTCTCAGTCAAAGTGCATGAATCAGGTTAAAACTGTTATCCCTTGATATGCAATGAATATAAACATTTATACAAACACATATTTATACACATATTTAATTTGTTTTTTGTAGTCCAAAGATTATAATTGTTGCACTTGCAGATAACGTGGTGTGTTCATATCTAACTGGGAAAAGTCCCTGCATTGTTTTGGGGAAATAGACTTACTCAGTGTGGGAATATCATGTTGTGAGCAGAGATACTGTATACGAAAGCATTTCCCTTTTACTGTCTGCACTCATGTCTTGCCCAGAATACAGCCTCACATGGGCCTGCCCCCTCCCTCCCCTCACACACCAAACCTCCTCCACAAGCCTATTTCTCGCCTTTCTCTGTTTGCCTCCAACCCTCCGACAGCACATTAGACCCAGTGCTTGTGCCAGCTGTTAGTGAGGCCCAAGCCTCAATTCAGACCAAAATCTTTTACTTTTATGGACGAACAACTGTAAACTGTAAACTTGAAAGGTGGCTGTGAAAAGTTTGTAGTTTCGTCATTATTTGTGAACAAATGTAAGAAATTACAGTGTAAAATTCAGTAAATAATTTGCCAATCGTGCTTCAACATTTCAGGGCGTTTGTCTGTTTACCAGAAGTTGGATCAGATATTCAGTGAAAAGACTTCAAGGGTGTACCTGGGCGCAGGAGGCCAGCCTCCACCAAGAGAGGATGAAAACGGCTTCTGGTAACGCCCAAGCTGTTTTACTGATACGTTGTTTCTTCTTAGCTAGCTACCTAGCCAGCAACTGGTAAGCCTGTTTTCAGGAATCACCTGAGTTTTGTTTAGAGGGTTTCACTGTAAGGACAGGAGGGGGGCTGTGTAGCCTCGAGTCACCGGGGCTAAGCTAGATATAGATAGATAGATAATGTCACAAGTTACTCTTGCTGTTAAGTATTTTCTAAAATAATGCAACTTCTTTAATAATAAGTATCTTAATAATTAATAAGTATCTAATTAAATTTCTCAAGTAGTCCAACACTGTTTGTGCAAGTGCATACATTTGTTTGTGCATGGAGTCAATCGGTAGACTTCACCCCAACAGACATAGTCAGAGGCTAGTTTGTAATTTAGGCAAGCCAATGAGTGATCTGGGAATAGAGCAGCTCTGGCCAATAGAAATGCAGGAGACAGGCTTTCTGAAGTGCGCAAAGCAACGCAAGGGCTCCCTCGCCGGCTCGACGGAGCGACCCACAAGATTTTAGCCAGAAGTTGTATAGCTATATTTTGGCTGTTTGTTACCGTTTGTAGCATATAAAATACGTGCACGCGAACATACAGAGAATATAAACAATGTAGAGCATGTTTTATAGTCACATTCTTAAAAGATTTAACCAACACTTCTGATTGCTTTTGCAGACAGAAAGGCGAGTTGGACAACAGACACCCAAGAATGAACTCCAGTCAGCCAGAGTCGGGATTCAGTCTTTGTTTTTGCCATTTTGACTGACACCCACATGTGTTCTGCTTGGCTGTGAAACCGCAGCGAGCTAGCAAGCAGCCTGTCTCACGCTCATGCCCTGTGAGACCTGGGACAGACAGGCAGAGGGGGGTAAGAGGCCTTCAGGACTGACAGGCTAGTAAACCCAGGTAACTCTGGGACAGCTGAGGCAGCTCGTATACACTAGAAGATACGAAGATCCAGTGACAGAGAAGCATTGTAACTTACCACGCACACTTTGTTTCGATAAAAATCCCATGTCAATGCATCCTGATTAGTGGGCAGACTAGTCTACACAAAGGCGCCGTGTTATGATGGTGCCACGGCGTTTCATGGATATCTTTTGCATTACAAGAGCGCCTGAATTATTTTCACATGGCAGCAAAAACTCCTAATAAATGTCACATTCAATTATCGTTTCCTGTGCATGGTGAACTGAAAGTGTCAAATAGGTCACCTTAGAAATGAAACACAGATGTTGCGTTGTTTTTAACGATGATAAAGGTGTTTCCCCATAGATTTTGTTTTCGGCAGTGATGCAGAGGTAGCAAACGTGTTTTGATCTGTCTGGAAGAAATGTATTTTTTGATGCTGTAGATATAAAAACAGCCCAGACTGCAGCCTGCCTCTCCAAACATAACATAACTTTATTACACCGCCAGCCGTTATTTGCCTTGTGTGAGGGGAGTGATGACAGGACTGCAATAACTGATACCCTTGAGGGCTGATATGGCAGGCGGCTGACCAATCAGAGGAGAGGATTAACGCCCTGAAAATACAGTTACATCATCATCGCATGAACAAGTCAAGATGTTAAACATGGTCGAAAACCAACTGCCAAACAAACTATCAACTTCATGGCATATCTTACCAAGTCTGGACCCACTGAGTTGGATCCAGTCTAGTTTGAGCCAAGACTCTGACTTATGGTATTTTATTGGCAATAATAAATCTGAGGAGCATCATGTCTGCTGTGGCTGGCCCACAAATCTTTCTACCCAACAACATACGTACCCTGCATCTAAATCTATGTCAACAAGTGTCAGTGCCAACCACTTACTGCTGCTCGCCAGTATGGAGGTCTCAAGCTGAATATACATGGAAAAATACGTAATACTCGCTTAGATTTGTGCTGTGATTGAAAATATAAATGCATACGAGATACAAACAAAAAGAGACACAAATCTTAAAAGGTATCAGAACACATTTTGACGCTTAACAACTCACCCCAAGAAACGTGAAGGGGCCTTGCATTGTAGCAGCTCACGTGACATTTTATGACAGATTGATGCGTAATCGTTTCGATCAGCAAAGCTTTGAAACCCACAATCTCAGGAAACTGCTCATCACTATGTGTGAGAAAGAGACTCTCAGCACTTCAGCAAGTCAGCAAATTGTCCAGAAACGCCACGAGGGATGGGAGCACTTCAGATGTGTGGGTGTTTGTCAGCTGTTATCAGGGTTCTCCTCATCGCTGGTGAGTACAATTAACATCTGTTTGTTGTAGTAAATAATATTTCTCAGCCTTAGAGAGATGTGATAACGGCACATGCTCTGGTGGTGAATTGGACAGGGTGAGTACAGCATTCTGCGCAGTGATAAGCAAAAGTGTCCAAAAGTGACATGTGAGCTTTTTGATTGTTTACAGTGATGATGGCAAAGACTGTTGGATGTCAGCAAGGTCCTCCTGACAGTTGCTAGTTATATAAGGCCAACTGCCTTATGAAGGCAAAGCATAGAACTACATGGAAAATGTGTGTCTGTTTTAGCAAATAAGAAAATATTATTCCATTGAAATGTATTCTTTCTGTGAAATTTATAGTAGAGTAACTATATAGCAGACCTCAAAAAAAAACTGCCGTGCTTTCACTGCCACAGAGAGACAGCCCAACTAGATAGCTAAAACAAGCTAGCTAATGAGATAGCCAACACTAGCCTTGGCTAAAGCCAAAAGTAACCCCCGCCCCCAGCTGTTGTCTTAAGAAATTAGCCAGTTTTGATGAAATGACATCTTGGTAATTCAGTTAATTATTTCACATAAACGTCATTATGAAACAAAGAAACTAACTCCTGCTAAGCTAACTAGCATCGGAGCCTAGATCTCAGGAGCTGCCAACTGGGTGTGGTTAAGGTGCTTTCAAATTACATATTCAAATGTATTACATTATAAATTCATGTATTATATTGTTCTCAACATGACCATTAATGGTTAAGAGCAGACAGACACACAACAAAACAGGTACATTTAAATCATATTTACTTAAAGTTTATTTTCTTAAAGTAGTTAAATGGAAAAGGACATTTTTTTTGCCTTTGTAGGGAAGTATAATTTATTGAACTTTGGCAAATCAATGCATTCAATTCAATATTTTTTGTGTTTCTTTCAGTTTCAGGCTTTGCATCAAAGCACAACAATGTTAAGGCGATATTATGATTGTCTGTCTGCAAGACTCGTATTTGTATCTTGACTTTGGGCAGTGAGCTTTCAGACTCTCCATGCTCTGCTTGCTGGACATGACACATTATGTAAGAGGTCACGCTCTGGTCACTGGAAACTTTATCTCTCCCAACACTCAGGACGCGTTGAGCTGAAATTACCATAGACTGATACATAACACATGGGCCCATGACTAGTCACAGGTTCAATCCCTGCAACAGCCAACACTTTAAACTCCAGCTTGTGACCTTCAGCAAGGTGCCTGACCTGTTCTTGCACCGGTCCCTGAGGGGAAATGCGTGTTTCTGCCCCTAAAAGATCACGTAAATAAAATGAAATCCTACAATCCCCCTTGTTTATTGATGAGCTGATTTCTGCTGAAGCTGCGTTTGCCTTGGTTGTCATTTAGGATCTCACGTACAGTAACAACAGGCCAGGTCCCAGAGCTGCCAGAGGAATGCGACTGGTGGCTTTAAAATGGAAGAGAGCCGCTTGCTGAGCATGTATGCACTGTTTCAGCAACACCCTGCTCCAGTCTCAGTTACAGCCATAACTTACTGCCCACAGTAGCACGCCACTGTCTTTTGGCCTCTGAACAGGAGCAGCTGACCACTGCTGAGTGCCTGGCAACAACTCATAAAATCGGATATTTCCTTCCTATATTTTCCCTTGCATGCCTTCAATTTAAAATCCCACTCCTCTCTGACATCTGAATGAAAATTAAATGTCAGCTACACAAAAGCCGTAAAGGTTCGGCAAGAATTACTATGATAATGATCATGTGGGGCTTGCGTGCACCAAGCCGAGGCAGTTTATGACTTTGAATCTAAATACGTAATTGCCACAATTGCTCACGACAAGCTGACGTGTTTACACTCTTAAGTGGACAGTTTAGTGAGTAATTTAAATGTTCACCTTTATTTTTCACCGTAACGTAAGTGCTTTGGACTGAATTTTACTTTCACATGTGGATTTTAACATTGTGCTTCATCTGTTTGGATAATTGTGTGCCATCTCAAAATTTAGCCCACATTCAAGACCCATCTATTCAGTTTTTAATATCTAATAAAGGGTCGGTTTGTGTAGTCATTTGCATTTCTCTAAACTAAGATCCTATTTCCCATGAACTCAATTCATTCTCAATACTTTTTAGATATACAACATTTTGTTCTTTATACATTTTTTATACATCTCTATGATCTAAAATCTGTCTTTCTGTTCTCGCGTGACTCGCTTGTTACCTTGTTAGTAATGTTGAAATAAATGAACTTGAGTTTTAAAGTGCTTGTGCTTCGTTGAAAGTGAGGGAAGGCACGCTGTCAACATGCCTACCAGCCGGCACATGTCAGGCTAGGTCTAAAACACATGTGATATTTACTGCACGTTATCTGAGGCAGGAGTCAGAGATCAGGGGTTAACCTCTCTAACCTATGCTTGTTTCGGAATGGCTCATATCTTCAGTGGTGAAAAACCTGAAGCCGGGAACAGTGACTACTGCCAACGTGTCCTTGAGCAAGGCATTTACTTTGCTACTGCCCCGGCAGTGTTTAAAAAGTACTGTGCATGAACGCGCCTCATGACTGTTGAGTATTGCGCAACTGTTTTGACACTGAGCTCGGCCTTATCTGATCCAAACAACAACACTGTGGTGATACCTCCTTCCTGTCTGTCTGAATGGCCTGTTTTTGTGACCTGAAAACAATTTGTTTCAGAGTGCCTGCTGACGAGCGTGCGAGGAGATGGAGCCTCTGAAGAAAAACTAGGTGAGTCACCAGGCTACTACTGAACCAACTGAACATACAACAATTTAGAGGTGCGAAGTTTCGACCATAAAGGCTCAGTTCGGCTAAATTACAAAGAGACATTTAATTACTTAGCCTAGGTGTTATCTAGCCACTCAGATAGGTCAGGTCTTCATCAGCATGAGGTATCTGACAAATCCAAAGAATACTGATGTTGAGTAGATCAGTGGTCCTCAACCTTTTGGGGCAAGACCACCACATGGGGTCGCAAAAAGCCCCCAAAATGAGATGGGGTCCATTGTTGTCAAAAGCTGGTATTTGGTCAGAAAGCTCTAATATCAGAGCACTTGTAAATACTATCTTAACAGGAATTATTGCTGTTCCATAATATCCCACTATGACGTGTTTGTGCTTGTTACACTTGATGTTGAACTTGACCTGAAATCCCTGCTGGAATCCAGTCAGCTGTCAGCAGCTGCACAATTTTCCAGGTCACTCCTGTTTGTAATGTGAAAATGCTTCATGAGCAGAACTTCTGCCATGGCGATATTTGCGTGCCGGTGTTTTTCTCGAAGACGTCAAACTCCCGTGAGGGTGTTGACTCACGTTGACCAGCAGTAACCCCCTCGATGATTCCTAGACGTCCCGGATTCAAATTGCAAACGCCAGTGACGCAATTCGATTTGCAGAAAGGAGCATGATACCATGACTGAGATCTCCATCTTCCACTGAGTAAACAAGTTGTGAAATCAAACATTCCCCCACCCGTCCGCCCTTTCATGTTCAGTGAGCCAGGAGGGCTGAACATGAAGCTGGCATCCCCCCAAACCGATGTTCTGTTCTGTCACAGATACTACATTGCATCGTGTTTGTTGATGTGCAGTATGATATCTTGCTGGCTGTTTCCAGAAATTAAGTATGCTTTGATCGGCACTGGGATCGGCCTGCTCTTTGCTGCTGGATTCATTATTGTCAAGGTCTGCATCATCAGGAAGCACGTCCGCGATAACGCCACAGGTGCGATACTACATACATTCCTAAAGATTCTTCTACATTTCCATTTCTTACATCTAAATCACATGAAAGTTAGGAAGTTAGAGAAAATATGACACTGTGCTTTGTATGAAATATAAACATGACTGCTCTTCCCTACAGATGGTAGAATGGGGAGAACTTCTGAGGTAAGACGTTAACCTTAAAGACTGCTCCATGATTATAATACTGACACAGTAATCTAAACTAAACACTAAACGAATGTATCTATTTTTGTGTGTGTCTGTTTTCATTAATGACACTTGTGGAAGACATGAAGACGGAACCCTAAAATATTTTGTGTTCACTTTCTAGCTTTCTTGTATTTTGTTAATTGGAGATAGCATGTTTCGTATGAAGAGCCACAGGTTCCCCATAACCTTCATTTACTCTCAGCCACAGCCTCGCTCGCTCACTCTGAGGCCTCTCAGCCAATCACAACCTTCCGTGTCAGCGGTGTCCAATGACATGCAGTGTTAAAGGTCAGGCGGGGTGATTTGCCGGACGATGTGAACCCCCGCAAAAGTGGCATCTGGGTGGGAGGTCAACCAAGGCGGCCCCCTCGTGCCCTCACGTTTTGTCGCACAAACATCAACATAGATCTGTTTTACCTCTTGTAATTGTTCCCCATTAACATGTATCACTATGGTTTTCTTAATAAATGTCTGGAGAGTCGTGTTGAACCAGGTCTGAGAGCCTGAACATGTGGGTGTATTTGTGTTTCGTTTCACTCTCCCTTAGGAAGACCCAATTGCTCCACTGACACACATACTGCACACAGATTATTTAACACCACTCAGCAGAAAGCTTCTGGACTAATAAGCATTTCATGCATTTTCCACAGGGGGGCGATATTTACCTCCAAGAGTAAACACCCCACCTCAGACTAACTGAAGTCCAGTTTCACATCTGAGCACCAGAGGAGCCTTGTAAACAATTCTTTGCACTTTGATTACTTGCATTTGCGTCAGAACGTTAACAAAAATGACTGATGGGACATTTAATCACATCCGGATAATGAAAATGTGTTTCATGAAGCAATTTTCTCAAGTGCCATTTATCGGATATAAAAAAAAATCCTTTCCACTGCACCTTCATTTCAGCTCTGATCTCTTTTTATAGCCCCTTTCCCACACTTCCTGTATTCAAAGAGATCGCTTGTCTCTGTTAGCATGGCCTATATCAGCTCACACTTCAATAACATTTTATGTTCCTTATTTGTCTTCCAAATTTGTTTTCCCAACAAAATATTTCTTTGGGTAACTTTTTGAGATGTATTGCTAACATGCTAACTGTGCTGGTGGAGCTAACACGCACTTTGTAGCCAAAACAGCTCATTTTCAATGTTTGATTTATTAATATAAAAACAGTATTTGAACAGTTGAGACAATCTCACCACAAGGCCACTTTGGTAGCTGTTCTGGAGCTTTCAATTATAACATGTGATCTATATCAGCAGTTGTCCACGTTGGCTTAAAAGCTGGAGTTCAACCTTTGGAAAGCATCTAAAACTGTATAAATATGTGTTTAATATAAACGTATATTAATATAAATGTATAAATCTTTATAGTCAAATTTTCTAAGTCAAAAATGTCTGCCATGGTTGGTGTCTTGTCATGTTGTTCATCTAGAAATTTAAACTCATCGTACGGTTGCACTTACTGCAAGCACGTTCAGTGCTCAGGCTATAGATGGTGTTTTGGCACTGTTTCGACTCCATACAATATGATCTATATCACCCTAATCAGGAGTCTGAGACCACTGCCAAGTTTGTGAGACTGCCTCCCCCAGCCCAGAGATGGATGAGGAAGAACCAATGAAAAAATCCTCTCTAATACCCTGGTAACCCTATATGCAAACACAGAATAATGACTAACAGATGTAGTAATTGTTGAGGTCATACTGTTTACTGCACAGTCGATGAACTACTGCTGCACTTTCCTCCAGATGAAAAATCTATTTGTAGATGTAGGACATTGCACAGAAAAAACGTTGCGAGAACATGAGTGATTCGAGCTGTTACTTCACCTATCTATTCATCCCAGCTGCTGTTTACTGCCTGCTTGCTAAGCTAATGTTACATTTCGGCTCCATTGTCAAGAGTTGTTAAAGCTGCTATAATCAATATTTTTATATGAACAATGGATCAAATGACTGTGTGTTATGTGAAAGGGGTTGCATGTAGTGTTGAACCTACAGGGCATTATCATCCAACTCAGCAGTTTCTCTCAGCTCTACTGGGCATTTTAGTGTCTTTCAGCTCATTGTTTTGGTTTTACACTCCCCCAACATTACTGTTTTGGTCTCACAGCTCTTAATAGTCTCGTTTCCAGCCGCAGCACACAGCTGTTTCCTGTTAAAAAGCTCTGATGAACCCACTGTGCACTACCTCCTCAGTACCAAACGGCAGACAGACACAGTTAGCAACTAGCTGGTGAACATAGTGGAGAATTTAGCAGCTAAAGAGCCAAACATTTCCCTCAGGAGTTAGTGAAGACCAAAACAGAGCTAATAGGAAAGTAAATATGGTCTTACATTCATGAGGTGGACACAAACATGACCCCAAATGAATGCTGATGTTGCTCCATGTCTGCTCAATGGCTATATTTAGCCTCTTTTAGCTCATTGTTTTGGTTTTCCAGCCCACAAACTCTGCTCTCATAAGCTCTGATAAAAACAATTGTGCGCTAGACACACTGTACATATGATTTCTGATGTACAACTAAGGAAAGAGCTGTCTGCAGAATTCATAATAAGCAGGAAAAATGCATGAGCAAGGACTCCTACACTGTGTTTAGAGCCCTAATTTGGTGAATCCTAAGCCACAGTGCTGAAGCTTACAGAGCTTTGGTGAAGTGGCGACTCCTTTGTCGGGGGAACAGCCATGTTTGCCAAACTGTCGCCGGACTAGAAGCACTCACGAGGCCCCGCAGGCCGTCCCCTTTATTATCTGGAAATCAAAAGTGTCCCAGATCTCCGCAGCGCTGCTCTCTGAGGTTTGATAAAAGCCAGCAAACTGCCCCAAAACCCCTGAGCCGACAGACTGCTGCACAAAGATTCACTGTGGGATCCTGTTACATGAGATGAGGGGAGGTAGATGCAGACAGACATACGCGGACACTAACTATCTGAACTAATGTGGGGGTTTGAGGACCAATTTTGAAAGCAGGATGAGCCACCAGACAAGAGGAAACTCTGGGATAAGTGAGTAACTTTAAATGCAGAATTAATGCACATAAAACGTTCTTCTCCATCATTTCATTGGCCACAGAGATGCCCACACACAAACACAGACTGCAACCCCTCCTCCCTCTTTGTCAGCATGTGTGTGCGTGGGTTCCAAAATAAAAGCCCTGACTTTGGTCTGTGCCTGCTGTCCTCCACAGCTGGAAGTGTGATTTGCTCGGCGTCAATCTCAACAACACCCCCCCCCACACACTCACACACACACACACACACCCTCCATCCTGCACAGGAAATTACATTTCCCACTCACTCGCCAGAAGCAGACGTGTGTGTGCGTGTGTGTCCTCGCACATGCTCACCTGTCTGCCCTGCGTGCACGTGCATCCATGTTTGTGTGTGGGCACGTGAGCCTGCCAAATGTGTTTTCACTGTGTGTGTGACAGGGGAGGGGGGGGGGGGGGGGGGGGCTGAGGGAGGTTCTGAGCAGAAACAGAGCGTCCAGTGTTTCATATTACACTCCTCGGCTGGGGGAAAAAAAAGAGAAGACGAAGAACAGGAGGAGGAGGAGAAGGAGGGAAACCTGGGGCTTCTCTTCTTCAGAGGCATTCAACTGGGAGTTTATGGAGGCTGCAGCCGTGGAAAATGAAGATCTCCTCCGTGGTCTTCGCTCTCCTGACTCGAGCGCTGCTTGGAGGTAGGAAAAGTTTGTTTTGCTTCACACCAGAGTGGATGCGGTGGAGACGAAAAGTGTTTCCACTATTTTTCAGAAAAAAAAAAGCTTTCGCAGAAAACATCTGAGAACCAGAGAGGATGTTGGGGTGGTGGGCGAGGGGAGACGTAGGAAAATCTAAGACGTCTTCAGATACTGTCCAGGCTCTGCTGACATAAACAAAGTTCCAAGTAAGATTGCAGGGTACGCTGGCAAGACAATGACAAGTTTATCAAAGCCTGCACTCGTTTGCAGGGATGAGAGGGTTTTTCCTGCGAGTGTTTGAAAGGAAAACACTTTCGCTTCTACGTACATTTATGGTGATTTCAGTGATGTTCAGTCAAAAAAACTGATGATTACAATCAACACTTTCCTGCCATTTTCCTTGTTTTGTTCTGCCACTCAAAGCTAAATGACAAAGACAAAACTGTAAAACTGGCTTTCTGACAGCAAGACGCCTGCGTGTCGTGGAAAGTGTGGATTTCGAAATTGCCCAAGGTTGGTGGAAAAAAACAGATGTGTGATATATACGGTCACGCAGCACATGCAGCAGTAAAGTTTGCTCCTCAGCATTCATCCAACGTATGTCGTCACGTTGCCAAAAACAACGCGGCTGTCAGCGTGACCTGGAGGAAGACTGTTGAGCCACAATGAACCCGTCAGAGGAGTTTTCAGATGTGATGTGTAGCTGTCATTTGAAGTTTGACTATTTGTTATGCTGATTGTTGTTCTTTCACGCTGCTTTGATGATAAAGAGACGTTCAAGTCAGTCCGGCAGGCAGGCGTTAGACACTTTTAATGCATACCATATTTCAACTTAGCTGTGGTTTTGGAAGTTGAAAGGGCTCCCATCCCCCGAGTTCATGCGTATTTCTTCTATTTCTGGGAAAATCTGAGAGGAAACTTTCTCTTACATTCTTGTTCATTGTTAAGTAATTTGCCTTAAAGAGTGTATCAATAATTTCTTTACCCGCACATTTGACACACATCCGACGCCGTATACAACCTATCTTTGACTTGACATGACTCCGAGCACTCTTAGGGGCGCCTCGTCCATGTTGGCCAAAAGGTTAAACGGTAGCAACGATACAGATCGTTCTTGACCCCGAAAAAAAAGTAGCTGACAAAACTGAGATAATGACAAGAACATCTCCAGTTTCATGAAAACTGAGCAAACGTCAGCTGCCGTTAAAGGCCGTCTGTGATGCGGTCAAAAAGCTCCCGAGCAAGCGAGGAAGGGGACCCTGGGTAGAGATTGTTTTTGTCAACTGCAGTTTCCAAGGTCAGGAGTCAGGAGTTTAAACTATGATTTTAGTATTGCTATGAAAACCCCTAAAATCTGCTATGTACCTCATAATGTCATAATGTCTGTAATTTTCCAATCAACATTTAATGAAATCAACTAATATTCTCTCATTTAACGTTTATTAGATTAGGTTCCGTTTCAAAGTTGAATCAATTTAAAATTCCACATCATCACATTTAAACTTATTTCAGAACTTAGTCTTGAGGCTTGAAATAATAAGCTAAGTAAATGTGCCACTGGCTGTTCACTAAATGCCTCAAATTAAATGACTGTCATTCTATTACTATTTGAACATATGAAGTGTATTATTATATTAATATTTCGTCTTTGAAGCCTTATTTCCCCTCTTATTTAGAGTTGCATAGTCCATATGTCTTTACGCATGTTTGTCGGATGACACTAAGGTGCATGAATCAGAATTTCCCATTAACATTAGAAAATGACTTGAGGCCAGACTAGTGTCTTCTGGTCATTCTCTGTCCACAGTAAAACACTAAACAATGGGAACATTTTTTCCCCCCTATTTGTTTAGTTGGAAACAATGAGATTTGTACACGGTGCTTCTTCACTGTGCGCGTCGTGCATGTGGGAGAAGTTTTCCTTCAAGGCTTTCTGGCAGAAAAGCCTTTCACCAACTGCAAACGAGTAAACATTGAAAAAATGAAGAAAAATGTGTTCTTACATTTTGGGTTTGAAACGTTACCGTCCACGATGTGGAAATGTTGCGACACGGTCATCAAACACATCTCTGAAGCGCCTTCCTGAGGGAGGCAACTCAAATTGTGGGTACAATGGACGGGACGGATCAAGTCTTTTCTTTGGTCACTCCTCTAATAAAAAGGAACTAATGATACTGGTCGAAACGTGGCTGCTAACATTAGAGAAAAAGCAGCATTGATATAACCCCCTCACTTCTGAAGAGGTCTGGAAAGAGACATGCAAGTCTCAACGTTTTAGTCTCAAGATGAACTTCTCTCTGCCAACTCTGTGACTTTTACATTAGAACAACTAAATAACAAGTATTCTGCACTAGTTTCAGATTCTGAAATAACCTGTATAAATGTTGCTTCTCCAGATTTGTGTTTGGCCATCAACGTCACCATCACCCCTTCCCCCTTCACGGTGGCCCAGGAGGGTCAAAACATCACACTCTCCTGCGTTGTGTCCCAGCGGCGCCGCAACGCTGCTCTGCCGGTGGTGAAATGGACCTTCCTGCCGGCGGGCACAGACCGGACGGAGGACGAGCTCCTCATCGCCCGCGTCAACATGAGGAAGGCCCGTTTCTATGGCAACTACACCAAGAGCTTCCCGTGGCCCAAACTGAAGCTGACGGTGGTGAAGCAGGGCAAGATCTTTGACCTGCTGATCTTGAATGTGTCCGAGGGGGACCGGGGGCTCTACATGTGCCGGGTGCAGGAGTTTAAAAAGCACCAGGACCGCTGGAAGGCCTCAACGAACTGCACCGCCGCTACTGAGCTCAGAGGTGAGGGCTTAGGACTTATTGTCTGTGCCTAATGACTAAGCCGGGATAGAGTGGTTCAGACCAATGGAAGGGCAGGACATGGGTGCTCTAATGTGCACAAACCAAACATGGCCGTGTATCTAGCCAAATTTAGGCCAAAATGTGATTCAATACTAAGCTAAATGAAACAAAAATGACAATCAACCACTCAGTATGTTGGACCACTTGAGGTAACACAAAAATCGAATGATTAGTTCACAGATATCTGGTTCATTAACATAACTTGTCCTTATTGTATGTGTTACTAAATAGCTTCTTTAACTATTAGAAGATCCTCTCCCAACCTTGGAGTCGGAAACGCCACATAGGGCTGTCCAATATGCAAACAGGGTCGCAGGAAAGTGAATAAAAATCGAAATACATTTTTAAAAAGGTAAATATTAAGTTAATTTATCCAGTTTCATAGATTAGATGAGACAGATTTAGATTAGAAAATAAAATAATTGAATTATGTAGCATAACCTCCCTTCACATGACTGCATACTGACTCGGCATGGCAGTACAGTGCAGTTGTATTGTAGCAAAGGTGATGTGTGCTAAGCTAGCAAGTTAGCAAAAGGTTTGGGCGATTGACCCATTTAGTTGCAAGCACTTGTGTTAAGCTGGATTTAGTAGAGAAAACCAAAGTTCTGGTCCAGCCTAGACGTGAGAGATGAACTGAGATGCGTACTCTCGACTGTACCTCGTACCTTTTAGACATGGTGAGTTCAAGTGAATATCAGCCTCAACCTGTTGTGGTTAAGGACTAAGGAGCATAGTCTAAACTGTAACTCAATCATATTGTCAAAATCAAAATAACTTTTCATTAAAATTCCTGTCTGTCATTTGGAAAGTATCCGATTCCAAAGAAATGTCTTTGTTTTAAATAAGCGGAGTTACGGAAAACTGGGGTCTTGAGCCAGAAAAAGGCGGGGAGCCTCTTCTTTAGGTTGCAACGATTCTTGGTGGGAAAAACCAGTAGCTGTGGCCCAGTTTCTCACAGGATGACATCACTGCGTTTGATGGTGCAGGGCGGAGACTTGACAGCTATTTGTGCGACCACAACAGAAGCAATGACAAATGCTGTTTTGATAATAGTAAGGCCGCAAAACGTTTTACACAGATGCCAGGTTTGTCTGCAGAGATCTCTCATGGCCAGCAGCACAGAACTGTGAGTGCTGCTGAGCAGCTCCCAGCTGAGAACGCATTAGAACAGTTTGAGGCTTTCGTTGGACGTTTCTGAAAAAGAGTATGGATGCCCTGTTAACTCTGTCTCTCTCTCAGTAATTTAAACCTCAAAAATATGACTGAATCTGAAGGAGAGAGAAGGGGCGTAACAACTCTTGTCAAAAACTCTGTGTCAAATGCCTCCAAATGGGATCATGTTCAAAGGTTCATAGGCTTAAAGACCTAAAGAGGAGCCCCAAATAAGTTTAAATTGTGACAACAGTACACTGAAGATAGCAGAAAAGCAATTTGTCAAAGGGGTGCAGTTCTGTGTCTCCAGTAGTAGCATTTCCTCTGACCACAACTGGATGATGTAATTCATCTGGCTGAAGAGGCGGTGAAGTGGGTTTGCCGAGCATAAAGCGCAGTCCTGCTTTTGATTGGGGGGGGGGGGTGTCATTGGTTAGGCGCACGTCTGGAGATAAAAGGATCCTCCATCGCAATAAGTTGCGGCTTGATGGTGTTGGATGAAGAGCAGAGAGAGCGCGAGGTTTCAATGGCACATGAGACGTTCACACAGCGGAATGGATGACGAATCCGCTGGTACCAGAAATCCCTACACTTTCATAAAACCACAAACACACTGTAAAAGCTTTGTCATTGCTGTCAGATTTTTAATGCAATGCTCATGTTCACCAGCAGACACAAGGAGATTTTTGTCTCCAACTTCGGTGCTAATTGACTGTTCACTAAGCCCCCCCCCCCCCCCCCCTTAGTTACTATTTGTTACGCCTATCAAGCTTTCTGTCCTTGCAAAATATGTAATTTACAATGATAATAAGGGCAGATTTACCACACAATTATTTTAATTATTTATAATAATATTCTATAATAACTTTTTAGCTACCTAGCTTAGCTCCATGGGTGACTTTCTAGTGTTTCCAGCCAACTCGTTTTCAAATGAAAATCTTGTGAAAGGGGTCTTAAATGTGCTCTTGATGGCTATATTGAGCTAAAAGATTGAGGTAGAGCTGTGTGTCCTAGGCAAAAGGTCGGCATTGTTCTTGTCTCGCAGTGTGGAGCTGGTTAGTCCCAGTATTATGACACTAGACTAACCTCCTCTCAGTCAGAGCCGCAAGTATGATAAGGATAAACACACTGTTATATCATTCTGACGTATTGCTGTTTGGATTCATAGCTTACATACATGTTCATATTTTGAAACAGCATATTTTTACTTTAAACTTAAAGTTCAGGCTGCTAACGTTAGCCTGAACTCTGATAGCATCCAGGACTAGCTTCCACTCAGTGGGGAAACACTATGATGGATGTGTTCGTCAAACAAAAAATGTTTTGTAACGTAGCCTGTAACCCCACAAACTAATGTAGTCATTCAGTGATGTTCCTACTGTAGGTAGAGGCCAGTTAGCCAGGCATGCTAACATTTGCAGCTTGCGTTTGAGCACATAAACACACTCTGTTGCTTTTGTAATTTTGGTTTTGGAAGGCTAGAATAAAAAGGCACCACGCTCTTTATCTTTAAATGCTAAGAATCATTCTTGCTAAAGCCCCACGCAGTCAAATCCAGAGCTCGATTGGCCTGCCGTGCCAAGTTACGGTTGCTAAGCTAATGATCAGACAGTCACAATTCAGGCGAGGGGTTAAGCGGCTTTGTCCTGTGTCTACATTTGTCAGTCGACAGGAGAGGGCAGTACTGGGTTTGCTTTTGTTAATGAAGGTTGGGCTTTTGTTAGTGGTGATGCTAATGCTGACTACCCACATTTCCTTTTATTTACTCGTAACAGACTGGAAATATGCCTCTTTATGTGTGCTTTTTGTCATGGCTGTAGGTCTAGTCGGTATTGTGTCACATCACAGATCAGCAGAGAGCAGTTGCAGAGGCGTTTATTTGAGCGGTTTCTCTAAAGAATGAGTGCATCTCAAAGTTTCATCCTTGCAACAATCGAAAGACGGCTCATCTTGTTCATGCTCCTTGCTGTAGTACTGTCAGTGTTCAACAACAGTAGACCTTGCTCACCACATTTTCCATGGAAGCGTTCCTACAGGCTGTGACTTTCGGGGTGTCCACAGCCAAGTCTGGGCCCGGGTAGACACGCAGTCCCTACCAAGAGCTGTTGACATTGGCCCTGACATGGAGTTTCCCTCCCAAAAGTAGAACAGACCAGAGTCCAGAGAGACTCAGCAGAAATGGAACAAGAGATAGTTGTGCTGAGGAAGGTAAAGTTCGAATGTTTGTCTGCAGCGACAGTCCTGTGGGCAGCTGGCTCGTGTCTGGCTCTTAACCTTTCGTGGTCAAGGATGTGGAGAGCTATTTTCATCCGAGGAAGCGCCCGTCCACTGTGGTTTCAGAGATATTAATAAAAAAAAGCCTACGGCAACATTTTTGCGTGAATACTGCAATCATGACATGAATGGCAATACACGTAGAAAATAAAACTACATCATTTATTTGTCATTACACAGGAGTCAGAGGAGGCCCAGAATACCTGGGGGAGGGGGGGGGGGGGGTTACAGTGGAAATTACACTGGTTATATATGGATTTTTCTGCTTATATTTCAAAATTGATTGTAGCCTCTGTTTTCCCCATATGCACGTGCTTACAATTTCTGTTACATATGGGGACCTTAATGCTTGTGAATAGATATTAATAATAATACATATGTTTTAAAGGCGTACTGAATTTAGTGTTGTACTCCATAAAGAGAGACAGAATAAAGGTAAAAATCGAAGCAGCACAGCCCCGAGATATTCTGACTTGTGTGATTTTAGCTCCAAAAATTGTGGATCCTACTTTTCCCATAATGCAACTGAATAGTAATAGACCCTTCCTGCCTGGTAAATTGCTGCTTATAAATTTGAGGAATTCAAGAAAACAAAAATGGACTCAAAGGCAAACTATTCAGTTTTGGCAACATTTGGATTATGAGTTCTTAACACCAAACACTTTGAAATACGCCGTCCGGATCTAGGTTGGATAATTGTAGTGGACTGGCCAAAGTGGCTCTAACAACACTGGGAAACTGCACCAGACCAGCAGGCAGTGGTGTTTCTCCTCAGTATCCACACAGTTGACAGCTATGATAAACATCAGTCACACATCTGAGGGGTTAAAGCCCCTCTGGGACCGTTGCTCCACTTCACATGATGACTGAGACTTCATGTGTACCTTTGTGACGTCAAACTGATGGAATTCCCTGCGGTGGGATAACATTCGGTGACCAGGTGTTCCCACACACAAAACTCCCATTACTCTACTTCCTACTGCTATAATAAACAAATCCAGAGAGGTCAGAAGGTTTTGGTAGAAAAACTGTGTGGACACAGCCTCCTCTTGGCACAAACAAACTGAACTCGTAGGTATTTCTATAACACATGTGGGCGACTGCGAGTTAACAAGGGGTACACGGCACACGGATGTGGTCTGGGGTTAAGTATAGTAAGAACAGGGAACTCTGGGTGTTCTATTGGCAGCTTCACAAGGACAAATGAAAATCAGAATAATCGCAGTGCTGGGGTCACAAGCATCTCTGTTGAAAAATCTAAAAGTGGCATAAGAAAGAGACATGTGAATAAGAAGCCAAGAAAATAGGTCCATGTTTACCGCCATAATAGGGACACAGTGAGCAAATGTACTGAGTCTGAGAAGAAAAGATGCAAAGAGACAACAGGAAGTTAAAGGGTAGTTTATTCAAAGTTTTGCTAAGACACACAACGTCGCTGTGTACTTCATCTCCAGTCATTTACAATACAGTAAATTAGAGCAATGACTGACTCCGTAGATGGTGAAGACACAGAGGATCATTATTCACTCCAGTCCACATCTGTGTATTGATGTTTACAGTGTCGCGTTTGTTGGGGCACAAAAAAAAAAGAGCCACAAATCCGGAATACAAGTCAGCAAGTGAATGCAACTCTGTGGCTCCGATGAACAAAAAGCAGTTTGTTTCAGTGTTTCCACTGTAGTCTTCAGCCATTCAAAAGTTGAAGAAGACCTTTTAATAGATGAGGATAAAAGCCAGTTTTATGGCATACAGTACACCAGATTTATCCCTTTAATGATTATTCCAACATGTACAGCTGCCGCACTGACAGAGCTACACAGAACCCGAGGCAAAAAACACACCATAAACGTCATAGATGTTGTCGAGATTTACGCTGTGAGTGATTTACTGTGAAGGAAGGGCGGGTACATCTTCTGCCATTTTACACAAGTGGGAAGAAAGTCTGTTTTAAATGATATTTCACCCAGAAACTGTGCAGCCTACGCTGAGTCAGCGTTGGTGCCATGCTCCAATGTATTTGCTGTAGTTTTACAGGCGGTGCTGTTGTCTATAACAGGGGCTTTATGAAAAGGGATGGTGTTGTCATATAAAACATAAACATAAGAGCCAAACTACACTGGACCACTGATGAGTCATTGCAACACCACGAGTTCATTGTTAAAGCCACCTGCTGGAAGCGAATAGAGGCATTTTACTCCCAGTGTTCACTGAGGTTCAGTTTGCCTTTTGATATCCTTTCCAAACTATCTGATCTGTGTTGTGTATATGTACAGGAAATAGCTTTTGTGGTTTTTGTGAAGTAAGTTGAGATACGTGGTATTAAACACTTTTATTTCTCTTGTGCTGGTTGACATTTGCTGCCAACTCCTACTTGGAGAGCAGACCAGGCTATTTGACAAATCTATAGCCTAGCGAGTAAAAACGACTCCCCAGGTATGAAAGGTATTGACTCTGTTGCTGCACAGGCTTAGATTTAGAACAGTCCCAAACCATTTAAACTGCAAACCTACTCACATTTACAAAAGTAATACTCCACAGCCAGGTCTTAAGTTCTGTTTTGTCTATCTTGCCTTTAATAAGGATTCATGATTAATTGATTCCAAACAGCAGAATGTAGGTCACATATGGTCAGTGTAGGGTAGTGGTTTCACAGATGGGGACCGAATCCAAAGGTATCTTCCCAGGATTCAATTGTTTTCAGGCTTTGAAAAAACGGAGAGCCATATTAACCGCAGAGAGGGATCTTATTGGAGCTCTAAGCAACATTCAGCTCTTCCGTCGTTGATATCAACACGAATGCAGACTAATGTAAGAGTGTGAGCAATTGACACAGGGTTGGGGGAAATGCTAACACCGCTGCTTAGTGTTTTTCATTTCCCGAAGGGGTACCCTGTTATTACTGGCCTTGTAGTGACATTTAGTTTTAATACATGTTATCCTGTAAGAAGATGAGTAGTTTGACTGAAGAGGTATAAGCATGGGGCAGCATTTTGAAGAAGCTCTTTTCTAGGATTTGATCTCAGTTTTCTCAGAATCACAGGCTTTGCAGTAAAGATCCCACCGATTTATGTGATGTCTGACGGTTTTTAATTCATGCTTCGGCTGTTCCACGCGGTTTTATGGCACTGGCTGTAAATCGAATCTAATTTTTCCCCCAAGTTGTGACTGGGAGGTCGAACTAAGTGTTCAGTTAGGTTTCTGTACTGGTTTTACTGTGGAGAGAATTGTCTGGAGTACTAATGCAGGATCACGTAATAGCCCCTATTGTGTAGACACGTTTTGGAATCATCCGACGCAGCAAGTGTGTCAGTCAGTCAGCTCGCGGCACAGCCGGTCTTGCCTGTGGGAAAGTCTCCAGCCGGCGTGACGGGCCTGCCTGTCGTCGGCTGCTGGCGGTTTGGGGTATTTCAAGATGCCCCGGTGGGTGTCGCTTCACAAGCTTCCTACCACCAGCTCAGCAAGAGTATAGCGGTGTTAAGACTACTGTGGTCAGATGGGGTGGGGAAATGAGTGAGTGTGTGGGGCGAGATTTCAGGTCGAGTATGGGAAGCATATTTTCTCAGCCATTTTGGACACAAGCGGCACGTAGCTGGGATTCTCATTACACAGATTAAGGCTGCATTCACAGGCCTTCGATCATATTTGATTTTTTTGGGGGGGGGGTGTAACAGTTCTCTACTCTATGCTGGGATGCCCACACATCCATATGTCAGTGCTTAGCAACCATAATAAGGCATGGCAGGGCCGTTAAGCAGTTTGATATGAAATTGTTCCTAATAACACTCTACTGTAATACTAGAGCTAATAGACTTTGTGATCATTAACTGGTGAGGATGCTACATTTTTCGCTTTAAGCTTAAGTCTGTTCTGCATCATAACAACCGGGTCATCAAATATCATGTATGTCTCCATCAAATGCATATTTAATACCTTTTGCAGGGTTATATTGTTTTATTCGAGCCAGCTAAGACTTTAAAAAGTCACCCAGAGACAGAGTTTCCAGCCAAACTCATGGAGCTAACGTTGATTAGCTACCTAGCTACATCTGATGAAATCAGCCAGCGACAGTCATTTAAACTGGCCACACATCAACGGTCACCAACTGAAAATGAAAAGCCTTCTCTTGTCTCCTTCTGCCTCAAGTCGAGGACCCATTGCTCCAGAGCGCCCTGGTAGCCTAATGGCTACGGCGCACACCACTTTACTGCAATGTCCACGGCTCTATAACTGATATGGGCCGGGCTTTGCGATCGAGGCGTCCTCACAAATGTCAATTAGGGCTGGATATGTGGTTTTCCAACGTTTGCGGTGTCTTATTGTTTTTCATGACAACACTAGTTAGCTAACCAGCTGCTGTGCTGCCAACATTTCAGCATCTGTCTCAGGCCGAGAATTTGACTTAACAGGGAACCTGCGTTTTCGAATTCAAACTGTTCGACCGTCTCTAGACCAAACGGGCTGGGATCCCAATGTTCCTCACAACACCTTGATGTTCGTGTTGGCCACAGGTTGTTTTACCACAACAGTTTGTTATGAAGGTGAAAGATGACGGTGACGTCCAGAGCGCGGGTGGATGTGGAGGTAAAAGTTGACGATGATGCATAACTCTAAACCCTCTGTTTACTTTAACGTCTGAGTTAATAAGCCATTTATCCTTTTTTTCATCCAGCAGAGGTTAAGATTGAGTCCTCTGGACAGTGACTCAGAGACAGGATCAGGCAGGGAGGAGGCCAACCTCGGCTCCTTGTCTTCCTACAATTAGCTTTATTTAAACCCAAGCCAGCATGTAATCAGGCGGCAGGGAGGCCACAGTGATGACTCCGGACTTCACATGCTTCTCCTCTCTCTCTCTCTCTCTCTCTCTCTCTCTCTCTCTCTCTCTTTCTCCATGTAGTGCATGTCCTACCGGCCACCAAGGCCAAAGAAAGCTTGTGGAGCTTGTTTGAAGGTAAGCTGTCACATTTTTTGTGTTTCAGTGTGTGTGTGTGTGTGTGTGTGTGTGTGTGTGGACTGGCACTGTATAGTCCTTGGCAGGCAAAAAATAGCCCAACCCAAAGGATATAGTACAGTGCCTTAAATAGCTCAGCAAAACATGTACTTCATTTTTCCCTTCAGATTTCTGTGTAGAGTCAAGCAATAGGCACGAGGCTGATGCACTGTCGGACTAATGTGTGTGTGTGTGTGTGTGTGTGTGTGTGTGTGTGTGTGTGTGTGTGTGTTTTTGTGTTTCAGACGTGTACCTGTGTGCAGTGCTGATCTGCTCAGTGGGTCTGCTGTGCATGTGCATGTTCACGGTGACGGTAACCTGCCAGTACATACAGAGGAAGCAGAGGTTAAAAGGTTAGCGGCAACATCAAGACAGCTCTCCACTGACCTTTGACCTTTGGCAATCTGTCTCCACTTTCTCTGTTTTCCTGTTTCTATTCTCTCCATGTTTTTCTTTACAATAATAAAGTACAATAATCTTTGTCTCCGCCCCAGTTAAATGTGTTTTATCTCTGCAGATAATTACCACTTGGTAAAAAGCCCTCAGAACAGGTAAGATTTTCAGGGGCGACGCAGCCTAACACATAGCCATTAAGCTAGCAAACACTCAAATGTTCTGAAGTGCACTGAACCTCCGCTGATCTGGTCCCAATCCAGCTCAGGAGAGACGGTCACCAGTGTGGTCAGTGTGTCCCCTGCTCTGCCTAAGAAGGAGAGGAGGTACAGGAAGAAAAGGAGCAGAGACTACCAAGAGGAGATACCACCCGAGATACCAGCAAAAGGTGAACAAGATTCACACCTGCAGTGATGTCTAAAACATGTTGACTTAGCTACATTTTTGGTTTGGTTCAGGTTTTTTTCACTGAAAGCAAAAGACACAAGTTATTTTGAGTTCAGTACAGTCTCCGTAGTCATCATGTTGTGGTAGAGCTCCCGAATCCCTAAATTTCCTCCCAACTCACTGTCAATGTTTTAAAACTTGAGTGGGAACTGTGTTGACAAGGAAATGCTGCTGTTTGGGGGGCGTCTCAAGGCTGACCTCGCTGTGTGTTGCTGTTTGGTGCAGCTGACGTACATTTTTTAAAGCAGAATTAAGCTATTTTTGTGTTTTTGGCCACTTGGGGGCAGCGGAACAACCTGTGAACACAGCATTTTACATGATGTCACTGTAAAAAGTCATTATGGGGAATGTGTGGGCAAACAGTGCATCAAGCAACTTAGCGTTCATTAGCATTCACATCTCTCATCAGTACAAAAAGCCTGTGTAAAAATGTCAGTTTGCTGTTGTACTTTTTCGACTGTTGCCAGGCAACCAGCGGACACTCCAAGAACTGGAGAAACAGCACATACGCTTGTTTTTTTACACTTTTACACATATGAAACAAACCAGATATTAACACCAGTAAGGGCCTTGAAACGTTTCCTGTTAAACTCCATGTGAAGGTGAGCGCATGTCAGGTTTGTAGTTTTTGAGGGCGGGGTCTGGTTCTTGTTGCACACATAAATATATGCATCATATTTGCTAAACAGATCTCTGCAAAACCACCAACGTTTGTTTTGCCCCTGCAGCTCCCATTGGAGACAAAACACGGAAACCCAAACTTTTAAAACCACAGCCACGGAAAGTAGTGCTGGTAAGTGCTATGCATGCCCTTTTATACATAGTTTACTTTCATCGTAGCTCTTTGTTGTTGCCAAATAATCAAAAATCTGCCCAGCCATCCTTTTCTCATGTGTAATCTACATATGTGTGGCAGACATCACTTTCCAGCTATACGCATGCATTGGTACCCGTTGCCTAAAACTTTCAATGCATTCGTAGAGACAGCCTACCATTGTTGTTGTGCAAAGAATAATGGGGAGCAACCAAAATGTGACAGGAATGCCTGTGAACACGTGAAGATGTCATAAAATGTGCCACATAACCCAGGTTTAATTTTATAATTTCGGCTCTGTGGCAACTTGGGAGTTTTACTGGCACATAAAGCGGCAAGAGGTCACTGGATTTTGGCGACCTCAACCGAGGAATCCTGTGAGGTGACGCCTGCTCACATTTACCAGACCAGCGTGGTAAAGCAGAAGGAAACGGAGGGGGAAGGCGAGAGGCGAGAGGACACGGAAGCTTAGAAGCTGTTTAGGATGCAGTTTTGTCTTGTCAGCATTCATATACTGACAAGGCAGCTTGAGTTTAGGATTCATGATGGAGTTCCCGTTTTCTAATCACCGATACCACTTCCCTCCCTTTGCCATCTCCCTCCCCCCCATCATTATATCCCCCTGCACCCTTTCTCCTCAATCTCCACCCCACCCCCACCCCCACCCCCACCCCCAGCCGAAGATAGTGGAGGAGAATCTGACCTACGCAGAGCTGGATCTGGTGAAGCCAATTCCGGAAGCCAAGGCATCGTGTAGCGGCACTGTCTATGCTCAGATACTGTTTGGAGAGCAGCAGCTATGAGAGAAACACACACACACACACACACACACACACACACACACCACTAGTAACTGTGCCTTGTGTAAAAAGTGTTGTCTATTTATAGTCTGTATTATTTTGTATTCAAATGGTTTGTGAAGGGCCAAATGTGTAATGGCTCACAATTATTGTACATGTGATTTTATATGTTTTTTTAATATATATATATATATATATATATATATATAAAACTTCCTTTTGTGAGGCCAAGATGCAAAAGGAAATGTTTTGTATACTGGATGTTATGGAGTTTTCTGTCTTCCTCCCTCTCCTCTCGGGGTCAGATTTAGGGGTCACTAGCCAACTAACATGACTTTTAAAACCGGAAATGGACGTTTTTACACTTCAGTGTGCGTATGGACGAAACAAACAAGAAACTAGTGAGCGGTGTTTTTGAACTTTTGGAGAAAACCAGGTTAAGCTGCCAATCCATACTTCCATGTCGCACTATTCCTTTAAATTCAGAAGTACACATTATTCTGGACGTTGGCAATGAAGGTTCTATGTGTTGGTACATATCCTGTGACGTCCTTATGTTTGTGACATTTCTTAAGTCAGCCGGTTAAACTCACTTAACAGAGGGAATTGTGGGAAACCTACTCTAGAGTAAGCAGATTTATGAAGGCGAGACGAAGTAAATTAAGGACATCCGTTGTCATGGATGTGAATCAATGCATTTTCAGATGTGATTTACTTCCTAGTGTGTTCCCAGCATTATCGTCCTCACAACATCTGTGTTCAGTCTGCAGTTTATAATGACCACAACTCCGCAGAGTTGAGTGGCGATCAGCCCCCTGACCCCCCCCCCCCCCCCCCATTCCTCAGGCAAGTATGTGAGACCATGCAAGCCCTTTCATCTGCTGCCAACATCAACTTAACGGGCGACACACACACGAACATATACATACATACAAGGGAGTAGTTACATGTGGGCTAAAAGCCCTTCTAGGTTCAAACACACAAAGGCACATACTATAATATCCAAAAGGCTGCCGACAGTTGTGACAACTGATCTACAAACGGGGACGAACTAAGACCTGTGTTTGGACTATTCCACGTCAGAGCAGGTCGTAGTTTTACTTCAAATCTGAAGGTGATTTTTGTTGTTTTGAGATGAGATAAGAGCTCGAAGCCATATCAGCTGTGATCCCGCATACCTTCGCACGGCCTCCTTGCTTTCTCACTTTCCATGAATCGGAGTGTGAAAATGCTTAGGCCCCTTTTTCCATTTACTGATCCTCTGGAGTCAGGCACAGAAAAGCAAAGGAGAGTTTTTTTAAGCGGTGAACTTGAAACCCAGACACAAAGGCTCCATATCCCTCCCTTCCCCCAAGACTCCCACTATCTTAAGGTGAAGTTATCCATGGGGAAGTACTTCCTTACAATTAAAATCAATCAATCAAAACCCTACTCAAGTAAAAGTACAGAAGTATTATTAGCACAATGCACTCAAAGTATAAAAGTAAAAGTACTATGGCCCTGTGAGTGATATATTGGTATATGTTACATTATTAGATTATTAGTCATTGTTACAGATGCAACAGCCCCCTCCGAATGGTCACCAGATAAATCGTGAGATGAAAAGGAAAAAACAAAGCTCTGACACACAAATCTGTTTTCCTTTTTTTTAAACTTTAATCCCTGGATAATTTGACCTCTGACCGCGGTATCACTCAGTGGTCGTCGGCGCAGGTATCAGAGGACAAAAAAAAACAATTGATCCCATGTGAAAGACCAAAGCTAGACAAATATTGTCAACATATATCGTGCAGAATTCCAGGAAAAGCAAAATCCCAATTTTTTTTTTGTTGCCACATTTATGTCCCCACCACCACTTTCCAAATCCAACCTACACCCTTGGTATAACCCATTGTCCAGCAAGCTGCTGGTTCCTGTGTTCCTCTGCTTACATTTCAATTCAAACCACCACTGACACCCATTTGCCACCATTCCAATTTTCCATTGTTGTTCTCCTATGTATATTTCACTTGCACAGTGTGTCTTATCCATATATAAAATGACTGAAAGAGACCTTTCAGTGGTGGGCAGAAATGTCTTAAAAATGCCCTTAAACTGTGAAATGTAAAGTTTCTTCCAGACCACATTGTCCTTAATGGGAGTCCACTAACTAGAACCATGTGTGTGAATTGTCCCTCTTTGCTGTCTCCCTTCTCCCTCTCTCTGCCCACACTGACCTCTGCATTCATCTACATTCCAGCATTTCTGCTCTTGTTCATTTTGTACATTTCATCTGTACAGTGTGTTTCAGTAAGTGAAATAAATATAAAAGTGGATGCGAGCAGTGTGCTGCCGGAGAGATGTTTTTAGCTCTCTTTGGAGGGCTATGTTGGTCTGTCTGGTACATCACTTTGGTCCAGACTGAAGTATAATTACAGCAAATGTTTGCTAATATGCCAAACTGGGATGGTGAATATGGTAAATAAACAGCATGTTAGCATGCTGAGCTTCTCTGAGGTATTTATTTCTTCACCCGCATCAAGTGATTGTATTGGCTGCATTGCGCATGGCGGTTATACCAGCATTGTATTGTGTGGAAATGATTTAGCGTGACAAATATGGGGTTGGTTTCCTATATGTTCAAATGGAAATGTGTGATATTTATCGGTCAGGCACAAATTTAATTTAACTGACACCAGGCTGCATCTCCAGAGGGTTTAAAAAGCTCTTCTCTTTGCCAAAGAAAGCTCATATACTTATGGTTGTTTTTAAGGTTATATGGCTTGGACCCTGCTAGTACAATGCCCCATTAACTCCATGAAAGACGTATGGTCCTGGTTCAACCAATATTTTGACTGATCTGATGGATTGGATTAAAGCGCATTTGCACTTAGGGCCCTGAACTCTACAGCAAGATTTCCAACGAAACTGACTGTGATCTTCATTTAAAGCAATGTCTGTGCTGTGATCATAGCTCAGATCCATGTTGACATAAAGAGGAGACATGAGGGGTGCAGCCGTTAGCAGCCTGGATGGGTGTCAGCTACTCTTGTGGCGGTGGAGGCGCTGTAATGAGAGAGGGGATAGATTTAAATGTTAGCTTTAGTTTACTTGCAGCCTCCAAATTACTTTCGAAAGGGAACGAGAGAGAGAGAGGAAGCTCGCTCTGTGCTTGGGACAAAAGGAACTCCAGAGGTCTTATAAAAATGTCTCACCCACAAAGAAAACACATGGAGTTGACAAAAAAGACACAGGTCAGTAGATGACTTGGTTTGGAGGGAAGTGGTTCAGTAGCAATAAAATATGATCAGTAAGGTAAATAAAAGTGGGTGGGATTGTTGAAAAAGAAAAGGAGGGAGGTGTAAGGAGCACAGGGGGGGATTAAATAGGAGAGAAAGAAGTAAAAGAAAGGCAGACAGACTTGGAGGTGTAGGACAGACTGATGCTCGCTTCCTGTCTGAGCACAAAACAGCAGGCCTTGCAGACGCTGATGTCACCAGTAAAGCAGCCAAACTAAAACCTATTGTTAAAGCTGAAACCCTCGCGTGCCATCATCTCAGTCCATAGAAATACAATGCACAGTAAACACAGTCTACAACCAGCACATCCTGTGTGGTTACAGTAATGCATAGCTACGCTGGCCTCGGGGCAAAAGAAAAAGAGCTTATAATGAAAGACTTCGGCAAGTGGAAATCGCAGGAAGTAGGAATGAGATTAAGGCTCGGAACTGGATGTCCTGTAAGCAACGTGGATTCCAATATCCAGCGTTGGGCGGTCCATGTTGAGTGACCTCTTCCTCCTTGATCCCTTCTGTAAGTATACAGCGCGGCTCTAAAGTCCACACAAACCATACAGTCGTGGTCTTCAACCAGGCCCACTTGGACGTTGCCCGCGAGCCTCCGAACCCAATGGGTCTCCAGCTGCTTGGCCTTCATAAAAACACAATGGAGAACGCAGGAAAGGAGGCAATCAACTGGCCTGTGCCGTCCAGTGAGTTTAAAAAAGACGCATTGTGCTGGTCCGGTCGTTGAGGGAGAGTCCAAGTTCTTAGAGGAAAACTGGGAAAGAAAACACCAGGCTTACAGGCCTGTTACTGGATGATAATGCATTTTGTGCATTTCTGCAGCTAAACTGCATCTTGACCTTTATCAAATAAAAGTGGCAGATGATGACACGCGCTCTTGTTGTTTTGAATCCAACAGCTTTTTCATATTCGTCTCGCACTTGGGTTTGTTTGACAGACGCAGTGACTGATGAGGCATTTCACTGCAAGATTTATTAGTCTGCAGCGCGCGGGTGACTGTCGTCTCTCAGTGCTGCGATCCACTCTGCTGTTCTTGCGGGCCAAGCAGAAATAACGAGAAACAGCTTGTCTCAGGATCACCGGCTGGCTGTCTTTCACCCCTTTTGGCCTCCCAAAATGGTGACATCACACTACAATGGCTTTCACGACTGCGAACAGTCAGCGGGGACAGTGGTGCGGGAGCAAAGTTGTAATGATTAAGTTTATACTTCTTTGAGACTCCGATATTTCTTCCAGGAGTTGGCAGAGAGCAAAACGGCTAAAAGGAGAGAGAAAATAGGACTTCAATTCGTCAGGACACATACACGACTTGAAGGCGGCAATATGTCAATGTAGCCTGGCGTCACCCGATCCTCTAAGATCATTTGATATTTTGTATTTCCCAGGGCTGTTATCAGCGGGGGCAGACCAAAGTGCGTCTGGACGTAATTGGATACGAAAGGTGTGATGCAGCACTGCAGCGTGCAGAGGTGAGCTGTGATGGTGTCGAGAAAAAAACAGGAAAAAAAACATTCCGCTCAGTTCGTTTCATGCTGACACGATGATTCAACAGAACGTTCCATGTCAGCGGCAGCCATCTTGCTTGTTTACGAAAACGCCTCGAAGGTGCTCGTCTGTCAGTCAGGTTGGCTGGAAATCTGTCTGAACTGTAGGGGGGCCAGAAGCGTCTTTGCCAGAGCAAATAAAATGCCCCGCTCGTGAATTTTGAAGGTTTCACGTGTCTTGAAAATGGCGGTAGCCAACAAGTACTAGATGAGACTACAGTGGTTGTTGGGGACATTAAACGTCTTCATGCCGAACACGGAAACTCATCTACTCACTGGTCTGCCTTTACAGCCTCATTGTGTTTATACTCTATATCTATCAATAAATCTATATTCTCTTACAAGTTGGTTGCTTAGTGGTGGTGACGTTGAAGTCATTTGTTTATAGTCTAACGTTATGGCCCTTTCAGACACAATGCAGTTTGTGGTCCCGCCGTCAGGCTCTGTCCGAAAGCGCCTCTGGCTTTTTACTTCTGGCGATTGCATTTACGCTTCAAAAACCATATAAGTGGTGTTCATTTGAAGATTCTCCTGCTGAACAAGCAACGTGTAAGCATCGCAAACGTTCTTATTTTCTGCAATAATCCAAAATCCGTTGGCTTTTAGTCGAGGGAACCCGGGTGATGCTAACTTCCACACAGTGCCAACAAACTAATCCTGACCCAGTCATCACATGCAAACAACCGCCACATGACCAACTGACTTACCCACCCCCCAAAAAACACTTTCTCAAACGCCTAGTGAATATTCCGTGAAGTCCGTGTTAAGCTGTCCTGAGTGAAACGTGGACAAACATTCACAAAAAGGAAAGGAGCCCTTTGAACTTGCGGCCCTGAGGCAGAGGGAGCCCGACAGTCACATAGTTAGAGGAGCGGAAAGCCACATCCATTCCGAGCTTAAATAAACACGTGAATGCCTCTGCCTCCGCGGTGCCAGCTTTCCTAAACATGTCCAACAAGCCATCAGTCATGTCTGCGCAAAAGCAGCTTTACTTCTTGTTTTGGCCTAAACAATAGTCCATAAAGACGACAAAAGTATGCAGACCCGCGCCGGAGAGGAAGAATCATGAAGTCGCCGGTGGTTCATCCCATGTGTCTGATCCTGAGTGGGATAAAGCCGCATCCCTCTGGCACCATTTATGCGTTCCTATTAAAACTCCCTGTATCCTGTAAAGGTTGACTTAAAAAATACACAATCTTCTTTTGCAAGCCGCACAATACATATACAGCAGTTACACGTGCTGGCACCTGGGAGCTGCCCACTGTTTTCACTCTTTTATTTCTGGCAGCTCCAAACTTATTGTACTTTCCGCTGCAGTTTCTGGTTGCCTCTGCTAATCACAAAACCGTCCCAGCAAAGCAGTTTCAAAGGGAAGTGAGAGCACGACACCAGAACAAAAACCGAGAAGTGTGCAGTGGCAGTTTACCACCGTGCATGCCATGTGATCCTTTTTAATGTTTCTGCTGTGTGTTGCATTTCAGGCCAAAACATTGGTAATCGTACCAAGGGGTGGATGTTGTTAGCATCCGGTTCTGAGTTGGTTTCCTATTCAGCATTTTTTCCCCAAATCAAATATCTTGCTCAAGAGTACTTCCGTGTTTTTCCGTGTAGTGTTTCTAATTCTAAGAAATACCCGACTCCTACATACATGATGATGGATGGCGTTTGTGAAGTTGTTTCAGTTCATTGCTGGTGGGATGCAGCGAAAGTATATTTGACCAAAAAAAGTAACATGAACTCTAATATGCAGTATTATTGATAAGTGATGAGGATAAATCTAACACACGATCAGCATTTCCAAATAAACCATCAAAGCAACCTTTGTAAACGTACGGATTTCAGGTTTTTACCAAAGCCTTTGGTGGTAACTTACGGAGGCCCCTAAGGGTCACAGTGATTTTGCGTTACTTCGCATTAAGTTCTGCTTTACTTCGCATTAAGTTCTGCTTTACTTCGCATTAAGTTTTGCGTTACGTCGCATGAAGTTTTGCGTTCCCCCTGATAACAGGAGCAGCTGAGGGTGCGGCCATACTGTATCATAATACAGCTCGGCCCTGCTCTATGGATCAGAAGGAATGTGAAGAGGTAAAGCTAAATATCGTGAAGGAACGCAAAATAACTTAATTTGAACAGGCGACGTTGTGGTTTAGCATATGCTGCAACCATTCAGCTACCAAGACGCTCCTTAACCGGCATTTTTTGCGATGGAAGCTTTCGGGAGATTGATGATGAATGTATCTGTAGAAAATAGCAAGACACCCTGAAGGTACGTTGGGGTACGATACCGTGGTGGTGACCAGCAGGAAAGTTGCTGTCGAGCAGCTGTGAAAGAAGACAGGAAGGAAGGAATGAAGTGAGTGAATGAGAGGAAATCCTTGCTGGTATGGCGGGCCGGCGGGTTGGGGGGGGGGGGGTACAATAAGGGGTGAATGGAGAGAGGACCGACGACACCACCAGGAAATAAAATGAATGAATGATAAAATGAATACTTTTATTATTATAAAATTAGCTAAAAAGTCCTTAATACAAAATCTAAAACCATAAGTACTAAAACTGCCAGTCCAACATAAACTAAGCAAAACTGGGGAAAGTGAGCTGAGGCCATTTCTGGAGGGGCAGACTACACTGAGGAGTGCCCTGGGGTGCTACCACTAATTCACCATGGGGGGGTCGTCTGCACAGTAAATGGCTGATTCTGTTCCAAATGGTTTTGTGGGTGATTATGATTTCCGAACTGACACTGTTCAAAAATGACACGTTTTAGCTTGTTAGCTATAATTGCTAACCCTAGCTAACTAGCGTGTATTGTTTAGCCTGTTAGCTGCAGTAGCTAACCCCAGCTAACCTAGCCGTTTTTGTTTAGCTTGTTAGCTACAGTAGCAACCCTAGCTAACCCTTGTTTGTATGTGGCCCGATTAAAATGCTAGTTAATCTATGTAGTAGAGAGCTGTGGCTTGCAGTCACAGGTTGTTTTTCCTTTTTTTCTGTCTTTATCTTTGCACCTCTCTCTCTCTCTCTCTCTCTCTTTCACACACACACACACACACTCTGGGTTAGGGTTACATTTCGCATCATTAAAGTAATCTGAACTGCCGTGTGCGCCACCTCACTCAATTAGGTCAGCGCCATTTCCTCCAGAGTGACCTGCATATCTCCCGACCTGTATTTGGCACCGTTCGGGGAAATGACTCAGGCTTATAGACCATATTACACTGTCGCCAGCTGTTTCGGGAGAACTCAAAACAAATCAATAAATAAAAGAGAAAATCCAGCAGTGACGAATGGGCAGGGAGGAAGTAAACGGGTTTGCATTTTTGTCTGCAGCTTAACATTACAGAAAACATGGCATTTTGTGGCTACTTTTTCTGCGACACCATGGCTGCTTTTGCCTCGACAGGCACAGTGGAATCTAACCCCCTAACCCAAGCAGATTTTCCTCTTTCTGTGGGCTGATCATATTTACTGCTATGATTCAAGTGTGTGTTTACATGCACACCGTATCCCCTCCTTAATGTGGTATATATCGTACGTGACCTGATGGTAGGTTGGCGCTCGCAGACCTAAAAATAATAACCAGGTTGGAATAATGTCTCAGACCAGAACTCGGATTATGAGAAACATGGTTAGTATTCCCATTTAATCAGGTTACTGTACTGGATTCAAGCTAATTTAGTGCCATGTCAGATTATGACCAGGGCCTGGTTACATTTACATTCTAATCGCAGAGATGTTTCACCTTGCAGCGTCTTAGGGATGTCTGACTGTGCAACTGTACTGACTTCAAGGCAGAGGGGCATTGCACTGTGATTTGTGCAAAGACAGCACCACCTACTGGCAGGTAGGAGGTATTGCGTGGCACTCGCATCAAGCGAAAGTGCATCACATGAAAGGCATCTGGCTAAATATAGACAGGTCACTGCTGCGACTACAGTGTGTGATACATTACTGCTGACAGAAGTCTGTGTGTGTGTGTGTGTGTGTGTGTGTGTGTGTGTGTGTGTGTGTGTGTGTGTGTGAGAGAGAGAGAGAGAGAGAGAGAGAGAGATCAACGCAGCTGTGTGACTGCATTGATTTCTCATATCTCTCATATGTCAGAATCAGAATCAGAATGTATCATATAGCTTGGGAAAACACAGCAGTGTTAAGCAGGTCAATGCACTTAAATTATATTTTCATTTAGTATACATATATGTGTGTGTGTGTGTGTGTGTGTGTGTGTGTGTGTGTGTCCATATAATTTATTCAGTTAAATATGCATTCCACCCAAATTTTTCAACATAAAAATAAGATTTGTGTCTTCTTGGAAATGAATTATATGTTTCCAAATGATTCTCTTTACATTCCTTTCACCACCTTTCTCACCTCTAAGAAGCAGGATATGTATGTAGGACCAATTCATGAAGATTACATATGCTGCAGGAAAGTTCACATTTATGAAGTATTGTAAATGAACAACGAGAATGCCGACTGCAATATTTCTTATGTTTCCAATGGGTAATTAACCGGAAAAAAGCCAAACTAAAGTGATGTGTCGTGTTGACTTACATGGAGATTTGAATACACCTATTCCTGGAGTGGAACTGTAATAGCAATGAGGTTTGGAAGAAGTAAAAATAAATAACCAGCATTCAAAATCCACAGCATAATTTTGCTCCTATCAGTGTTTTGGGCCGTGCTGGAAGCTCATTAGAACCCTACATGTGATAAGCGGATCAGTCTAACTGCTGTTAAACCCTGAGGCCTCCACTTCCTTACACAATCAGTGGACAACATCGATGCCTTCAGGTGGCGTTTTGGTTTGAAACAGGAGTAATCCCAGAAACAGTCACCGTGATCTTTTAAAAACCCGTCCTCCAAATACAGACACTGAATGAACAAAACGTCCTGCTGGAGCGCCTCACTGCCATAAAGGGCACTGAGACCAAACAGCAGTTGCCTGGGAACAAAAGAAAAACAAATCCCATGTCTGGCCAAGTGAGTCCAGGATGGAGCTGCCACAACACGCCGTCTCTTTCCTGGTCAAACTACAACAGTCTGACCAGTTTTTATTAGCAGCTCTCTTCGGTGGCAACTTGATGTAGAGTATGATTCTCAGGCTGGAGAAAGAGACACTCAAGTGACGCTGAAACTGTAGGACGGCGTCTGGAGTCTCATTCCACTTTTGTCTTGTGCCCTGGTATTCGGTGCAGTGGATCTGAGGAAGTGGTCTCACTAAATGCTGGTAAGAAATCAAAGATTCTTGACCATAAACTTATTTGCAGGAAGTGTGCGACCACTGACTTTAGACACTTCCTCCTGTCTTTGTTTCACTTTGTTCTGATGCAGTAGGAATCACAGCGTTATTTAGTCAATATCTTCTGAACACACTATTTCCACCAGTGTTGTTTTTAAGCGGTTCTGTACTTTACAAATTGTAAATACACTAGAATAAAGCGCCTGCAAAGTCTTAGTGAATTTGCTTTGTCATGGAACAATGGGTGATAAAGTTACGGGTATTTTATCTAAGGTAAAACTCAACTTTGTCTACTGTTTCAGCTGGCTGGACCGTGTTGGGTAACATAATCTCTCAGACCGGTTCCACTGTCAACTCCCGTGTCACAGCACATCACTGCATACCGTTAACTACAGGCCCCCCCGTGTCGCTGTCCTCACAGCAGGATGGCCAAGGGTAAGAAAGCCAGGCCGACTAAAAGCAAGGCCATCACCTTGAAAACGGCTCAGAACTGCGTGGAGCTGACGCTGGACGGTAAACGCCGTCTGGATCTCAGTTTCAAGGAGATCACCGCCGCGCCCAAGTGCCTCCAGAAGCTGTGCGGCGTGGATGAACTGGACATGAGCAGGAACCTGATCAGAAAGGTCCCGGACTTTATTGACCATTTCATCAGCATCCGCGTCCTGGATCTGCACAGCAACTACGTGAGTAGGACTGAGGTTTATTTGACTACAAACCTTTGTTAACTGAGTAATACTGTTGTTTTCCCTTTGGCTCGCAAATGTAGTACTCAAAACCCAACTGTCAGGATTTTAATTAAAGCGGCATTGAAGGTTAGTTTGGCATGTGGGTTCATCAGGGTAAACCTCGACTTGAGTTTGAAAGATATGGGTGTTTAGCATGCAAGGAAGGTAATGAGTTGCATTGTGGGAAGTGTAGGTTCCAGTGGTTCTGGAAAGTTGACCCGCACTTAGGATTAAAAGTCAGGATCTGTGTGACTCTGCTGCATCAGTTTTACTATTTCTTTTTTTTTTATCCATCGCTCAAAAGTTCCCCAACCTTAAGGAAATATAATAGAAAAATTGCTTTTTTTTGTCATCATTAAGGTGACACGTTGTTTCACTTCGTAACATGAGTTTCAAAGAGGTCCAGGGCACTGGGACTGGCCTCTGGGGTCTTTTTATATTTGTATTTTCAGTGCCGTTGTATGTTTCATGCAGGGCTGCAGGGCCGCAGGGCAAAAATGAACTGTGGGCCCCCACTGACCCCCATTTCTCCCACTATTAGTTTGTGGACATATATTAGAAACACATATTACAAATATGTGCCATAAAAGCACAAGATACACTGAAATAATAAAGGCTTTTTAACTGGTTGCCTCAGAATGATCAAATAAGTCGATTGTACACCTCAGATACACAACAAACAAACAAACAGCATTACAGCATGTGTTGCTGTTGTTGTTGTTGCAGCTGGAGCAGCTCCCTGTGACTATCGGCCGTCTCCAGAACCTGCTGGTGTTGAACCTGTGTAACAACCGTCTGACGAGCCTCCCCAACGAGCTCGGCCTGCTGAAGAAGCTCCACACCCTCAACCTGGGCCTCAACCGGCTGGAGGCTCTCCCCGCCTCCATCGGCGCACTGAAGGAGCTCCGCCACCTCGGCCTCTCTGACAACCAGTTCACCAGAGTCCCCGGCTGCCTGTCGAGGCTGAGCAAGCTGGAGAGGGTCAACCTGGACCGGAACCCCCTCCTCGCCGAGCAGGACCCCGGCCGCGAGTCACTGGTGATAACAGAGAGGCTTTACCTGGTCAGAGAGAGCGTCCTGTGTGACGACTGCCTGAATAAATGCCACACTGAGAGGAAGAAGCTGGAGGATGTAGAAAAAAGGAAGGAGCCCAAGTTACTGTGTTTGCCCAGCTTGGTGACCCAGGAAGACAGGGAGGTGTAGAGATTTAAACTCATACAAGCAAATTTCAAACCATTATTCATCACTCCTCTTATGTTACCTCACTGTGAGATGATGTCATGCTGTACTTTACTTTAAGTACTTTTAACTTGCCCTACAGCGCCAACTGCTGGATTAAAACGTACATGATGCACTATCATAGTCACAAACTGTCGATTTGAGCGTTTTGGTCATATCAACCATCTAAAGCTTTTCAAAATAAGTTAGCTTAATAACCAACAGGGCCCTTTAATTGGAAGAAACCCCAACTGGTTTCACTTCTGTCATTTTCTCTCTTACATTTTATGGTTTTAGAATGACACTGGGGAACAATTTGAAAAAAAATTCTGTTGAGTTAGATTTTTATGCTGATTAAAACTAAAATTGGCATGCTGATTCCAAAATTGCAGTCAGTTTTTTTCTAGCACGTCAAGTTTTTTCTCCACAGCTTACCCTCCAGATAAGCAAAACTCCACTGATTAGCTGTAGTAAGACTTGCCAGCTGATTACGATTGGACTCATCTACAGCTACGTGGCAACTTGTTTGTGCAGTCACAATTGAGACAGTGCGGTGAGAGGTGTGTGCAGCTCCCAATAGGTCAGTACTATCACACACATATCTGTTAAGTACAGTATTTTTCATATTTTTTAAGAAAACGGGGATCCTATAGTTCAAAAACTTGACGTGATAGAGAAAAACTGAGATCAGTTTTGGATTCCGCACCCAAAAATTAGTTAAAAACAGCTGTCAGACCTAACTCAACAAAAATTGTGTTCCCCAGTGTTATCCGTACTGCATGTGTTGACAATCTCTTCGGCCTAGAGGGCAGCAAAGACCACCAGAGACGGCCACAAACACTCTCTGTGTTTGGTCAAACAGCACGGTTCTGTCATTGATTCTGAAGGTTTTAACGAGCAATAAATTATGCAAAGTTGCGTCTAATTCCTGTAAAAGTATTTTGTCGATACACAGTAGGCAGCATCGGGGAGGCTAATGTGTTTCTCTGAAAGGTCTTGAAAAAAGGCAGTGCTGATTTCTGCACGTCATATGCAGTCTTCACTGTAGGAAATGGAGTATATTGACTTAGTCACAGCAGTGTGATGCTAAGTTTAAAGAGTGAGCTTCATTTAATTTTAATAATTCACAATTTTAAAGTGTCTTGCTATGTCACTATTGTGTATTTTGAAACCCTTGAACGTGTGTACATTCATTACACGATACACACACACAACATAAACATTATCCATTAAGTTCATATTGTCCTATTTTTTTTATACATTTGCTTACATTGAATATAATGTGAAAGCTTTCATTTAAAGCCGCGATAATCAATACTTTTATATTAACAATGGATCGGATGACGACGTGTAATGTGAAAAGGGTCGCTTGTAGTGACGAACCCACAGTGAATTAGCACCTTTACTACTACTACTCGCATCAGCGTCACAGCCAGCAGCTATACAACCCCACGGCACGCCACCTGCCCAGCACCAAACAAGACAGCCAGAGCTAGCAGCTAGCTGGAGGACACAGCAGAGCTTTCAGCAGCTAAAAACAGATAGCTGACAACTTACACATTGCTCTGTGTTTGCTAGATGTATCAATAAACAACTGTTTGCTCACCGTATCGACGTAAAGGGTGAAAATGTCTCAATGCTGTGTTTGCAGCACGTTTTTGCTGCCCCCAGGAGGCCAAAAAAAACAGTTAATGCAGGTTGAACAGTGTATGCCAAGCATGACTGTGCTTTTAAAGAGAGTTCTCCCTGTTTAGTTATATACACTCACACAAAATCCCTCTGCTTTCACCCAATGAGTCACTATTCAGGACATATTAGGGGGTCTAGGCCATGATGAGCCTCAACAGTTTATTCCTCTCTATCTCATCAGATGAAGATCAGTTCTCTTTCACACCTCATTCTCCGCGTCCTCGCTACGTCCACACAAGCAGTCAATACAATCTGAAAACAAGCAAATAACCTCCGAGTCGAGCCGTGTCGTCCAGCTTTTACCACATGGCTAGGGGCTGAAGAGTGCTGAGTGGGCCGGATTAAGATCTCAGAGGACAGACTCATTGAGAAGCAAGCAACCTGGTATTGACTCAGCCACATTGTGAGACTGAGCAGTGTTACAGTAAAATGTGAGGGGAAGACAGCAGAGGCCTATATAGTGACCACCAGAACACTGTAAACTAAAACCAAACCTATGATCCCTTGCGATGGATTCATAATATAACCCCTTAAAATAAAGGGGAAAAAATGCTACTCGATGTAGATTGTCATGACTAACTTATGGAATTGTCTGGTTCATCCGACACAGTTAAATAAATGTGTACGCCACATTACTGCAGCTTCATGATTACTTCTTTGTTCCCAAGTTTCACATGTAAAATTCTTGACTTACGTGTACCTCTCGTCCCCTATGTGACAGCAGAAATAACATCTATTCGGCACAAAAACGGTTTCAACCGGTATATTCGTCCTTCCTCAACAACCAGAAGTTGAAGCCACGACTGTGTTTTTATCTATTCGTTATCAGTTATTTCTCTATGGTTGATCATGGCTTGGTTTACTGGTGTGCAGCTGTAGCTTCAGGCCCGTTACAGCTGAACAGTCTGATGCTCTGTGGGCAACGCTCCCGGACACATGAACACTGTCAGTGCTATTGAAAATCAATTCACGCACACGCACACACATATACACATATAGATGTGCTGTCCCCCCCCCCCCCCCAGCCATTCCATTAGTCTCTCCATCCTCCCACTCTCTCACGCATCAATCACCCAAACACACACAGGCAGGCAGAATGAATGGAACAGAATTGCTGCGGAGGCAAAGCAATGTGGCCACGAATAGGAATTGAATTAATTTGGATTGCATGGCCCCGGCTCCTTTATTGGCTGAGATGAAGGGCACTTAGACTTTGTTACATTACAAGAAATGAAACCAGGAACTCAAAATTGTCGGCCTTTCCATAAGCTGGTACCATAAGAAAGGTTTAAATTGAAACTAAATAATTGTCATAGGGCCTGATTCAGTTGCATGGCTTGACAGATATCCAGCTAAATTCAAAATCACATTGACATTACACAAATTACTTAAACTTGCATTAAACCCTTTTTGTTTCCACTTGGGGGCAGCGCGACGATCTGTAAACACAACATACACATTATAACCTTGTAAAAGTCGATGTGGTAAACGTGTTAGCATGTTGGAGTTGTGCCTCCAGCTCCAGTGTGAGGACTCGAGTCCCTAGGACTTTAAAAAGACCCACAAAGTCAGCTGTCGAGGTGGTTTGCTTAGCGGGCTCGGGTCACGGCACCCCGGGGAACTGAGTCAACTAATAGGACTGCTAGCTGCACGGCTAACCGAGCAAACCAGCTAACAGCAGCTACAGTTAGCAGCATTAGCGGTTGCTTTGGCGACCATTAAAGCTATTTGTCCATCAGGAAACTCTGTAAATCACCTTGGTACTGTATTCCCTGTTGTCACATTTCCCCCGTCAGTCTGCCCATTTCAATATGGATAGAAAAGCCTAGGAACACAATTCACTTTCTCAGAAAGGCTGAAGGCTCAAAAAATAAAACCAAAAAACAATGAGAGATTGCACTGAGTTACAAGCTGGTGGCTAGAAGCTTGTCGAACAGCAGCTAACAGCAGCAGACTCCACCTCTCTATAGACCGACCTCTCTAATCTGACGAAAGGACTGAGGAAGAACATTCGGACAAAGAGACAGACTCACGGTCAGACAGGCAGAAGGCTTCCATCCATATTGCATACGCCACTGCCGTCTGCTGTCCCGTCAGCTCCTCTCATAACCATTAGCGGATGAAGTCATGGCCCTGTGCTAATTGTCAGTGACAGAGTGCTGTGGGAGGGGTAATGGGGGCAGAGGTTCGAGAGAGGCAGACAGACAGACCTCACGGGAGAACACCTGTCTGTCGTGTCTCTCCAGTCAGTCACCCTGCTCTCTTAATGAGCACCAATTTCATTTTCTTTCTTCTAATTAGAGGATGCGAGATGAGAGCTTCAGTCACTGGACTGTTACTTATTGGAGAGAGTGCGTTTTAATGAGCTAAATTTGCAAATTGCTTTGACCGCAGTGTTTAACCTTGCATATTAGGGCTTTAAGATTACAATGTAAGTACAAAAAAAACCCTTTTCTACTTTTACACATTAATGCAAAATCCATATAATCATCATATATATAATCATAGACGGGTATAACTGTATGAAAAGCAGCTGACAGTGATAATGATACCATCTAAGGGTATGTATTGTCACATCGCCCGACCCTAGTGTTATTTATATAAAATGTCCCATGGAAATGAAATTGGATTTAGATATGATTATTCCGAGAGGCATAGTGTCAATACAGCCCCTTTGTCATTGCTGGTGACTGACTGATGAGGCCCATCACAGTCAGTCGGTGGTGATCAATAAGTAATGCAAAGTCAACAGTCGCACCTTCAGCAGCCACCCGCTGGTCTGTTTTAGCACAGCCCATCCCAGCCAAGATGAAATTTTAATCATCCTCAGTATCAATATTTAAAGAGGTTTTCTAAACACTGGATCCTGAGGACTTGTTAGCATTCCGAGCATGGCTCATGGTTCATCCCCAGTGACATGATTTGACCTCAGTGGTGACAGGGGAGAAACACAATCATTGCTAACCATCAACAGTCGCATTTTCAACATGGCCTGCTACACAAGTTCCATTTCCACATGAAGGGTTTGTTCTGCAATTCACCAAACAGTGACTATCTGATGGCATGTTGAGGTAGGACTTCACATCAGAAGTTTGTCCATGTGTCCTTGCAAAACGGGGTGGTGCTAGAAGCTTGGCGATATATAGTGATACTCACGGTTATTCCGGACACTTGACCTTTTAACGCAAGTTATTTAAATAAATGCTTCCAAGTCACAAATTAAATATATACGCGTCATCATTTTCCTTTTTCTCTTTTGATCATCCAAGAAGTATCTACTCCATTCACTTGAGAGAAAGCAGAGTGAGTTCGTGGCTACGCGAACATGGGGAACAGGAAGAGAAAGAAAATATGGCATACCGAAATCCACCATGTGAGACCACAAGATAGGGAGACGAGTGTGGTCCCCATCCAAACAGGGCTGTCGCATTTGAAGAGTAGGAGGTTTTGGTCAATTTGGTCAATCATGTGGATTGACAAGAAGTGTCATTAAATGTCTGGTCTTGGAAATCATCAAAAGCCATACCAGCAAAAGTAACACTCCGGTGAATTGGGACCAAAGCCTCAGCGACAACTGGTGGGCCCGCTTCAAAAGTCACCCCCCCCCCCCCCCCCACTCACCAGCCACACAGATTCCCTAGATCCTTGGGGCGACACCAGAGGCTTTGGACACGTTCTTGTGTCCTTCAGTGCCCTCAAAGTATGGAATATGCTGTGGTTGGTCCAACAGACCGCCTGTATGGATATTCAGAAAAGGGATACATGTCCCCACAGAAAAGAGACCTCTGGTTTTAATCATGGACCAACATGAAACCTGCTGCCACATGCCACCGCCAGGTTATCGATGTCTGCAGTGTCAACCAGATCACAATGCTTGCTTCTTCCTCCACAGACGACCAACATCCTCCAACGTCCTCCGTGTTTAAACAGCAGACAACATCATCTCTGGATTCAGGAAAGCAGAAATCTACCCACTGTCCAGAGAGGCTGTTGGCATGGCACAGATAAGACACTTATTCTACAAAGCTGCTTCTATCAATATGACTTATTCCGTAAACCTTGCTCCGGCACCTCCACCTGCTGTTCCTCCTTCCTCCACTCGCCAGAATGCCGCGTCCATTTCTGCTGCCGTTACAGTGCCCACCAGAAACGTGCCCTGCATGTAAGTCCAGGGCCACCGTGCAGTGTGCAGCAACATCACGCCGCCAGGGTCAGAGGCAGATGACTGGGTGCAGTGTCAGTTCTGTCAGCTGTGGTTTCACCTTGTCTGAGCGACGCTCCAGGTGGAGAACGGCTGTGCCACACAAGTGTGGCCTCACTGTTTGAGGGAGACAAGGCTGTCACACACTGTGCAGACCAGAGAAAGAAAGAATCTGTACAGTCTACCAGCATAGTTCTGTACTTAAGTTAAGACCCCATAAGACCCCCTCCCCCCACAAAGCAAGCAATGAAGCATGCTCATGTGTTAAGGCAGCGAAGCAAATTTACTGCAGGAAGTATCCGAAATACAGTGTTTCTACCTTAGCTGGAGGACTAACGCAGCTGGGAACATGCTCTCCAGGCTAGCTGGCTTGCTAAGTGTAAGTATAGTGTAAGTATAGCCAGCCCAGTAGCTAACGTAACAAGAGACGAATTCGTACCATCGACTCCTGCCTCGTAAGTGTTTGTAAATCATACCTTTTTTGTGGAGCAGTTCATACTCTAGCAGAGCAGGATGGTGCAATGCAGCTAACAGACTATAGCCCGGGATTTTGCAGGGGGGGTAAAATATTCACTGTGCTCCACAGTAATTGAACTCATCATTCCAGACAGCATTTTAACCATCATGAAATCACAGGATGTGTTCTGTAATAGACGTGGACATTCTGCCGGACCAGCCGATAGAGAATACTAGTAAGCACCTGAAGCTGACATCACAACAACACATTTCATGAGCCGTCGTATTGGTTCCATCAAAGTAGCAGAAACATTTTAGAGTTCCCCCATTTTCCGCACTAAAGTCAAATTTAACACTGAGCTGATTTAAAAAAGACAGGCGGAAGTAGAAGAATAGCAGCTCTTCTGGACGTCACTCCAGGTGGGATTTAAATTACAATTACGAAAAACAGGAGGTAATTGCGGCTGTAATTATTACCTGGCGCAGGTAAAGTCAAAATCACCGCTCCTCCCCTAGAGCAATAAATTCAGTCAGAATGGGACATGAACCACACAACAGCACAAAGCTGAGAGCCAAAAACATTCAATTTTGGTTAACCTTATATATAACCTTGCAATACGAGGCAGCAGAGAGCATTTGGATGCGAATGGTGGTAAAGTCTGGTGTTCATACAAAAACAAGGCAGCAAAATGATTCAGCTTGTGTCGGGTGCCAGTGGAGTGTACACAGAGGGCGGCCCAGTGGTTGTGGCTAAACAAAAAAAACAGGGACGCTATGGTTGAGCCCTGCTCTGGTGGGTCTTCACCCCTGCCACCCGCCTCGCCTGCCTCCTGGCTTGAAACGTCCATGTTCCCTCCTCTTCTCACCTTCCTGCCTCTCCCTCTTCTGTCCAACATCCCGCTCTGTGATGACAGGACAAAATGAGGATGGTTTTGGTGATAAAGTCAGAGGGGGAACAACGCCCACAGCCACACCCAGCATGGTGCGGCCACATCGCTTTCACCCCGACCTCAGCCTTAAACCAAACACTGGCACTGAAGGCTTTTTTTATTGCTGTCTCATTTTGGCTTCTTGGTGTGTTTGTGTATGTCACCCCTCCCTTGCTCGGCTTCGTCTTGGTTTCTTGCTCTCGGTGTGTCCGTCCTCTTTCTCTGTTTCATTTCAGCTTATGTGACCCCTGTCTCTGTTTCTGTCAGCCCCCTTTTTGGTTCGTCCCATGCGTGTGTGCACGGCAGATCCATGTTTGGCATTTGCTGCTTCAATTTAACTGCTTGTGGGCTTGTGTGTATATGTGCATGTATGTTATGTGAGGGCACACACACACACACACACACTCCTCCACCCCCTCTACGTCTCTCCCCCTCTTTGCTCTGTAATAAGAGCAGCTGTGGTTGACGTGAGGCCGGCTCTGATTCAATTGCAGTGCAGGACTTAAGGCTATTATCCTCCGTGCACTGGAGGAGGAGGGAAGCCCGGCTGCTGTAGCACAGCTGCTAACAGCAATGACAGGTCTGATGCTGCCTTCCAGGGAGGACTGAGAGTAGGAAATTTCACATCAGAGAGGGAAAATGCAAAGAAACAGCCCCTGAAAACATAATTTCATGCAGGAAACTCAAGTCTAAACACTCTGACTGATTCAAACTGACAGATTTGAAAACTGAACAAAAGCTTCTTATTTTCTACTTTACTCCCCTGGACAAAATATTTTGTCTTAAAAGCTGGTCTGGCTAGCTCTGGTAGGAGTCTCTTAGGACCCTTGTAAACTCCTTCTTGGAAAGGGTGGCTCACTGCTGACAGATCTCCTGGAAAGACCAGAGAAATCTGCCCTCAAGGGTCAGAAGAAACTGTGAGATGCGTGTGGTGGCAGGCACAGAACTATGCCACCCGGACCAGCTCCGGATCCAGGTGGGACTGATGGCTATCCCTGGCAAGCTGTGCGGCAAACTTCAGGAAGAGCCCGACAAACCACTTCCTGAATAGCTTGCTGTCTATGTACCCAGCTGGCGACTTCCCCTAGATGACAATCGGGAGCCTGAAGCAGGTCTGGACGCTGATGTGGTCCCTGCATGCATGGCATTGGCAACAGTGAAAATACAGACACACTTTTTAGGGCCTACGTCGCGACTTTCATATAGGATTCATACATGGAAATGTTCATGTATACATAACAAGTTTGACACTTTGACACACTCGGTGGCGGTCTTTAAATACAATCCCCATGAAGAGACTGAAAAGTGCGGCAGGCCTGACGGGTCCAACGTTGGACCATAGTGGCTATGTTGCTATTAAGAAGCAAACAGAGCCTTTTAATTGGCAGCTGTAGCCTTGGAATGCTCAGAAGATATCAAAATTCAAAATTCACAGCAAACATTAGACAGAAATCCCACTAAACTCGCAAAAATGTCAAATGTGACTAATACGAAACTGCAGCGAAATCAAAATCAGGTGCCAAAATGAACACTGGTGACATTTTTGCCTCTCAGCTTTAAATGTTTCTTGCCACCAGTGCCACACTCCTACACACTAACGGGCCACTGTAGCTCGAGGCGACTTGACACTGTCTGTTAGAAGGGGAACAGTATTGTTTCTCCCCTGGTTCTTCTGAGTTGCGCCACTGGAATGCCTGGAGGATGTAATTACGACCCACTGTGTGAGCTGGGAATTTCCCACGTCTGACTTTGAATTGAAGGCAGCACCGTTCTTAGACAGTAAAGAGTGGCAAAGGCGCAAATGGTTAAGGGTTAACTAATTAAGGGGAAAAGAGAAGAGAGTGGAGACTGATGGATTTAGAGTAGAATTAGAAGGGAATTGTGGCGAGAGAGGTGGGAGGAGGAAGAAAACAAAAGATGAAAAAAAAAGGAGGATCAAACGATATAGCAAGAGAGAGAGAGGCAGCAAGAAAATTAGGAAACGGAGGAAGGCTGGGGGGAAATGAGTGATTAAGGGAGGGAGGTGGAGACAAGCTGAGGACCTCTACAGCTTAATTAGATGCAGAAGGAGGAGACACCTGCCAGATGAACACCCGCCCCCCCCCCCCCCACACACACACACACACACACCCCCCCTTCTTTTTTTCCTCTCCTTTACAAACAGATCTTTCTGAAAAAGCAGTCGTGGCAGAAAATAACAACACTTAAAACCAGGCATCTGTCAGCCGGTCAGGTCCATGCTCTGCCAGTGGGAGACCCACCCCAAAGACCCTCTCCTCCATCTACCCCAGGCGGATGTATCGCTATGAATAATGTAAAAGGGAGGGGTGGAGGCCACTGGGCGTGTGCGTAGAAAAAAAAAAAAAAACAGGGGTAGTTCCTCCTCCTCCTCCTCCTCCTCCTTCTCCTTCACCACCCCCTTCTCTTTCCATTCTCCTCCCCTCCCCTGTTCACCCAACCCCCTAGCTGCCGGCCGCACTGCAGAAGGTCAGAGAGAAGAAGAAGAAGGAGAAGAAGAAGAAGAAGAAGAAGAAGAGGAGGCAAAGGCACAGAGAGGCAGAGGGAGAGGCAGGGGTGGGGTGCTTGGATGTACATGAACATGCCGAGAGGAGAGCGTGTGGACGAGCGATGACAGCCATGCTGAGCCCAAAGATCAGACAGACCAGGAGAGGTAGGACGCTGCGTTTTTTCGCTCTGCCTTCACATCCACAGTACCTGCCGGCTGCGTTAGCTGCTCATTCATCCACAATTAAGTAGTGACACATCATGTCATATCTGACAGGGACTATGATGGGAGTTCATCGCATCAGGGGGTGTGTTAGTGATGGCTTCATCTGGACCTTCATCTGCACTCCACTTTACAAATATATATATATATATATATATATATATTTTAAAAAGTGCCTTTTCTCCTATAATTCTGATTTTACAGGAGAATACGTCTGCAGAAACACTTTTTATCCACTCCATCTATTTTCCCACTGCAGTCACTACATTACTGAATGGAGCGGCTGGTCTGCCCACGCAGGGAAGCTCCCGCGTACATTAGCATTTTACTACAGCTGGCCGAGGCTGCCAGTGTGAATTCTGTTCAGAGGAGCGAGCGGCATCTCTAGTTTCATCACTGCTACGCTCAGCACTATCAGGCTGCCGTCAGCTGCTGCTGCTGCTGCTGTTGTGTGTGTGTGTGTGTGTGTGTGTACATGTACAGTACGTGTGAGTGTGTGTGTGCCTGCATGGATGGACGTATTAATATGTCCATGTGTGCCAGTGTGTGTGTCCTTCCTTCCTTGGCAATAATCTCCATGACTGCAATTATACAGCTGGATATGATTAAGATGAAATGAATAGCTTCCAATAACGGGAGAGTGATGTGCAAATCCTCCGCTGGAGCTGGCATGAAATTGGCAGAAAAGTGGATTAAATCTGTGTTTGCATATATTAAGACGGCAGGACAGATCTGACTGGCTCGATGAGGAGAGGGTGATTCACTGTGTACATTTTGTAAATTAGCACCTAATTGATTACATCACGTTTAGGCCGCGTCAAGTAACCTTAATGAGCTCGATGGTTTAGTGCAAGCAGCATTAAGTGTGGAAGGGGGATGCATGTGCATTTACAGGGGGGCCCAAATACGCAAAAAACATAAGGGAAAAAAAACAAGCAAAATTCAACGGCTGAAGAGATTAAAGCGACTCTTGTGACGCTGCGTGAGAGGCATTCTCCGCATATCTTCCGCGAATTCGTGCTTGGCTGCTGACGGCATCACATTTGTTGCACGAAGCCCATGAATAAACGGGTATGTGACAGATGTGGTGGTGTGGCGCAGACTCGGCTGAGGTTAAAGCGGGTCAAGAGAGGGGCACAACACTCACCAGAGAACTCTCTCTGACCGGCAAACCAGAATGTCAAAGAGGACACTCAAAATATGAATCAATAATATAAATGTGATTGACTTTTTAAAAAAAAAAAATGTATTGATCATTCATGGCTGCGACATTCATGATGCGAGAAGGTCAGTTGACAAGCTAACTAGCTTAGATATGCTATATATCAGCTATGACTTGTTAGAATTAGGAAGGTTAGCTTGTCTTCTAGCTAAAGTACCTGTCTAAAATGGCTAAATTGCATTATTTTTTCAGTTTGTAGTCCAGTAAGTTAACTAGGTTGCACAATGTCTCGCTTGTCTCTTTATTCACTGAGCTCCGCTTAAAAGAATAGTTTTAAATATTTTGGGAAAACAACTTATTCTTGGCGAGAGTTAGATGAGAAGATTGTCTGACAGCCCGGAGATGGTTAGCTTAGCTTAGCATAAAGCCTGGATGCTGGGGGCACCCTAATTAACACACTGTATCGTGTTCATTTATTCTGTACAAAAAAAACCTTTTTACAATTAATCCGATTTGTTGTCCAGAGCTACGCTAGCTGTCTTGGTGCTAATCTGAACCAATCTTCTGCTGGCTCTGGCTTCATGTGTGGCGTACGGACACGAGAGTGCTATCAGCTTTCTCGTCTAACCAAGAAAGCAAATAAGCGTGTTTTCCAAAAATTTGCTCAAACATTATTTTCCCAACTGATTATTTGGATCTGCCCCTGAGGTGTAATGAAACCAGTGCGATTATGTTTTCCCTCCAGAGCAACTCTTGACAGGAAACGCTTGTGTGAGTAAAAACCCAATTTGCTCCCAATCTAGGATGCCAGTAGGCAGATTTCTCTAACTAGGAATCAATTCATCAACGATATCTGCTCCATACAAGAAAAATCTGCTGTGCTACAACCAAGCTACATTAAAGCTGTAATAGGGTTCTGGGTGCATTTTTACTTTGGCTGGCACCAGAAATCTAGTAGCAGCTTTAATTGCCCACATATCAGCTGCTCCATTCTCTTGCTGCATCTTTTTGATCTGCGTTACCATGGTTTTTATGATCAAAGTCCTGCCATGTAGCAACACCCTGACATCCTGCCTTTCCGAGGCATATGAACGAACACCCTCGCCAGATAGACCAGATACTGTGAGCAAGAGCATGCTGCATGGATAAAAAATTCACGCACTGACACACTCAGGTAATGAGCATGGGGAGATGACAACATGCACAGAAATGCAGAGACGCGCGCACACCCGACGCTGCAGATCAGTGCTGCTCCACTGCAGCTTTCACGTACTGGCTGTATATTATTGGCCACGCCTCCAGCTTGTCAGGGAAGGCTGCCACGCACGCACACACACACACACACACACACACACGCACACACACACACATAATGGTTAACACATTAATCAACAGTGATAGGCTAACTGGAAGTTACGCACTGATGCACCTGTAACTCTCTTTGCCATTTTCCACAAGCCATAAATCACTGCACAACCAGATTAATGGAACTGAATTCCTCCAACATCCCTGCGTGCATGTGTGTGTGTGTGTGTGTGTGCCTGTGATTTAGCCATCAGTGTAGTATTGTCTAGCCACTGTGGAGTACCCTCCTTGCCAAGCTAATGCGGTGTGCATAAGGGCCATACATCCACTTCCTGCAGATGATAAATACATACAACTGCAAACTGCATTAAGTGGCATCACAGGGGCCTAGAGAGTGTGTGTGTGTGTGTGTGTGTGTGTGTGTGTGTGAGAATGTAGCACTGTCCCGCTTATGTTTTGATTTGTTCACATTGTAACATTACTTGCATGCTTGGATGAACTTCCTATGGACAAAGTGATTTAGGAGAAGGAATGAGATTAAACATCGGCGGCCATATTGCATTTGGGCAAATTGTCTGAATGTACAGCATGTACAACATGCTTAATGCAGCCGAACTTAAAAAACCTTGGTAGCATCTAGCCATCTTTACTTCACCCCCCCCCCCCCTCCGTGAGCGAATCCACATTCCATTGCCATTTTCACTGCGGGGGGGATTTTTGCGTATTTCTCTGTTAGCTCAATTAAAGCCTGTTTTTCCTTTTGCTGTAAATCGTACCTAAGCAATTCAGCGTTTTATAAAATGGTCTACAGAATACAGTCTGCTTAGCCCCCACGTCCATCTGGTATTCCTGGATATTCGGCGCCATACCCACAATTATTCATCCATGACCCTGAAATAACATGACACACGGACCAATTTACATAAATGATCAGTGGGGTGCGTCATGATACACAAACGTAGGCATACCATACATCTGCGCACAGAGTCAGGCTTGATGGTGGGCCCCCTATTATTTGACTCAGCCCCTCCCTAACTACTATCTGCTGTGAATGAATGAGCCGCAATTACGCTGTCTGTTTCAGTGGATTGCAGTGATTATGATGATATGAAGTGCCCTTTTACAGTAAAACAGCCTCTTTTCAGCATTGTAGCTGGTGGTTGTAGAAGTGACCACAGAGCAGCTCCACCCAAGTCAAGGAAGGTCTGAATCACTCTGAGCAGAAGGTCCAAATTGGCGCAGTGGGTAGTCGTGCATGGCACACACACACACACACACACACACACACACAGAAAAATCAGTTGTTGTGACTCAGCCGTGAATCATCGGCCAGTGTATGTTCCACTCCCGTGATCCAGACAGCTGATGTGTTAAACAGTGGTGCTCTTTTATGCTAACACTGGCAGGGTGAGGAAGGATGGAAAAACTTGACAGGACATGGTGAGGAAAAACAGAGGGGTGGAGGGGGACAGGGACGGTGAGAGCCACCTTCAGCCGGCGAAACGGTGGTCAGAGTTTTAAGGTTCAATTCACGCTGAGAACCTCTGCGCCCATGGTGTTTACACTGCCAATGAATCTGCTCCTGGTTGGTGTCCTTGCACTGGGGTGGGGGGGGGGGGGGGGGGGGGCGTGGGACTGAGATCTTGATGGTGATCGCACAATTGCAATATTTAAACAATATCTAGACGAATGAAGGAGCACATTTAAAGATGCAGGAGTTGGGAAGCCATTACAAAACCCAAGAATTGCACCTTGACAATTAACTGAAACCATCATTTTGGAGTGAAAAAAGCTCAAAACGTTAAAGAGACTGGGCATCAGCTAAGGTTTAACACACATCGGAGCATCGTGTGTGATTGTATGATTAGTGATACTCGTGATCCCAGCTCATATGGTCCGTATGGGTTGGCTGGAGGCACGACAAAAACAACGTGAAAGGTCCCTCATGAAAATTGAACATGCTGAGCTTTGATGCTGTTTTGAATGCCGCTTTATACACACTGTTGGCTAAACAGAACCAGCGTAAAGCGTTACCCAATCGCAAAAAGCAATTAAGACTGCTTTGCAATGCTTAGAAATTGTCCTCAACAACAATGGAAATAATTATATTTCAGAAATAGCTAACGAAAATGTGCCTCTAATCCAAGAACTCATTTATTTGACAAAAACGGCTTAAATGAGGAGCCCGCGGTGAGAACGAGGATCCTCTTTTGTGTGTGTGTGTGTGCTCTATTAACAGAGCTTTGATTCAACAGGACCAGCAGTGCTGAACGTAAGGAGGGAGAGATGAAGTAGAGCGCGTCAAAGCGAGAGAGGTGGAGGGAGGCGGGGGCAGGGAGGGCTGGGAGTACAAGAGCCGGGAAAGACTGGAATTAACACGAGCTGGATAAAATAAGAAGGGCCATTAAAGCATCGCCTGCAACGTCCATCAGATGTTTGGAGCTCATGAGGCACATCACACTCACTCGCACCCAGTCTCCAACCAAGTCGCTCAGGTTTTAAACATGTGACAAGACGCCCCCGAGTGGCAGGTCCGTTAAAGCTGCCTCTGCAATTGCTGCCATATTTAATGACCTTTGATATCCGATGCGAGTAGCTAACTGAATTCAGATAAAAACCTTCAAATGTCCAAGACTGGGTCCCCACGAATGAAAAAAACAACGACACATGACATCGTAGCATGACATTATTTTTCTTCCATGTATTTCATGAAAAACCAGGTTCTCACTTGAAACTCGCCACTTTCGGACGCACAGTCCAAAAGAAATTTAAAAAAAAATTAAAATAAAAATCTACTCCTTTTCCTGGAAACGATCAGTCCATCCGCGATTCAAACGGATCCTCCTCTGAGGAGCAACAGGCTTCGCGGGCTGCCAGGAAAGGCTGTGATGCCAAATACGAATGACGCCAGCCCTTTAAGCTGTATGTACGCTGGAGAGAGACAGAGATGAGGCAATAAGAGGAAAAAAAAGAATAAACATTGATTTTTCTTCCCCCCCTCCCCATCCATCCATCCATCCCCCCCCTTCTTCCCTCTGTGCCGTCTGAACGTTGATCATTTCTGTGTGTGTGTGTGTGTGTGTGTGTGGCACAAAACGTACACCAGCAGGGAGGATGTGTGCACAGTTGGTCTCTATAAATTATACATGATCATCAAATAGCATTGCCTTGTTTGCCTGGCCAGAATATAGCCCTCGTCTTAGCTCTGTGGCCTCTCCCGGTCCTTGAAACTTTGAAAGTTTATGTAAAAGTGTGTAACATAATTTATCACCCGGCGGGTCGTAATAGAAAATATAATGAACCTGAAGAGCAATGGTCTTTTTACGTTTACACAAGTCCTGCGCAAGTCTCAGCTGGTGTGACATCATGATTAAATATCGTCAAAAATGATACGCGTCACGTCTCTTAAATCTATTTCTTTTCCGCAGCTGATGTCATGCAAGGACAGTGTGAGTAGCTCAGTGGAGACAAACCTGTGCTATAAAGCTGCCACCCCCTCCCTTTTAGACGCGTCCTTGACTGAGCTCAGGTTACACACGTTTTTGTTGAGAGTGATTCAGTCAGCCAGTCCCATGTGGTCCCATTATCTCTGCTCAAAGGCCTCCGCTATTCTATTCGGTAGTGGCAACACACAATAAGTCTCTTCCAAGGACCTCTGAAATGGAAGGCGGGGATCCCTGTCACCTGAGGCTATGTGTGTATGTGTGTATGTGTGTGTGTGTGTGTGTGTGTGTGTGTATGTGCGTGTATTTTATCTGCTTTTTCTTATTATCTGGGCCTGCTGCCCCCCCCCCCCCTCCCTTCATCTAGGCGATGCAGCCTGGGGCAGAAGGTTGCATGTGTGTTCACAACTGAAGAGCCTGGCAGAGCGCGTGTGTGCATACAGCATACAGAATGAGGGACAAGACAAGACAACACAAGCCTCTATGAGAGAGAAAATGAAAAGACATGAGCCAAAGAAATGGAGGGAATACTGCAAATCAAGCAGAACCACCAATTCAATCCCCTTTAACCCCCACAAGCCCTCACTTTCCGCTTTGTGTGCACACAGAATAATAATAATGCTTTGTGTGTGTGTGTGTGTGTGTGTGTGTGTGTGTTTGCAGCCAGGTCCAAGAGCATGGTGATGGGCGAGGTGTCGCGAGGCTCATGCCGGCCGGCCTCCCCCAGCCTCCAGGAAGGGGCGCTGAAGGCCGGCTGGCTGAAGAAGCAGCGCAGCATCATGAAGAACTGGCAGCTCCGCTGGTTCGTGCTGCGCTCAGACCAGCTCTTCTTCTACAAAGACGAGGAAGAAACCAAACCACAGGTACCTCAACCCGAGCCGAGTCGCTGTTCCTTGGCTGGCGTGATTACGTTTGCACAATTAAGCGAAAGCTCCCACTCTCTGGAGGCCGGATGGACTTTTTGCACTAAAAACGCATGTTTACGTTAATGCGAGGCTGCAAAATATATTTAATATATGACTCATCAGCGTAAGCAGCAGGTGTAAAATGTGCAGCTCCTGTCAGCTCGCTTTATTTTCACTTTACTTTCATCCGGATGAGACGTTAGCTCGTTAAGAGTGTGTTTGAGGTGGAAGATAACTGACGACTTCTTCATCCTGCAGAGGAGAATGTGAGAACGGCGGCTGTAGCTCGGGAGGCGGAGCAGGGTGGCCATTAATCACAGGTTTGATCTCTGGCTGGTCAAAGTGCCCTCAAGCGTGACACTGAGCCACACGTTGCTCCTGGTGCGTGAATGCGTGGACGAAGAAAAACCAACATCTGCCATACACATGTAAAGCGATTTTACTGTTGCATTGTTGGTAATGTAGGCTTTGACAAGGAAGGAGGATGCATGGAATAAAAAAGGCAATATCGATTTTCATCCTTTTTTTCTTTCTTTCTTTGGGAATTGCAATGCTAAATCTTAAATCTGTTAAGAAACGCTAGCTGGTTTCTGTAACCCAGTATTTTAGGCTCAGCAACAGAGACGGTAACGTTTTCATTTGTCCTCCGTTGCTCTCATAATATGCAGGAGACTTCATGTTTAGATAATGTAATGCCTTATAAATATCGTCTCATAAAATAAACAAAAATAGATTTTATTTAGATCACATCCCCCGGTCATATTGTGCACCTATCCAACAATATATGCCAAAACAATGACAAAACAATATGACCGATTTCAAGCAACAATATCAGTCATACCACCCATCAGTCAATCAATTCAGCTTTTAGCGGCACAGAGCTAACGTTCATTAGTTAGCTAGCTAGCTAACAGCGCGGCACTTTGGTTATGACACGCCCACTTTTCAGCGTTCGAATCAAATTCCTCCCGACGTTACGCCCCGCCCGCCTGCCCCGCTTCACCCGGAAATACGCCATGAGATACTCTTAAAATGCCGCGTCATCTCGGCCTGACACGACGTGACAAATAAGCCTGACTGACTGATAACTAAACTCCACCGGCACGCGCTACTTGTACAAGCTTTTATTCGTGACAACCGATGAGAACACGCAGTGGTGACGGTGACTCACCGCACTCAGTGTGTTTGCACAAACAGCAGGGCAGCGCGTGTGACGCCTGGTTTCCTCCTCCATTACTGCGCCACCATAAAAATATTCACGGAGTAAACCCTTAATCGATCCCATCACTGCTTTTGATGGGGGACTTCTTCTGTGGCCAGGTGCTGACTCACACTTTCCCATTATGATTCTCATTTTCAGAGTTGTCATGCAGTACGGTAACTGGCCTGGACTGACCTCACACACACACACACACACACACACACACACACACACACACACAGAGTCATATAAATGATGTTGGGATGGACAGTCAACGTAGCTGACAGGGTTTACAACATGAGGCGATGATGTAATCCAACAACAGAAGACAGCAGGGGCAAGCCTGTGACACACACACACACACACACACATGCATGGCCTTTAGAGCATAATAATCATCTCTTTACATTCCTGGCTGAAATCGTGAAACACTTGTATTGATCTCTGCAGTCTTCACGCAGCGTGACTGCTGTTCGTTTAATGTAGGCAGGCAGCCGTCTGCTGTCACTGACGCTCAGTCCCTGTCAGCGCGCGCACACGCACACACACACACACACACACACACACACACACACACACACACTATCCACGCACAATGACGTGTTCCCCTCCTCGCAGTCTCCATCCTGTGAGGAACAAACGACTGACGGCTTTGACAGACTGCCTTTAATCAGAGCTTGCCAATACCCATCCAGCCTACATTGATTGGCAACTCCCAGTGGGTTCAAGTCACACAAATGGTTAAATGCACGCACACATAAGAATGCACACTTGTGCACGCACACACACACACACACGCACACACACACACGCACACACACACACATCCTCCCCCTCAGAGAGCAAGATGTGTGAGAAAATGTCACTCTGGGCTTTTTTTTCTCCCTCTCATCTAATCGATTGGAAATTCGAGGCTGGGAGTGGTAGTGGGTAGTGGGGGGGGGGGTTTAGGGGAGGGAGGGCAAATTGCTGACCATCCCCCCCTGCCAACATGAAAAGACGTGATAATTGGTCGAAGGGAAGGCAATACTGACGCAGGATCTATACGGGTTCTCTTTTTTCTTTTCATCAAGTGGGGATAAATCCACTACAGAACAAATGGGCTTCAGTTATCGGACAATAGATTTCTGTTGCTCCAAGACAAACACATGGCGGCCGGTGGAGGAGGGGATCATCAGTGCTCTGAATACCAAACCAGCCATCAGCTGCAATTCATTACACCCAAACCAAGATAAAAAAATAAAAAATGTCATTTTGAAAGTGGCGACACACGAGAAGCTGGTTTCTCCTCCATCTTTATTGCTATCAATGTGATATTTGGATGTAGGGACCATCTGTCATTCAAGCGGTGTGGGGGACCTAGGGCAACTCCAGCAGTCAGATGTGGAACCATGCACGTGTCTAATATAAAGGAAAGGTTCTTTTGAAGGGTGGCTGTTGAATAGATGGCAGCTCACATTGTTTTGAATGGCAAATTAAGCAAACAAGGATCTACAAGTTAACAATGTAATGGCACTAAAAACAACAGTCAAGTTCTAAAAAATGAATAAATAAATAAAAAATCCTCTAATGCAGAGTAAATACATGTTTTGTCCACTCGCTGGCAGCAGAACCAACTTTAAACACAACATCAACATGTTAACACCACATGAAGTTCTGGCAAACAGCAACATTGGCATTCATTTGGAGTTTCTGGATGTGTGGTTTAATATTTACCCTCCTTTTAAGCTCGCTTTTCATCAACTGCTGCTGTGGCTGGAAACGGTGAGACTGGACCAAAAACAGTAAAGTTGTGGGCCCAAGCGCTCAGTAGAGCTGAGGGGAACAGTAGGTGATCCTAAATCCTGAGTCCTAAATAGTCTCTGTCTGGTTGTTTTAATAGTTGGCAACACCAAATCATCAGATGGAAATTTTGGGGTTTTTTTTTTATTTCATTTGATTTATTAATGAATCTACAAAGCACATTGACTTTGTACAATTATAAAGTGCTGTGGGATTGAACAGCTGGCGATGGACAATTGGGGGTGGGGGGGGTGTCATTTAAAAGTATTAGAGCTCGGGTCTGACGGTTAGAGCTTCATATCGTGTTAAACAAGAGGAGTCTGAGGCGTGTATGTGCCCCAGTTCAAGAAGACCTACACACATGGTGCCAGTGTGTGATGTGCTCTGGATCCAGGATGGCGATTGGCATTTATGTATGCAGACCAGGTTAAGCTGTGTTTAACATGTGGGTTTCATATCGGTCGATCAACGTCACTCTGCCGCCAAGCTAAGACTTAGAAGAGGACGGCCTGTGCCGTCTTACACTGCTTGACTGTGAGATTTGTGTTCCTCTTCTCACTCATTCATCCCCCGGCCGGCTACTCGTGTTATTCCGAGCACATAGCACCCTTGGGAGCTCTTCCTGCCCTGCCCCTGCTCTCCATCCATCCTCAGCTCCCGCCCCTTCCATTTGTTGCCATGGCGACTAATGTTGGCGACAGCCCGGCCCTCGGGTCGAGGCGATTTGGCAGACTCCTCTCCCCGTTTGATGGAGGGTGCCAGTGTGCAGATTAACGGGGGAGCCGACCCACAGACGCTGGCATCTCTTCACAGCCCACTCGGCCTCCGTTCTCAGGGCTAAATGGGTATTGATCGGGATAATGTATTCTGATAATCTGTGTGGGTCCCTGTTCAATCACAGGAGTAGCTGCTTAAAATTTCAGAGGGGTTAAGAGTGGAGCGATCGGAAGAACGGAAGGAAAGGGGGGAGGGAGCGAGGATGAGAGGAGGACTGGAAGGAGGAAAAGGAAGAAGAAACATGACACCAGAGACATGTAGGGAAGGACACTAAGTCAGAGGGAAGGCAGGCTAATTGTTGGTGCTTCTGGCTAAAAAAAAGTCATTCTTTTTTATTAATTACACTACAGGTCTGCATTTGTGGTCCACACAGTATTAAAGATTACTGTGTCTAAAACTTATGCAAAGTTGATCATATAAACTCACCGGGTGGTAGGAAATCCTCTCAGTGACGTATAAGCAATTGGAGCCCAATATTCAGTATTTGAATGCCTCTCTTTCTCTCTATTTCAGGGCTGTATACCTCTGCAGGGATGCCAGGTCAACGAGCTCACGGCTAATCCGGACGAGCCAGGGAGACACCTGTTTGAGATCGTGCCAGGTGAGATCTCCAATAGCGGAATTACTTTTACTCTCCGGCTGTTATCCTGCATCCAGACAGCAGAGGGCACTGTTAGCCAAGGATTAGTTGCTCCTTATCCCACATGGCCTGACCTCAGAGCTGCTGACATGGCAGGTACATTAGGGTTTTTGCTCCAATAACAGAAAAAGAAAAAAAAAAGAAGAAGAAAACAAAATGTCCTCTCCATCATGGCGAGCTGCTCTGCGCCTGCAGGTCTCAGGGCTGTTAGTGAGCCGTCATGCTTCAGGTGTTGGAACCACACGGCGGCTGTTGCCTGCGGCCGATCGGCCTTCCAAGATTGTGCTCAATCAACGCGACGGCTTACTTCCACGTGCCTTTGAAGTGTGTTAGTGTATGTGTGTAGATGTCCAGGTTGCCATTCGACAGATCACACAAATGGTACAGCTTTAACCTCACAGTCCAGCCCTGCAATGAGACTGCGAGCCGGCCGCTGAGCTCAGAGGCACGAGTGTTTGCTCGGTGGACTCTTTGTGTTTAGAGTGCCCCCCCCCCACCCCCGACCCCCCGACAGGCCTTCGAGTCTCTGTGTGTGCTTTGTTTATGGCCAGTCAATATAGCAGACGGGTGAGAACCCCCTGATGAGTTTTTACAGACAGGCCTGCAGAGACAAGGAGACAAGTCGGGGAGGGTGGATAAACATGTGGGACAGCCAGAGAAGAAAGCATTCATGGGGGGTGGGGGGGGTAGGACAGGTAGGACGAAGAGAAGGAGGCAGGGCTTTGATTGTATTTCAGCTTGATCCAAATCAATCTGTATGAGTTCCGTTCGTCCCCTCTTCAACCCAGGAGCTGACGGTGTCTTCTGTTTCCTCTTCTGCTGGTGTAAATTTGATTGGTTGGCTCCGCTCCTCTTCCACTCTGTAATCGGCTTAAGAGCGACGAAGGCCTTATCCACTCCTGCTGTATGAAATGAACAGACGTTAAAGGTTTTAAGACTCGCGTTAAAGGCGTTGCTTCACGGAGGACAGGAAAGCAGCCGTCATGGCGTCACAACAGCAGCCCGTTTTTGCTACGGAGAGACAGCAGAAAGACAAAAAAACTGTTTGCTCTGGCAAAACAGTCATCATCACTGAGCTCAATGAGCGCTGATGATAGCCTTTTACACTGATGCCTTTAACTACAGTGAGTCTTCACTGTAGGCCACTGAAAAAGGCTACACTAAGGCTGATCGCAGACTGATGAACCCTCACTTCGAGGTCCGGCCAGTCCAGAAATGAAGCTGCAGGGTTTCTCTCGCTCTCAGCGCTCCTTTGTCCACTGTAATAGTAGCCTCGTCCTTCAAAAAGGAGGCCCGGGGACCTTGGCTGTTCATCTGGGTCATGTCGTTGACTGATGGACTTTGTTTTTGTGTGCGCGCGCAAGTGTGTGTGTGTGTGTGTGTGTGTCCAGCCACAGGGTAAATCCATTGGTCATGTTTATTGTAGAGATATGGGGCGTCCCAGCCTTGTTGGAAAAGGTAGATACAAGACAGATAGCCAAAGACGCTGAAACCCTGACACACACACACACACACAGTGCACTTCTTTATCAATGGCTTTACATATAGGCCTATGCTTATAGAAGCAGACTGAGGACATGACATCATGGGAAAGAAAAGCATCTTAAAACATAAGAAGCGACTGTAGCTCAGCTGGTAGAGCGGGCCCCTTTGCTGCATGTCACCCCCCCTCTCTGTCTCTCTCGACTGTCACTATACGATAAAGGCAAAACGCCCCAAAAACTCACGTGTTGGGAAAAACATGAAATCATCATTCAGTACGAACGTCTTATGGGCGCAAGCTCAGGGTCGTGGCCAGTAGAAAGATCTCCATGGCAACATTTATCAGGCATCCAGAATAGGTCGCCTACGTAAGGTCTGAGGTGGAGGCCTGCCTGCTCAAGGCGACGGTTGCGATTTCACATATCAATAAGTTACCATCTGAGGTGGCAAAGGCCCAATTTGTCCTGTGTTGTTCTTCACATTGAGATGAAAAAATGGATGTATGATTTTACATCAACTAGCCAACAACAGCAAACGATAGACCAGATAAATGAACAAGGCAGATGGCTATCACCAACCAATGTCAGTGTTAAGGTTTGAGTTTAATAATTAATATTACATTTAGGGTAATGACACTGATCCTAGACCAGCAATTAAATGAAACTTTTGCCTCGAGTTTATTCTAATGCATTCGTATTAGTGACACTGCAGGGGAGAACAGGGTAAGATGAACACTAATAATCTAATAATAAAGTGTTCATTTATCTGGTTAGCTGTCGTCCTTAAAACTCATTTTAGTCCAGTGTTCCTCTGCTTTCTGCTAAAAGTCATCAGAAATGAGCATTTAGTTGCTTTTTTTTTTTTTTTTTTTTCAAAAAAGAAATCTCCGGGACCCCCCCTGTTTTTCTCTGCTCGCGCATCCTTCTCCCCTTTTTCACCCCTAACTAGTTTGCATGCCTGACTTATCCCACGTCAACACATTTAACACAATACAGTCGGTTCTTTCTTGAATGTTGCTCAGTGGAAGCAAAAGTAATTTGCTCTTGGCATTTGAGTGAAATAACAGCAATCACTAAGCATGCATGCAATTAAAAATTGGACTCCCACCATGTTTTGTTTTATCTGTATGTGCTCCAGACGGAGCGAGCAGTGCACCCAAACAAAGCCGATTCAACAGTCACGTGCTGTGAGCCTGAACTGAGCTCGTAGGCATGAAGGAAACGGGCAAATAACTGAATATTTTTAAATAATCTTTGTATTTAACGGCTGACTCGAGTCTATAAAGCCCTCTGTTGTGGCAGTGTGAAGCAATTAAGCCATCTGGAAAACGGCACACACGCAAAACACACTCGTGCCTGTGCAAACGGGACAGCTTCGGCTAATTATTTATCGAGGACCGGCGCGGCCCACACACTCGCACCCCGTCCACGCAAGCGCAAACAAACATTTTTCTGCGTCTTACAGGTGCCATTTTACCAAGACGCAACCACATGGCCACATCAGCGTCCGCACGGTTACTGTTCCCTTCACTGTCTGACCTCTGTGGCCTTCAAAAGGCATTGCAAGTCAGAAAGTGAGAGAGTGATTTTTTTGTTTTTGTTCATCTGTTAAAAGACATGGTTCGACATTTTCCGGGGGGGGATACACTTTAAGGTCTTGCCAAGAGTTAGATGAGCAGATTGATACCACTCTCATGTCTGTAAGCTTATTAGCTTAGCTTAGCATAAAGACTGGAAACAGGGAGAAACCGCTAGCAGCAGCAGCTGCTGACATTTCAGTTTGTGAGTGAATTAAACAAACAGGATGTAACTTGTTAAAAAAGTTGGATTTCGTGGCGGTGGCAGGCAGATTTGGACAGATTTGCTTTGTGCTAGACTAAGCTAATAGCATGTTGGCTAGCTCTAGCTTCATATTTACGCTCAACAAGAAAGCAACTATACGTATTTCTCAAACGGTCGAATTATTACGTTCAACGCATTTCTTGGTGTAACCAATTTCCCTCAGCCCGCCTTTAGACTCTCAGGTTAGGGACTCCCACATTCACCAAAAGGCCTCTCTGGACACAAGTGGGTGTGAACTTTCACCTGAGGATTACGCGTCGGCGGGAAGAGTGAGAGTGATGTGACAGTGTAGTCGAAATGGGGAGTTTTTATGACCAAGATTCATAAAATAAAATAAAAACAACATCCCTTCTCTCTTCTGCAGTGTATACACAAACACTGACAGTCATGCTTTAACCACCCATAGGCACCAACCTTGCACTCTAAATATGGGTTAGTGGGATAATAAACATACAGTACTGTAAATACAGAAAATTCCAAGGATGTTATGTACATTGTATAATGTATTCACTGAGGATGCTAGTGAAGAGCCAAACCAAAAATCACATATGTACATATTGAATAATATGTACATATTTATGGTCATATTATGTGAGATAGCTGTTCTGTGTTTAGTTTAGTCTCCATCCTTGTTGCTAAGCGATCATTGCTGGGGCAACTCTCCCGAGATTACCCGTCAATCCAACAGAGAAGGCAGGACCGTCGCAGCTTTTCTTGAACCTTGGATTGATAAAATACTCATCGGTGGAGCGTACAGTATTTCTTTGTCTGTTCAGTTACAACTGTAGAAAGTTACGCCTGCGCTTGTTAATCAGTTTGGATGAAGCTACAGAGCTGTATGCATGTAGTTTTATTAAAGCGCACGTCGGCTTTATGCTGATAGTTTAAGTGCCATTTTCAAGAAACAGATGGAGCGACACACTTCCTGTGAACTGCAGGATTTTACCTCTTCAAATGTATTTAAAACAGCAAATGGAAAAGTTTTTACAAACTGTTGGCAGGTTGAATCACTTTTGTGTGATAGCAGTCAGTGGCAGAAAGTGGCAAAACAGATTTTGCACAGAATATTACGGCCTTACAGTTGAGTATGATCCTGCAATAAGCCTGACTTAAGGAGGAATCCAAAGTCTGGACAGCCTGTATCTCAGGGATTGATTGGCATTGTCTGTTTTCTCGCTGTGTGTGTGTATACAAGTTTGTTTGGCAAAGACTGGAGGACAGCCCATCTCCCTGCTACTGCACACACACACTCAGAGAGAGAGAGAGAGAGAGAGAGAGCCTTGTTACACTCCTCCTCAGGGATTTGCTTCTCCCCAGGGGGGCTGAGGGAACAGACCTGCTGCCCGCACTGCCGACTGAAAGGAACAGGAAGAAAAGAGTGAATGAATGGACAGAATGAAATGAGTGAAGGGCAAGAAGTGGGACTCGCTTGACGGGTTTTTTGTTGTGCGCTGGCACCGAGCATGCCTCACTGGCAGGTCCTGGCCGCCGGTGCTACCTGCGTACTGATCTGCGTCCAAGCGGACTTGGTGGCGGCGGAGGAGCCGCTCCATGCCGCAGCTTTAGGCCAGAGCCAGTCCCAGCTCCGGCCCGCGCCGCTCGCTCAGACATGGGGCCGGTCTGCTGCAAGCCGGACAGACTGAAGAAACAACATCTCCAAGGTAACGGGAAAGAGATGCTGGAGATTTTTAACTAGCGTAGTGGAGTGCCCGAGTAGCTTTGAGACAGATGGAAGCTCAGATATTCAGTATGTTTAGAAGAACCTCGTATTAAAAAGGTTTGTTGTTCCTGCCCATTAGCTAATGCTTAATTTGCAAGATAGGGACATCAGATATTGTGATTACTACACATTTAAACAAAATCTACCTTTGGAGGATCATTTATTTTCAAATTCTCCATGGATCAGCAGATAGACAGCAGAGTTTTACTGCAAAATGACTTTTGCTTGTGACCCACCTACTTCTGGAAGAGGACGAATTGTATCCCGACATAAAGAAAAGTATTTGGTTGTATAATTCCTGTCTAACAACTTTTTTAGGTTAAGGTTTCTTCTTTTTTCTTTTTTTTTGTAAAGATGTATTGCATCTCCTCCTCCACCCTTTTGCTTTGACCTTGGTATCTAATTAACAAGGCAGGAGGTATACTCAGAATGGGTTTTAAGCAGCTAATAACTGCTTTTCTTGCCAGCGTGACTCTGGTTCAGTGTCGGCTGTACTACGGGAGCTTGTTGTGTCCACAGCAGTGCATGCTGGATGAAAAACATTTTTAGATCGGATGTGCCTTTGGTCTGGGATTCCCGCACTCACTGGGAGGTCACCCAGGTGTACCTTTAGTCTGGCCAATGTTGTATGTGTATTTTGAATTTCCTATCCCAGGTATTTTTCATGACTTCGTGTCCTTTCTTATTGTTTCTTGCACAGTACATGACTCAGTGACTTGTGAGCTTGAGCATTTAAGTGTTACTGATTCTTGTGAACTGATCATTAGACAGGACGGTGTGTGCATCCGACAGTCCTGAATGGAGGGTTCAACATGCTGAGCCGAACGTCTGCCTCGCTCTCTCTCATGCATAATACCAATAATAAGCAGCGCAGAGGTCGTATAAAGTTAATCCCCAACCGATTCATAGCGGCCAATCATCAGTCACATTATTAATAGAGGACATTGCCCGAGGGACAACACACACCAAACACTGTATGAACTGCATGGCCTTTGCTGGGCTAGAAGAGTGGTTAGAGACACTTTATGGTTGCTAAGCGTTCATAGCCCTCTCATAGCTTTCATTGAGCTGCTAAATGCTAAAGTGTGACTAAAAAAAACAACGAAAAAACAACTGTCTCTACGTGACTTCAGCAAGTGCTTGAAGATCAAATTTAAAGGAATTGTTTGGCATTTCAGGAAATATTCTGAGAGAAAATGAGCTTATCTTAGCATAAGGACTGGAAAACGAGGGGAAGCAGCTAGCTTGGCCCCTCCAAAGGTAAAAACCTACCAGACCAGTTACAGGTTATTTCATTGGTATGTTTCGCTCAAAAAGTAGTGATATAACGACCAGTTTCGGTGGTTTTACGGGGGTTTTACTGGACTATTTCTTGGCCGGGCCATGCTAGGTTAGCTGTCCCCCACTGCTTCCAGTCTTCATGTGGCAAGAAAGCAAATAAGCATTCTTTCCAACTATGCTAAACTATTCCTATACTCGCAGGTTGCTGTGGAGAGGCAACAGCTGAGGCCTGATTTATAAATGTATGTGTCCATTTGTCCTGTAAAACAAAATATGGGCTTTACAAGCAGCTTGAACCAACCAGCCATTAACATCGTGACATCCAGCTATCAATCAGTCTTCAACTGTATGTACAGCCTGCCTATCCTGCCTCACGCAGAAATACGTCACCATACGGAAGTTAGATTCTCTCGATGCCAACTGTAAGAGACAGCCAGTCAAAATGTTGGCATTCAAATCAGCTACTTGAAAACAGGAAGAAGTGGAGGTGAAAATGACCCCGCGCCGACCATCTCTCTCTCCTCACTGACAGTTTAAGAAGCCCACACCGCGACACCAGAAAAGATTTCAGCACTGCGCAAAGCGACCTGTCCTCTTTCCTGTCCTCGTCTCCCATTCAACGGCGTCTGTGAGCAGTCTGACATTTAAGAATTCTGAAGACTTACAGCTTCGGGTTCTTAAATGCCAGACGCTCAAGAGGGCCCGAGCTTTCCGCGCACATGCTGCAAACATTCAACTGTCTCGCAGGCTCAAATGTCAGCCTCCGTCTGATGATCGCCACTCGGAAATCAAACGGATCTCCGAGACGTTGAGAGGAAAACTCTCTGTGAAGCCTGCAGTCGGTGTTATCTTAATTGGCTGCAAACGGGATCTTTGTACTCCTCATCCACCGAGGCTCGGACGTTCCAACAGTTTTGGTCAATCTGTCGGCTGTGTTGTGATTGATTTATGTGTGTGTGTGTCTTATCAGGGCGTGATTCATTGAAGAGGCAGTAGTTGACGTGGCAGGGCTCCTTAATGTCTCCTCTCTATATTTTGAATCGCACTTTTAATTGGCCCCTTGCTCTCAAACTGAAGCACTCGTTTAGATTGTATTGCACATATTGGTACACACCCCGTACGTATGCATTAATGAGGGCAAAATATGAAATCATGCCCAATGCCTCAGTTAACTCTTTCCGAGACACTGGAGCACATCTGAGGACAAGACCACGGTGTGTTGTTCATCATGACAGTGCGAGTTTGCAAAGCTGGCTGACAATGGCACTTAGCTTTATGGCGCCACTGTTTATATTTGGATTCCCTTCTCACAGCTAAATGACTGTGACATCAGTGACTGTGACTGTGGCAACAGCCCCATCCGACACTAATGGCTCAGGCAAACGGGAAACAGATGACATATTCTCCAGATTATTTAAATGTGCAGCAGAAGAAAACAGTATATACGCAAAGTTGTTGTCTACGGTGTTAATGTGTTTTTTTTTTTATTATGTAGCAGTCACGTTTCACACTATTTTGCTGTTGTAAAAGAAAAAGCAACGATGCCCAGCAGTCTTATTTCAACCTGACGTCACTCATAATGCCTTACAATTCTAGTTCAATTCAAGTATTTTGCAGGCAGCTGTGAGACCTGCATACCTGGCTGGTGTTCATGAGGTCAAAGAAAATGTAGAAAATGAGGCTCATTCTACTTCTGCACTCACTGAACGCTGCCAAATGCAGCTAAAGGCCTTAAATGAAATGTGAACTGGTGCCAAATGCATAACGGGACAATTGTGCCATCTAGTGGTGAGAAACCTTTATAGCACATTAGTTTTAATCTGGTGTTAACCCCAGACACAACTAATTGGGAGGGCATTTGTTTTAATTAATACATTAAAAGCTTTTTTTTCCCCCCACGTTAGTTCAACAACATTGTTGTCCCAAATTCAGGCATCAATTTGTGAATTCATTCATATATTGAGCGTGTTGGGGCTGCTTCACCTGTTTGACCTCTATACAAGATTCACAAAATCACGCAGTTTTGACTGTCCTTACTCACGACAACGCGTTTGCCAATATGAAGCGAAGCAGCAAACTGCATTTAAAACACATGCACGGATTAACAACACACAGCTCGAGCTCTTGCCAGCAAAAAAAACAAAACAAAAAAACACATCTGCAAACTTGCACTGCCTTTTTATGGTGTGTTTTGCTGCTATTTTTCTGCTGTCTTTTTGTGAAAAATACCTGCTGGCTCAGGGTCCGTGATCACCCCGCCTGGATGTGCCTAGTTCAGTATCTGCGTGCTGGCTGAAACCCAAACTGCCACAGTGGGAACCTGCCTCAGGGTGCCTGTCCAATAAGGCGAAAGCCTGAGAGAAATGCAAACAATTTAGGTCTCTGACACTGAAGCTTACTGTATAGTCCATAGTACAAATTAGGGAATTTGGGAAGCGGTTCAGGCAGCTGAGACATGATGTATGGAAAAACTACAATATATATATATATATATATATATATATATCTACTAATCAACATACTACTGGGTTTGTTCTATGATAAATGCCGGTACTTCAAAGAAAAAATAAATGTTTGTAATCTCTGGTGTACTCACCCCTGCTCTTGGCCTCCTTCTTCCCCCTCATTTGTCCCTACAGGTGGAACAGGAGAGAAGGACCGGGCACCGATCAGCCATGAATCCTTCCTGCTCATGGCAAACTCCCAGACAGACATGGACGACTGGGTCAAGGCCATACGGCGGGTCATCTGGGCGCCGTTTGGAGGAGGTAAAGCCAAACCTTTGAACCGAAACATGATCACTTTTAAAAACACAGACGGATAAAATTCAAGGCTGTTTGAACGCTAACAAAACAAGAGAGAGTCCAGCGACGGAAATGACAGAACTTTGCTTGTTCAGATCCTGTTCGTCACTGTGGTTGAAAAGACAACAACCAGCAGTTCTAATAACATTTTATTCAAATGTCTTTGCCAATAATCATTGAAAGGACCGAGGCCATAAACCAGGAAGTCCTCACTTCCTTTCTACCTTGTAGGCTCCAGAGATCTTGAAACAAGAATTTGCTGGTGAAATTGGAAAAGACTACAGTCCACCTCTCTGGTGTGTCTATATTATACTGCGTGACTTACAAACTTGAGCCATGAAAAGTATCACCTGCCCCTACTGTGTCTCGTTTCTTTAGCCTGCAGTTAATTCTCACCCTGGCGTCTGGATTCCTGGTGTCCAGCTACCATACCTGACTGGGGAAATGTGATCAGAGTTTGGCGTCAATCTATACCAGTTTACATTCAAAAGTAGTGGACAGGGTGCTTCTATTGGGTTTCTCACTGCGGCGAGTAATAAACCACAAGGATCAGCAGAGAACTAATGCACTGGATGCTGTTTAGCCTGTGAACTTCAACCCAGTCAAGATGAGTTTCTTTTACTCCTAAAAAAAAGTCTATTTGTCGTCTCCATGCAGCCATGAGCCTGTGGTTAATTCTCACCCTGTCTGCTTTGGTCTGGCTGTCTAACTAGTGTACTTGACGGGAGGCCAGAAATATAACCAGGCCTGTCTGGGTGGGAACTGGGACATAAGGAGCAGCTGAACAGCACGGTGTTGGGTTACAAGGGAGCGGTATATTAATCGGGGGGGGGGGGGGGGGGTGAATGTAGAGTAACACACCAATGATACAGTGTATGACATCACTGGTCTCATTTTAAACTTGATGGTTAGCATTTCATCGTTATTGTCCGACAATCACATAAAACAGAAAGAAAATCCTTTTATTTGAGAAGGTGTAAACTAAAACTATTTGGTATTTTTTTCTTGAAATTAGCAGTTTTTAACAAAGTTACTGTTTTGGTGTTACGGCACATTTACTGTGGTGGTTAGTCTATCCCTACTTTGTCCCTCTCTTGCATTCCCATCACATTCTCCAATTTCCAGAAAAGAAATACCCGCAATCTTTCAAAACCAAAAAGGTTGTTTAACAACACACAAACACAAAGGCATTTCCTAAATTCTCAAAGACTAAGCATTTGGATTAAAAAAAAAAAAAGAAAAAAAAAGATTTTTAACCCGTTTCCCAAATTGCGGCTCTCCTTCCTGATCCAAACAAAGACAGTAGCCAGAAATGGCATCGACGAAAATGAACATGTTTTAATATCAGTTATATTTTTTTATATTTATGTCAGTTTTTTATTATTTTACACATTTATATTTGTCTTGTGCCATACAAAAGGTAAGGGTCAAACAATATGCCTACATGAGAGGCACATGTAGCAACTATATAGACATATACTTTATACAGCAACATTTTGTCAGGGCTGTGTGTATGTTGGCTTCTTTTTTGCCCCCTGGGGGCCAAAATTATGGTTAATGCAGCTTTAATTTTTTAAATACTGTAAAGTGTCCTTTCACACTGTTCTGGCTTTGAAACAGGGTTTAATTAAAATGTAAAAAACTGCAAATAAATTGTGGTGAGTTAATGATAATTTCTGTGCATTTGGGGGGGGGGGGGCAAGGCTGTGTGGGGCCCCCTTAAACATACCTTGTAGATACACCCCTGTTCACAGATGTAATACAGTTTCTCTTGGGGGGAGGGGGGCATCATAATCAGCAACATTCATAAAAGATGGTGGTAATCTGTTATCCGCTCGGTTAATGCTGCCTCATATGTCCAGCCTCCCTCTCAGATTCACGGGGGTAAGTGGGGGGGGGGGGGGGGGGGGGGTCTGTCTCGCGGTTCTCGGTCCAGAATAGATCTGTCGCCAACTTGTAGACCGTTCGTTAACAGCAGCACGGCGGTCACAGCACGCTGACCCCCCCCGCCCCCCCCCCCAACCCTGTCTGCAGCCGTTCGTCTGGGCTCCTCCGTCGTTTTCTGCGACTGCAGCAGCAGCTCTGTCCGCGAGTCCGCGAGTCTGTGAGTGCCGGACTAGTCCACCAGTGGAGTCAAATGCCTGAACCGGAATGGACGAACTTGGTGAAATGTGGGTTCGGGGTGTATGAGAAGCGCCCCTTCTCTCTGCTGTGCAACGCCTGCTCGGCGAATTACTTGGATTACTGCGAGCTGTCGGCCAGCTGGGACTGCTGCAGCCAATCAGCAGGTAACAGCGGTTCATTAGCCAATCAAGCCCGTTCAATCATTAAGCCTCCATCAGTTCTTTTAAAGATGACAAGAATTATGGAGGGGGGGGGGGGTCTTTGATATACTGTTTAACCAGTGGTGGAGTGTAAGTATGTACTGAAGTACAACTCTCTATACTTTATTCTATTGCAGTACATTTCAGAGGGAAATATTGTACTTTTTACTCCATTACATGTATTTGACACCTATAGTAACAAGTTACTTTTGACATTAAAAAAAAATCATATGATGCACTATACTATACTACTAATCTAGTATTATACAAAGTATCTCAAACTGGCCCCACATTGAGGAACTACTATTAAAGTGCTCTTACATGTATTTGTTACTGAGAAAAACCGAACAACATAATACTCTTTAATAATACGGCATTGCATAATGAGTACTTTTACTTTGGATAAGTACATTTTGCTGCTAATAGTTCTGTGCCTTTACTGAAGTAACATTTTGAATTCAGGACTTTTAGGATCTGAGTACTTCTTCCATCACTGCTGTTTACATATTTATACTTTCCCTTTCTTTCCGTTTGTAGCCGCTGCCTGATTGGACAGTTTTTTGGACCAACAGGCAAATTTTGGGCAAATACAAGGAATATAAGTATGGGGACTCTCATGGTATAATAAGCTCCTCACCCACCAAGGGGTTAGAGATTCTTACAACTATATATTTATATATATGTACAAAATCTAATGGTGATGCTAGTGATGTTTAGATATACATTTTGTACATAGACAATATGTCTAAAACTATAATCTTAAAACACCTGTATTTGTTCCAAACTTCATAACAACCCAGTGGCTGAATGAATGAATAATCTGATGGTAAGTAAGTAACAAGCAAGTATGTTTCCTCCATCTGTCCCCAGGGATATTTGGCCAGCGTTTGGAGGACACAGTGCAGTATGAGAAGAAGTTTGGCCCCCGGCTGGCCCCCCTGCTGGTGGAGCAATGCGTGGACTTCATCAGGGAGAGGGGTTTGGACGAGGAGGGTCTCTTTCGGATGCCAGGACAGGCCAACCTGGTCAAAGAGCTGCAGGAGGCCTTCGACTGTGGAGACAAGCCTCTTTTTGACAGGTGGACAGAGGGGAGTGTTGTTTGAAGCTTTCTGAGAATGAAACGATGGAGCATCCTGTAGACTTTTTCTTTTTCTGCACTCTCTTGCAGTAACACAGACGTCCACACGGTGGCATCATTGTTAAAGTTGTACCTGCGAGAGCTGCCTGAACCGGTCATTCCCTTCTCCAAATATGAAGACTTTCTAACCTGTGCACAGCTTTTGGCCAAAGATGAGGAGGAGGTATGTGCAGTATACCCAGTGTGTGTGTGTGTGTGTTCATGTATGTATGTATGTGTGTGTGTGTCTGTCTAACAATTGTTCAATCCGTCTTTTATCAGGGGGTCCAGGAGCTCGGAAATCAAGTTAGCACTCTACCTCTACCTAACTACAATCTCCTCACGTACATATGCAAGTAAGTAAGGAACAAATGTCATCAGTTTTCAAGGACCATGTCTGTTTCTGCTTTAGTTTTTGACTTGGTAATCTCTCCTTAGATTCCTTGATGAGGTCCAGTCCCACTGTATTGAGAACAAGATGAGTGTCCAGAACCTGGCCACAGTATTTGGACCAAATATCCTTCGACCCAAGATGGAGGACCCAGTCACTATCATGGAAGGTACGCACGATGCTCACTGAAGTAGTGACTGAATTCATGGTAAAAATCACTGCAAACTAACTGGAAAGTCTATTAAAAATTCCACACCACAATGCACACAATCACATTACACCTTGTAGTATTAGCATATATATATATATATATATATATATATATATACATATATATACATATATTTAACTTTGTATGTGCTGGATAAAAACTGAAATACTTCCCCTGATATCCTGTCTGACTGTGATCCATAGGCACCTCTCTGGTCCAGCACTTGATGACAATCCTCATTAGGGAACACAACCGTTTGTACTCAGGGAGGGACCAGGAGGGACTCACCGTACCCCAAACAGAGCTCCCTGTCCAGGGGCATCAGCTCCAGCATCGCAGCCTGGGAGCCTGGATCTCAGAGGAAGACCTCCAGAGCTGCCCGGTCTCCAACCCCGACCAAGAACTGCACAGCAGCGCCTCATCTCTGGATGCCAAACTGTGTGCTGCCGTCACTCCCACCCAGACCCCTAACCTGAACCCTGGACCAAAACTGGGGTCTCCATCGGGGAAAGGAGAGACAGTGGTCAGCCCAAGTAAACAAGCCAAGGCCATTCCTTCCTGGAAATACACTTTCAAAAGCTCCTCAGCGCCTCGTTCCCAGCCGCAAGCCAAGCAAAGCAGCAGCGGCAGCTCCGTGGCTGATGTCACGAGTGTATCTTCTGGTGGGGGAGGAGGTGGAGGTGGAAGTGGAGGTGGAGGTGGAGGTAACTGGCTCATGAATGGTTTGTCGTCCTTGAGGGGACACCGGCGCACGTCGTCAGGCGAGCGGTCTGCCCGCGATCGCGACTCCACCGGCTCCTCGCAGAGACTGTCCACCTACGACAACGTCACCTCTTCCTCTAGCATGGGGAGCGTTCCAAGTGTGGCCAGCACACCTTGGTCCACATCCTCCTGCGAAATCTCCGTCCCTGACTCGGGAAGTGAGCCCTCAGCGAGCCAGAACTGCGGAGTAGGGGGTGAAAGTGGGGAAAAAGGGGAGTGGATGGAGAGCCAGAGGGAGATTGACAGAGGTAGGGACGGAGGGATGACGACAGACCCGAGCTCTGAGCAGGACAGTTGCGAGGCCATGGAGCTGTGCAGCAGCAGCGCAGCCTGCAGCGAGAATGGAAACATGGCCGTAGCAGCCGGGGTGCCGTCCATAATCATGTCCGAGGATGGAGATGGGACAAATGTAACACTCAGCAGTCTGGTGGAAGGACTGAAGGACGAGTTGAGGAAACAGAAGACTGCATACGAGTCCAGGATCCAAAAGTAAGTCCGGGTTCCTAAACTGCTCAAGGTGGGGTCAAGCACCAAAAACACTGGCTCCTACATTTCCCACAGTGCAACTCAAGCACATTTTTGTTAAATGCCCACATATTTCAAACTCCACACGCCCATTTTGTAATGAAGGCTTTATGTTACAGGTTTTAACACACAGGTTTGTAGATCCACCTCTGGCTCTAGATCATGTACGAACCTCAATGTAAACAGTTCCAAGTAATCCAAAATAATTTCTCTTCAGATATCTCAAAACCAGGGATATATAATAAAACGTGTCTAATGCAGCTTTAAGTTTTGTCCTAATACCTTTAAAGGTGAATGTCAATGACCTTTGCTTCCTGTCTGTGCTGTGCTGCCTCCCCTCAGACTGGAGGAGTCCAGTGCTGCTCTGTGTGCACAGATGGAGCGTTTGGAACAAGAGATGGAGCAGGAAAGGAAGAAGCAACGCATGCTGGAGATCAAACTCCGAAACTCGGAGCGGGCGCGGGAGGATGCAGAGAACCGCAACCGGCTTCTGGAGAAGGAGATGGAGGATTTCTTCTCCACACTGGGAGATCTGGCCCTGGGTGCAAGGACTAGTGACATTTGATACGGCAAAGCCAATCGATCTGTCTGTGTCCAAAACTGTCAGGGTTCATATTTCGAGGGCTTGGGTGTCGTTCAAGGGCTCGCGTCCTCCTCGGCGCATCAATGCGTTCCTTCAAAAGAAGAATGAAACAAGAAAATAAAGGAACCGGCCTTATTTGTGTACATTCAGGGCAAACTCAGAGGGAACTGAAATATGGAGTTGACAGAGGAAATTCTGAAGGACGCAAACATCAAATCGGGACTGACTGTGTGGTCCTGGTCAGAATCATCTCCGCTGAGCACCGAGCGGTTTTGACTTTCTTACGCATGCTTGAAATGTAACGTCAAGACTTGCAATTACACTCCTTGATGAGTCCAGGGTTTGTCTTGTGAAGGCAGAATTTTAACAGTTCAGGTGCCTGTATGTGACCGGTGGAACATGATGTAATTTCTCTGACATTCTCTATACTGGAGAGCACTGACTTCTTCAACCACTACTTTATAAGGACATTACGTGAATGGATTTCTTGCTGAAACTGCAAGACTCGTTAGAGACGTTAATGTTGAATGCAAACAGCTATTTACCGTTATCTGATATTTATCTTTAAGAGACAGTTTTGGGATAATACACTTATTTGCTTTCTTGCCAAGAGTTACACGAGTAAGTTTGATACTACTCTCATATCTGTAGGATATGAAGCTACAGCCGGTTACCCTAGCTTAACATAGAGACAGAAAACAGGGGGAAAGAGCTAGCCTAGCGCTGTCCAAAGTTAAAATAAAAGGATTAACATGTTATATCTTGTTTGTTTAATTCTTACAACAAACAAAGTGTAAAAACTACAAGCTGTGGTTTTATGGGAGTTCTCGTCTTTATGCTAAGCTAAGCTAACTGGCTCTTTATACTCTATATAGATTTTTCACTGTTTTCTATTTTCATGTTAAGCTAGGCTAACCGACTGCTTGCTGTAGCTTCATATGTAATATGTTACATAACTCAGCAAGAAAGCGAATCAAAATATTTCCCTCAAAATGTCAAACTAACCCTTTAACTGTGGAGTCAGTTCAGCCAAATTAAAGAAAACATATTTTCCCACTTCCCTGTAGAGGTAGCTAGCTATCTGAATAACTTTTTTTTTTTGGGGGGGGGGGGGGCTGGTTTTATACTAACAGGTTTACTTCTTCTGAAAAGAGACATTAAATTGGATTTTTTTTTTCAAAGAAACAAAATTGAAATCACCTCCATTTTATTAAGTCGGTGGTCAAAATCTCATGGGATATCTCAAAACCTGCACAAACAAAACCCAAATTATTTACATGGTTAGACACCCCTGGGGGGTAATTAGGAAACTATGTTTTTGTAATCTGAGTGAACTGACCGTTAAACTGTACAGTGGTAGTTTTAGCAGAAGTTCCTCCACTTGCATTTATTCCTCCTGTCCTGTATTTGTACTGCATTTTTTTTCTGGATGTTTTGCTGTAGAATCAAATTTGTATATCGTAAACGTAGATTTTCCAAACGATTCCTTTTGGAGCGAAATCGGAGCAGTAATAGGTGGAACCTCTGCAATAGCTGCCTCTGTACTTTCTTTTTCCTCAGGCCCTTCCAGTGCCTCTCTCGTCACCATCTACATGGTTTCCATTTGATGGCAAAGCCTCAGTGTTCGGTTCACTCCGATCCTCACAGATGTCAGTATACCTTTAATGTACAGATAATACAACAGAACAAGTATTCAAGCATTTGCAACTCGGCGCATCCTGCTTAGGTGGCCATTTACAGTACACAGTAAATACCAAAGCTGGACCGCCTCAGCTGTTCGCTCACTAAAGATCCGAATGGCCTGCCTGGAAGCCATGTTGATTTTGGCACATGAAGCTGAACACTGCCCTCAAAGAAACAATGGAATTTCCTGGTTGTGCCTTCAGGGAAGTGTTTTCAAGTAGGAAAAATGTAGTGTTGCTTGCTTGTCCAGAGATGTAGTGCATATATTCTCGCATTGTACACACAGTGGCTGCATTGTTTGTTTTTTTTTTTTTTTTTTTTAATATGGCAACAAACTGCTGAAGATGAATGACTTGATCTCCCTCGAAGGTGCCAATTCTTGTGAAAGTGAATTGTGAATTGAATGGAAGTTTTGAATTAAGAATGTATCCTTGTAGTGAATGTAATGTGTTGTTGATGAAACCAGCCCTATGAAAAAAAAAATGACTACCAGAAGGGGGAGAAAAAAACAAACAAACAGTAATAATCACTGATGGTGTTCAGTTCTTCCAGTTCTGCAACCCACATCCCCAATCGTCTTACTTTGACTTCAGCTCTCTGGACCCGTGATGTGTTATGGGAACGCGTCACACAGACCTGCATCACGGCATGTAGCTGCGATGTGCTTTCTGGATCTGGTCCATTGAACACAATTTTCAAAAAGAGAGCGTTGCAGATATCTCTCTTTTGTTGATAATTGCATGTGGTTACATTGTTGAAAATGTCTTCTTTTTCTTTTTTAAGCATCTTATCACCAATGAAAAGAATGTCCAGAAGTGGTTTAAGTGACACTTATTTCTTAAAGGGCCCGACAAACCGTATAATTACAAGTGAAAGTGTGCTTTTGGTTAGACAATGTGACTGTATTTTTCTTTTTTTATATTTTATAAAGACACATGAAGCCAATGTTATTACATTACCCTCTTTAATTGCACAGGTTTACAAGGTAATTGTCCCTTAAGGCTTTTTGACTCTACTCCTCTGAACTACCACAGTTCACAATATGATGGTCTAAATCTATTGCAGGTTCTTTGATTCCAACAGCGACAGTTACTTCCCTTGATGTATGTCTCATGACTAAGGCTTAGTGTTTCTTGTTGCTCTGCTAATCATCTATGGTGCTTATTTATTATGGATTTCCACTATTGTAATGAATGGACATGTATGGGAATAAAGGTGACAAAGATCGTCTGCAAGACTTTAGTGAACGAGAGTCCTTCGAGTAACTTCTGAAAAATGAACGTGACGATTAAAGAAAGCAAGTAAAAGACTGAATTTGAAATGGACTGATGAGACTTATTCTTTTTCAAAAGGTCCTTCAAATGTCCTAATACTGGACACTACCTGTACAGACCACAGTATCTCACAATACTTTGTGCAATGGTCAATTGCTTCGTCTGGAAATATAATGTGTACATTTGTATTGGCCAAGTATTTGCATTCAGCCCCATCCCCAAGCCTATTTGTTCTTACTGAAGACAGAAATCATTAAAACTGGCTCACAAATGTAGCAAAGCAAGCAAGTGGTCTCTTAAAATGGCTGAGCACTGTAGTTTTTAGCAAGTAAATGCATGCGTTATCGGGACTATTTTCAGCAGTGGACTAATACATATTTGGTGCTAAAGCTACAGTGCCAATGTTATAATGAAGGAACATGTCACCAGGTGCAACAGTGTGCCTCTTTGATGTGTTTTTGGACAACAACGGAGCTCTCGGGCACAGTGCAATAAGCTATACTGACTAGCATTTACATGCCATTAAAAAATTAAGCATTCAGGTTTAATGGAGCCTTTAAATGAACAAATGCAATGAATGCAACATTACAGTGCTGTGTTACGCTGCATGCAAGGCATCAGATGTTTGACGACTTGTTTCAACAGGAAATAAGAAGACATGCAACCATAAATCAAAGTGTATTTCTTTTATTTGCAGTACATGTTTTTTTTTATTTCTTTTTTTTAAGAGGTGGCATCATCAGATCCCAGTGCATTTATTCTAGTAGTGCACTTCTTCGTTGGTTGCGGTTTTTGGGACGCGCAGATCCAGGAATTCTACTACTTGCATGGCTGGATTCACTAGCAAACATTACAAACCAGCACCATACATATAATGATTTCTTGTAGGTATTTACTCGTCTTTTTTTGTGTTTATTAACATTATTGTCCTCACCACAGTTCCAAACCAAAATCTGTCAGCCGTGTTGTGACTCAAAGCACTTCCTGTCTCTGAGTCAAACCTGGGCCGACGGATTCGCTTTGGGCGGGTAAGACTGATTACGTAACATCATGACTATAAACAAGTCACAGAAATAAAAATTGATCTTATTCATAAAAAAAAAAAAGGAAAACATGGATTGACAGTACCAAACATTTTCTTTACCTTCAGGAGACAGCTAACAAAGGCTAGGCCCATCACACACTACTAGCACAGTTTGCTGAAGGTATTGCACATTTAGTTTAAAAACAAAAACAAAAACAAAAAAATTACATATAACAATTCTCTTACTTCTAGGTGAAGTATACATAATGTACAAAACTAGAAGTCTGTTGAAACCGACAAATAGTACACTTTCAAATAAATAAATAATGGAATCTGTTATTCACACGTCTTCGATAGCTAATTCTGCAGGCGACTAAGTATATGCAAGAACTGGCAGAAATTCAGCGTGAGGTAGTTCATCAAAGCCGACTTAAATCAGAATGACATTGTTTGGAGAGATGCAGTAATTGTTTAAAAAAAAAAATTTAAAAAAAAGCAACAACAACCTAAGAAGAAGAAAAACAAAACAAAATACTCCAATTAAAGCCTCTAATGTTGGGCTAAGAAAATTAAGAGCACTTTAGACAACGAAGTGTTTTTTTTTCCTCAATGATCATTTTAGCTAGTATGACAAATGGGCTAATATTACAAATGGATACATACCACTGATTTTCTCCCTGCTATCGCAGCCTTCTTACAGATGTGACACTGCTTCAGTCCTAGTTTTTACTTGTTTGTCAAAACACTCACTGCACATTTACAGTTTTTTCTTTGCTGTTGGAATCTACAATTACTGACTCCAGATTGAATTTAGTTTTGTGCTGTACTTATCTGGCTCTGCAGCTGCTGCCACTGCAATTTACGTGCAAACTCCTGACGCTCAGTAATTACCTGAGAGAGAGCAGGAGCATCCGTCACCAGCTGTTCGTAAGTTCAAACTTAGTCTAGTTGTAACGCAAGTGTTTACAAAGTGACAAAATTAAAATGGGTTGCACCAAGTGAACTAGTTCCTACACATAGATTAGCTGTTACTAAATATTTACACCCAGTCATTGCCAGGTTTTACTGTTGCATAGCTAACTGACAAAGCTAATGTTAGCATGCTAATATATTAAATGTTAACTGTTGCGTAGTTCAGTGACAAAGCTAATGTTTGATTGCTATTATATTAAATGTTAACTGTTGTGTAGCTAAATGGCAAAGCTGACATTAGCTTGCTATTATATTAAATGTTAACTGTTGTGTAGCTCAGTGATAAAGCTAACATTTGCTTGCTAATACATTAAATGTCAACTGTTGTGTAGTTCAGTGACAAGGCTAACATTTTAATGGTGCAACCCGATTTACTAAATCTCTAGTTTGAAACTAGCTAGTTGTTATTAAGAACTAGGACGCAGACACACACACACACACACACACACACACACACACACACTTAGTAATGGATTCACGAATAGCTGGTGCAAGTCCAGAACTTGAAACAGAGAAGGAGCCATGATGCGGCAGTATTTGAGAAATCGTGCCGTTAAATAAATGGTTACGTCTGTGTTTAGCCTCACGTATTTGGCAAACAGTAACACACTGCGTAAGTAGAGCACAGCACAGAACTACAGTATAAAGACAACCTTTCTTGCAATTTTGCTTTGAGCTCTCTAAAAAAAAAAAACATCCTTAATCGAAGACCAAGACCAAGGTTCTATACAGACAGTGCTTTGTTACACGCTTGGACAGTACAATACATCCCAACTCTGCCTCTATTAGATAGGAAGTTTAGTTATGCAAACATTTCTATCAGGCAGAGTGTACTGCACGACGCCTCAACAGGTTGAGCAAAACATTTTAATTGAAAGCGGACTCCTTTGTTTTATTCATTTCCGACCATGATATTCACGATCGTCGGAGGTCAACAAACATTTAACACAACTTGCCTGGATAGCTTTAAGCTAATATGGCTCGTTTAAACTTGAGTAACTACGGTTAGAGTTTTCTTTTTTCCTTTCAGTTAGTACGAGTGTTACATAACTTTAAACTGAATTCGCCAGAAACACTGTGGTCGTTTGGCTCTGCCTCTCAGATATGTCTTAAGTATCCACCTGCCTTCCAACAGGAGACAGTATCCACAACCGCCCCAAAATACTGACAACAACGCGGTCGCAGAGTTCTCTCGTTTCGTTCGATGCAGTAGTTGAATTTTAAAAAACACGTCGATTCGGTTCATTCTCCTCCCTTACAATCGTCACATTAAAATTGGTACTCAAAGAAAAGCCAAAAAACTGTTATTAACCTATATTTCGGTTGTTGTCACTGCAAAGAAACGCTTCTTTTTACTTTGATGAAAGACCTTGATAAAACTGCCTTTTCTTCTGAAATGACTCAAACACATGCTTAAGCACCTCGATGCATACGCCATCACCTTCTTACCCTGCAAAGACACCGCGGTCTCCCGCTCGAGGGTCAAAATCAAAAACAAGTAGAAAAATATACAATACATTTGTGAGAACTACAACCCCATCACACATTATTGGTTCGATATGGAAACTACCGTTGTTATCCAGACGCCATAAAAACCTACACGTAATGCATACACTTCCTCCCAGGTACTCAGGAATGAATGACAAACAACAGGCACTTTTCCTTTCAAAATAATAAAAATTAAAAAAAACACTCAAAAAGGGCACTATTATTGCATAACGTGAGAATTATTTGTTTCTTTCAACTCTGGTTTGTGCTGCTGTTTAACCTGCCAACTTTTAGGTTCTTTAACTTTTATTCACAATTGCAGGCAAGTCGGGTGCACAAAGCGTTTGGCCACCTTTTAGAAAACAGAATCACTTTCAACAAAATTTCCAAATCCACAAAAGTTCATTACTAATAACAGGATCTGGCAGCAGACATCTTTCCACACCACAGGCTGCAGCATCACTATCCCTCCAAGACACCAAAAACAAAATCGACACGTTCACATGCGTTCTCAACATCACAATTCCCTACCTGACTCAAGCACATTCTACTTACACCGCCACCCATTTTACAACCTCGCACAACTCATCGACGTCTCAGGGGGGTAAAAACCCTCCCAAAGCCCGACAAAAAAAAAAGAAACATTCTCAAGCCCCGAACTGTTTAGCAAGCCAGTGGAGAACGTGAAAGAGCTCCGTGAGTCCAGTCCTCCAAAGCAACACCACCACTCCACTTCCATAACGTCACGCAGCCTGTTGCAGACAGGAGGAAGAGGTACTTTAAAGCACTTAAAAATACAGAAGACGGTCGTCGAAAAAAGCTCCATGTTATCTTGGCGGGACCTAACTGTGCCATTATCAATCCCTTAGCTTAAATGTAGAAGGTAAAATGAATCACATGGCGAGTGAAAATCATTTTTGAAATCCTTTCACGTCTGAGCAGGAAGTGAAGAATGAGCAAATTATAAAGCTTTCGTTAAAAACTTCACAACATGGGAAGTAGTAGTGACTCACGAGAAGAAGAAAAAAAGAAAATCTTTACAGGTAAATCGACACGATCTCAGTCCAAATAGATGGATATGTCGTATGCGTTTAAAACAATATCCATGTTATCCGAGATAAAACATAAAAGGGGAGTACTAAGACCATACATTTGTCAATTCAATTATGTTTCAATGGCTCACTGCAAACTCGTATCGAAGATAAAACTACATCTACCATAAAATCTGTACAAACTCAGTCTACATTGATATGGCAAGTTGTAAAAGCAGTAGCTTACAGATGAAACGAATGACTCTCGACAGAAAACAAAAAATTGATCACATTAAAACATTTTACAGATATTTCTTTAAATTCTCACTGTCGGTTAATACAAACCGGAACATAGTGAAATCATAAAAATTCTCTTATCATCATCATCATCATCATCTTAGGTTTCTGAAAAATTAAGAAATGCCACAATAAATTACAGCTAGGACTCAAACGAAAAGAAATCCTAATTTTAAAAAAAGACTAACTGTAATAAAATTAAAGAAAACTAAAGAAGACAAAAGATCTGTCCTTTCAGAAATCAAAATATTTCTCAAACAGCTAGCTGGCTAATCGCTAAACTACTGAAGACAAGCACAAGAGAGGGGTTGGGGGGGGGGGGGGGGGGGGTTGGGGGGCAGGAGCCAGTGTCAGGCAAGCGGTCTTGGATGTGACCAGGATGGGGGGGTTAGGGGGCCCAGCCCAGGACCAGGAGGAGGTGTAGATGATAGTCATCTGCAGCAGCCCAGGGGGCCTGTGGCTGTAGAAGCAGCGGCGGCAACAGCGGCAGGGGGCCGCCCGTCTCCAGGCTGCTGTCAGTGTCGGTCGGGGGTCAGGTCGGTGGACATGGAGGAGGCGGAGGGGGACGTGGGGGCGTGGAGCTGGTGGTGGTGCTGCTCACTGTTGCACCTGTGCTGTGAGGAACAGGAAAAAGCCCCGTGGTCAGCCATCGAAAGTGAACTTTTACACTGGATTAAATAATCCTCATGTGCTACCTTTCACAGTATAATCTAAGATGTAATGGAAGCCTTGTGTCTCTTGTGCTGATTTCACTGAACAGACATGACATGACAAAAACGCATACCGCATTACATGCTGGATAAATAGTCACTAGTTGACTACAGTTCTTATTCTGCTTAATAATCCAGTGCCACTGGTAGATTTAAACAGGGTCATAACAGAAAATGTAATAAGGGTCTAACTAAACAAATTAGTGTGCTAATTTAGTCACTCTGCTGCGCGCATACAGTGTGATTCCATTAGAGGAATTACAGGAATTAAGAAAGCACGAAGGTGAGGCCAAGAGCGGGAAAAAATGAGAACTGTCACAGTGCACTGATCATTTCCACGTCTTTAAGGGGTGCAAGCTCACTTTAACACGTGGCCTCTCACACACACACACACACACACACACACACACACACACTCGGGACACACAGAAACTCCACTCACCTATGGACGCCGGCTGTCCCCTGATGACACCATTCTTTGTCCTCTCCTCCCAGTCCAACACTTCTTTGTATATCAACTCTGCAACGAACAAGTCACAACCATTCAGTACAGTGAGGAGGTTGGGAGGGGGGGGGGCAAAAAAAAGAGACGAGACCCCGTTAAGAAACTGGTGCCACCTTTTGTTCTTCAGTAATTTCCCATAATGTTTTTCTATCACCTGGTGAAATAAATAATCTATTTCTGTAGACCAACAAGTCACAATCAAAGTGTGAATCTCCTGCTGTCATTATCGCTCTGTCAGCACTGATGATGAGGAGGAGGAGGAGGAGGAGGTGGTCTAAATGGACCATCTGCATGAAGGAGGCACCTCTCCTTGTCTGCCCCCTCACTTTCCCCTGGTGTTTCCCATCAATCCCGTCAATAACAGGTTGTCTATTAACGTGTTGCATTTAAGTGACTATGCCGATGATATTCTACTATATGTTGCACTGAAATCCGGTAATAATCACGACTAGTCTCATATTTGGCCTGTCTTTGAGATGTGGTATTTCACAGAAATGCAACATGCAGCTTAAAAAAAACATCTAAATTTCGGGTCCTTTTATTCGGCCCCAAACTTCCATCAATCATCTAAAATCAAGTCTTGGCCTCCTGTCCACGTATGCCACATGTGATTACAATCATTTCTTCAGTTTCCTTCCAGTTGAGGAACATGGCCAACATTTGGTCATCTAAAAGTTAAACAAACTGGCATATTTATATAAAAATGCCACAGATTGATACTTAAATAAATAAATACCCCCCCCCCCAACAAGAACAGAGATTTGGATGCAGATAGTCTGCGATCTAACGTACACGTTTGAGGCTGTGAAATCAGGAAACCAGCGGGACATGAACGCAACATGTGCATCCAGTGTGAAATTAGGACATTAGTGCACTTGTGAATTCAGACTATGCAGAGGATAGAATGCCAGATAAAAAAAAAAGCGAAGCACCAGCGCAGGCCGAAACCTTGCGGAACACACTGCGGTCCAGCCGCATGCTCCTGACAGCTGATCAGAGGAGGAGAAGCAAGAGGATCTCTCCTACCTTTCCACTCCTCCACCGTGTGCTCCCTCTCATCCAGCTGCTTGTCTGTGATCGCGGGTGGCGGCTGCAAAAGGACAGACAGTCTTATTAACAGATGCTCATTCTCAACACAGAGCAGCGAGTCCACAGACAGGTACGTTTTAGACTCGCGCGCTGTTGGCGGACCCACACTGGCTGTTAATGGAGGATCAAACTCATGTGAATCATGACCGTCTACTCTCTAGGCCACCGTTACTGATGCTGCCATTTACACGACTCGGGAGTCAAAAGTTTTCAGTCATTCAGAAACTCAGCCTGAAAACCTGCAGACTCAGCTAATTGATGGCACAAGATAGCAAACTGCTGAACGGCTTTTTGGCGAACGCAAACAAACTTCTGAGTTATGGCGCACGCTGAGCTGGAATAAAAAACGCCTCAAAGGCCACGCCACGGGACAGAGTTATCCGTCCTCCCCAGAGTCAAACGGAGATTTGATGCATTCGTGCAGCGGAGGCCACGTGCAAATCGGCGCTTTTCAAGGCTGCGCTGTCACTTCTGAAGAGCCCCTTCACGCCAGAGGAGAGAGGGGAGGGAAGAAAGCAACGATTCACCTCATTTCCCCCCTCCGCCTGATCACAGGCAAAGTCAATGTGCACTGGCTGAGTCCTGGTGTCTGCACGAAGAGGGATGTGGATTCAGTTTTACAGTACTTGTAGTCCTTTACACCTAGATGGGAGTTATTATTTTTAAGACATGGATTATTTTTAACAGGGGTTTCAGAAAGAAATTTTGAACTTATGGAAGAGATGCACAGCCAAACCCACGTATATCAGCCTCTTACTCTGAGTGACTTGAGCTTTCAGTATTGGCTGGTTCTCCTCTGTGCTCTTCTTACTGGTTTTAAGTGGGCGGGGCTCAGCTGGAAAAAGGTGACGTCACATATGTCTGTGCACTAATCCGAATCCGGCAGCGCGTGTGCAGTTTGTTTGCTTCCGTTGCAAAGCCACTGTTGATCAAATCTGATAAAACGTCCACCAAGTCGGTTTTTTTTGCATGTTAAAAGTCTTAATTAGTATTAATTAGCAAGTACTTACCGCCTCCACCTCAGTCGGGTCGTACCAGACGTTGATGTAAGGGTGCTGGAGAGCCTCGTCCACCGAGATCCGCTTTGACGCGTCTATTACCAGCATCTTGGATAGGAGGTCTCGGGCTTGGCTCGCTGCGAAGGAATTGAGAAAACGAATGTTAAAATGTTAAGCTTTCAACCAACCAGATTTCTAGGATTTTGTGGCATCGCAGTTAGTTTGGGGGCCCATCACGGTCCAGTAGGAAACATCTAGTGTTCAAAAGTTAAACCTTTGAAATGAAAAAGACTTGCATATTCATAGATTCTGGATTTCGTCATGAGGGAGAAGCGGTAGAAGTAATTTTAAGCATTTGTTGTAACTAGTTGATTGAACTTTTTTTTTTTGTGAAAGAAAAAAACACAAATATTTAGTCCAAGAGCTGGTAGCTGGTACAGGATGACGTCAGGATGACGTCACTAAGAACGGTGCCGTTTTCCCAGAAAGTAATGGGAACTTATCTAAAAAGGTACCCCGAGGAATTCTCTTGCAATCACACAAAGTTATGTTTACATTCAGTGTCTCTGACCAAAACACTTGTATCCCTGGCGCCCAACAATGAGGACCCACCACTCCATAGGGCTACTCGTGGCAGTGGTCAGAATCCATACAGGGTACCTTTAAACCTCCCTTTTGAATCTGTTTATCCTTGTTTATCATATGTTCTGACTGAAAGCCTTTCCAGCGCGGGCTATGAAAGCTTTCACAGCTAAACGTCCAGCATCCAATACATGCAGTTACTTCAGGGGAATACAGTGCTGTCACACATTCCTGCCTCTGTAAATTAATGAGGACAGGAAAAGATGAGTTCCTTTTCTTTTTTTTTTCTCCTTGCGACAGCTCCGCGGCGCTTGCTGCGAGTGTTCCTGTCACCTTCTCTCCATTTACACATGAACACGCTTGAGGTAAATTCCTCTTCACAGTAAACAACTTGGTCCTGAGCTGTCAGCTTCCGTAATAAGTGCTTAATCCAAGGCAGCCACTAAAAAGTGATTTGTCACTTGGGCTTCGCCGTCAGCAGATGTTTGCGAGGCTGCGAACGCAGAGTGCAACACAAATTGATGCTGCCACACGGAGGAGGGGAAAAAGTTCATCGTTCTGCTTTGCAAGTGCTCGGATACATACTCACAGAGCCACTGTGGGCCCATTACATTAATCCTTCAATTACAAAAACGGACATTTAAAAAGGCACCCATGATAAATTCCACATTAGCAAAAAAAAAAAAAAAAACGAATCAGCTTTAAAAAAGTATTTTGTTCAAATTTCAGGCAGTAAACCTTAAGCACAAAACTCATGGCTGGAGAAATACTGATTGCCTCATTATTCCTTGCACCTTCTGGCATGTGATAAAACAGCAATTTAACTTTTAGCCCCTTCAGGCTGGACAGCTGCTGCACCTGAAGCAGAGGAACTGTGCACCAAAATGGTTTTAACTCTTTAGCAGGCACTAAATTTACAACCTCACACCAACACCCTTGTGCCTCAGTAAGCCTTTACAAGACGATTTAGAGGCATTAAGAAAGCCGACGGCATCTTTACCTTTCAGTTTGTTGTGTTCAGAGTCGGCAGGAAACAGGACATCGGGGAAGAGCTTCTCGAAGCTGTAGCCAGCATACCGTGGCCTGTTCTCCACGTAGGTCCTCACTGACTGGTTGAGCTTCATCAGGAACTCCTGAGACGGTGTCCCCAGCTGCTCAATCACCTTATTCCACTGGTCGATATCTTAAGGTTGCGGTGTTAAGAAAAGCACTGGGGGCTGGGTTCGGACAAAGGGAGCGGCCAAATCCAGAGTCGGGGTGGGTGATTTTGAGCAACATTTTGAACTGATGAATAATAAAAGAAAGCCGTCTGGAGTTTCTACGTCTCGTACTGCGTTGTTCTGGCTTGGACATGTTCTTAAAATACTTGTGTAACTGCGTCTGTGCTGAAAAAGAATGCTGTTACTGGACATGGGATGTTGACAAAAGCACTTAAATATTCAGAGAGGTCTGGGGAAGCAGTCTGGAGAGTGCCGCTACACGTATTGGCAAGTTTTACGGTCATAACAGATTTCAATCCCATTCAAACCTGTAGAAATCAGTCACGGTGGACTGAGTGGGATATATACACCATGAGCCAAGCTGCAAAAACGCTTCGATTTCAAACATCTTGAAGTTTGTAAACACTACATGCCAGGTGAGACAGGTGACGCTCACCTCAAGTAGTCCAGACAATGGAAATATGTATGCAACTCTTTTTTTTCTTTCTTTCTTTGGGACAAAAACACACACACACACACACACACACACACACACACACACACACACAGATGTAACATGTACGGATCTACCTGGAGGACAAAAATGCTTTGCTCACATCTTTGTTCATCCTTCACACTGAATGAACAATAAGGGAGAGAAACCTGGATCCAGTTACTGTCCACAATCGATGCGTTTAAGCCATTAAAGACAGGTTTGGTGTTGGTGCTGTGCGTCTCCCTGGTTATATCCGTCATACCAAAACTGGGAAAAGATAAGTTAGACTGTACAAATTACAGGCCAATAAGTGTACTAAATCTAGACTACAAACTGTTTCCTGGCTAAAAGAATAGAAAAGCTCCTGCCTCAAATGATCAACTTCACTCAAACTCGACAAACTCACGACACTATCAGAAGAACAAGACAGATAATCAGACGTATAACTCAGATTAACAAAATTCAATTCAAGGCCTTTCTATTTAAAGCTATGGGAAGGTTTGGCTTCGATGAAACAATAATCCAAACAATAGAAACATTATGTAATGGACCACCCGCTCAGTTAAAGATCAACGGGGAACTCTTTTATACTAGAGCAATCAACCAGACAAGGTTGCCTTTTAAATAACCTTTTGCTTGCAACCTTTATCGCGCTGCTGGCACAAGGAATAAGGCCAATCAATGCAATTAAGGGAATAAAAATGGCAGCAGATGAACAGAAACTGGCTTTATTTGCTGATTTGCCCACACAAACTCTGCCAGTGCTGATGTCATTTTCAGCAGACTACGGTTCTTACTCTGGAGATGGATCAAACGTCCATAAGTCACAGGTTCTTAGTTTCAACCTTCATGATCATTGTGTAAAATATCCAACTAGGAATTTACTATCATATAAATATAATAGTAAAATTAATGTATTAAAGGGTCTTACACCTTTTTCAGTCAAGTAAATTAAGAAAAAAAGTAAATTAAGAATAAGGTGTATGATTTTTTTCATGCTTGAAAGGTCTCCATAGTCATGTTGTGTTCATTTTGTTTATGTAGTTTGTGCTCACTCTCTTTAAAAGTCGATAAAAAGAGAATTAAAGATGAAACAAGAAAAACAATGGGGCCAATCAGAGCTTCGAAGAGAGGAAGCTGTTCTTCCTGTGCCAAAGCGAGAAATATAGCAACCGAAAAACTGAAACTGAAAAATGTTAAATACTAAATTTACATTGGCGGGACTGATACGTTACTTGCTACTGACTGGTTAGGGCCCTGCGAAGCCAAGTTGACCTACTAAAAAATTTAATTTTGACCAAAATATGCTAATCAGTATTACCAACATGTTCCCTATGAATTGACTAAAATTAACTAAAATTTCATTATAAATAATTTTAGAGCGTCCTGCCCATATTTCAAGCTAGCTGCTGTTTCATTAGCTTCTGTCAGACAAAGCATTTTCCAACAGAGTTATTTTCATTAAGCTTTCTAAAAAGCTGAAACCTGAAGTGATATGTTCTGTCATATTAGTTAGTTAAATTGTATACTACTGTAACAGAAAGTAAGTAGTTTGCCAAAAAAACTGCTACGCTAAGAACAAAAAACTTTTTCTTCTTCTTTTTTAGCTGCTATCTCTCTTGATAGGAAACAAAGTGCAGCAACCAACACAAAGCTTTTATGAACAAGCTAATGCTATATTAACCTTAGTTAACCTAAGTCGGCCATTTGCATATCATAGTGTTAAGCAACTCTTAGCTGCTTAATGTGCGGTAGTAAATCAGTAATTGGGCGCAAAATATTTTACCAAATATTAATATACACCACAAGCCTTCAAAGCTAACAAGTCACAACGCAACAACTGACCATGTCAAGAAACACAAATATAGCCTCTGTGAGGTGTACGCTAGGCTAATTAACCCATTCATTAGAACAAGGTAAGAAACAAAAAAATCGACATAATATTAAAGATTGTGTTCATTCATGTACAAAGAAAAGGGTAAAAATGTGGAATAGACCATTTTCAAGACAAACATTTTTACATGTTAGGAAAACCACAGCTGTAATTAACTAACCCTCCTAGTATGTCTTACTGGGTCACCTAAATGGAATGGAGCCACCATTTGTGTTGTCAATTACACCTGTGCTTTGCCTGGTATGAGAAGTCAAACTGTCTGCCATGAAAAAAAATGGTTTATTCCTCTTCAACTCAGTCACTGAAACAAACGTCAACACTGCGTACAATGACGCCACCACTCATTACACAGGCACAGTAGCTTGGCAGGTTCTCTCATTGTGTGCAAAGATATGAACAAGATGTCAGACAAAGGATGAGACAAGACGGCATATTTTGGGGGTTCTGGATGGAGGTTCAACTCAAGGATACGATCAGTGCCTGGAAACAACACACTACCCCGGACCATTTCGGCCATGATGCAGCCAACAGACCAGACATCAACTGAAAAATGAAATGACAACCACCAAATTAGCATGCAGGGCTGGAAAAAAACAAACAGAAAAAAACAACTGTAACAACAAAAGGAACAGAAAGGGGAAATTAAAAAAGAAAAAAAGGAAAACATGACGTGGTGCCAGGTGATGTGTGTGATACATGACAGAAATGAATTGCATGCAGTTGAGTGCACTCTCGAACCTGTCAGCGTCCCACAGGGCTAAGCAAAATGATTATTACTCTTTTTTTTTATATATATATATACTACAAGTCTCAGAATGTGTGTTCAAGATAATTTCTGCTTACAGTGAATCATAAGCTTTCAAAAGTGAGACACTGACTTTCAAGGTCTTCTGAAAATGTTTTTTTTTTTTTTTTGCAGAAATGCATCTCAGCACCCTCAGTATCCTCACTGCAATTCACGTTGTACGTGTTAAACTGCAATATTCTGATCTGCGAGGCCAGAAATGATCATTTCTAAGTTTTTTTTTTGTCACACTCGTGTGCATTGCAGATTCAGAGCCCCACAAATATTTCTATAACAGAGCACCAATTTATTCAGTATTATATTGTGGAGCAAAAGCTAACAATTCATCTTTTTGTGCGACTACAAAGACATATGGAAAGCAGTGTGAGGATAGACGAGGGTTTTTTGGGTTTTTTTGCAGTTCAGTTTCTCGACTATGGAAGAGCAAACTATTAAATTCTATTTCGGGTTTTTAATGTGACTGTCACGCTGGAAGCAAACAGTGCTGCCGCTGCCGATGTGAGTGAGGAGGGAGTCGTGTGAGTTTGTGCATCTGTAGGAAGAGCAGGTGGGAGGTTGCGAGTCGGGGTGTCAGGCAAAATCTGAGAAATAGAATTTCTATAGTTGCTCACAAGATATGAAGAAGACGGAAAGACGTTTGTGTGCTACGTTTTGTTTCACAAGAAAATGCCAGACACTGCTGCAAGCAGCTCAAGGATACAATCCCTTCCTGGAAAAAGGATTTTGTGGCGAACCATTTCTGCCATAATGCAGCCCACAGCCCAAATATCCACTACATGTGCGCAGCATAAAAGGAGGAAGAAGAGAATAAGCAAAAAAAAAAAAAAAAGTCAGCAGGAAAAATTAGGGTTAATGTTTTTGGTCAAGAGGATTAAGGGTAAGAGAGTATTAGTATTAACAAGATTCTCCAGAGTTTTGCTATAACGGGAGCATTGTTGCTATGTATCCGCTTAATGATGCCTGTAAAAAAAAGGAAAATCGGTTTCTCTTTTAAAATCCAAAAATGGAGATTTGCTTAAATGGCATCTGATTATATACCTAAAAAGTCTAAGTATCTGCTAGGCTAATGGCGCTCCAGTCACACCTCTTTTGGGAAATACGCTTGTTAGCTTAATGGCAGAGAATTAGATGAATTGATACCGCTCTCGTGTCAGTATGCTAAATATGAAGCTAGAACCAGGAGGCAGCTAATTTAGCTTAGCATAAAGACTGGAAACGGGGGGAAACAGCTAGCCTCCAAAGGTAGAAAAATCCGCCTGTGTTAATTAGTGAGGTTTAGGGGTGCTGGTAGGTGGATTTTGTTACCTTTTGACAGAGCTGGTCTAGCCACCCCCCCACCCCTTTCCAGTCTTTATGCTAAGCTAACCTGCCTCCTGGCTCTAGCTTCATATCTAACAGATGGCAAATAAGCATATTTCCCAAAATGTTGAACTATTCCTTTAAGACCGTCTTGCAGAAACTGTGATGTGAAGTGAAGCATGCACAAGAGCCTGTATTCATACTGGCAGTTTTGAGCCAGGCTGTAAGGAGCTCAGGACAGGCAACCTCTTAATAAAACATCAAACGCATGCTAAAGCACTGCTGGGAACTGGAGTCCCCAGACAGGAAGTTTCCCACAAAGCACCGATGCCCAACATGCCAACTTCCCCGCCGAGTGTGACCTTAATAGGAACAGGGAGAGTGTGTGTGGGAGTGTGTGTGTGTGTGTGGTTGGGAGGTGCTGTCAAAAAAACATCCCAGGAGGAGGGGAGGGGGGGGGGGGCGGGCCATGCAGCAGGCCGGGCAGCAGCTTAGGAGCTCCTCATTGGCCAGTCCCTGTCAAGAAGCTGCTGTCCTCCACTCACCATTGGCCTGGTAGCCCATGCCCAGGATGACTTCAGGGGCGCGGTAGTAGCGGGTGACCACGTAGGGCGTCATGAGGAGGCCAGTGGCGGCTGTCCTGGCCAGGCCAAAGTCCAGGATCTTCAGTGTGCAGTCAGACTTCACCACAATGTTGCTGGGCTTCAGGTCCTGTATAGAAAAAAACAAGCCTGGTTTAGACCGAAGCCGTTCAGCATTTTGGGAAATATGCTTGTTTGCCATGTGTTGGATGAGAAGATTGATACCACTCCCAAATCTGCCCAACTAATCGTCTCAGTTAGCCTAGCATAGACTGGTAACAAGGGGGGACAGTTAGCCTGGCTCTGTCCAGGTAACAAAATCCACCTTCCAACGCCTCTAAACCTCACTAATTAACTAGTTTATTTTTTGGCAGATTTGTTTTACCTCTGGACAGAGCCAGGCTAGCTGTTTCCCCCTGTTCCCAGTCTTTAAGCTAAGCTAAACTAGCTGTCTCCTGGATCTAGCTTCATATTTGGCATACAGACACGAGAGCGGTATCAATTTGTGGTATGAGATGGCGACGTTCTCGCTCTGAAAGGAAAAATGGCAGAAACATCAAATAAAAACAAACAAAAACACATTTTCTTTTGGAAGGGAACAAATCCCCAAAGAATTTCTATATATGGGAAACACTGTAGGTGGTGCGGTGGAGCTTGGATACTGGCGCTTGTTTTCCTCTAGAAGAAGCAATCATTCATTCCTGTACAGTATAAAAAACAAATCCAAAACAGAGGTGATGCATCGCAGTAAATACAAAGCTTTTCTTTTGTTTGGTCCGACTTTCTATTCTTATTTAACTGTTCGCTGGGCTCAGCGTCGCATTATGTTCTGCACTGCTTCACGTCAATCACCTGACGCCTGCAGGAAGAAACCGAGAAATACGACATGTGTCGAGCTGTAACTCCCGATTTGTTACTGGCGCTCAAGCGTCTTAACTCCCCCTGCCGAACCACAAAAACAAAGAGCTTTTTCAGATGGTTTGACTTGCAGACAAAGTTTCTCCCCTCTTCTGAAGCTAATCCCGACACACTGAACTGACATCATCGTCTCTCTCTAGCTCTTCGCATTTCTATCCGGTGTGGTGTCATTGTCATAAACAAGACTCAGTGCCTGTGGCTATAATCTTCTGATGGCTACCTGGCAGTTCATTTGTTACAATAACTAATTTGCCAGCCACGACAGGTTGGCATTCAGCATACTTTACATGTCAACAAATAATGGATAATGAATCTGTCATTTCAGAAAAATCACGCTTGTCTTTATCATGTTGACTTCCTGGGGGGGGGGGGTTACAAATCTAAACAGAGACAAACTGTAGGGCTGAAGCCGACTATGCTCGACTGCCTTGATGGGACAGGAAGATGTATTCCAGAGGGAGCGCTTAGCGACTCCGAGCCCACAAGAACAAGAGAGCCGAATCTTTGGCGATCCGTGACTCATATTGCGTCCGTCCACCTCGTGAAAGCTTTGCGTGCCGAGTCGTGCTGCTGATGCGAGCCGAGGCCGGTTCGCTCCGCCTGTGGCTCAATTAGTTCCGGCTGGCAGAGCAGGAGGAGCTCCGCTAATCTACTGCAGCGTCTTTCACTGAGGGTGATTGACAGAGTGCCGTCAGTGTGTGTGTGTGTGTGTGTGTGTGTGTGTGTGTGTGTGTGTGTGTGTGTGTGTGTGTGTGTGTGTGTGTGTGTGTGTGGACACAAGAGGGATCCTTTCTATATCGCTGCTGGTGCTTCGGGGTGTGTGTGTGTGAGTGTTTTACTGCAACCTGTACATCATCTCCGCTGCATAACAACCGGTTTATGTTTGGCTGTATTATCTGGAGATCTCATATGTTACGACAGTGCCAATAAACTCCCAGATTTTGAAGGAATAGTTTGACATTTTTGGAAACACACTTCAATCACTATCCGCACACAACACCTGCCCCTGGCTACAGCTGTATATCTGTTCGTGCTAGCCTATGTGTGCTTACACAACATTTTGGACCTACAACTGTTGCTGTGTTCACGCAGGCCTCACCCTGTGTATGATGCCGGCCGCGTGCAGGTGTTTGATTCCGCACAGCATCTGGTAGAGCAGGTAGGACAGCCTCTCGTGGTCCAGCTCCATCTGAATCACCTGGCAGAGGTTGGCGTCCATCAGCTCCATCACTAGATACCTGCAGGGAAGCCACAGAGGGTAAAATGACGACACAGACGGCAGGCGCTGAGAACCCCTACACACACACGCACACAGAATGTTGTCGTACGTCGGCATTTTACATTAACCACTCACACACAAACTATGGATACGCCCACGTCTATCTCAATGAAGAAAATGGTTAGCTCCATACTTGACCCATGGCTGTATCAACTACTAGCAAAAATAAACGTAAAACTACATGTTGAGCTCTCACGTCCTCGCCCACGCAGCACTCGTCTTCCATGGCATTTAGGATGTGACAGTAAGGGTTCTCCTTCTCGAGACAGCGATGATGTTATTTTATCTGGCAGCTGTTACATAATCAGCCCCCAAAATCTTCCTCCATGGGCGAAGGACCTTCTGACAGATTTTTAGACAAAACGCAACATCTTGTTGACAGAGCGTGCAGCCTTACGCCGCAGAAAGTAGGACTTCTGCTTGGATGACATTTGTGCACACTCCGTGTTTTAATACAATGTGTAGTAAACTGAAAATGGGTATAATACACTGTCAAACAGCGTATAATACACATACGTATATACTGAAGTCCATATAATGCGCTGCCGGCTGCACTCAGGTATACAAACGCGCAGGCAAATGGCGTGTTCACCCTTCATCCTCTAACTGTGTGTTTGCCCCGCAGCCACTCTGGCTATGATTTCTCCGGTTTCCTTTTTAGCTCCAATCAGGCAGACACAGCCCTGCCGACACACAAGCTCTCTCACACACACACACACACACACACACACACACACACACAGAGAGAGAGAGAGAGCTTCTAGAGGATGGCATTAATCATGTTTGTTCCCGTCATATTCTGCGAAACCATCACTTCCCCCACATCTCAGTTTAGTATTTCCCTCTCTGCGATTCCACAGCCGGGTTCCACTCGCATGGACATCTTGTCGACTCGCGAACACATCCAGGGACGCTGCCTCGCATACCCCGATGCTGATCTTATTAAAAGGCAGAGTCCACCCAAATGTAGAATTTCTAAAAGTTGGATAAAACTTGAGACTTATCTGGTAGTTTGTATGTGGAAGATTTGAGTTTGTTGAAAAGTGTTTTAAACATTAAACATGTCCACTTACTGTGATTACAGGTGTTATAATTATATGTATTCCTTGAAATACATCTGCCCGTACGATGTGCTTGTAGTAAGGCGGGATAACAGACCAGAGATCCAGCTAAGCTGCACGAGCCCCGAAAAGTCAGAAAAAGGTCACCTAAGCCCCCCACGTGCGACATCCTTTATCGATTTCACAAACACGCAGCAAGCAGATGTTATTTGGCTCAGTAATACTTACACATCTTGGAATTCTTCCAGTGTCTTCTGTGGCGTGAATACATTTAATAGGCCGATTATCTAAAAAAAAATTTAAAAAAAAGAAAGAAGAAAAGAAAAGGCACAGTTATTGCTCTGTAATGAATGACATCACCTGAACCGGCAGGGTTCACCTGAACAGCTCTGACTGCAGCAGTAAAGAACAACAACAGGACGCTCCCTCATTTAAAAAAACGCTACATAACAAACATGTCGAGGCAGCAGCAGCAGCAGCAGGGAGGAGCTCTGTGGTAATCCACAAGACTCCTGTTTTCAAGCTCACCTGTCAATCAAAGCGGGTGGGCAGCTTTTTGGATCACTGCGACTGCAGCAGAGAGTCGCAAGACGGCAATTCTTATTTTCCATTATTTTGAATAACAAATGTCCACACATCAATATCTAATCGTTTGCAGCCTGATGCAGCACATTTACAGCGGATGTACAAGGACAAGAATGATGCTCACATTGATTTAGAGACTATACACTTCTGCTCCATCCACGTGTCTTCTGTTTCCTCTATTGGAAACGCAATGCTCCCACACGCTCGGTCATCGCATTACTCTCTCTGACCGATACTCTGGTGCATTTAAACCCAGGCGCGAGTGTATTCATAGGAGACACACCTATACATAAGACTAAAATCTGACGTTCCTGGTGGTTAAACTGATAGTCAGAAGTAAAACTTGTTCCAAAAAAAAAAAAAAAAAGGACAGAAAATGTGAGAAAGGTCTTACGTTCTTGTGGTTGACGCATTTCATGAGCACCAGCTCTCTGTAGGCCCGCTTTGCGTGAGTTTGATTCTGAAACGGCCGGCTCAGCTTCTTGATGGCGACGTTCCTCTCCAAGTTGTGGTCATACGCCGAACTGGGGTGAGGAAAGAAAACTCAATCAACAGGAATATATGTCATAAAGCTCACGAGCAGTGTGACCTCAACCCTTGGCACTCTTTTTCCAGTGGCTGAAGATGGAATGAGAGCCCAGGTTGTACAAAGAGGGTTCAGAACAGGCGGAGCAGCAGTGTCTTTTTTTATTCTTCCACAAGGAGTGGTCAGATATTTTCAATTCCTACACGCGGGGGCTTTAAAATGGTCAAATTGATTGAGGATGCGACTTCAAGTCCCACTGAAATCCCAATCAGCGATCCCTGTTCGTAGTCAAAATTCATGTTCAAGTGATTTTTACATTTCTACAGGAAGGAGAGGGGGGGGAAAAAGGGGGGTCTTTAGGGTTAAATCAAAAACTGTTATTTTTCTCTCAAAGCCTCTCACGGTGTTGACCTATATACTGTATGTGTTTGACTAACAGCTGAGCCAGCAGGGACACACAGAGACACTGTAAACAAACTGGTAACTGCTCACAAGCCGAGGGCAGGTGGTGCTCTTCAGCAGTAGAATAATGACGACACCGTTTAGCGGCTAACAAATCTTGACATTTGCAGGTACGTTTTTAAGATGGTCTACATGCTAATGGCTTAGTGGCCATCTAGGCTTGAAATTGATGCTGGCAGCACATTCCCCCAAAAGACATGTGTCCATGCTTTTGAATGAGGAGGAGAGATTGTTTCTTTGCGTTGGGTCTCTGTTTTTGGCCACCTGGGGGCAGAACTCCAAAACAAGCTGAACATCACACTTATTTGATATCTCACGGGCTATGGCTAGCATGTTAGCAAACAGTTGCACATTGACACATCCAGCAGACGTGGAGCGACATTAGCGTTTATTTGGATTCAGCTCAGTAACATCTGGCTCTTTAGTTGCTAACTGCTCCGCTACGTCCACCAGCTGGTCGCTAACTTTGTCCAACGGCTGCACTGAATTATACTGAATGGGATGTTTAATATTTTGTGCACCTACGGTATGACAATCACATTGACTGTCCCATACTTTTTATACCGAGGTATCTCTCCCTTTGATATGCCTGGTTGTATTAAACCAGTGTGGGCCAATCAACTAAGCAGGACTGCTTCATGGTGACCTTTGCATCAATGAAATACGTCTACGTAAATAGGAAGTTTTTCAATTCAGTATTTAAGCCTAAAACAGACATTCCCATCCAGAGGAACAAAAATATCAGAACCACTTTTATATTGGACTGAGCGTATGTTCATGTTTGAAAACATGGACTAAAATCTTGAGATCCTGCACATGTGCACCAGTGATCAATGTCTCGGTGCTCTTACCTGCTATGAGGACCAGAAAAGACTGATGACTGCAATTTAGGCGAGTTCATCGTCTTTAGCTGATGTTACGAGAGCTGGAACTGGAGGACTTTGGACTTGGCCTCTTGGCCATTCATTAAAAATGTGACGGCCCCATCCATCAACCACTGGAATGATGGATATGTAAACAAAGCCATCGTGGCACGACTGTTGATATGACAGAATATCCTCATATACAGGAAGTCATCCTGACACGGACCCGAGTCATCCACAGAAATCCACAGGGAACACAATGCCACACTGCACTGTCGGCAAACACTACAGTACGCAACTCATGCTGATATGATAACACCTGATCTCGTCAACTGTCAGAGCCGAGAGACGGAGCGCTGCATCAGAGGCTTCCATCGGATGTTTCCTCACCCGACGGTTCCCACGTGGAAAGCTCAGTTCTGCAGCATCCCCCCTCGCTGACCGATAAACACATGAACCGATTCTCCAGACTCCTCATCCACATGTACATCAGGCCGTAGAATGACCTGGTTAATCACCACTGATTCTTTTCTCATCCTGTTTTTAGCTTTCATAATAAAGTTACTGTAGTCCAAAGAGGGGTCAGAATTTCAAAATAAGATGTGAAAAGAACATTACATTGATTTAGGGTGAAAAACTTTGAGTAGTATTATTTTATTATTTTTATTTTGAATAGTGGGACTAACATAAACATTTTTATTTATTTTTTTTATTTTATTTTATTTAAAATTTTGTATGCAAAACCCTTCAAAATAAAATATAAAAAGGAACAAAAAAAACAGTAACAAAATAGTCAAAATCCACTTGCTAGCTTTTTTTTTCAGGGCTTTCAAAGACATCTCACACAGTTTGCCTGGTTGTCAAGGAGATGGCTTAGCTGTCATCACCTGAACGATGTAAGTGACCTCCATGACAACTAAGAAAACACCATCCACCGATGAGGACCATGAGATATAGTCAAACGCCCCCCTAGAAAATAAAGGCATATTAAGGGACCACGAGCTTTCAACAACAAGACATTTTGGACTCACCAGACGATTCCCTGTGCTCCGGATCCGATGGGTCTGAGGTTCTGGTAGCGCTTTAAAACCATAAAAGTCGAGTCGCCCACATCTATACTGTAGTACTCCTTTTCACGCTTGTTCCGGTTCATGGTGAAGCCTTGGACAAACGCCGTGACTGGGCATCCAAGTGGAGCTCTCAAAACCTGCAGTGCGTTGACAGAAAGACAGGGTGTCATTTGTTTGCCCCGTTTTCAACCTTTGATTTCAGGCATTCTTTGCAAACACTTTCCAATCTGTAAAAAAAGATATAGGTGAACCACTATTCCTGTCAGTGTAGGATGATATATTTCACTGTTTTCCTGTGAGTAATTATTTTCCAAATGAACCAGAACGGAATTCTGGAGCACGTGTTTTAAACTATGTCCGACTTAAGTGACGTTATGTCTCTATATTTGAACATGGGGGGGCTCGTGTAATTCATGTTGAACGCCCTAATCTGCGATTCCTAAAATGCAAAGTCGTATTTATTCGAGTGCAGATACCCTCATGCCTGCAGTGTTACAGTGTAATTCTTATCTTGCTGCCCTTTAACCTACTAAAAACCTTGTTTCAACAGTGAAAAACTCAAAACCAGCCATGCTTCCAACTCCAGTGAGGTTCATCAATTATAACGACTACTACATAAAACCCTAAAGGGTCTGGGCGGTGGAGTGGTGATCCAGGCAGAGAGAGGCCGAGAGGAAGCAGGAAGCTGGGTTTCATGCCGGCTCTGACGTCGACAAATCATTAGTGGAATTTGGAACACTGCGCTGAAGAGGTCGGCTCTGTGATGATAGCTGCGCGGACCACGACCTGACCCCTGGGTTTCTCTTCTCTCCTCTCCACTCCGCTACACTCATCGTCCTATTCTTGGGTGCGCGGTTCATCAAACCTTCGCCCCTTCATCTCGCCTTCTCTTCCACTCGCAGGGCTGCAAACTCAGTCCCCTCCTGAGTTAAACCCAAGCTCAAACTTGGAGACCAGGATCAGATTGGAAGAGAGTCAAGACCAAGGTCCTATTCAGGGATCAATTAACATCAGTTGCTTGCTATCATCATGGGTGAGAAGAGGCATCTTTAAAGTGTTTTTTTTAGACACCCAGCAAATCAAATCGAACTCCAAAAAGTGGCTGAAATCAAGGCAAGACCAATAGGCCAGAAAAGAAAAAACAGATCTTTGCACTGAACTCAGATCCTCCTCCTCTCCCACACTTGTTGTTTTATCCTTTCCGCTTCTTCTCTCCCCTCTCCTGCCTTCTCCTCTTTGACTCTGATCATAACATCCTCTCCTCTCCCTCCCGCTGAAGAACCTTGACAACAGTCTGCAGCTGAGCCACGCACCGCAGAGGTACAGGGATGAACTCAACGGTTCACAAAAGAGCCTGAACTCAGTTATTTTATCTCTCAGACACACTGCCGAACGTTTTGACAAAAAAAAAAAAAAAAGGCATCTACTTGTCTCGAACAAACACACACACACATGCGCAGGTACAGAAACGCAAATAAACATATATACATGACGCTTCTATAGAATCTAAGGCTTACTAAACACATTCACTTGTCTTGTGATGATGACAGCCTAACTCTACGCCTGAGGGTTCAAACCGCCAGCCCCCGGGATTAAAGGACGGGATGCTATTTGGAGGGGGGAAAAAAGATCTTCCACACAACACCAGCATCTTGTGCCAGTCGGGGCGTGGTCTGCACTCCATTTGAACACACACCCCTGAACTGACGGCTCCGGGCGGCACGCAAACGAAACACCACATGTTACCAACAGCATTGTGAATAATATCAATAATATATTTCCATATTATTCAGTCTTGTCATATTTAAGTTGCCACATCCAATTGAATTTACTTTTGCTTATTTATAGGCACCCACACTTCACAGAACATGACTTAAACCCCTTTTCTGTCATCTTTAGAATGATGCACACGGCAGCTTCCTTTGCCAGCGGTGTCTGGCTGCAAAGGGCACCAGAAATAACCACTTCTAACATGCTTTTCGGAAAACTGTAATTGGTAAATCCAACAGTGCACATGCCGTGTGAGGTGATTTCCTCTCTCGTTTGAAGACAGAAGGACGTGTGTCGGGGGTACTGAGAGAATGGAGCATCTGGGGCTGATGTGACAGTGTGTGTCAGACCGTCAACCCAATTCAACTGTTAGGATGTGCCCCCCCTCTAGTCACACAATGTTCAGCCAGGGTCGCACGCAAATGAATGCGTGAAAGCTGTTAGCTTAGTAATCATGTGGGTTCATGTTTGATGCAGCAAATCAAAAGAGTACAACTAACTGTAGCATACAGGCACATGTTGGAGCGTCAAAGTGGCAGCTGTATCACAGATTTCCCAGCAGCCACCGCTGGCATAGTTGTTGCCATCCATTGAAATCCAATGAAAAATCACTGGCTGGGAGGAAATGAGGTCTCTGACAACCAGGCAGAAAAGAACAGATAGCTGTGATAAAAAGTGCAATAAAAAGTTGGCTTTTGTACAGGTGAACACAGATTTGCCTTGGCAGTCCCCCTCCCCCAGCTGTCCATCACACTGTCCTTCCTGGGAGTTGATTGGTCTCTCATTGGCTACCACAGATCTACCCTTGTTCATTCCAAATGCAGTGGCGTTTACTCCGTTTGAGTTATGTGTGCGACCAAGATTTAGTCCACCAGCAATTTGGGAGAGTTGTGGTTTTATCACACGCAGCCACAAGTAAGGACTGCTGATAAGAGCCCATGAGGGCACATTCTGTGCCAAACATACCAATAAAAGTCACTCAACCACATTCCTCCTCTGACTGCCTGGATGGATGATTTAAGAGGGTATTTAAGCCCAAGCTTCCTATAATCTGAGCCCAACCTTAGCTAGCGTGCTAATCATAAAAGCAAATATCACCAAACAAATTGCTTAGGTTTATTCACTTCTCTTATTAAAACAAAGTTGTACATTCAGACGTGCAGTCGGCTGTTTATCTGCCACTGCCAGGAGCCATGGGCCTCAAGTACGACCTCTAGAGGTGCGTCACTCACGCCCAGGGCATCTGGGCCCGACAAAGGTGAGCTTCTAACAAAGTGCAAAAAAAAAAGGGTCTCATATGCTCTGCAATAATAAGACGCATGAATGCATATCATGTGGTAATATGCTTTATATGCTTTGACAACTTACTAACAACAAATTCCCTCACAGAAGCTAAGCTATACGAGGTAACAACACATCTGCGGCAGGGTAACACTTAAGCAGGGCTACTTAAACAAAAATCTGTGCCACCAAAAAACGAGAAATACCGCAAAGAAAGTTAATCACCTGAATCATCACCATCCGACGAAGTACAGGTTGATTAACTGATGAACATGACTGACCCCGGCTGTAAATGTTTCACAGGGCGGCATCGATTCAGATCTACACTGACATGCAGATTTTTGCACAATTTGTGAATTAAGGTGAATCTTTAAGCTCGAGAGGAAACAGTGACGGCATTTTACACCGTGACATCTAACAGCATGGAGTGCTGCGCTACGTGAGGCATGAGCACAAAAACACATTTGCACAGGGAGAGAAAGGCGGCAAATGAAATACCACAGCATGCAGAACAGAATGTGAAATATGGCCCAAAGGCATGGATGGAAAACACAAGCGACAGCGGTGACTCTTTCTCAAGGCCCGTGACTGTTTGAACTGTGGCATGCTGTTGTTGTATTTGTGCCTGATTGCCATGTTAGAGTGGCACATCCCACAGTGTGACCTGCCTTTATATCAAATATCAACTCCACCTAACTGGGCAAATCACGGTATACACCTGTGGGTGCTATAACGCTGACCCCTTAATGGAGTCTTTACACAAAGAGCCACGCTCATTTTTTTGCATTGAGGAACTAAAACACCAACGGCCAACCCCCAATACTGCTCGCACTGTGATACGGCCATTGAGAGAAATGGAAATTTGCAGGCCCTGAATCTGTCGGTGTCCACCAATAGGACCTCCAGATGTGAGTGTGAGCTCAGCATGCGTTAGCCGGGACTCATGATCCCACTTCTGCAGGCTACCTGTGGGTGCAGGAATCAGATTTCTTGGTGCTTTTGGCTGACCGTCGCTGTCCTCTTGGCAGGTTGTCCAGGAAACGTTCACTGGCAGTGTGCAGTGCAGTCTGGGAGCTACACATCACCCGCACATGACCACAGGAACATGTTAGAGAGACGGCATAACCACTATGCGCTCACTAGATACACACACCCACCCACCCAAGCTGCAACCTGTGGCAATCTCAGCCTAACCCCACCTTTGATCAGACAACTCTAATAAACCAAAAGTTATTAATAGCACTGATCATTTGATGGACTGCCAAACGTCACATTTGATCCAATGGCCTGACGAGCTGCAAAGAGAGAGGCTGATGCATGTTCACCATTTGACTGCGGTGACAAACATAAACCACGCTGCAAACATTATGCAACTGCCGGGGACCTTTCAATTAGCAGGTCAGCGGGGCCGTAAACGCATCACATAAATCACATGCAAACCACACAAACAGACTGACTGCAGCCTTGCATACAGCCAAATATTGATGTCCCATCTGGTCAGTGGATTCATAGACATGCTGCCACAGTAGAATAGACCCACCTATGCTCAGTTTACGGTGCGGGGACTGAGTTTGCCCACCTCTCAAGCTAATAGGAACATGTATGAGATCATTCCACAGCAGTAAATATCAGCTAGCTGGTGTTAGCTTAAAAACGGGGGTGTATTCACAGGCGTCAATAAGTGATTTCTGTTTACATGGAGGATGTTATCGTCTTTAGGCGACCACAGACTGGAGGTCACGGCGTTTTAGGTGGACCTTTCACTCGTTCTACGACCGGCAACACCACCCGGCTCACAGTTTACAGTGCAAGCGGTGCTAATGTGTGTGTAGCGCTGACATGGGGTCGGTTACAGTAGTGTGCTTCCCAGTGTAGCCGCTCAGTCTGGTTGCCTTTCACCAGTTAGGCCGGACCTGTCCTGCCTGCTGTGCTGGTCACCATGTATGTAGTAGTAACACCTATCTACAGTAACGTGTGTGGCCCAAATTTCCACCCGCCCTCCACCCCAAACGGTTGACAATAACACGCCAAACATGTCTCACAGGAAAAAAGAAAATCCATATGTCGAGCTCACCCCTCTCCGGTTAATTCCAATAGTGTCGACCCGCAGTCGCCGTTTGCTGCCTGCTGGAGACACAACCCGGACCCTTTTTTTTTGTTGGAGAAAAACAGCTCTTGAATCCCTTTTTCCTCCGGATACACTCCCGTTTCCCCTCACACTATCAGGCCGGGGTCATCGCAAAATACATGTGTTGCCTCTACGTAACCTAATCTTTGTGCTTCCGCGACACAAGCAGTTTCTGCCATTTCATACCAACGTCGTCGAAACCTTGCGATGTTTCCTCGGCTGCACAATGAGGACCAGGGGGAGGGGGTGGGGGCGTTCAAGACCGCCTGCGCGTTCCCGGCAGCCGCTCCGGGAAGGCGGAAGCGGCGGTTTCGCAACGTTTTGAAATGACACCACACACAACTGGAAGATACTGATATTTTACACTCATTTATAGGTGTGGTTTTCGGAAATGCTTTAAAATCCATACAATCCATACATGTTTTATACATAAACACATGTATACAAACATTATATAAAAGATTTAAGGTGTTTAAGGTAGCATGTATAGGTTTGTTTTCCCTATTTGCTATATAACAGTTATAGCTACCAAATACATTTGGGAAGTTGGCACATTTTCATATACATTAATTTGAGTAAGTTGAACTGGAGTGCCCCTTTGTATTTGGTAGAAACATTCAGTTGCCAAATGAGCTACAACTAGCAAAAACGAATGCAGTTTAACACAACAATCATGCAGTAAATTCTACGTCCATGAAGGTTTAACATTCAGTTTTTGTTGAAACAGTTTTGATTCAACTGAAAGGATGTTTTGGAGGCATGTAGTTCCAAGTGCTGTTGAATTGTATTACGTTGTATATTGAGTGGAGTTTCTAATATTTAGTTTACCCTTGGTGGACCAAATATTAGAAACTTCTTGATGCGATATAATTCCACGGCACGATAATTGCAGCTGCCAAAGTGACCACAGCATTGAATCAACACCTCTCGAAAACAGTCCCAACAAAAACTGAACATCACAAACTTCATCAAGGTAGAACTGATTGCAGCGTTGCTGTATTGAACTGCATTCGTTTTAGATTAATGTACCTAATCACCTGGAAAGTGTGTGTAGGTTTGCACTACAATCCCCGCCACAATAATCAGCACAGGCACCTGCACAAACTGTCAGGGTCCATCACAGGAATTAGTCGTCTTCGTTCATGTCAGAAGGCACAAAAGTACAAATGAATAAAAACAAATTCCCGTATTCATGATGATCTCTCCTTTTAGGCACGTGGGCCGCTTTAAAACCCACTATACTATACTACAATCACTGTTGTGATTGTAAGCATTGAAATGTCAAGCTACTCTTTTTTTTTTTGTTCTCACAGTAGTGGAAAGATACTAGGCGCATTTACTCAAACACTGTTCCTAGTCTAATTACATTTAAGAGGTACTTTACTTGAGTATTTCCATTTTATGCGACTTTAAAAATATCTGACAGCTATAGCTCCTGGTTCCTTTTCAGATTAAGATTTTACATCAAAAAAACAGTTGAAAAGCAGAGTATGAAACGTCATACTTTGATAAATCATTTAATCAGCGCCGTTTGACTGATGCTGTTCTGCACCGGTCCTCCCGAATTCTCAACTAGAGCCCGTGTGTTTAACTATCATCACAGGTGTCAAATTCGACCCTTAAGAAAGCTTAGGCCGGGGGCAAGAGGTCACAGGCTGGTGTCACCTTGAAATTTCTTCCACGGGTCAGTCTGTTGGCTGTTCCTCGGGCCGTGAAGGACGGAGGCGTAAATCCTGACCACGTATACAAGGCCTCTCTTGATGGATGAAGTGGTGTGTGAGCACGGTGAGTATGTGGATGAGTAAACACTGTTACATCGCAAATGATTGAGTCATAGGACTTTATACTCTTAGCTACATCTCTAAGGTCAAATGTCACTTCTTAATTCATGTCATACGACCTACTTAGACTCACCTAGATGACCTACAATATGCTGCACGTTACTTCTAGATAGATTCTTAAGAAAAGTGCTTTTACCATTGATACTTAATTACATTAATTTGCTTTTTAATTTCACCACGGTCAAATCTTTGGAGCTTTTCTATATTCTGTTTTTTCTCGCTTTTATTAAGCTACATTTTGAATGCTTTTTCAAGCAAGTGGAAGGAGATATAATCCTATGGCATGTTCTATGACATATTCACCAAGCCACGCGTATTGGCCAATCAACTGTGTGTTAATCGATGTAATCTCATAGAAAGTGGGACAATTAATGTGTCACTCGTGGTCGAAACCTCAGATTAACACAGTGCACACCGCCTACAATGGATTGGCCCTTTGCTGCCCCATCTGCCGTTAGCTTGCCCTGCAAATCCAATTATGTTCTTATGCTCCCCAGTCTAAAAATAGTTGAAAATGAAGGAAAACGCACAGAAACAACACGTCATTAGTTGCGAGTGCCGAGCAAATGACGTTATGGAGCTGATGGGTGTCCTTTGTGCGGAGACAACTGATCTGTCATGAGGAAATGAGGGTGCGCGACAAGCTGCCATGACGGAGAGGTGAGGGAGAGGTGGCTGGAATGGCAGCAGGGGATGCATGAGAGGAAGAAGGATTAGGTTCCCTGAGTGGTGGATGTTCTGGAGGAACTTAAGAGGAATCTCTTCAGATACCGGATGAAATAAGGTAGGCTACAGAATGTGTCAGACACCAAAGTGATAATGTTTTTAGGCTGAACATCAGCCCACCTGTAGGCCTAGTGGGTGTGTGTGTGTGTGTGTGTGTGTGTGTGTTTGCACACACCGTGGATCATGAGGCACAGGTTTCTTTATACATGCTGCTGCTCTAACAACAACACAGTGTCCTACTTCTGAATCTGAATGAAACCGAGTGGTGTGGTGCCTCTGTGCGAGGCATCAAAGCATTTACTCCAACTCACGCAGTTAGAAGCAGGGTGGTACTGGGAAAAAAGAGGCTGTGTGCTCAAGGCAACAAATCAAAAGCAAAATCAAAAACACTTCAACCTCATCAATTTGTCTCAAAAACACTGAACACGTTAGATATAGAATTACTTTTTATTATGTGGTGGGAGAAAATACCTTTATGATTTTAAACATACACACACAGTTCTTATAATCAGTTTTTATAATTTGGTATGTCAAAGGCGCGTTTTTTTCATTATTGCCAAATTAACTGTTATACTATATACTATAACTCGTATAATGACTTGCATTTTAAAATAATAGGACTTTATCAAATATATTTATAATAAGACATTTTGACATGTCACAGTGGGAAGAGCACAGGTGTAAATAGTGAAATGAATGATGGCTGCATTCCATTTAGCTGCTTCAGTTTCAGGGTCCTGCTACTGCTGACTCCCTGTCACGCTGTCGTGTCTTACTGGGACACTTGAACGGATTAATAGCAGCACCTGCGCTTCTCAAAACGTCTGCTTATGCCGATTGTTGCGGCCACCATGCAGACGCTTCATCCCCAGGTTATCTTGGTTGAATACGCCTGATTAACAGACATTTCTTTGGCAATCCGGAACATCACCTGGCGTGCCACAGTAAGCGCGCTTTAATTCGGCTCTCTGTCGGCACTTTAATTCGGCTCATGTGTCAGAAAAGGTCACTGAGCGAAATGGATGCAGCGCAGTGTGCCAACACGGTGTCTTAACAGCAGAAATTGTAGCAGCAGCTACAATAGTGCCTCCAATTCAATTATAACAGGTCGAAGTAAGTTAAAGGAGGGGGATCAATCATCAAGGCGGAAAACAATAAACACCTGCTACATGCTTCCAAGGAGGAATAAGATGATTATGCTTCCTGGAGGCCACCACGGCAGCATCCGGACGCTAATCTGAGCGTTACATATGCTAATCTGGCTATTCGCAGTGGCCGCTACCTCGCGTCAGTGGTGTTGATATTGAAATTAGTACTGCAATGGCAGGTTGTGTTTGCCATCAGACTACACTTTGTCCACCGTGTTCCACCCGCCACCACGGAAGAGTTCCCTTTTGTGCAATAAAAGCAATAAAACAGAGTTCCCGCCAATCTGCGTGCAATCTGTACACCTTCCCCCTAAAAATGTGGTGCAAAAGGTAGGTGGAGTTGAACACGGTACATCATGATGGTGTTAACGGTGATTATACTCATTCTTATAAAATAGAGCATTAAAAGAAATCCTATGCGCAGGCTTCCGGCCGATAGCTGCTTTCAGGTTACGGCACGGCGATGCATGGCACTGTTGATGTGATGGGGCATTATAAGAGGCGATAAGACCAATAACAGTGATGACTGCTGCTTCAGGGTCAGTATATAAACCCTTTAGCTATCATCTGAGAATGATACAAATCCCGTGTCGTCCCGTTTAACCCGATCAAAAGCTTTCTAGTGGAGTGGCTGTGAGTGAGACGTCCTGATGCCAAATCAAAGCCTCCTCATATTATCGCCTGGTCATCTTTTTGCTTCTCTTTTTAATAAATCCTACTTAATTAATATTCATAACAACCTTCTCGAGGAATACAATAGGAACTTTACTTAAAATTGAATAATTCAAGTTATAGATTAGGCAGACAGAAATGAAGGGTTATTGCCTTGTTAAATAAATGTAAGAAACTATGGCAGTGACTGATCTTGTATAGCAGTATCTACAGTAATGCTTTCAATAAATACTATATTTATATGGCTGTAGAATATTAAATGGTAACAATCAAGAAGTGGTTTTCCCCCTCGCAATTCTTCATGAATTACATAAGCGCCTGTTTTCACCTCTCATTGAAGCTTCTCAAGGTAATTTACCGTCTCAGAAATCCTTTGCGACGTAAGCACGTAAGTGCTTTAAAACTGCTCAACACCAGGCTCTACTGAACAGACTTGAATTGGTACAAGTGAATGCAGCATATTGAATCTCAAAAAATAAAAACGTTTTGAAAAGTCAAACTGCAGCTCTTTTGGGTCATTAAGTCGGCAAACAGAAGCTCAGTTGAAGCTGTTGACCCCCCCCCCCCCCCTTTCTCCATGTATTTTTTTTTTATGTGAAACTAGTCGTGGTCTTTAGAGATCACTTCTTTATTCTGAAAAGTATGAACGCAATTAACAAAAGTATTGGATTCGTTTCCAATCAGATCCGATTGCACTAAACCCTAAGCTTGTCTGTCTCAAACTCCGACCCCTGACCTCTGAAGTCTAACGTACTACTCAGTGGGATTGTAGGAGGACAATCAGCCTGTTTGTCAAGAAATGACACAACTCCTCCTGTAATGTGACATGGTATATAGTATGCTGGTATATAGCAGCACCCTTTAACAGTTACTATGTATTAAAAACTATCTTTTTTTAATGTAATACTGCAACTAATGGAGCACATAACCTTTCCCCCATGTATAGTACAGCAGTGTTGTGTGTCTCAGTTGTGTGTGTGTCTCCCAGCAGGATGGGTACATTCGTGACCCTGGCAGAAGTGTTGGAGGCCCGGGGTTCACCACTGGATGAGGATGAGGTCTGGTGTCTGCTGCTCACCACCACTGAGGCCTTACTGGACATTTCCAAAAAAGGTAACCCACTTGTCAGTTCCCATTTGTTCCCAGTTCCTAGTTGTCATCTGGGTACAGGGCTCTCTTCTCAGGCAGCATTCAAGAGCATCCAAACAGACAGACGTTTCGAAAACAACGTGCTCACCCAAATAGCGCAAGAGGAAGTTATCAAACCTTCTGAGTTGGTAAATGTCACCGGTTTCTGTTCTGCTCTCTGTTCAGGTTCAGGTAACATGTGCAGCGTGCTGAGCCCGGGCTCGGTGCTGCTGTCAGCCAATGGGAGTCTGGCCTTTAAGAGCTGCGCCCGGTATGAGGACGTGGCCTCCTTCACAGCTCCTGAGGTCCAGCAGGGTCACGCTGCCTCCACCAGGACTGCAGCCGAGAAGGTTGGAAAGCTCTGACTTGTTGTGAGGACACCTACTCCAAAATGTCATGATGTAGACAAGCAGTTCTAAACCTGGGGGTTGGGACCCCCAAAAGGGGCCGCAAGATAAATCTGAGGGGGTCATAAGATGATCAATGGGACAGGAAACAATCAAAAACATAAGACTATGTTTACTTTTTTTCTATGTCTAGCACTGCTATTTGTTGTGAGATGCTATCATCACTTCAGGCTTCTAAAAATTATTCAACTTTAATTATCTGACGGGCAAAAGCACTCATAGGTTAATGCACGATGCATTAAACCTATGAAGGGGTCACAATATAAGGGTTCACATGGAGAAATTGCTTTGTTTTAAGTTAAAAAGGAACCCGACCATCATGAATTATGAGGACATCAGGTCCATACAACTTGTTATTTCTAAGAGTTTTCGTCACCATTTTTTACTTTTTAAGCTATCTGTCCTGCTATAGTGCTTTGTTTTGGACAGGAGCGTTATCACATGGCTATGTATCATGATTTTTGATTAATCCATTTTTACATGAGCAGAAGTGAATGTCTGAATCCTTCCCTTGTCCTGCTGTCCTCAGATGGTTGTGTACTCACTGGGGATGACTCTGTATTGGTGTGTTGATTATCATCTACCTCAAAACCAGGTACTCTCCTTCCTCCTCTATCTCTTTCTCAAACCAATTCTTGCGTATATTTAGTACTTGCTCGTCATCCGTTTTTTGCTGTTGCCTGTTTCCTCCCAGCCGGTGCGGCTGGGCGCAGAGCTGGAGGGTTTGCTGCTGAGCATGTGCGAGGACATGGTGATCAGGAGGACCGACCTGCTGACGGTGCTGGAGACCTGTGAACTTCACCACAAGGCCTCGATGCTGCCTCCCGCTGAGCGGCTCGTCAGGCAGCTGGTGGAAGACGTCTACAGAAACTCAGTGAGCGTTTGATTGGTTTACCGATCTGATTCTTTTAGTTCACTGATAGCACCAACCCTCTGCTTGCTTCCTTGAGCTGGACAGTGATGTCTTTGCAGGTTGATCATGTGTCCATGGCCGAAAATGGATCCCACCTAACAGACCGCAGTCAAATGATCAGGGACAAATTACACAGTAAGAAACCGATCCCTTTCGTCAGATTTAAAGTCCAACTAAAACTACATTTTATTTGAGTTTTTTTTTGTCTGCTACAACGTACATATCTGCTCTGTAAATCTCTTGTCCTGTGTTCTCCTTTGAGAAAAATCACTCTCACGCTCATGTCTGTGTGCTAAATATGTAGCTACTGCCAGCTAGCTAGCTTAGCATAAAGACAGAAAGCAGGGGGCTAGCCTGGCTCTGTCCAAGGTAACTAAATCGGTCTACAAACACCTCTAATGCTCACTAATTAACAAGTTATATGTATATGGTTTTTATGTTATGCTAAGCTAACTGACTGCTGGTTGTAGCTTCATATTTAGCGTACAGACATTGAGTCTGGTATCAACCTTCTCACCTAACCTTCTAATATATTTTCCAAATTATCAAACTATTGCTTCACAGAACGATGTTTTTAGACATTTTACCATACCGAATGTGAAAACATGCGGACATACATACCAGTTTCTTTTTCAGGAGGCTCTTTCAGCAACTCATCATGGGCGCTGAGGAAGAAGATTTCTAGAACATTCTCTGGAGCATCTTATCCATGCGAGGTCACAGGGTATGAAGTCTGTCCAAACATATTTTACACATCTTATGACAGAGGTCATCATAAACCTATTTACGGGTTTGAAGACACAGTAAAAACACGTTGTTTACTTCAAAATGGACCAAATTCAAGTTAAGTTTGATCCGTTGCTGAAATGATAAAAACAATGAGGAGAAAGAGTAAAAAGACAAAAACCCCCCAGAGGAGGCCTCTGCCATGAAATGTGTCATGTTTGTTTGAGCCGTCGTGTCGGGAGTGACAGACCCCGCCTCCCATCAGACTCAGAGTGGAAAACTCGTTTCCCCCCCCAGGATTCCCTCGGGAGGTCGACACAGGGACAGTTACGGCAGCTGGCAGCAGCTGAACCGCGGCCCCTGCAGTCCGTACATGGATGGCGATCGAAACGCCAACTCAAGATCCCTCACGCAGTTCGAGTCCACAATGAGTCTGAGTGACAAGAAAGCGAAGGTGAGCCAGATTATTACATCATGTTACATTATATAATATAATAATGACATAATATCTTGTGATGGGGGAGTTGACGGTATTTTTTCTTTTGCCCTGCCCTCTGTTGCAGGACATGGGGCCTGAGTTTATTAGGATGTTAGACGAGCCGCTGGTTGTCTTGGAGCTGCCCGGATCCATCGTGGTGAGTCGCTGTGAGAGTTTGGAGGTATTGACAGTGGTTTGAAGGAACACGCCTGGTCACATAGCCCGGATCTCAGGAGGTATACGGGGAGTCGTTTAGATGGTGATGGTAATCGCTGCCTCTTGAAACTCCTGAGCTTTGTTACCAACCATTGACACCATCCTTTGTACATAAAGAACAATGTAAAAGTGGAACACATAACTATGTTATTTACAAGTGAATACTGCAAGATAAAATGACCCTTCTATGGTGGACTTTGTACAACCTGCCACCAAAAGTTGAAAAGGTCGCACCCATCAGATTCTTTATTTAATTCTGTCCTCCAAAATTCTTTTCTCCCTCTCGCAGTCAAAGAAAGGAAAATCTCCCACCACTCAGAGAGAGCTGAGTGTGGTGATGCCAAACGGTCAGAGCATCCTGGTCAAGTGCGAGGTGAAGTCCAGAGGAGGGGACGTCTTTGACATGATCGTGGCTCACTCCAACCTGATGGAACATTTCTACTTTGGCCTTGCTTATATTGACGGTAAAGAGGTTTGAGAATAATGAAATTGCACACGCCAAAAGCCTGTAAACGCAATCCTTTTCCTGGAGGGCCGTGATTTGTTTTGTTATGGATGGGAACATAATCTAAAGTAAAAAGTTTCAGCATGTTAAAAGTACATTGTCGAGCAAAACTACCAGCAAAACACAAATAATGTACAAATGCAACCGTGGAGCAAGGTCAACAACTTGCCGATGTGACCATACCCGTTGTATGGGGCATGCAGTGTCGGTAGATTAGATGTCGCACTAATACCCTCTCTTCTTTTCTCTATTCTCTGATCAGATAATGAGTTTTTCTTTGTGGACAATGACACCAAGATTTCCAAAGTTGCTCCAGATAGCTGGAAGAAAGTGCCTACAACCACCTTTGACCTTTTCTTCAGGGTCAAATTCTTTGTCAATGACATTTCTCTTCTTTTGTAAGTATTTCTTTTTCGTGTGTTGTTACCAAAAAAAACACCCCACAAACATAGTTACGAATCCTTTAAAAATGTGTGTGCTCCTCTCTATCAGGCACAAACAGACCCGCCACCAGTATTACCTCCAGCTCAGGAGAGACCTTTTGGAGGACAGGCTGTCCTGCCACGAGGAGACTGCTCTGTACCTGGGAGCTCTGGCCCTGCAGACGGAGTGTGGAGACTGCGTGCCTGAGGTGGTGCACCACGAATGTGAACAAAAATGAGTTGTTATAATCAAGGTCAACTTAATCCAACTACAAGAATTGATTTAAAAAGGCGCCGCATGCTGCATTTTTAAACATCGACATATCGTTGTTGATTTAAGAGTCATAGCAATGGTATATGGTGTAATTACTGGAAAGTAATGAGACCATGGAGGAGATAAGTGTGTTTCCCTTAAGGCTACATCTCCCTTAAAACTTGTTGCTTTGTCCCTTTTTTTGCATTTGTTTTCTTTCTTACAACTGAATTATGTTTCTCCTCTGTAAGGTTACATTTCACGCCTTTAAATGAAAGGGTTTGATCTGTCGTGTTTAGGTGTACGGTAGGAACTACTACCGCCCTGACCAGTATGTCTCCAAGAGCGTGATGGAGAAACGTGCCTTGCCGTACATTCAGGGGGAGCTGCTACGACTTCACAGTAACAACGCTCAGATGCTCACCGACGAGTCAGAGCTCGAGTTCCTCAAGGTAGCAAGCCAGTCCAATTTGATCATGAGAATGGCCGTTAGTACCAAATGATGTACCGCCGCCACTCTCTATTTGTGCCTGTAGGTGTGTCAGCAGTTGCCTGGATACGGCGTGTTGTTCCACCGTGTGATGCGTGAGAAAAAGCCTTTAGAAGGAGAGATCATCCTCGGGGTGTGTGCCAAAGGAGTCATCATCTACGAGGTTAAACATGGCTGCCGATCCACCAGTCAGAATTTCCACTGGAAGGAGACGGCAACGATCTCCTCTAATGTGAGCGCAGCGATTCTTTTGTCACTCAACTCCTTTCACTGTGTAATTGGTTGTGACATGTGTCATTTTTCTGCGCATGTCACGCCCCACAAATCGCTTCCTTCGTGTTCCTGCAGAGGCGTAAATTTGTAATAGAAAGCCGGGGCAGCAAGAAGAAGCACACCTTCATCACAGAGCGATCCAAGATAGCCAAATACCTGTGTAACCTCTGCTCAGCCCAGCACAAGTTCAACAACGAGATGACCTCTCGCCAGCTCAGCCACAGTCTGGTCTCAGGTCAGTTGCACCACGACTATTGCCAAAGCCGGCTCTTGAGTTGTAGAGCTCGCCGAGTGTTGTTGCCCTTTTTCCATGGACCTCAGAAGACATTAGTGTAGAGACGAAACTGAGACCCACTCGGCTGGCGACTTCTCTTGCTGACTGTTTCCATTTACCTCCAGAAGAGAACATCGTGCAGTACGCGGCAGTGTGCCGCGCTCAGAGCAGCCGGCTCAAGTCCGTCTCCTGCTCAGAGATGCCACAGGATGACAGCGGTCTGACCACGCCTCAGGATGAGTCCCTGAACAAGCTGTGCGATGACGTGGCGGCCAGGATCGAGGCCCGCATCAAACAGCAGCACCAGAGCCTCCGTGAGCAGAGGTACTTAGTCTTCTGGCAGTTCTCATACTGTACATACCAATATTCCCACTTTAAACGTTCAACATGAAATCTGTGTTTTTCCTGCGCATTCAGACCACAGCAATGATGAGCAACTGGCTCATTAAGAAACAATCTGGTCCAGAGGCCATCCTTCGAGGCTAGCTCGTGCTAATTTCAGTTCCTCTTCTGCTTATTCCAAACAAACCACTGCAGCAGAAACAAGCGCTTCCTGCTCTCAGAGGTCAATCACCGTCATCACACTGGTTCTCTGTGTTTCCTCTGCAGCACCTGCTCCAGCAGTCAGCGCAGCAGCACTGGCATGCGTTCCCCAGCCTGCTCTCAGAGGAGGGGATCTGAAGCGCCTTCTGGCTCCCCGGCAGCCAGAGGTATATATGACCAAGTATACCGCTCATTCCCACGCGGGACAGGTGTTGAACCTCAAGTCCTCCACTCAAGAAAGCAGCTCCAACAAAGACGACGTTAGCGCTGGGTGGACCTCTTTACACTCAAACGAGCAACAACGAACCTTTTGTGACCATCATCATGCACTTTGCTTTTTAAATAAGTCCAGGTTGATGTGTTCGTTTACTCTGTGTCTTACAGAAACTCTGACAAAACTAGGGTCATCGTCAGAGAGAGAGGTCATATGTGTTTCTCTGAAGAAAGACCCAAAGCTTGGCCTGGGTAAGATGATCACACTTTGATACACAGCATCAACAGAGAGATTGTTTTTAATGTGTTTTTTGACCCCAAAATAAAATTGTTAAGATTTTGATTTAACTGTTGGATGCCTAATCTGCCACTACGGCCCGTTGCTTTTGGTTGTGCACATTCATGCTACTGAATGTGTTTGAATCTGAGGGCATGTGGCGTTTTTTTCCCCTGTATTATCACAGCACTATAAAACTGTCCAAGGAAAATGCACGAACAAACCTGAAAGGAATAAATGTTTTAGATCGTGTAAGCGCTCACTGACAGTAGTTACGTAAAGAAATGAATAAGTCATAATCGTACAGGAAAGCCCTTTTGATGGCGACAGAAGCAAGGCTCCCTCTCCTTTTAAAAAAAGTATTTGTGGATTGTGTTGCTGCAGGTATAGTGGTAGTGGGAGAGGACACAGTGGGGCATTATGACTTGGGCATCTTTGTCGCTTCCGTTGTGCCCGGTGGACCCGCTGATAAGGATGGACGCATCCGACCAGGTAGAGATTCATGCTGACATTTTTATCTTTTATCCTTAGCGACGCTGTGTGCGCTTGCACTCATTTGTTCTGTTTAAGTGCTTTTAATAATTTTGCAAGTTGTGAGTGTGACTTTTTCAAATGTTGGATACCTTATTTTGGTGCAGACTCTGGTCTACTGGTGTAGAAAATGGATGTGCAGAGAATGTGTGGTGCAAAGGACAGAGCAGGTATGGGAGGTGTCTGTGGGGTTCAGTCGTAGGCCTTTGGGGTCGCGCGCGGGGTTCAGAGGTGGTGGGGGAGGTCTTGGAACTCCGCTGTTACCGCTTCACTGTGACCTTTGCCTGCAGGCGGCCGTCTGATCTCTCTGAACCACATCAGCCTGGAGGGCGTCACCTTCAGCGAGGCAGCAGAGGTCATGCAGAGCAGCCCCGAGGAGGTGCAGCTCATTATCTCGCAGGCAAAAGGTGCTCTGTGTGTGTGTGTGTGTGTGTGTGTGTGTGTGTGTGTGTAATGACACTGTGGCTGTGACCCCTGCCCTCCTTTGTTTGCGTGTAATGTTGACGATTTAGTAATTAGCCTATTCTACTGATGCACCTGTTCGGAATCACGAACTCTGTGCTACATGGTGCCTTGTGTCTCTGGGTGTGCCGCTTTGCTCTCTATTGTTATATGCAACAATATGTCGAAAATGTGTACTTTTATATTATCATCCCGCTCGTTTGTCTTCAGGCAAAATGTCAGTTTACGTTGACTCATCTTGCTCTCAAGGGCATAAACAAATTCCATCCTCCACCTCTCATCGTGCAGTATAAAGCTTCAAACTCCGATGTTAAACACATTGTGGTCCAGCTGAGAAACGTGTTCTCTCCATCTGCCCTTTCTCAACATTTCAAAAGCTAAAACAGCATATGTCACAATGATTTTCATTATATCTCAGTCAATATAATGTAGACAAAAATAGATCTGGATGCCACTCTTGTGTCTGTACTGTTGAATACGAAGCCACAGCCAGCAACCGTTAGCGTAGCTCAGCACAAAGACTGGAAAGGGGGGGGGGGGGGGCACAGCTGGCGGCTGGCTCTGTCCAAAGGTGAAGAAAACTCGTCTCACTAATAAACATGTTTTATCTCCTTTTTGTCAAATCAGTGCACAACTATTTCTGTCACTTTTCACGTGTACAACCGAATGCAACACTATGATCAAGTAGACCCTTAGCCTCTAACGTCACTGTACAGACGTGAGGGTGATATCGATCTTCTCATCCGGCTCCGGGAAAGAGGGTGAACAAGCATATTTCCTGAAATGTTGAACTAATCATTTAACACCTTCACACCACAAAAAAACCCTGAAGAATAGTTACTCACACGGCGAATGAGGATTTTCAATGTTCTCTACCTCAGGCATGACCTTTGAGGTATGCTGTTTTTTTGTCCACAGTCACCCTCAGTCCCATCAGTGTGCGCTCCACGGTGTTGAGGAATTACGAATCCCAGACCACGCTGATGGCGGACGGCCGATCAGGAGACGATAGCTTGGATGAGATTGTTTCGGCCATGATGACGCCGAAGGCCGCCAACAGGCTTCACGTCCCCCGAGAAGTACGAGTCCTTGGTGCACAGGTAGAATCACGGTGGTGGTTTAGGTGTTTTTGTGGATGTATCTTTCCTTTCCTTTTGTGCTGCCAATCAACTGTATGGATGGATCAGCGGGCAGGTGTGTGTGTGTGTGTGTGTGTGTGTGTGTGTGTGTGTGTGTGTGTGTGTGTGCAGTCAGACATGTAGCAAAGTGAGTGTTGACTTTCGTCCGCGCTGCTTTCAGGACAGCTGCTCGCCGTCTCCCCCTCTGAACTGTGTGAGGCCGGAGGAGATCACCGTGGAGCTCAGAAAGATATCAGGAAGTCTGGGCATCAGCATCTCGGTGAGTCCCTGTGAATGGGCGAAGTCACTCCAGGCTTAAATGTGAGAGTTTGATTAAAAAAGTCTGCGCTGCCCGATGTGATTAACATCGGACAAGATTAGAGAGAGAGAGGACGGTCCGTCTGTACCTCACTACCACTGATCACTGCTGTTGCTGCGAACAGTAAAATAACCACCTTCTTTTCCCTCCTGTCCATCAGCACATCACAGATATGTTCTGAATTAAAGTTTGTGTCATGAATCATTCAGGGTGGCGTCAACACTAACCTTCCTAACGGAGGAATCTATATCAGAAGCCTTGTTCCAGGAGGGGCTGCTGAGAGAGACGGACGTGTACATACAGGTATTACGGCTTGATAGCAAATCAAAACAACGCGAAGGCTTGTGTTTCAAACACCGTTTAATGGTGATCTTTTTTTGATCTGTTTACAGTCACTTGAAGCTTCCCCAGTGTGGCCATTTATTGATTTCTCACAACAAGGAATTGTGGGTAGCTCCTTCTTAGAAAGGTTGGCTGCGGACTCACCAGAACTCTGCAGCAGTTCACATCAGAGTCTTTTTAGCACTTCCTGAATTTGACAGTGAGACAGTGCTGAGCATGAGCACAGCGGGCTATTGGACTGCAGGTTTATAGTCCATCCAGCAAAGATTATCATATATTATTATTATTATTATATTATTATATTATATGTGTTGTCTGATGGGAACCTAGAGGTTCATATAAAGCCTCAGTTATTCTTCCAGGGGACCGAAAAAAACAATAACAGGCATACAGTACCAATCAGAACTAACATGTTACACATTACATTGTAAATAAGGAAACAAGTTATCTGAATTGCTTTATTTTTAGCTAAACGAAATAGCAAATAATTAAAGCTAACACTCTAGATTTATTTTTGAGCATCTTCCCCAGAGCCATAACAGCTCCCGAGTGGACAAACAACACTCTGTTTTACACTGTGTCACTGAAATTCAACACTTAGTAAGACGGGAAAATGTGGTGTGTACATTTTGATGCTTCTGTCAAGAGAGAAAGGTTGTGCTTACAAACCAGAAACGGAAACCAACACAAGGATCTGATGTAAACAATGTAAAGAACCGAAACAAGCAAAGGAGGAATATTTAACTAACCTGTTTGTTTATTTGTCCCAAATGTTCCAGGTGACAGACTGCTGGAGGTGGATGGGATCAGCTTCCAGGGCTTCACCTACCATCAGGCTGTGGAGCGTCTGTGTAAAACTGGGGAGGTAAAGGACGACATGTGGCCGGTGTTGTATTACGTCAGCGTGAAAAGTCTATTCAAGACCAGTGATGACCTATGTATAGCAGATATATAGCAGATATATATGCCGTAGCAGCACGGCTGTAGTCCAGACTGAACTATCTCAACAACTGTTGGATGGATTGCCATGACATTTTGTGCAGATATTTATGGTTCCCAGAGGATGAACCCTTGTGACTTTGATGATGCCCTGACTTTTCCTCTAGCGCCACCGTGAGGTTGATATTTGTTGTTTTGAGTAAAATATCTACAGGACAACTACAGGATGCATTCCCACAAAATTTGGTACAGACATTCATGTCCCCGACAGGATAAATTATAATCATTTTCTTGATCCTTTTTCCATTTTTAATCGGGTCAAAACTTACATACTTTAAATATTTTGGTTACAGCTGTACTGAGTTTAGCGCTGTTTAGCAAATGTTAGCATGCTAACATGTTAAACTAAGATGGTTAACATCTCAAACATTATACCTGCTAAACATGCTAGCACGGTCATTGTGAGCATGTTAGGATGTTCTGATGTTAGCATTTAGCTGGAAGTGTAGCCTCACAGAGCAGCTAGCATGGCTGTAGAGTAGATTCTGTCGCAGCCATCCATTTCCCTTCATCCCAACCACAACCTCCTCTTCCACCCCCATGCTTCCTTTCCTTTTTCATCTCAGTTTCTTGTCCTCTCCCCCTCCTTCCTAAAACTGTTCACATTCTTGCCTTTTCCTCTCCTCTCCTCCAGGTGGTAACCTTGGTTGTGGAGCGGGAGCTGATGAACCTACCCAGGGTTTCTCTCAGTGCAGACACCAGCAGCAGTGTATCCAATCAGAGCATCAGTCCAGCTAGCAGCCCGCTAAGGATCAACAGCTGCTCGTCCATCAGCACTCCCCCAAACACGATCTCTAACCGGCCCAGGGACTACAGCTTTGTCACTCACGGTAGGAGACCTTGGCTTAGGTGGAGACCAATGGACTTAAATGCCGAAAATACATAAAAGTGGCCCAACAAGCTAAGAAAGCCCAGGGTCCATTTCTGGGAACTGCTCAGAAATATTTGCAAAGAGCATTTTTGCTCTTGCAAACTTCCCATAATGAATACAATTTTGCCAATAGATCGATCTGCAGTTCCCTCAGGGAGACAGAACGTTTTGTCACAGAACCTTACACTACTGAGGAAGAACCTGAGAGAACCGGTCCACTCTAAGCTGTTTTGTGCTTTAATAGCCGACCAGGCTAGTGTGGCTGCTTCAAGGTGAACTTTCACACACTTCCTTCTCTTCATCCTGATCTTCCTGACTGACCCTGACCTTCTTCCTCTTCTTATCCCCGTGGCCTCCTTATCCTTCGGGCCTGCCCTTCTATATCTGTCATCCCACATCTCTCCTCTTTCCTCTCACACAGGCAGGAAGGTCATGTTTTAACATAATACAGAGTCAATCTCGTCCCTTTTATCATCTTGACAACCATTAACAGAAGACACGTGAGGCCAAAATAGCCAATGTCTGTTGACATCTAAACCTTCCAAATATCCCTCCTGCCCTTCTGTACAGACTTGTATTGTTACTCCCTTATGTACCTTTATGTACCTTTATGTGTGTATCTGTCACTGAATAATATAACTGAATTACTGAATCAAAATGGTGTTATAAGTGAATCACTTTACCGTTGCCTTTCTTCAGTTCTACAGAAGGCTGAAGAGGACATGCAAGTAATTTTTTTTTTTTTTTTTTTAAATCTTGACATAACAAGCCGTGATTTCCTGTGATGACAAAATGATTATTCTGTGATCAAGAGAATCTGTTCTGACCATAGTTTGAGTTGGGGAAACTGAGCTTTCCAAACCCATCTCGGCAATAATGACAGTTTAATATCGTTTGCTTGAGGGGACAGTTTTGACATTTTGGAAAATAGGTTTATTTGTTTTGCTGTTGGTAAATTACATGGGAATAATCGTAATGTACTGCTACAACCAGCAGCCGGTTAGCTTAGCTTAGCACAAAGACTGGAAACAGGGGGAAACAGCTACCCTGGCTCCGTCCAAAGGTAACAAAGTCTGCCTGCCAACACCTCTAAAGCTCGCTTGCTAACATGTGACATCTCGTTTCTTTAATCCAAAGTGTAAAAACAGGTTTTACAGTCAGGCTAGCCCTTCTCCCCTGTTTCCTGTCTTTATGCTAACCAGCTGCTAGCTGTAGCATTACATTCATATGAGATACTTCTAACTCTCAGCAAGAAAGCAAGCCGAACACTTACAGTTCTGAAGTGCTGAAAGTCAGCCTTCCTGCACCAGACTGAGGCGAACTGTAATACTCGTTAGCTTTGCCGCGGCCGTTGCCTGATTGCTCGCCTAAAAACGACGCTGTCACTGCTGCTGCTGTTCATGAGCATCTCATAAGACCCGCCTACTACCATAGCATCCACCCGTAGGCTCTGAGTCTCATTTTCCCTGTGGGAGAGTTATTATCGTCGCTCCCCAATCCCAGTTTTCTCCCGTGTGAGGAGGGACGAGGTCCAAGACTAGACACCAAATGTCAATTCTTTTTTCCGCTTAAATCTGAACAAGTCACAACTAATTAAAGGACGCATCGTCTAATGGCTCTTCTAAAGCATTTAAGATAATCAGTTTTGTCTTGTCTCTTTCCTTCTCTTCTCCCATCCGCTTCCTCTCTCCAATTCCCTTTCATGCCTGACCTCCGCGCGCCTACATCGCGTTTCACCTCACCACGATCCCGCCACTGCCTCCGTCCTCCCACCTCCCGACCCTCAGACAACACCCAGGAAGTGACTCTGACTAAGAGCGCCAACGGCCTGGGCTTCACCTTCCTCATGTGCGAGCTGGATCCGCCCACTCTGGACTTTGGCAGCCTGGTGCGGATAAAGCAGCTGTTCCCCGGCCAGCCGGCCCAGCAGAGCGGCAGGATCCTGGAGGGAGACGTCCTGTTGGCCATCAATGGCCAGTCACTCAAGGAGCTGTCCTATCCGGTATGTGCAGATGTGATGTTGTTATTCCTCTTATATTAAAATCAGATGTTGTCCTCCCCTCTCTAATATGACAGATATGATTCTGTTTTATGATGATACATAATTATTGCTTCTCTATGGCAGGCCTTTAACCTAAACTGGTTCAACATTTTGACCATATTGCACATATATATGCAGGGAAATATATAATTCTTTCCTTTTATTTGAACTACTGTTGGTTGTTTTCCCCTCATGTGACGGTCTAAATGTTGTTTGTCACCCAGACAGGAGAATCAGATTATTGAGGAAACACTGATGCATAGACTTTTTTTATTACTTGGCATGAAAATGTGGCGTCCTCTCTTCTTGCTGTAGAGGGTACTGAGGCTGTTCAAGACTTCCCCGCTTGAGGTTCGACTGACCCTCTGTCGGCCTGCGCCAGGTACGCACACACACACACACACACACACACACACACACACACCCTCAAACATATACACACACATTTGCACCCGCCTAATCTCCTCACCCATCCGCCTGTTCTCTGCAGGGATCCTTCCGTCCATCGATCAGTTCACTGGCACATGAGCGACGTCACGATGTTACGCGGCGGATGTTCAGAAGCAACACTGTGCTTCCTGATCAATCGGGAAGTGGTGACGGAGGTCGAGGACAGACCTGATCAGCGCGTTGAGCTGATCCCATCGACGGACTCCAAAGCGCTGCAGAGAGGTCAGTGATGTTCCACAGTGTTGACGCGACGTGATGCGATTTGACACGCACATGTTGTGACCTTCTTGACGACCAGCCAGTGGAGTCTTCATTCATTGAGTGTTGTCATATTAGATTGCATTTTCGCCTTACGTAATTGTCACAAAGTCCAGAGCGATAAGCTGTTTGTTTTCAGTCAGTTAAGATCGCATAAAGACAACATGAAACAACGTAGGATCATTCGACATGATGTAACACACTGATCTTATCATCACATAACAAAATACAACTATTAAATATCAATTATTAATGATTTCAGAAACACTGTCGTTGACTGCCCCATGCTACCCACCAGATTACACTTGCCTTTATCACACGTGTAGGATCTGAATCAACGCTCGCTGTTTTCTTCGTCTGAAGTCACAACTTCTCAAGCCAATGCTGCAGCTTCTGACTAATGGTAAGCTACAGCCTCGTCTGTTCTTCCAGGCCCGCTGAGGAAGCAGTGACGGCCCAGGAGAGCGGAGAGGTTGGAGTCTGAATGCGGAGGCAGCAGTTAAATGAAAATGTGAGTAGCTGGAGAATGAAGGAACACACTGGCACCATGTTTAAAGGTCGGAGACCCCAGGGGATCGATGTGTCGGAACATGATGTAGAAAACTAGACTTTCAAAAAATATATACATATATAAACACTGCAGTAACTTCTGGAGTTGTTTTTATTTCCAAATCAACGACCAATTGGACGCGACGTAACAAAAGGGAGAGCGGACAAGTTAGCGCCAGTTAGCAAACGCTCAAAAACAAGACATAGGTGCACAGGCCACGTTTTGGTCCAGCTGAGTATCTGACAGACCCGTGACCATTACTCCGGCTGGCAGAACCGGAGGCTGCTGCTGCTGACCTGATGACCCCAAGGAGCCACGCCAGCTATCAGCCTCAAGCGGTCCTGGGTCCTGGCTTCGAACTCCGTCATTTCGCCAGGAATATAATCCCTTGGTCTAAAATAAACGCCACAAAAACGGCCACGTTTTTTTTTTGTTTGTTTTTTTTAACACCTACTACTGCAAAAAACTGGCTACTTTTTCCTCTGAATTTTTGCCCTTACGTCTTTTAAAACATGTAAAATTCTGCATTGACTTTTCAAATGGTCGTTTTCAGGAAAAGTTAAGTATTAATTTTGTGAAAAAAAAAAAAATCTCTTTAAACTCTTTAATGCGTGCATATTTGTGTTTGATTATCCAATTGATTTCATACCAAATGTATTAATTCATATAGAAAGTTAAGCTCTGATCACGTCAACCATTACTATATATTTTCTTGCAATTCTGATGCCTGAATGAAGATTTCACAGTATTTCAATCCAAAATTCACTTTTGTGGATGGAAACTGTTGCTGCCAGGAAGGCGTCTGAATCTTCCTGTGTGTTTGGCTTCTAAATCGCATGTTGCTGTCTCAAGGCTCAAATCCAGACATAGCCATTTCTAATCGTATGCCTATGCAACATTTCAGGTCAAAGAACCTCTTCTTATAGCTGTGGCCTCGACCCATGAGCTCATGTAAACCTCTGGTCGACAAGCATCTCTCCTCGACTTCATCTCTCGGCCACAAGGTGGCAGCACAGTGCTGCAGAGTCTCATTTCCCAGTTAACAGCCTGTCATGGAAACAAGAGGGAAACTGATGGTGTGTTGTTGTTGTTTTTCCACCTCCGCCACAGGAAATCCAAAAGAGACATTTTGTTGACACCAAAAGAAGAAGACTCCTGAAATAAACTGTAAAAGGACACAAAAACCTCGCTGACATTGCAGCGTATGTTTCATCTTGAATCGATGAAGCAAACTGTGAAATCATTAAAAGGAATTGAACCTATTCTGCGTGTTGCCAACTTCCTCTGCTTTTGAGCCCCACCAGGTAAATGTAAGCTCACATTCTGTGTTCAGAAATACAATAAACACAAACCCTCATTCTCTCTCCAAAACAAAAGCCGTTAAACTGAGTCTGACCTGAATATGGATGATCCACCCCCAAACACTCATTTAGTATCCGGACAAACCGGGCCGTACGAGCACACACTCACACACACACACACACACACACACACACACACCTCCCTGGGTGAGGAGCCAGTAATAGCCCCTCGTAAATAAGGGTTCCTGTATTTCGGTGAAACCCAGTAGTGCATCTGGATCCCATCAGAGCTCGTGTTCCCTTTGCAAATGATCCCAAATGTTTCTAATTATGCCAGTGGAGTCGGCACGAGGCTGTGTGAGCGCTTGTGTGTGCGTGTAATGGCCCTGACGGACACGCACACCCGTACACTGGCCTCTGTTTATTCATGAACAGGGCAGCGGAGATGGACAGCGTGGCCTCGACCTCTGCAGCCTCCGCTTAGGTCACTGCACGTGGCGATGACTGATGAGGGGGAGATGGGAGTGGAGACGGCTTTTCTCCACCGGGCTTGTCTGCTGACGTCGCTGTCTCCCTGCTGTTCTCCAGTGATTTCCAACCTGGGGGTGGGGGCTAGGGGTGGGGTGGGGGCTAGGGGTGGGGTGGGGGGGGGGGGTGAGATTTTAAGGGTGGCTGAGTTTGCAGGATGAGTTGTGGAATGCAAAAAAACAAAACAGAAAAATGTAAAGTCATACAACCATATGTGGAGGATCTACAGTGAGAGAAAGGTATTGGTCTAATGTGAGCCGAGGATTCAGCATGCAGGAGCTGCATCATGTGTAATATATGTAAAGTGTTTGAGCCTAATCGAATTTCGCGTACAAGCCATGCAAATGGGATTGTTTGTGCTCGCATTGTGTTGTTGCAACCTCGTAGGTGCGTGACTGCACACTCCGGGGACCATTTCATTAAGTGCTAGCAGAGCATTATGGTGGACTTTTTCCTCTGGTGCTTCGCCGCCGATGAATACGCTGGAACTGGGCCACCGTTAACTACGCCAAGTCCTGTGTGTGAGGGACCGTAAAGAGGAGTGCAACAAAAAGCATGAAAAAAAAAAAAAAGAGGAAGAAACCACCATCCATATCCAACTGGTGTTTGTTATATTAGGGGGGGAAAAAACTTACCAGGGTTGCTGTTTCTGGAGGCAGGCGTTCCCGGCCTATCAAGTGGCTCCTTTTAAGATTTTTAAAGTAATTTGATCTGGGACAATTTGTCTGAATGTCCATGAACGTAATGAAACACAGCTCTGGCTGCCTTGGATTCGTTCGCCTGCTTCAGATGCCATGACATCATTCATGTTTACACTGTATTTATTGCATCTCTTTTTACACAATTAAACACATTGAAGCTGCATTCATCAATATTATTAATATTGACATATTGTGAAAGGGGTCACTACCGGCCCGCCACCAAACAACACTGTTGACATTATTACACGGAGAGTGAATATTAATAATATTATTAATAAATGTGTTGAATAATGATTACTACCGCTTGCTAACATGTTAGCCAAACCAATTTTATGTGATGATAATGTGCCAGAAATCAATTAACACTGCTTTAAGGTCAAACTTAACCAATGATTTCGTACCCTGGATCAGTTTTTCAGACACATGGGAAAAGCTCCTGATTCCAGTCTGCGCTTAAAGCAGACAAAGCGGTACAGGCAAACTCTGAGCGCACACGCAGGGTGTAACACTTCCCCACCCACGCGCTGCGCTACATGGTAGTGTGCATTGTACACATTCACAAAGAACAGCATTATGCAGGGACCGGAACGCGTCCTTACCTTGATGCAATGCGACCTATGAGAATCCGGCTCCTAAAACCATAAAAGCCGCTGACTGTTTCATACAGTGTCTCCAACACGTGGACGAATATCTATGCTCGCGACGTGGAGCCGCATGCCGGAGCTCCATGACCCACAAAGTAACATGAAAAAACGCCACCCAGCCAAATGGGCGCAGTGATGCAGTCTGGCAGGCCTCGAGGACCTCTCTCTGCATCACAAGGCATTGTGAACGATTCACTTTTTCCACTGCAGCCGCCGTGACGCACGGCCCCCGTCCAGGGGCAGCGACGGATGCCGGGTGATTGCACAAGCTGGCCCGCTTGCCTCCGTCTTTGATGTCACCTCTCGCTCAGCTATTTTCCCCAAATTAGATTGATTGTGCTAATGTGTAAAGTGGACTGGCACGATTAAAAGTAAGCCGTGTTGTTTTTGAGAGGGGCCTCGAATCCATCACCGTGGCTGCAACGCCAAGCGTCCAGCGACACAAACTCTGGGCTCGGAAAAAGCCCTCCAGTTCCGTCTGAAACGTGAAGGGGAAATCATCAAATGTGACTTATTACTGGCGAGTGGAAAAGGATATCCTAATTATAATTGTATCCTGACCAAGATGGTCGATATTTGAAAATGAAAACAATGGTAATTGCGCACTTTAAGGGAGCCAAAGAATTCCAGGAGTCAAAAAGGCAGAGGAGATTGAGAAGGTAATTGAGGGGACGTCAGCGAAAAGGAAGCAGTCAAAAGAGAATAAAAGTTCAATACGTTGAATAGATGAATCGAGGGTGAAGGAGTAAGTGGGTGTGTGTTTTTACAGCATGTGCACAAACACACACACACACACGCACACTTTTTGGGGAAAGTGAGAGAATCAAAGGAAATAGGAAGAGTTGTACAGCTAGCTCGTAATGTGTCAACACTGTGCAGTGTGGGAGGCCTCCCCGGGGGATCACACGAGGGAGAAATTCAACAGCTCTTTCAACGGAAATCCTCATCATACATCTCCGCTGCTTTAGGAAAGCAAAACAACCCGATGAGGGGACCGTGGAGCCCCGAGTCGGGGGCCTGGCCTGTGCTGTTGTCTCAGTCCAAGAGGCGGAGAGGATCGTGAAAGATTTACTCATTTCGACGGCCGGAATCTGATACTTCATGTGTCAAAAACAATCCCCATAGCACGAAATCAACGTAATATGTCTGCCGGGGGCTGATAAGGTATCTGACCGATGCCGAAGGTTCAGCGATTGCTTCATTAGATGAGATTTACAGCTGTCCTGGTCTCTTTGAAACAAAATACCCAGTTCCACCCAGTTGAACTTCAAGACAGGATGGGAAAGGTGACTGTGATGTGTCTAATGCATGTGCTCTTTTCCCAGCAACACCCTTTTTCACACTAGGTTACACCCATTTACATCTGGGAGACTCGCACTAGGTCTTTGTTTGATTATAAAGCAGGTCCAGGTGCTGTATAAATACTGTGAAAGTATCACAACTCTCAGTCCACTGAGAAATGCTACAAAGTATTCAGGAACTGTGCCTTTAAATGAGCCGTCAGGACTTCTGTAAGGTTGTGATGTCGCAACTATACAGGCACAGCACCACCCACCAAGTACAGAGACGCTCATCCACCCGCTCAGTCTGTCTGAGTTATTGGAGCGCTCTGCTCAGGACTTGGAGGTTGTTCAGTTTGTCTAAAACGGCTTGTTTCAGACAGAGGGGGAACTGAGGGGCTGCATGAAGGGCCAGCAGAAGATAAATAAGGACTTTTTGTGAACTGTGAATCATGCAAAGCTGCTCGAGTGGAGTCCCAGAATAAAAACATAAAGCTGAAATGAGCATAATATGGGACCTTTAAATTGTTAAAATCTTAAAGTAAACATAAAAGAGGTCAGTCTAACAACAAGAGGTATGTGGGATACTGATGTGTCTGCAGTTCTGGAGCCAGTTGCACCAGCTGTTTGCAGGTTCAAACTCAGCATAGTTGTAATTTAAGTCTGACTGGAGATCATTTAGAGGGGCATGACCGTTTGTTACAACTTAACTACAAATTTGCAAGTAGCATTCGGAGAATTTCAAGCCCCACCGTTCGTGGCAGGACAGCGTGAGCGGGTCAGTATTCTTGGGTCCTTTTGATACCATAAACCTGTTTTTTCAGCTCTCACTCAGCACCTTCTCCTGAAGAAAACCATCTGTGCAACGGATCGAGCGGAGGATGCAGCAGAGGTTAGGCCAGGGCCCGATGTTCTGTATAGTTCGAGGCCAAGAATTTTGGTTATGGACTTACAACGAGGGAGGAATGGTACTTGTAACAGACGGAGGAGTGATGGGACTTTAATTTCCCTGAATCCCTTTAAAGTGATGGTAAGACCAGAAAGATGAGGTATTGTGAGACAAATTAACTCATTTTTCCAAAAGCCTTAATGAGGCTTACATAAGGGGAAGGAGCTTAATATTGCCAAAGACTAGAATGGCACAGGCAGCTGCCACTGTTTGAGATACACGCAGATATACATTTAAGTTAAAGTACTAACCCATTGACTCGTCTTGGTGTTTGGGCTCCAAACAAATCTAGTGCCGGTGGGGACACTGAACCGGGTGTGTTAATGAGCCAAATGTTCGGTGCTGTCGAATGAAGCACGCTCCATTGCGACTTTATGGTTTGAATCCTGATGGAGTGCGCCGCCCCTGATATGCATGAGAAAATGAGCGAGGGAAATAAATCCAGGAGAGGATTGTTGTTTTACAGTAGGAGGAGGCCTACTGTATGTGCTGCACTCATCCTGCACAGCGTTTGAATTCAAACAAAGATGCCAAACAGCACTGTAGAGAGCTTTTCTAACCTGGAGTCCCTGCACATGTTTAGACTAAAACTGAGCTGAGCTTCAGGTCTGCCCTCCAGCCGAGATGGAAGAGAGAAACGTGTTTTATGCGCAATGCAAAAGCCATTGTAAATGATGGGTTTTATAGCGCGGGAGTAGAGTTACATCCTGCGTTAAAGTCCCTCGTGGATGTGCGAGTACATTGTGAAGGCGATAATCATTCTGTCAGCCGGGTGGCATGAGCATCCGCCACATGAGCGCCTGCGGTCAAACCCATGCAGGACAACCCTCACGCGTGCTGTAAAGCCCACCCATCTGCAGTCAGAGGCTGGATCATCCAGAGTCCCCCCCCCCCCCCCCTCTCTCCGTGCACCCAGCTGCTTCCCTGTCCAGGATAAACAGACTGGGCTCCGACCCTCCACCTCGCTGCAGCAGTTAACATCAGCCTCCGTGAAACGCAGCGAAACTGCATCAGCCCCGGACAAGTTTTACAAGCCTTGCGCTCTCTGCTCCCCCCCCCCTACCCCAAAGGCCCCGTTCCCCATCCCAGACCACTCCCCTAGGTCCCATTAGCACTCTCAGGTTGAGGTTTTACTTTGAGAAAACGTTCTCTCAGGCACAGCTGCTCCGGAGACAGAAAGCATTTCAGCGGGCGGCAGTATTTTGAAGTGAGCAAGCTTGAACTCCTAACCAACAAAGAAGGACCACATCATAAATTTGAGGCTTCGTTCTGATTTACAACCCCCCCCCCCAAAAAAAAGCTAATTTCTGGCTCTATTTAATTGTTTGGTGTGAGCTTTTTCTTCTTATCCCGGTCAAACACAGGCGGCAGGCAGAAGAGAGAGCGATTCCTGCAGCCACAGTAGCAGAAGATTAATTGCAATGCAGCTTTACAACACTGCTGCAGGAGCACGAGTGCTCTTTAAGACAGTCGCCATGTCTTCAGATGTAGATTCAAATGTATTAACTCGTGTCACGATGGTACAAACAATATACCACACAATAATGGCACCTGGCATGAGCCGATTTGTAATTATTACTCGCCACACACACACACACACACGTGTTTGTGCCTTACACTCTGCAACAAAGAAGAAGGGAGGAGGGGCAAATTGTAAAAATGTCAAAATAACTGCACACACACACACACACACACAATTATGGGCCTGTGAAGTGCAGTTGAGGGGAAGCTACCTCACATACAACGAGGAAATGCTGAAACCAAAACGAAATACGGTAAGATGAAGCAACCCCAGTTACAAATAGCCTCTCTGTCATTTCTCTTCTCATGCAGGAAACACTTTGTGTATTCTTAAGTGGAACTGGCGTCGATAATGTAGGAAATTAAGCAGCAAATGGCTTTGTCTGGAAATTCATCTTCCGGTTAGTACTAACACTGACGCCTAACTTACTTCCCTAAAAAAAAAAAAACTGTGGCTCTGTTGTTTTCGGCCCTGAATTGTTCACCAACCGAGGTCGAACCGAGCCAGGGCGATCATTTCTGCTCTGCTCGCGACTTATGTTTGCCTCCCACTTCCTCTCAAAACGGATGGACATCCACGCTCCTTGCGATCAACGGCGGGGATGCGTAATGTAGGGAATAAGAACAAAGGGTTCAAACCGTAGAATGTAGACATGTGATAGGAGGTGTTTCTTAAGGGCAAATTAAAGATGTTGAGACTCAAAGCCGCGGAGGAATGTGACCGCTCCTCGCTGCCCTCACTGCTCTTTTAATTTGACGTTAAGATAACGTCAGTGAATGAACTCAAGGATCCCCACAGCACTCGTCTTCTCTTTTGCCTCTCGTCTATTTCCCCCAGTTTGTTTTTCTTTTGCACTCTCTTTCCCCTCTTCCTCCCTTTCACCCCCTACTCTTCCTCCTCATCTGTCTCTCCCTCCCATCTTTTCCTTCATGTATCCCCGCGGACGGAGCGGGCCGTGCTTGAGCCATAAATCTCAGCTCCGCATCCGTCCATCACATCTCGTAAAAGTCGTATTCGTCCCGGTAAAAGACTCAAGCTTCTCTCCCTGTAAATGTTTTTTTTTTTTGGGTGGCAAGGATCCCTGTAAATAATTTGTTGCCATGTATTTTTTTACAAATCATCCCCCCTCAGCACGATGTCCATCTTGTTTCAATCACCGCTTGGGACGGATGATTTGACGCGCGGCAGGCACAGATTGTTACAAGGTGGACGGCAGCGTGAATCAAGGACGGATGCACGCATGTAAGAATAGATGAAGACCGCGTGTGCATAATGCATCTTGACCCCTGGGTCAAATTGTCTCCACCTGTTGTTCCGCCTCCTGTTGCTTTCCTTTTTGGCAAATATAAGGGCTACGACGAATCTTTTCAGCATGTTGTGAATCATTTATGAATCTTGACCTCAGACCCTATAAATGCAACCACTGGAAGGGAACGAGGGGATGAAATTGGCTGTATAAAAACCTGCTGAAAGATCAGTGACGCGGCGTGTCTGTAATGCAAGTTGGCCCGAAATCTTGCTCTATCTGCGGTGAGTTACTTAGAGGACACAGTGCCAGAAAGACTGAGACTGCTGATGTGTAAATTAGCAACTGTTTGCTGGGGGGGCAGTATCTCCGACTGTCATGTTTGATTCCCAGACAGGCCGCGTCTCTAGGGACTTGGTTTGGGAATCAGAGGGAGGCTGGTGTAAGTCACCTCCTGGGCGCAGCCAAGGTGCCCTTACTGCTCGGAGCGCCTGACTATGTGTCAGCTCCATCACTCTGGCATCTCTCCCACAATTGAAATCTAACAATAAAGTGAAAGGTGAATGAATACAGTGCTTCCTCTAACAAGTTCTCCACATCAACTTAAAAGGGTGGGAACCACGATCCTTTCCTTAACCTCAGCCGAGTTCTGCGAGCGCCCGGGCCTCTCCGTGAAAACATCCGTCGCAGCTTTTCGTTGCCGCTGTGCTGCAAGAGCGGACGCGGGGACAGAAAACATTTGTTCTTCGTTGGGTTGACAAAGAAGCCGGAGAACATTAAAGTCCGTATTTGCTGTTGCAAAATTATGTAAATGTCATTTCCAGGAGGAGGGTCAGGGTGGCCACGCTGAGTCGACCTTCCTTTGAGGAATGCTGTGGATGTTCACACGCGAAGAGCGACGCAGCCTCTCAACTAACCCCCTTTCACTTGTGTTTTTCACCACATTCAATAGAAATTGTTAGGGTTTTTCATTTGCTTCCCCAGCTCTCACTGTGTGTTGATGACACATGACCTAAATGCACCTTCTCATCACGGTGTGTGCAAAGCCAGAAGATGGCAGTGCAGAGCTGCGGCTGGTGTCAACGCTGCAGCCTGAACTGTGGATCGGTGCGGCTCTGCTTCGGAGGTTCGGAGCCAACAACAAGTCAGAAGAGCTTCAGGATTTGAGAGTGATTTCACTGGAGCCTGACTGCACTTGACCCTGATGAAAAATACACAGTAACCCGTGAACATAGGTACGTAGGCTTTGCAACGACTCCAAGACCAAACCTTCAGCTGCTTTTCTTCCAAACAGCGTCTCAGCCTCCACATCTGCGTAGGACGGGGGGGGGGTCTGTTGTTGACTGTTCAGTAACAGTGTTTCCTCGATGTATGATCTGTTCTTTAAAAGTTCAACACACTGTATGCATCTTATTGTGTGTGTGTGTGTGTCCATCATTAAAGATGAATGCAGAAAACTATCAGTCAAGTTCTGTGTGTGTTTGCTTGGCTATTACCGGCGCAGACAGACCATCAGATTGCTAAAATGTATCCAGTTAGTGTGTGTGTGTGTGTGTGTGTGTGTGTGTGTGTGTGTGTGTGTTCCTGGCTGTAAGTCTGCATGTGAAGGTATGGAAGTGCATGTGCGCTGTAATTGCTTATGTGTGCCCGTATGTTTGCCATTATTAGACGTCCGTCCTCTGCTGTAATTGCGTGTCCACAGACTGAACCAGACCTGAACCAGCTACTCTTGCTTCACTGACTACGGGACCGATGTTGTCAACACACAACACAAACAGCGGTCACATGGGTGGAATCCAACCCGGTCAGCTGTCCACATCGTCACTTGTTGGTTCCAGGGTCAATTTTTATTTATTTTTTTAAATTCATTTTCATTTTATTCTAATAAAAGATTCAGGGAAAGGGGACAAATGCATTACTTGCACGTCAAAGTAACCTTTCTCGTCAACAGATGAAAGCATTATGTAAACATTTGTCAGGGGAGATGCTGCCCTTATTCTCTGGTGAGTGCAGAATGTGTTGAAATGAAAATGTCCTTACCAAAATGTGTATTTTACAGACCTACTGAAATAGTTTAAGTCGGCCTAATCCAGCCGCAAGCTTCAAAAACCTGTAAGTGATGTCACAATTTGCTCTGACACACTGTGGTCGCGCCCCCCCCCCAAAAAAAACCCTTTTCCACTCCATTCAAATTCGATGCTTGTGACAAACCTAAAAAGAACACAATGTGAATTACAAATCATCCTCAAAAACCACCACACACCGCACTGCCTGCTCGGGTTTGATCACCAGCTGATAAAGACCCCCCCCCGGTGCTCTGCAGCTCCACCCCCACTGAGGTTTGGCTCGGCACATGTGATTATCGGTGGCTCTAGAGCAACTCATCCAGTATCAACTCGCCGTCTGTCACATTTACACTCAGATCTGCTTCCTGCAGGGGAGCGCAGCACTCGTGTGTGTGTGTGTGTGTATTTTGCGAGCGGCAGTAAAAAGTTATATTTCCATTACAGCCTCTGTGTGTGTGTGTGTGTGTGTGTGTGTGTGTGTGTGAGTGTGTTTCTATGAATATGCGTGTAGACGTGTGCAGATGAGCGTGTCTGTCTAGTTTAAGTGTGTGTATGTGAACAGGTGTATAGTGGCTTAGAGTGTGTACTGTGTGTGTGTGTGTGTGTGTGTGCGAGCGTGTGTGTTAATGGATGTGTGTGTAACATTGGCTCCTCCATCTGCCATTACCTCACTGTAATAATAACACGATTATTCTCACTAACTAAGATTCCATCCTCAACTTTTGATGACAGTTGAAGCTCCTCCAGCTCCTCCAGTGTGTGTGTCTTTGTGTGTGTGTGTGTGTGTGTGTGTGTGTGTGTGTCCCCTTTGCCAAAGACAAAATGCCCCAGGACACACAGCTGAGCCGGCTGGTGGGGGCTAACGTTTCACTGCAGAAAATGTGTCATCTTTTCTCACCGTGATGGATATTACGTCCACGCCTCCTCCAGGTGCCCGGGCTCTGTTTGACTGCGTGCGAGTGTGTAGGCATGTTTCCTGACTTACTGTACCCTCGCCATCGTTTCATTAATCAAATCCCTCAGACATTCTCTTTGCTGTCAAAGCAGAAAAGACGAGAGACAGATGATCTTTGTTTCCACAAAGGCACTTCTTTGATTTCCGCCAGCGTCTTTCCTCTCCCAAACCGCTAAATGGGATACAAAACATGATCTCTTTTGACTGCCATTCAAAAAACCCCAAGTCGCGCTCCAGCCGGGAAGGCTCGCCTGTATTGTCTTTAGATATGGGCTAGATCGTATGGACTGTGCATGTGGTTTTCCTGGCTTGGTAAAAAAAAAAAAATGCAAGAGGGAGAGGAAGAGAAATGTTGAATAGACATTACTGGAGCCATTTATTTTACATTGCTGAAGGGTATCAGTGTCAGGGAGGGATACAGCCCATTTACTGAACTTCTGCTTTTCTAAGTTAGATTCGCTCATTTTGCAACACACACACACACACACACACACAGATTTTTGTTCAGTCACTTATTCTTCATCATTTTGAAATCTAAACTTTACAGACTGCGGATTATATTGCTGTCCTGGCTAAAAAGAGAGATGCTATAAAAAAAGAAAATAAATAAAGCATGAACGAAAAAAACATATCTGCGGATAAAACCTCAGAATATCCACTTGAATGGGTTTATGAATTGTTCATGACGGTTCAGTCAGTGGTTACTGTATGCTTTATTAAAGGTCCCATCTGTGAGTGAGATCTTCATGTCTTGTTTGATTATAAAGCAGGTCTAGGTGCTGTATAAGTACTGTGAAAGCATCAAAACGCTCAGTCCACGGAGAAATGCACACAGCCCGTATTCAGAAACTGTGCCTTTAAACGAGCCGTCAGGACTTCTGCGAGGTTGTGATGTCACAACTATACAGCACACCCAAGAAGTACAGGGGCGCGCTCATCCACTCGCTCGGTGTTCAGTTATTCGACCGCTCGGCTGAGGACTACTCTTCACGTTTTTGTTCAGTATGTCTAAAAAGATGAGTTCAGAGTGAAATATCTAAACAACTATTGGCATTTATTTAAAGGGAGCATTTTACAGCGTTGCATGTCTTTGGGAAGGGAACATTTCGAGATGAAAAGCACTTCGAGAATATCTCGCTCCCGTAAAGTGACATATTTCCCAGCGAAACAGGGCAGGCCGGCGGGACATAACGTTGGGAGGCATTTGATTTGAACGTTGAAAAGTAGGCGTGTCATAATCAAACACACCGTGCTGTTGCTAGCCAGCTAACAAATAATGTTAGCTCCGTGCCGCTAAAGGTTGAAGATTGATTGACGGGGTGGATGCGACGATGTTATTGGTTGAAAATGGTTGGTTCAAGCTTATGTAAGCACACGTCATATTTTGTTTTACAGGAAGAAAATGTGAATTGGATTTTGACATAAGGATTCAAACAAAGTTGACTTTTGACTGTATTTTTTGCATGTGATGTTAAATAGGTGCACCATATGCCCGGGGATGTGATCTAAAAGGTTTAAAAAGGCATTTTTCATTTCATCTCGACTCGATGTTAGCATAAGTGCCTGTAAGTGTATAAGTGCTATGCTGTAGCTAACAGGCACCTCCTCAGAAATGTAAGTACTCTTCAGGGCTGCAGCAACTACAGTGAGTAAAATAACGTGAACACGCCGATTGCAGGGTAGTAGTCTCCTATTCAACGATGTGAAGGCGACATAGACGTAACCTGGATGTAAGTCCTGCTCGACAGTATCCCACCGTCGCTCTATCTCACAAAGTAAATGAATGCTGATGCGTGAAATCTGATGATGAACGACAAAATCGCAACCTTCGCCGTAGGTTTATATGCCTGGACTGCTGTTAAGCCCTTGCGCCAAGTATAAAACCAGCTTCGGTCTTTTCGTCCAGTCACCAGGAAAAACTTCTCCCACGGACTATTTCATCTCCACAGCGTCCAGGCCAATACCCATTTCGTAATGACTTGATAACATTCGCAGGCTTACTTTAAGGAAGAGAAATCACACGGCTGGATCCTTGATGTGCCGTGAAGTCCATGAAGTTACACGTTTTTGAGGAATCGTTTCCTGCAGAGCTTCTGTTTCTTCCTGTGGGCATCGAGTGGTTGGCAGGAAGCAGAGCTTAACGTCATGCCGCACTGATATGAAAACACAACTCGGCACAGTGAAGTGAGGATAAAGAAGCTGTCTTTATGGTTATTGTGATGGATTATGTCGCTCATAACTTTTAAGTTTTCATGGTGGACAAAGACTGCATGGCAACAAATGGCTTCTTCTGAAGGAAGAAAACAAGCTAATACATAGCAGAAAAAATACAGGAATAATATCAAGATTATGCCTAAAGGTATTATTCTTCTTGTTCAAAAAGTGACAAGGCTACCTCACAAACAAGGGGCATTCCAAGTGTTTTGGGGTGTGTCTTCTTCTCAGTATTTATGGTCAGCATAGTCATGTATCTGGCTGAACTCCCGTGGCTTTTTATTCATGCTTTTCATGGCTTGGAGCGAACTCGACCTCAGGCCGTTGGTTTGGACCCATCCAATAATCACACAAATCCACATAAACATGCACAAACACACACATATACAGAAAATACACAATCAGAAGAAGTTACTCAGGTCCGGTGGGAAGTGGAGAAAAGAAGCATTCCTGTAAAAGGTTTGAACTTATTGACTGGGAAAACAAATTTCCGATAGGCGGCTATTTATTTCCCCGCTTCAGAAACACAGTGGTGGTTAGTGAGAGCACTGGGCCGGCTTCCCAGACAAAGACTGACTGGCCCGGATCATTTCCACAGAAGATGTTCGAATAGAAGTCATTTCTCGGCCAGAATCAGGCCTTATCAGGGCGTAGAAAAACATCAACTGTACAGTTCATGGTTTGGACAACACAGAACAACCTCAGAGGAAGCCAAGTGTTATCCACATCCATTCCTGGGTTGGTGTATCTAATCATGCTAAATACTGTTTATATGTTCAGTGTGGAACTGATTTATAAGCATATTTTCTCTAAGTCCCTGGCTGCAGTAGTCGTAGCTGCTGTTGAAATGCTAGTTCGAATTCAGGTTTATTTATTTCTACAGAGGGTCATCGCAAGCCTGTCTCAAATCAAAGTCATCAACAATTAATTACAGAACAAAATGCAAAAAAAACAAAACAACAAAAACATTTATGTATGGAAGACATAACAAGCCTTCCTAATCTACAGAAGCCAGCCCAAGCTACCTGGCACCACCATCCTCAGACCCTTAAATGTGTTTAAGGAAAAACTGCCATGAAAGCCGTCATACATTTATTTATCCTACATCTTTCATAAGCACTGGAACAAAAAAATACAGTCTCCTACAAGTCCCTCTGCCAAAAGCCCCGCTCTTATTTGGTAATTGCGGTGGTCGAGTATGCTTTTAATCCAGTGCAAATCTGCCGTATTTATTATTTGTTCAGTAAAAGTTGCAAAAGCGCAACTGGCCTTCCACATGTTGTTAAAGACAGATGTCCCTTGTTAAAAGTAATCCTGAACAAATCAGAAACATTTCTTTTTTTAGTTCTCTCTAAGACAGAAGAGTTTCTATTTGTACTTGATGTCTTAAGACTAGATGGTTTTGACAGCACCTTTGCTAAATATGAATCTGGGGCACGGGTGATATCTGTCAATTCAATTATCCTGTGCAAATGCATTTCACGAAATGCAAAATGCCAAGGTTCAAGTTTGGAGTTTTTAAGTCCCAGATGGTGGGGGGGGGATTTCACCCTAATGGAGTTCCATCACCTGGAATCTCAACAGTGCCTTGTGAAGCAATTTTTGCCCCATAGAAAATTAATGGTGGCTAACGTGGCCATCATGTCGCACCACCGTCAGTAGGTCTTTACCGTTAGCCCTGGCTAGCTGGCATGAGAAAAGGCTGCTTGTAGCAATGCTAATGCTAACCGAGACAGTACACCAACAGCTTCATTCAGACCTGAAGCGCGGGTTAGAAGCACAAGTAACATGAGCATTTAAAAAAGTAACGTTAGCATAAACTGTGTCAAACGCTTTGGATTAAAACAAATGTTCTTCTTTCCTTCCAGTAAACATGGTGTTTATAAATGGCAGGTCAGGACTCCAGATCAGAGGTTAGTCAAATCAGGGTCAGTTTTCCCACAGAGAACATTTATTCGAAGGTCCTTCATGCATAAGTTCTCTCTGAATTGAAGACATACGTGACAAAGCAGGATAGATGCGAGGCAGACACAATGGTTGCTACTGTGTGTTGAACCGTACGTTTGTGTGCTGTTTGTATTTTCGGGACAGGACCATTAACCGCCCCCCCGGTACAGAGAAACTCGGCGGGGTTCAAATGTGTTTTGTCTTGCTGTTGATTCAAGCTGTGTTAGTCTGAGGCGCCACAATCATCATGGGTGGCCACGTTGGGCCCTTGGCACAGCACGCATAAATGCTAACTTCCCCTATAGTATACAGTTCGACCTCTCTCTCTTACACACACACACACACACACAGACACACGAACATACCAAGTACATACATACACCTCTGTTACTCTGCAAGATAAACTTCTCATGTGCATACATATGCAGTAAATGCACAAAAACAAGAGAAAAATGTGCATAATGCAAGTTTACATAACCTCAGCACAAAGTCAAAGGGACGCACACACTCACTCATGCTACTTCACACACACACACACACACACACCCGCTGAGCCGTAAAAACAAACTGCTCAAAATATGGCATTTGTCTTCTGATTAAACACTCACATTCCAGCAAACTGTGCTCGGCCTGCCAGGCAACAGCCGTCATATTGACAGTCGGACGTGCGGTTTGTCCGGGTGATCTCCCATGAAGGGAGGCTTTATGGCAAAGCCAGCTCCATATAATCAGCCTTTAATGGCCCAAATGCTAACGAGAGCGACGGCACCCTCCCTCCCGTCATACCAACCGGCCGGCCCCAGGAGTCAGGAAAGACGGAGAAAACGGCTACAGAGGCCACGAGGAAATGAGGGATGTCAGGGAGGTTCAAATGTCCCTAAATGTCAAATTTATTCGCATATAATTGTGAAGTTGTCGTGAAATCCATAACCATCTATCTGGAAATTGTTAAACTGGAATGATGATTGGCTCTCGCATGCTAAGTTGCTACAGCTATGCATATGGGATGGGACAGTAAAATTAGCAGCCAAAATATTTGAGGTCGCATCAAGTTAGTTGTACCACCAAAAAAAAAATCACCCATCTTAATTTATAGGCCGCCAGTGACGGGTCATTTATTTCAGGAAACGTTTATACTGCTGTAATAAATCTCTTCCTTATTTCCATAAAAGCACAACTAGGGACAAAAAAGGAGCGACCCAAAAGGTTTTGGGGCTGAAAACTTTGCCTGATTGTGACTGTATCCCATCATGTCTTCGCATGTGACGTTACATGTTTTCAACTTTTTGCCTTGTTTGCGCCACCATCCATCTACGCCACAAAGCCATTTGTTTCCCAGTGACGATGAGTGCGTCGTGAAATAAGATAGATAAAGTAAAGTCATATATAGTTTTATAAACATGCATAAGATTTACTGGCACTTTCATTGGGCAACATGTGTGCGTTAGATATATACCATCATTTATTGAAAACTATTTGAATGTGTCTACAATATATATCTCTATATATGTCATATATGGCACGACCTCACTGGTGTAAGGGCATATGATTATATATTATTTTTCCGTATGGATTTACAGCATGTTGCGCTCTCAGAGACGGCCCGGCGTTGTTATTACTGTACGAGGGGCTCCACTGTCTGCCTGAAAACCTTTCATACGCTTGAGCGACACGTTTTATCTATCAGATGAGGCAGACAGGATGCCTCTGTGGTCATGTCGCGGCTCCGTCTCAGCAGTGTCTGAGATGGGAGGGTAAAGAAGGAAAACAGCCCGGTGAACGTTATGGCTGAAAGTCAGAGGAGGTCTGCTGAACTCATTAGTACGAGATAAGGTGGAGAGAGGAGAGGAGGCTTTTGGTATTTTGACGTCATGCTCCTCTAAAAGTGAACAAAATTAGCCAAACAGACCGAAGAATATGTAACATGACAGCTACGAAAGAGCCACGTTAATTCTCCTTGAGTTATCACAGTTTGAACCATTGCGTTCAATATTAGCTTTCATTGAAATCTGAACTGATATTTGAATGATCCTGAATTGCGCTCTTTATGTAAGGGCATACGCGCTGTTATGGAAGCTAGCAAGCTAGGCTACCATCCACTTGGAAAGTGGACGCTAGTTAGCCTAGCTTGCTAACATTAGAGCCAACACTGTTAGTCCAAACTGTTAGTTTTTTTACAACTACGCCGAGAAAGTACACAAGTCAAAACATTCACCAAAGGATATTTATTCAGATTTCTCACCAAGAGTGTGTGAAATAGGAGTGAATGTGAAGACATGAGTTGTGCAGGTCTTGTCACAGAAAAAAAACCTTGACTATCGTACACAGGAGGCTCACCTGAAGTTGCCCAGGCTTCATTTTGAAATGTGGGAAAGTCATTTCGACAAAACCGGACACGAACATTTTCAGTCCATGTAGAAGAGGAAGCCATGGGTGTGGGAGGTTTTTGCGGTGGGTAAAAGTCTCCAGTGATTTGAACTTAACCGCACATAGCTGTGGGGCAGCTTCTTGAAATGTTGACTCCATGTTCGGCCATGCAAATCTTATTAAATGAGCTGAGCTACAATGGGACAAATGGGCTGAAGTTAACAAGGCAGAGAGCATCTGGTAAAAGTAAATCTTTACAAGCCCCAGACACACACAGACAGAGGAACACAGTGAAAAAGGCACATTATACAGAGATAGGAAGAGGATGGCTTTATGGGACAGCTGTGTAACCCAAGAGAGCAGGAGGAAGTGTTAAAGGATGCTACTGAGGCATGTTGAACCCCCACCCCCGCTTTTATGTCGCATTTTGTAGAGGAGTAGTAGGTGACTTGTTTATTATCAGAAATTTTAATCTCAAGGCTGGATTTCTGCTTTAAAAAAGCAGAATTAGAGTTAAAACAATACTCATAATTTTACATGGATACTTGTATAGATTGTTATGGGGGACTTATACATATATATAGATATAGATAGATATATTACCTTATAGTCTCTCAAGCAATATGTGCTGGTGTGTAATGTTGCATGCAAGAAACGGTTCATCTTTATTCCCTGACAATGTGTAAATAAAGTCACTGTGAACGTTCAGGAATAATCATTTTGTTGAAGGACAAATGGTGCAGGCAGACATGATAGGCGGGAGGTCATACTGCAAGTATTGAGGTGTATAAAAGAAACTGATGTCATAAAAAATGTGGGGAAAATAAATATTATTTCACAACATCATGTAGATAACAAAACCTAAACGGACAAAACCTGATATCCAAGCAACTTTGGATATTCGTTGGGTGGCAGTTTGTGTCTAACTTTTGACTTCAGGAGATAGAATAAAGGAGTTCTCATTATAAAAGAAGAAAGCAATGATGTGACAACCGTGAGCCCCTTTTTATGAAGCCTTGTAACTGGCAAACTAATGCCCAGATTTCCCTGATACAGGTCCAAACCTATTGGGATCGCTTCAACTGCTTTCATAGCTGTGACGTTTGTCATCACCGCTCAATACAAGTAAACGATCTGAGGGGAGAATTTCTCCCTGTGTGTGCGGCTTGTAAAAAGACAAATCACTGCTGCTCTGCGACTGTAGAGTTAAATGGCTGTAAAAGCTGTGTGTGTCTGTCTCAGTGTGTGTGAATGTACTTGTGTTAAAGCCAGCATGGGTTGCTGCCTGCCTGCACGAGCACTTACCCTCGAAAAATACCACAAACCTACAGGATACCTATTTGCATAGCAGACATAATTGAAACCATAAAAAACGTTTGTCATCCCGAAGGAGGGAAAGTCACTCACTTGAAGTATTCTAATTACTGTAATTATGAAATAAGCGTTTTCATGTCACGAAAACATAAAAAATGAGTGAGAGTCTGTTTTTGAAAAATAGGGATCTATTTCACAACTCGCCACGTGCGTTTGCATGAGCAGCCCTCAAGCGATCATATCTGACTTGTGTTTAAAGCACCATACCCGCTTTGCCTGCTTTAAATCAGTTGTACTTGACATTCTTGCTGACCATTTTCCAGATTTTTGAACGTTTCCATTCATTTACATACACAATGAGAATTGAAAGTTGTCACTTTTCAAATCAATCTTCACTACAACTGCTTTACCACACAAAAGTGAATGTAAGTAAACTGATTTCCATGAATACATGGAAACTGGAAAGATGTAAAGACGCGACAGGATGGAGATGGTCTGCAGTCGGGGCAGTAGCTGCCATTGAGGAAACGGACGTCATGCCATCATTTTCAGAGATTTGAGATTTAAGCAACATGGGCCTGTGAAGAGTTTATATGAAACTATTCAAACACTTGTTCTATAGGTAGGTTCCACTCGAATTTGACTAATATTAGGACAATAAATAGATTTTAAAAAGTAAAGCATTTAGTATTTCCTCACCAGAGTTATATTCCTGGGAGTGTGGAAAAATAGCTTTAAGATCTTCATGTTGGGAAACTTAATCAACAAAAAATGAAAAAATCCAAGCAATGAAAACATATTATTTAAAGGTACTCTGTGGAGTTTTTCATGTGTCCAGTATTGTAGCAACGTGCCAACAAGGTAAGGAGGAAGACGACTGCTAGCTTGCAGGGCTAAACATAGCTAACATACAACGTAGCTTTAAATCTGCATGGCAGTTGGAGGCGTTACGGCTCCGAGACCAAATCCGGGATACAGACGTCCACGGTGTCGAGCCGCGGTTCCATCTTCCGCGACGCGGACTCTCTGTCAGAATAGTCAAGGTATGCAACAGTACGTACGTCATGGAGAATACAGAACTTAAGCATGCTAGTCAGTCCGTTGTGCCTATTTTCTACATTTTATTGTTTTCCCTGCTGTACCGAAAATGTACCGAACCATGAACCCAAAACCAAGGTACTTTTGTGTACCGTGACACCTCCGACAACAATACAATAACAAATGAGTGTTTATTGAAAGAATTTAAAAAGTTTCATGTTAATGTGATTTGTTGACTATAAACATGACTGTGTTTGTTTACAAGAAAACTTTACAAGTGCCTTTAAGTTGTCTGTTACTTGAGTAGTCCAGGCTGCCTGGGGGGCTTAGGGTGGACTCTTAACTTAGGTATTTCTAAAATCCTGGCTAAGGCCCCGTCCTCAGTAACGTACATTGTGGGTAATTTGTTGACAATGGGTTAACAAGCACCGACTGGGGGATCCTGGGTCTGCATTCGGTGTAACCATCGCTGTCGCAGCGAGTCAATTGATCTGTAAGGCGTGAGCATAAAAGTTGCGCGCTCCGACCCGAACTTAGTTAACACAACACACAAGATGGATAAAAACTCACGTGGTCTGCCAGGTTTAAGTCAAATAAAAGCATTACCTAGAAATTACCTAGACAGTCTATCCAGGCATGGCTGTGCCGATGTCTCTAAACCAGCACAACTTTGCGAGCAGCCAAAAGCTCTTTGGCGCGATTCTAACTCAAACTCTAATGTGTCCAATGTTCCCTTGTGTTCACTTGAGTGCTGTGGAAAAGTTTGCAGGTCCCAGCAGCTGTAGTGTTCAGTTGGAAGAAAACCTCCAGGACCAAACAGTGCTGGCTCACAGGGAACGCTGGGTGCAACTCACCTCTTCTTGAGTGTTTTCTTAACTGGACTCCAGGATGGGAGACTCAGCGCTAAAGCTCTATCCCAGATGTATGCTATGCATCAAGCTTTTTGATTGCTGTCCATAGGACACGGCGCCCAAATGGCCGTGGATCCGATGGCTTTCCAGTGGCTTTATGACTTGAGATCTTAATAAAGTGTCTGAATGACTTTCCAGTGCTCTCATTCGCCCTTATTCTCTTTACTGGGGGAACGCGAGCCCTCTCTGAGTGCTGTGAGGATCTGCCTTGAAGAGCTTTGCAGGTTTTTTGCCTTTGAAGGATCCGTACAGCAGGGATTTTCCCACTACAATTCATCACTGTCTGTCTTTTCTGTGTGTGTGTGTGTGTGTGTGTGTTTGTGTGAGTGTGTGTGAGTGTGTAGGTCTGCCACGGGCCTCTACCGCTATTAGTGGGGATTTTGCCCTCTCTTTGAGGTGGTGATCTGTTTCGTTTAAATAGGTGAGAACTTGGATTAGTCTTGAATCTCCTCCACACATTGTAGGATTCACTTTCCCACAGGGCGCTGCAGTTCATCACGCAGCGGACCACCATTTCCCTGGATGTGTGGTGGGTCTTGCGTGTGTGCTTTTAAAGAACCTCCGAGATGAGGTCATGCTGGGAGTGTGGACAGATGAGACGGTCATGTCAACGGAAAGGTCAGAGTTTGATCAGCTGGCGAGTGGGGTGGAAGATTTAGCCAGATGTGACCAAAAACGGAGCTAAAAAGAGATTAAACATAGATTTACGCTTGTTGGGTGGCGAGAAACATGGCGCCAAATGATTGTTAGTGTTTCTCTATGTCCGCTGGATGCATCAAGAAGCAATAGTTACACTGCCCCCTTGAGGCAATAAATCAATTAAAGCCACTTTAAAGTGACACTATGTAACTTTTGACTGAAAGAAAATCACACATTCTTCCTCTGGTAAATGAAAAGTTGACTTAAGTTTACTTAATTCTTAATTCAGTACACTTGCAGTGTTGCTGCTACAGCCTTGGTCTGGTATGGCCAGTAGCTTTTTGGAGCTAATGCTAGCTAATGTTATCAAACTTTCTGTAACAGTTATATGTCCAGTTGGCGTGATAGCTGAGGTTCAAAACTTTATTGCCCCTGACTGGTTTGTGGCAAGGCACACAAAAAAACAACAACAGGGGAAGTAAAGAGATAAAAAATGAATAAATGTGTCTGTATATCAGGCGAGTTTAACGGTGCATTCCACAAACACTGAGTGTCGGGTCTTTATTTCAAAGGGAGTTTTTTTTTCCTCCAGACGTCGTTGACAACTTATAGACTTGGGGCTCGCCTCGGGTCCTGTATCTTACACACACACCCATTTAGAGTTCCTCTCCGCCGAAGTATTTTGCCAGGGAACCTCGAGACGCTTTCATGTGCTGAAGTCATGTCTATCACATTAACCTTAATTGGCGCGAGAGACAACAAACACATCCTGAGTGCTGCTGAGACAGCTCAGGCCCCCGGGGGGGGGGCAACACACGTCAAAACAACCACGACCATGACGGGAAGAAGTGAGCAGACGCTTCGGGGACAGATGAAACTGCTCTCTCTTCTGCAGAGCCATGTGTAGTGAAGAGCTGACCACAGAGCTGTGCAGGGCTGCGACTGTGTGCAGGGATTAAACAAACACAAGAGCACTTCAACTCACTGCCGCATTGCATTCACACTGCCAATGCACAACATAATCTTGAACGAACAAGAATTTAAAAAAAAAGGGGTTCCGTACTTTCCACCATCTGCCGTCACCAGAAACTCTCAAAGCATTCGTTTGGCTTGCACTGGAAGAACAGCGTCCTCTTGCTGTTTTATGATTCTCAAAGACTTCCCCTTCAAACTCGCCTTAATCCAAACTGGTGACAGTGTTTAGACTCAAGCGAACGTTAAATTACACGCTGATGTTCGGACCTTTGAAATGGCGACGTCACGCGTCACCGCGGTGTATAGCGAACGGGCAAACACCAATCAAGACCGGCGAGGGTGTTAAAAGGTCGCAAACAAACAAAAAGAGAAGAATGAGGAAAATATCCACCTCCACATGTTTTTTTAAATCTCATTTCTTTTTTTTTCTTTTGTCCTCTTGTTGCGAAAACAACCCTTTTGGTGCCAAGAGGAGGAGCAGCAGCAGCTTTCAACCACGATGTTTTTGGTTTATCTAACAGCATGTTAAGCTCAAAGCGCCGCTGTATCTACGTACAGAGCCACTAGCATTACTGTAGACTCTTAATCTTGTTCAGAAATAAAAAAAAAAAAAAAAAAGACAGATGAATAAAGTAAACTTTAAAAAAAGAAGCTGTATCTCTGAAGACATGGCCCTGGCATGTAGCCATGAGTGGAAGTGCCATTTTTTTTAACTTGCTAAACTGCTGCTACATGGAGACATGAAAGTTCATGTTTAGATCTTTGGCCACGCGTTAGTTGGGAATGTGTTTTTAGTTCCATGGTGTGCAGAATACAGTCAACATGACAGGCAGCTTAATGTGTTTGTGTAAGTCTTGGGAAAGCACGAGTGGAGCAGCTTAGTTAAGTGTTTGCTTCACACCTTCAAACATCCCCACCACACTGTATACGCACACGCACACACACACACACACACACACACCTTTCCCTCTCCCACCATTCCTGGCGTCAGTTGAAGCACTACATGTGAGACACCCCTCATTAAGTTTGTGTGTGTGTGAATTTTGACTGGCCCCTCTCCTCGCTTATTAAACATTCATAGGAGGGCGACTACTCTGATGTATAAGTTCCCTGAGCTTGTGTGTGTATGTGTGTGTGTGTGTGTGTGTGTGTGATTTCTATGAGGCCTGCATCCTGCGGTGATCGCACAGGGAGAGAGAGCGTTACGGTCCGCTAACAAAGAGCCACTGTTCAACACGCTCCCGTACCAAACGGCGTAGGAAAGCGCTTGTCTCTGCCTCCTGCTGCAGAGTGTGCATTTCCTGATGCATTTAACCTGCAGCTGCGTATCGCAGCTCTTTACTGAGGGCAAAACAGAATATTTTGGATATTCTGGCCATTTAAATACAGTAAAACCCTGCGGTATGCCTCAGGTGACCGTAAAGAAAACCATCATCTTGCTACTAATGGGCAATCACGGCACATTTTCTCAATGCAGCGCAGTATAAAATAACGTATGATTTATTGGCATATGACATGTGACCATTTTCATCAACCACACCAAAAAACACACACACACACACACACACACACACACACAAAACAAACAATTTCAAAATAAAAGTTGATGCAGTCAGTGATCCACGCCATGGTGGACTATTTCCACTGTCAATTTCCATCTAAATTAAAAGTTAGCAAGGTGCAGTCACACTACACTTCCTGTCCAATGAAGACTGCCCGGCTGTTGTGACCTCCACATCCCCCAAAACACTGAGGACATGACCCTCCTGTGCAGAAGGACATGACCCTCCTACCAAAAACCGACGTGCATGAATTAAAGTTGTGAAAAAGGGGACCCGATCAGAAAGGCACCTGAGCACAGCCGGATGTGAATAGACCTGAGGATCATTAGACCCCATCGAACACCCAGTGGCCCCCCGAACAGAACCAAATGGCAGCAGCATGATCCTCCACCGAGCAGCCACTGTCAAAAATGATAGCAACATATGCCATTCACAGTTCACACATCTTTTTTTATTTCTTTATTAGACTCAATATGACTTTAACCAAACCCAACAAGGGGCTGTAGGAACCGAGTGGACCCATGAAGAGCTCTACCTCAGTGTCCTCAATGCAGCCCTGCTTGTATTACACATGTGGCAGCCGCCAACTGTTCCCTGCATCGTTTTCTGAAATTTGCCCCAAAAACATCTTTCAGTTGATGTATTAACAGGAGGTCAAAGCTGAATTTGCCTCCTCCTCTCCTTTACGTGTTCTTCTTGGCCGTGCGAGAACAACAAAAGGCCTGTGAAGCGAGTTAAATAGGTGGGAAGCTCTTAAAACCGTTGCCGCACGTACCTGCCGCTTGTTTGCCCTTCTGTCTTCAACGTATTCAGCCAAATGGCAAAACAAATAGCTCAAGTGAAGGAGCCCTTTCTTGCATCTCGTCTGCCTCAGCGGTCGTCCTCAAGCCAGCAGGGTGAGAGAGGTGAGAGAGAGCTTTTAAATCCTCTCTCCGGGGAGCTAATCTTCCACTCCCTGCTTCAAGCCAAAGCAACGTTTAAGGCGATGTAATTATTCAGCCTTCACAATGCCTGCAGCCTCGCCTGCCTTGCGTACCTGGCTGGCTCCCCACGCAGGGTTATTTGCTCAGCTACCAATCGCTTGTAAAAAATAAAAAATAAAAAAAGCAGCTTCTGAAACCGAACAACCCATTACTTCTCATAATCAAGTTCAGATTTGGTTTATTCATCGACTGCTGTTTTTTAAGCGTTATGAAAACCAGGCTGCTTCATTTTCCTCTGATTTGGATGCTGATGGTGCTGCCTGAAATATCACAGCGTGAGTAACAGTGCAGGGATACATGAACGTGTTTATTTAACAGCAGACAATAAAATAGAGCAGCATGCCGTAGTTGCGCATTTGGAAATCTTAGCAAATGATCGATCAAATTTGGAGCATATATATATATATATATATATGCATAAACTGTGAATGTGAACGACTCCAAACTCTGATGCTGATCAGAGTGGACCACTTTCATTTCAAAACAAAACATAACATTTAATAGAATAATTACGTAGTTTCCTGCGTAAAAAAAAAAAAAAAAACAAGGTTGAAGTTTAAACTTCGATCATCCCTGAGTAAAAGGAAGTAAGGTTTGAGTTATACAAGGTGAAAATAAATCTTACACATTTTGTCAACTTCCTACTAAATATTTTATATGTGGAAAGAATTCAGTTTGAACTGTTCTGGACCCTTGTGGACTACAGTGGAGCACAGTTTAAGCACAGTTGCTGCCATTTAAGTTAAACCTGCATTAATTGACATTATCACCTTATTAAGACATGTTACCAACAACATGCTACCAAACACTATTTATACATCCAGCTGAACAAAAGAAACATTAGCATTCATTTGGAGTCTTGTTTCTGGCCACCTGCAAAATATAAATCCAATATCCACTCGCCTTTTAGCTCTGTTTTGGTCTCCATCAATTCCTAAGGAACATCTAGCGCTGTAGCTAGTTCAGCTAAGCTAGCCAAGCATTTACTTAGCAAGTACTTATAGCTATGTTGGCCAGCTAGTCGCTAACTTTATCTGTTGTTTGGCAAGTCCAATATTGACTCTCTTGTTCACTCCACTTTGGTCTTCACCAACTACTGAGGGAACATCTAGCCCTTTAGCTAGTTCAGCTAAGCTAGCTCAGCATTTTACTCAGCTAGCACTTAGCTATGTTCACCAACCAGCCGCTAACTTTATCTGTTGTGTGGTAAGTCCTGTATTATCTCCCTTTTTAGCTCTGTTTCAGTCTTCACCGACTACTGAGGAACACATCTGGCCATTTAGCCCGCCCAGCTAGGCTAGCTTAGCATTTCCTCAACTAGTGAGTTCTTCAGTGTTCACCTGCCAGTTGCTAACTTTTTCGGCCTGTTGTTTGGCACTGAGCACAATTATCTGTAAATGTGCCACCATGAACGGCCCTTTTCACATTAAACGTACTCATTTGATCCATCGGAATTATAAGAATATTGATGAGTGCAGCTAATTGCTAACTTTTTGCTGTGCTGTGACAGTGCAGCAGCGTGACACAATGACAATCTCTGGGAATGTGGTCAAGTATAAACATCACTGCTTCAACTTCAATTCCCATCTTATAAATTCCCAAAGGGCTTTTTTTGAGATTTCTCACACAGATCTTATGAGTCTTTGCGGATACCAAAATCTTCAAATGAACGCGAAGGCCTGGAAAAGTTTGGAATGTTTCCATTTAACCCAGAAATGTCTTTAACGTCCCTCGCTCCCTCATCGTTGTCATCTATCTACCCCCCCCCCCTCTCGTCACACACAGTCGCACACATACAGTTTTGTTATCGGTTCAAAGCACAAAGAGAGGTCAGCGAAGGGAGCATGTCAGTCAGACAGGTTGTCACCCAAATGATGACAAATAGACCGCCTCTCTGCTCGCCTCCCAATCAAGTCCAGACCTGGCTTTCACGCACGCACTGTTCCTGCAAATGGAGATCGATGGCACTCAGGTGAAGCTCACAGTCCCTCAGCTCAGTCGCACACAGTCAGCGCTCGGCCCACCAGACCTGAGGGCTGCTCAGAGTCAAATGACTGCATTTATCCGTGTTTCGGGGGGGGGGGGTTGATGGCCTACATGCTTTTTCGCAAATGCTTTTTCACCCAGAACACACACTCAACGCTTCTGACGTATTTGACCATACTGAACACAACTGCTCATGCTTCCTCCCAGCTCGTGCGGCGTAGAGCGCAGAGACGGCATGACGGAGGGAGAGCCTTCACCTGTTTCTGATCTCGACTCGGCTACCAGCCCCGCCGCCTCTCCAATGGGCTTGTTTCCAGGGAGACAAACATCGTGTAACCCAACGCCGCGAGTCTTGCAATAACATTGTCTTTATCGTCGCCGACGGATGGAATGTTCTAATTCCGCGTCTCGAAGCTGAGAGAATATGCAGGAATGCCTTTCCCTCCTGGTGAACGTAGAGCAGGCCGTGGGGCAACATGTTTGCCTTCTTTCATGCAATTTTCGCTCTCTTTTCTGAACCTTTATTGTCTCTCTATCTTCTCTTCTATCTTCATTCATACAGGCTATGTTTGGTTTGCAACTTCACATGGAGCTGTAGCTGCTTATGTTTCATTTTGAGAACATATTAATGTGCATTTCAGAACTTATCGGGGTGGGGGGGGGGGTTCATATTTTGGTGGAGATAAAAATTTGGGATTGTTGAGCAAAAACCATATTAGCCCAAATATGAGATTATAAAAAGTGGGGGTTGTATAATAATAGTGGACTATACATTTTCTTATTCACAACAGCAGATCGGCAAGCCTTACACAGTAAGTTGTTTTTAGCCCGAATGTTGCTAGGCTAGGCGCGTTTCTTGATGTCTTTGGTCTTTGACTTCGATGTCTCAGGAGCTATTGAATGGATTGCCATGGAGCCATTCATTTCCCCCTCAGGAACTTAATTTGAACTTGTAATAAATAACTAGATCATCTGACTTTTCATCTTGCGCTACCATCGGGTCCAAATTTCAGGTCCAAACACCTGCAAAAGCACACAAATGTGGGATTTATGTCATGCTTTCATGTATTAATACGTATGCCATACTTCACTTTCACATGAGAAACGGCTTCCGGGATGAGGACTATCTTATCGTTGGACTAACAGTACATCAGGGACAGTATTTTGTATATTCAAAAAGTGCTTTTCCAAAAACCGGTGTTGGAAAAGAGGGGGCCAACATGTTAAGTTCATTCTTGACCTTGGGAAAAGTAGTTTGACAAAAAAGAAATATATATGTATATTAAGTTAGCGTTCACTTACTAGCATTTTCAGAAAAAAGACAAAGACAAACTTTAACGTTTGAGGTTTGCAGTTCACTTGAATTTCTTGTTTCTTTTTATGGGCCCTGAAATTGCAATATATGCGGGACACCTGGTCCCTAAATGAAATATCAGTTAAAAGCCATTGTTCCTGAATTGATTTCCATTAGTGAATCTATAAACCGATCGCAACAGAGAGGTTGGGGGTAATGAGGGGGTGAAAATAAAAAAGCGTGGAAAACAGCATGGAACTTATTTTTGCACATTCCATAAGCTGAGTTTTCTTTCTGCCTCTTCAGCTTCTCCTTGTTATTGTTGCTTGTGTGAAACCCACAGGGATCCATAAAGTCCAACGCTCTGTCACTGTATAAATCCTGCCTTTTACTTTACCTTTGCTCCTGTGACCTCTTCGATCAGTGGGATGAACTAAGTATTGAGGCACGCAAGAGTTTGAAGTCAAAAATACACCGACTGTTGTCACCGTCTGTTTCGTGGCATTAGGGAACGAACGATCCAGCGGACAAATGCAGGACAAAGGCTTCCACGAGGGCTGCTGCTGTGATGTGGACAAATCCCGGGGCGAAGCTTTGGCTCTGATTCGTTGCCGCAACTACAGTCATGCCCCTTTGGTCAAAAAAAAAAGAAAAGTCATCTGGGGTGGGAGGCGTGTGGGTGTTAGTGGGGGCAGAGGTGAAATCCAAACTTTAAGGCCAAAACCACAAGGTTTGCATAAAAAAAACAAAATAAACAACAACCCTGGACCTCAGATGGCAAATGTGAACAAAATAACCTCATTTTCTTTTCTTTACCACCAGCGTCCTCCAGGCGGGGGTCCGCCAAGTCGCGAATTAGCGTTGATTTAGAAACAACAGAGGCCTTTTGTCTCGGAGGGCTTTTTTTTTCCCCCTTTCTCTCTCTCTCTCTCTCTCGACCTCTCTTATAGCCACTTGGCTCGGCGTCTTGTTATTTTTCCTCGCATAAAACTTTCATGATGAAATAAAGCAGAGGACGGGCGGGGGGGCAGGGACGGGGGCCGCTCGCTCGCTCGCTCGCTAGGCCTTTGGCTGCTATCACTCATGAACCTGTCTGACTGACGAGACGAGGCCGAGCTGTCTGTCTCTCTCTCTCATGCTGGCTCATACTGTGTGTCTCAGTCTTGTCTCTGTGTCTCCCTTTGTTTCGATGTCTCTTTCTTTGTTTTTCTTAACTGTCTCCTCTCTATTTGTCACCTTTTTTTAGGCCCCCCCCCCCATTGTCTCCGTCTCTTTCTAAATTCATTTAAACTTCAATTACCAAACCTTTTTATTGGCTTGCAAGTCTGAAAATCAATCTTGCTGACGAATCAGAAACACTCCTGTTATCTATATCATTCAGTCTCTCATCACCCCCCCCCCCCACCACACACACACACACACACACACACACAGGCTCAGGTTCCCTCAGATGTCGGGTTTTGGGATTCATACTGGACGTCTGATGAAGAAGTACGTCTGGGTCGTTTCCACACGGATGTTGGTTTTGCCCGCAGAGCGTCGCTTTCACGTCGATATCAGATATTCATATTCTGTCATCTCTGATGTTTTTCTAAGCCCCCTCTACCTGTCCTCATAAATAAGGATAAGCTGTGGATTTAACCGGGGGGGCAGCAGCAGCAGACACTGACGGCTGCCGGTGTGCCTGACACCACATTTATCTCACATATATTTAGTTTTGCGACTCAGTTTCACGTTTTATGGCGGAGGTACTGAACCCGTGCTCCCCTGGATGCAAAGAATGAGCTTTTTTTTTAACCACAGAAAGGGACGGCTGAACTCGAGCGCTGCAATTTTCAAGAGCCTTTTTGAGAGTAAGGCGAGGACCAGGAGCACCGTGTGAAAATCTGTTGTCAGGTTGAGGATGAGTTACGTGAAAAGGTCAATACCACTCTCACATCTGTACAGTAGATTTGAGGCCACAGCTGGCAGCCACCTAGCTTAGCTTAGCATAAAACGGGGAAACAGAATTAATAGTGAATTCAATTTGACAGGTGGCCAGAGGCACAACTCCACACGTACGCTCACGACGCTGCGCTTCTACTAGATGTGTAAATAGGCAACTGTTTGCCAACAAGTGAGACATAACTTTGTAATGTGACAATATGTCAATGATGTGTTTACAGCACGTGCTTTTTCCCTGTTTGCTTTCATTTTGACTCGACTGAACACCACACGACAGATCAGAACTAATAAATGGAATTTGTCCAGTGGTAAGAGGTTCACGTTGAGCTTGTGACAGGCTAATTGTGAAGTGACACATTAAGCTGAGTCCCTCTTGCCTCTCCCACAGAAACTACGGAGCAGCGGTATCAAATATCTTACTGAGAGGTGTTTGGTAGAAAGTAGCTGCCCGACTTCTAAACACAGAAGAAAAAAAACAGACGGGCTGACAGGAAGCGTGAAAGAAAAGAAGGTGAGCTGTGAGCTGGGAGTTCCTCCGTGTTATTCGATGACGGGGGGAAAGGAAGCGGACCGAGGGAGAGTTCGCTGTGGCTTGATAGACGCAGCTACACTCACATCGCACTACATTTGGAGTATTTGAAGTCAAGGGTTCAGGACTGGGCCGCTCGGTCATTAACGGCAACCTGAGAAGGCCTGTAGCGGCGTGGTGTGCGGTGGAAGAGCGCGATTACAGAAATAATTCAGTCGGAACCAGAAATTAGCTCAGCTCAAGTGCTGGCTTACTATCAAGACTATGTGTGTGTGAGTGTGTGTGAGTGTGCATGCCATTTAGTCTATTACACTAGAAATATGGGGTAATTAGTGTCAGCGAAAGTGGAGACTACACAATTCTAACTCTACAATCGGAAGATATTGCAGAGGCTGACATAGCGGTACATCAGCAATGCGACCTCAGAGGCTGGGTTTTGTCAGTGTGATGGTGGTGCAGTAGACACAAGGCAAAGTTGCACACCTCAAAGAGGACCTATTATGCTTTTCCTTATTTTCTGTCATATGCATCGTGTGACAATGTCGGATATTCCCATCAAACGTGACCAAAGTTGCCAAATAATGAGGAAAACGTATGTAAAAGTAATCCCTGTGAGCCAAAAAGCTAGCTGACTCTAACCAGCTGACTCTCGGAGCCGGGGACTGAAAACCTCCTCCATAAAATGATCCAACAATATAACAAAATCATGAAAAAGTACAACTTCTTTATTCTTCTTTATTTATTTATCTTCTTGTTTTTTTTTTTGCGGACAGATGACTTTAGTGTCCACATTAGATGACATCAGAGGGAAAACCACAGAACATTTTCTCCATAAAATGATGGAGTTCCACCAAAATCAGTGAATGAAGTTGTGTGTTTTTGTACAGTAATCAGCGAGGCCCAGTCCCCACAAACACTCAGCTCCAGCAGCATCTATCCTTTTTCCAACCTACTTCTTGTCTCGTTTGTGGTCTGATAAACAGGAAGCTCATCAAATCTCTATTTTCCAAGCAAAGTTACTGTAGCTGTCATGCGGTCGAGCTCAGGTGCTCTGAGGGGCTGCATGAAGGGCCACAATAAGGTGAATAAGGACTCATTTGATCTGTGAATCGTGCAAAACTACTCTACCGGTGTCCCAGAATAAAGATATAGAGCTGGAAATGAACATAATAGGTCCTCTTTAATGACAAAGTGTCACCAAGGGTATTTCATGTGCACTGCTATAGAGTTACTTTAAACCATAATGCTGAATCTTATGGATTACCACTTAGTTTGTTAGAGTTCAGGGTTTATTTCTACTAACAGCAAAACATAAACTGAATTTGAAGTCCGAGTCAAGACTAGACCAAGAGGCTGGGGACTTTAAATGAGCGGTAATAGTGAGCCAAAACAGAAAAGTTGCGTGGCAGGAAAGCCTAGACAATGAGCTGAAAGACGCACAAAGGCTCAGTAGAGCTGAGGGGAACTGAAGGGTTGGTTCGTCGCTACAAGCCATTGTTAAAAAAAAATACAAAAAAAATATTGGCTATAGCTGCTGTGACAAATCTATTTTCCAATACAACATTATTATGAATTATTATTGTTACAACAGAACTCTGGTCGTATGGAGGAGGTGAGCACCTCAAGAACAACAACAACAACAAAAAAACACTCCTCAACAAGAATTGATCTAAATGAACACCAAGATAAGGTACCGTGCCTAAACAGTTCACTCAGAATACACACTCGCACACATACATACATGTATTAAGTAAGCTTTGTAACCAAATCAAGGCCAGAAGTGGGGCAGAAGATCGCTGTGCATTCATTGTGCATTATGGTTTAACATAAAATCCCCAAATAAAAATAACACACAAACCAAAGATAGTGGCAGGAGGAAAAATATAACATTTCTGAGGGCAGAAAGTTAAACGCCTGTGGGGTCGAGCTCAAGGCAGAAAGGCTGCGCAACATAATATCACCTCTTGGAAACCCCCAAAACCACCTAACCTCAAGAAAGCTGATCAACTTACCATTAAATAACCTTAATATAACATCAGTTTAGTTGATGTTTGTATCGAGAGCTTTGGTTCCATGAGAACGGACATATTCAGTTTGAGCACTCCCAGAAGGATCGGACCATTTGAAGTATTACGTTTTTCCCAGGAGAAGGGCTACAGCCAGCAGTGGAGGAACAAAAACTAAACGAATATGCAACTGTTCTGACATTAAAGAAGACATATGCAGTATTACACATGATCTACAATACAGCCATTGCACGTTTCACTTCTTAAAGGCAGTTTGACATTCTGGAAACTGCTCATCCACTTTCTTGCAGAGAGTTAGATGAGAAGATCGATACCACTCTCACATCTGTGCAGTAAAGCTGAAGCTACCGCCAGTGGCTGGTTAGCTTAGCTTAGCACAAAGACTGGAAATAGGGGGACACTGCTAGCCTGGCTCCGTCCAAAAGGTAAGAAAATCCGAAGTGTAGTTTTTCTGCTGGTTTTCCTGGCAACCTCACAGAGAAGACCAGACTCCAGGAAGTCACTGCTCCCCACCAAAAAGTAGTCCCGGCACACGACTCCCTGTGAAGTCACAATGTGTCGTTTGAACTTTAGGCGGTGTGTTCAGAAAGTTAGCAAAGCAACATGTTAGCCTCATTCATGTAAATTGTCACGCGTATTCGCTTAAAATGAGACAATGTGCAGGCTGCTCTAACGTTAGCTGCGGATAGCTAGCAGTGGGTGCGTTGACCGTGAGGTTGATAAAACCCCGGGACATACGCAATTTCTTTTGCTCAAGCTAAAACATTTCCGACTCACACCGACATGTCATTGCGCCGGGACACGCTGCCTCGGGCCAGTTCCCTACATTGACTTTGTGTGCGTTCTGTCTGCACACACAGTTACAGTTGTGGTTGGCGTTTTGCATTATTATTAAGCTGGTCTTTTTCCAGTCTTTATGCTAAGCTAAGCTAACTGGTTGTAGGTACATATTTAGCATACAGACGTGACAGTGGATTTGATCTATATCTTGAAATAGCAAATAAGCGCGTTTCCTTTAAGGTCTAAAATTGGCTTTTTAAGGGGTTTTGGAGACATTTTGCAGTGTGTATTGTTTGCTGCTGGGCAGCAGCTATAAACACTGATTCTTTTTTATGGCATTTATTGGATCTCTGGTGCAGATGCTAACGCAGAACAATGCGTTTTTGACTGTAAAACAAGGGAGCCTTCCACTTTTCGCTTTCTCCCATCCGCTCCGCTGGTTTGGTTCATTCCCCTGCTATCTGGCGCTCTGAGCGCCTGCTGCCTCCCTCTCTCTCCTTCACTCATCAGCTCTCAGGGACAGGAAGCAATTCACTAACCCCTCTCATCACCACTCCAGTTGTTCCCGTCTCCGGCACTTTGGCAAGCCATTTTGATAAATACCATGACAATTCACATGCAGCGGGTCCAGCCATACCATATTAGCCTCAATATGATGGAGTGTGAGAATATGGAGCACAAATCTAGGGCCCCTGACTGAGTATAGTGCAGTATCCTCTTAAATCCCTTCAAAAAGCAAGCATTCCCTCATGGATTCATGAAAAGAGCCCATTTATAGACATGAAAAAAAGGCCCGTTTCAACAGACTTTAAGTGCGGCGGCCAAGGAAAACAATGTGCCCGGCCAGAAAAACTGAAGTCTGTAATGCACCGACTTAATTCCATTCTCTCGCATGAAAAGAGAATGAAAAGTTCAGGGCTGGCTGGAAAACTCGCTGTGTCCGAATTGTGCGCGGCTGACAGAGGCACTGACATACAAAGTATCACTCTGCACGAAAATCAACTTGAGGCTAAATCGCACCGCAGGCTGCCTCAGCGTGGGCCGGAGTACGTCACGGCGATATGACAAGTGATTTATAGACAGCTGAGCCAAAAACAGGCTGAAGACAGGGTTGAGAGAAAACGTGAGAGGGAAGTGAAGAGAGAGAGAGAGAGAGAGAAATAAGCAGACTGGCAAAGGGAGTGTACAAAGTAATAAAGTGAGGGGGAGCGAGAAGGATGGAGAGCGCTTGGTGCCAGTCGGCAGCCCATTTGGTCCGTTAATGTGCACAGTAACGGCCTCGCTGACTGAGGGATGATGGGAAAATGGCCGTTCCTGTGGGGTAGCTGCTTGAAGTGATGTATGGCGGCGAGGACAGAGTGCAGCGCTTGATGGCCGGTCCCTCCTTCTTCAGCTCATCGCAGGCATAAACAATGGTGGGGGGAGGGGGGCTTCCTGTACAGAGAGAGGGCACGTTCACAACACAGAGCCAAAGCGAAGTGTGTGGACCGGATTGATTTTGGTCTGATAAGTTTAAATCTGCTCCGGACCAACTGTAAATGTCGCTGGGTTTTTTTCTAACTTAATGAGAAAATGACACTAACGCACTCAGATTAAAACTTAAAAAGTAAATAATTACATGAATACAGTACACGTCGTGCCACAGACACTCCACTGTTTAATCAATGCTCTGATGACCAAAGCAATGGCACTTACTTAACTCGAATGATTGGTCAAACTCATAGCGTGAAATTTTAAAGCTGCACTTCATCAATATTTTTGTATCAACCGCGGATCGAATGACTTTGGGCCCGAAACCTCGCTGTTTTGCTTCACTCGTACCGCTCTCATGAACCTCTTCGGCTGAACATGCAACAACACAAACAGCAACAAGCTAGTGAACGCAGTGGAGGATCTATCTACATGTGTAACGTGATAATATGTCAATGTTGTTGCTTTTTTTGCGCCACAAAAACATCCAAAGGCGCGGCGTCCAAATGTTGGAACAAAGTGGACACTGAGGAACCTTACTTATCTGTGCAAGATCATGATCCTTAATTCCTTCCCAATTTTTTTTAAACGATGTTTGGGGCGTCAGTATGTCACATGAGCATGTCAGGCTAGATAGTGATAATAATAAAGATATTAGTGAAATAATGAAATGAAAAAATAAAATTGTTTCCACACATCTGGACAAGGCAACAATCCACTCGGCTGGTGTGAAATAAAACATTAGCCATGATGCCTTCAAAGATGTGAATATTGTACCTGCACCCTAACAAATTATATAACTCAAATACGAGATCATATTCCATTTGGAGGCGGAAAAGGTGCGTTCTCGTAGCCCAAACTGGGCCTCCGTTTACACGAGTGCTAAGACGAAGCCACTTCATTATTCTAGTTATTGTTCTCAGGAAAACACCAATTGCACATGCAGTTAAAACGTCTGGTATTGTTGCGCAAATCGAACAGAATCTAAAACTGGAGCGTATGTGCTGCCTGCTCCTCCACTCTGACAACACAACAGCGCAGTCTGGAGGTGGTTAGTGGCGAGGAGGGAGTTAAACAAGGTGAAGCCAAGTCCGAGCGCAGGTCTGCTCCTGGAGTGTGAGAAGGACTCTGCAGCGCCCGGTGCTGCAGACCTTTCCCACTGGCAACGAAAAAGGCACGCAATCATGGCCCGGCTTCTTCAAATGCAGCCGCTCCAGAAGCCTGAGATGTGAATAATGGGCGCAATTTGAGATCGTTGTCAATTTTTCAAACAACTGACAAACACATTGTGGATGATTGTTCTCAGACTGGGGTGTGGGGGTGGGGGTTCTGAGGAGGAACTGCCAAAACAACTCTCTTAGACAAAATTGCCATCTTGAAAACACTCGAGGAGAGTGATCGCCGTTTACCAATGAAAGCTCTCCTCATGGGAGTCATTGAGACTCATCCGTCACAGTTTAGGGAGAGTTTGTAAGGTTCGGGCTCCCTATGACATGTTTTCTTCTGATGAGTGGGTAAGAGCTCAGCGGGACCCTACTGCAGGATGGCACAGCAGACTCGTGCGTGTCTGTCTCTGGTTTTTGAGCTCCTATCTTAAGATCTGGTTTCTCACTTTCCTTTTGTGCAAAGGGATTTCCCCCAACCCCTTATTCCTAACCATAATGAAACTAAATTTCCTCTTTAAAGTCAATCCATCTTGCAGTACATCGACCGCTGGATCAGACAGTAAGACACAATGAGAGCTTAGCTTTTTTAAGGAAAGAACAAAAAAAAAAAAAAAAAACAACCCGCAAAAGTATTTTCCTAATTGGGCCGCTTGAGGAAAAGCGTGTCAGGGCTGAAATCCATCACGCTGATTGCTGGCCTTGTCCGCGCGGAGCCGCCACATGGGGGTGGTGCTGTGTGGGGTTTTGTTGGGGTTCTTGTGGTTTTGGATCCTGCACATGCTAGTTGGATCTCGGGAGGGAAGCCCTCGCGCAGCCGAGAGCAGCTCATTACCTCGGTTAGTCATCGGCCCCACTGTCTGCGGGCGGGATGATAAATGAGCAGGTCCTCATGCGCGGCTCTGACAGCCCCGTGGCACGGGGTCAAGCTGACATCCATTGGGGGGGGGCACAGGCAGCAGGGAGGCTGAGCGAGGAGCAGCCGCACTCCAGAGGACCTGTGAGGGCTTTCTGGTCCAGTGGCTATGCTGGAGGTCGTCTCTGGCAGCAGAAGTTGTGTGAACAGTTGAAATTGTTTCTAAAAGGACAACTTCCCATCCATCTCAACACTGAACACTCTCTCGCTGACAGTCTATGTTAGTGTTGGGGGGCTGATACACATACGATTCTAAAAATACACACAACTAATAGCATCTGATGAGCTAACTTCCAGGTTGATTGTACATGGGGATTGGTTAAAGTTTGTCACGCCTGCTATTAACTTTGTGAGCCAGCTCGGCTCACAAAGTTAAAACCAGTTGGTTCAGATCAACATAGCCGGCTGTTGAGAGTGAAGGAGTAAAGATAAGCTCTACTTCTAGACCCCTTCTTAGATATTTTGATATTTTCTGCAGTCGATCTTTCGGTGGCCGTCTGAACTCCTCTGGACGTGAAAACGTGCTTTGGGAACTCACATCCATCACCAGACACGTCACGCATCGCACGACACCGACGACTCCTCTGTCGGCGGGCCAGCCCAGGTGCTGCGTGAATGAATAAATGTGGCCTAATTCTCCTCAGATGTCAGTTGTCGTTGTTCCACCGTAAGGCCTGGCAAATTGCAGCGATTTGCAGTCATAAATTTGTCATGCACAAGTTTCCCCTCTGACTCCGGCAGACATTCCTCTTTCAGCTGGCACTGCTACTTGCAGCACTAATGCATGAGACAACCGGATATCTCCCAGAGAGAGCGAGAGGGCTGTGTGTGTGTGTGTGTGTGTGTGTGTGTGAGTGTGTGTGGACCTGTCACTCTTGGTTGAGTGATGTTGATGTGAGCTGAAGTGGCATGACTGTGGCTCTCTATGAGGGAGGTATGGCACAGAATCCAGACTGGAGTGGGGCATGGTGTGTGTGTGTGTGTGTGTGTGTGTGTGTGTGTGTGGATGTCTTGGCAGACATCAGATGAGGGGATGTCATGCCCCTCAGACTCTCTCTCTCTCTCACACACACACACACAAACACAAACATCCATATCCAACAGCAGCGAGCATGAATGGTCATTCAGCTCCAGCCAGCAGTATGAAAACAAGTCAAAGGGAGGAAGAGGAGGAGGAAAAGGGGGAGGATAAAGGATGGGGTCTCGGGCCAAAAGAAACACGGTGGGCTCGTCTGTCCTCCTCCCTGTCCTGATGAGCACCCCAGGCAAATATTCGGTGAATGAGAGCATATTTTGGGGGGCTACACTTCCCATTTCACCCTGCGAAGGAGAAGGAGGAGGAGGAGGAGGGGGAGGAGGAGAGGTGACTCACCCATGATGTCATACGAGATGAAAAATTTTAAATGAGTCTCAATGTGTAATAGAGTGGATTCTGGCCTGCTTCTTGGTCTGGTACTTCTATTACTGTACAACAGCACTGGATCGCAACCTTTTCGGCTTCAGTGACCCCCAAAATAAAGCAGAGACCTTTTAAAATGCAAACGTCTCTTTGCTTGTTCGTGTGGTCAAATAAAAAAACCCTGCAGAAAGCCCTTTAACACTGTACAAAACATCTATGGCGAGGCATGAATGGTTAACGGAACAGTCTGTGGAGAAGAAGGTGAGAAGAGAGGAGATGGATACCACTCTTATGTCTGTACGCATTTCAGACTCTTGACGTGCTGTTTTCAACTCAATTTCCAAAGTAAAAGTTTATCATTTAAGGTGGAATAACTATTGCTGGTAGGCAGATTTTGTTCTTTGGGACAGATCAAGCACCAACCTCCGGGTCTGAAAAGTGAAGCCAATGCGGAAGTGCCTTAAACCTGAATTCTTTCTAATGGGCAGCAGGGGGCGACTCCACTGGTTGCAAAAAAGAACAGATTGTGTAGAAGTCTATGAGAAAATGACCCAACTTCTCACTTGATTTAGTACTTCAGTAAACATTTTCCTGATGGGTTTATGGTCTCAATCGCTAGTTTCAAGTCTTCTTCAATACAGCATGAGGTTCATTTTGTAAATTATGCTCCCATTTAGAGTAAAACAGACAATAAAGCAGGGCATGCTTTGGTTTACCTTGTGATTGACAGGTCATGTGGTAGTGACCTGTCAATCAGTATAGCGGCGTTCGGTTGTACTGAAAGACACTTGTTGGCAGCTACAGCGTAGCCAGGAGCCAGGTGCAGTCAGGTAGGTAGGTAGGTGTAGGTATTGTCTTCGGGTTCTCAGATCCCTAGCTCCACCCTCTCGTCTAAATATGGTCACTTCTGGTTCCAAAAAACCAAGATGGCGACAGCCAAAATGCCCATTTCAAGGCTTCAGAACAGTAGTCCACAAACCAATGGCCGACGTCACAGTGGCTATGTCCACCTCTTTCATACAGTCCATGGGACAGAGCCAGGCTAGCTGTTTCCCCCCGCTTCCTATGCTAAGCTACGCTAACCGGCTGCTGGATTCAGCCTCTCACGTACATGAGAGCGGTATCGACGTTCTCGCCTAACTCTCGGCAATAAAGCGCGTTTCCCAAAGACCGTTTCCTTTAACTGTCCAAATGCAGAGAACATGATGAGCTGAGATATTTCCAGCACAGCTACAAAGAAGGAGAAAGGTCAAAAAGCCCTCAGCTCCACTCTTTCACTCGTAGAACAAGTTAAAAACTCTCTCTCACGGAACAGAAAGCCTCAGGCTCGTTTTAATATTTGTGCTCGAACACCTAATAATGACTATTTTTCTACGTCCACTCACTCTCTCTCGCTACACTCTCGACTTTGTTTAGCAGCTATATTGGTAACCAGGCTGACGTGTGTGGGACACAGAGCCTGGACACGCTCCTTTGATCTCTGGCTGCAAACCCACGATAATGAGGTGACTTTATGATCACTGAGAATTTATGCTCATTGGATGTAACAGTTTTCAATTCAACAAATTATGAGCCTTGTCCTTCCAAATGTCCGCTCTGACATTTTCTCCACTTCTCCTGTAGCAGGAAAGCCGTTAAGTGAGGGGTCTTATGAAGTCTGCTGCGGGTGTGACAAGTGCTCATGAGGGTTTCAATTACCTTTGAAGTGGCGGCTAATCACTGTGGTGAAGCGGTTTTGGCTCAGTGGCGACAGCTGCTTCACCAGAGGAGCCGATACGGAGCTGCCGGGGCCCTCCGACTGACGCATTTCCACGAGGCAGTCTTCAAACATCAATGGTAAAAGTGTGTAGGTAAGGAAAAGATTGCGGTCATGGCTAAAGAATCTGTTGGTAGGACACAGAATTTGAATCGTGGTCTCCAACATCAAAGTCGTGCCCTTTGTGCCCTGAAACCGCCGACCCTGACCTCCTCCTTCTTGAGAGGTCCTGTGGCCCTGCAACGACGTCACGCTACTTTCAGGGCCCCGGGTCCCAAGGGGCCGGTTGGAAAATTAAGCCTTGGCCACTGTCGCCTTTGCTTCTGAGGGAGAAGAGTCATCATTGGCAGGACCACAAGATGCTGCTTGTCAGGAAAAAACGTAAGGCATGGGTCGCTGACGACTAGTGGAGGACAGTCTGAAAAGACGTGTAGCAGAACTTGCACCGTCAAAAGAACACTCACAAAAGCAACATTCGTGTTTCTAACCCCTTTAGAACCAATTAGGCAACCCCGCGCTGAGTGATAACAGAGTTTGATAGCTCCCTGGGTGGAGACAGATGCTATCTGGAGATCTTTAAACACACCAGTGTTTTACTGAAGGGGATCCCAGTCCCAGCAGAGTCCTTTATCTCTGGTGTAAGACACGGTGGTGTCAAAGAGCCCCTTGTGACCCCCCACCACCACCACCACCACCAGGACCAGTAGGAGGTATTTTAATAGCCGTCTGACCCGTGGTGGCTGCCCTCTCTCTCTCACAGGGAAACTATTGTGCTGCATCAGATCAGAAACGCAGACAGCAGATTTTGCTGCCGCTGGCTGCTCGCATCTCTCTGAACAAAGCTGCCAAGCGACAAAATGGCAACGTTTCACCGCGAGGTCGGTCGATCAAACTCCTGCCCAAAAAAACGCATCGCCCATCTTGATGAGCCGCCAGCTGTCCTGTCGATCCACTCAAATTACAAAAAAAACCACACTTTTCTTTAACTAAAGGTTTAAAGTCTGGTGGTACCTCGCCATGCCGATACGTTTCATTTTCCTTGCCCAGCAGAGCTACTTTCTGTTAAAGAAATAGTCCCCGTGAAAACTGTTGACAGCATGTTCTGTGTATGCGTCCACAGTGAATTACAGCATTAATCAATTAATTTCAATGGAATCATCGCAATTAGCAGATTCGCACTATCCAACTTCAGGGTACAGGAAGTAGAAAGAAGCTCGGGGAACTATCGTGGCTGGCTAGCCTGTTAGCCTGTTAGCACACCAGCTGAGCGATGAGTCATTACACCACCAAGCCTCTGGCAGTGCCAGTGGATGCCACGCTTCACTTCCCGGCGGGACCGGGACTTAGCGGGTCTCTGGAAAGAGACGTTGTTGGTCGCAATGTTTCAACGCTATGAACGCGCCATGAAATGAGGTTCTATCGCCACCATTTTGTGTGGCGGAGGGGGCCGAATTATCAGAGGAGGAAGTCTCAAAAACCTGAGCAACCAAAACCAAAACTCTTTCACAACCAAAACTACTGCATGGCTCCCGGGCCTCAGTGAGAATACGTGTATATATTTTTGAAATATTATTATAATATTGTGAATCTGGACAAACATGATGTTCAGTACGTCTTCAGTTTGTTTGTTTTCTTCTTTTCTTTTTCTTTTTCGTTTTCTTAACCCTAACCCTAAGACATATTTGAAAAGCCAATTTCAGGATGAGAGACTCTTGTGTGTTTGTTATCTTTTTATGTTAGACTTTGCAGCTTTAAATCCAGGATCTTACAGGATCCTGGTGTCTCCCTTCCTCTCCAAGTGATGGATTCACAGCGCAGGTTTCATATTCTGGGAAGCTGTTTTGGTCTTAACTTTGCTGCTAATCGGAGCCTGCGTGTCTCTCGTTGGCTGTGCGCTTCCGAGGCGTCACCATCTGTCATCCATCCAGCAGCGGAGTTAATGCATGCGTCCTCCCCCGGTCTCCTCCCATTGTAGGCACAGCTGTAGAACGTGAACCGTGGAGTGCGGGTCTGACACGGATTACCTGGACACCGGCTTGCAGTCTGGGTGGGCATCAACCAGCGCGCAAAAGAAAGGCAGACTCACTGAGTAAAGTTTCTCCACGTTTCTTCTTCTCTAATGGAATCACCTCCCAGGACGTCAGCCATGGCGAGCCGGCTTCTCCGCACTCTGCATGTGTTACTGATCCTGGAGTCGGGCTGGGGTAAAGTCGTGTCCGAGGATCTCGGCGGAGCCGCGCGTCAAGGTGCCGACGTCCGGCCGGCAGCGGAGCGGCGCGTCTTTGCGCACGAAAGCGCAAACCGGGACATGGTCTCCGTCAACATGTTCAAGGTGTACGAGAGGTACAGCAAAGAGCCGCGGAGCCAGAGGGACGGGAACACCGTGAGAAGTTTTAAAGCTGTGCCGAGTGAGTGGCCACACGATGTTACTGTACAGGAGAGAAGCGGCTGATTCAGTCGAGATTCAATTAAAGTTTCTGCTGGCGCTTAATTTCCCTAATGTGTCAAAAAAAAAAAGGCTCTCTGCTTAATGAAAAATCCCTATTTTACCTTCACATTACTGGTATTATTATGACTTGTGAGTGTGGATTCGGCATATTGTTAAAAAGTCCAAATGAGATTTGGGAAAAGAAAAAGGAAATCCGCTTTTAAGAATAATAATTTAAAAAATTAAAAAAAAAAAAAAAGGTTCATTTGTATATTTGAAGCATGCTTTCCTTTTCCTGTCATCCAAGTCATGATAACTGAACTGAGCCAGTGGGTGGTCATTATAATGCATCACAGCTCCTAGAAAATAGACTACATGCAATTTAAAATATATATATAAATATATATATATATGTATTTATATATAAATAGTAAGAGGTGGCCAGTATTTACCATATAAAAATGTCTTTTATTATAACTTATATATAACAGTTGTGTGCTACTTATCCCTGAATGAAACTCCAGATTGATTTGATCTAAAGTGTTCTTAGTCTCGCTTTTCTTTTCTCACTTTATTTGACTTCTGTTTCAGTGCATTATTAGTATTTCATTGTCATTACAGATCAGCCTTTTACAGCCTGAAAATACAAAAGAAAAAGGGGGGGGGCAGAAAGTTCACATTAAACTTGAAAAGTCCAGCCTTGTGCCCAAAACAACGTCCTTTTTCATACCTGATCTTAATTATTTGGTCAGTGCAACATCCTGAACGCAGGTGTTTTGTCACACACACGGCAGCTCTCGGGCTTAACGTCTTCGCCTCTGCGCTCCGTCAGTGATTTAGTGAACTGAGGGACTTTAAAGTCTCGGGCACTGTTAGTTCCCCGGTAGCTGCAACAGCCTGGGTGTTAGACAAGAGCCTATTATCACACCCAGACACCGGCTGCACAGCGAAAAGCCTCAGAGGAGCTCTTTCTCCTATAAGCACTTCCATATGCCCGCGACAGACCTACTGGACCGCTCCAATGTTTGTCTTTCAGGCTGTGGTGGAAGTGTGGGAGACAAGGTTGAACTTCAAGAGCACAGCGATCTGGGATGAGGCTTTTGGTCATGCGTGAGGCAGGCACTTAAGCGTGCTGCGCCTTAATGTTTTCCATGCCTGCTGCTTATGTCAATCAGATGCATTGAGCAACAGTTTGCGGGAGATATACTGGATGCTGTTATTCATGTCAGTCAAACGTGCCAGGATGATACGATAGAGGAGGGGGGGGGGGGGGGGGGGGTTCCAAGGCTGCAACTCGATCGCTTTGGTCGTCTTTGTTGTTTCGTTTCAGAGAGGGATCCTCCTTCAGGGCTTTAGCATCTGTTTGACGAAACGTCTTTGAAGCACATCACCGTTTATGAATCCTTCTTTAAAGCCAATAGATAAATTAGAAAAAAGCATGGAAGGCAGGATGAAAGCGAGGCTGGGTTTTTTTTTTTTCAGTTTTCTCAGAAGTTTTTCTAACTTGAAGAACTTGTTTTTCAAGTCAATGGTCTCATCTTTCTTCTAATTCCTTGTCAAATTCCCCAGGAGTCGTCCACGGTAAAGATGTGCTCCAGTTCAACCTGTCCTCCATCCAAGAGTCAGAGCTCATCCTCCTCGCCTCTTTTCACTTCCTCTACAAGAGGCCCCGCCACCACCAGCGACCGTGGCGTTTCCGAAGTCCTCGCCACCCATCCGGTGGCCTCCACCACCCCTATCCTCCCTCCCTGCAGCTCCTCTTCCGTGGATCATCCCCAAACTCGTCTTTTGCAGCGCCGCTGGGAAACATAACTCTGGCTCCTTTCAAGAAAGGTTCTTGGCAAACAAGGGATGTAACGGCGGTGGTGAAACACGCCAGGGACGTTAAAGAGCTTGTGGTCACGGTGGAGTTTGATATGGGGTTCGGGGCAGCTCGGGTGCAGCAGAGGAGTCCTCATGACCAAGAGCGCATCTCTCCAGCCAACCTGCCATATATCTTGGTATACGCTGATGATCGAGCTATAGATGAGCCGAACAGTGTGGCCATGTCACTCCAGCGGTACGGGCCCTTCCCTGTAGGGGACGACGCGTCCCCCTCAGCCTCAGCCTCAAGGATCCGGAGGGAGCTTCATCTCCAGATCCAAACCAACGACATCCCAGAGGTCCAGTTCAACTCCTTGAAGAATCATGAACTTTGGCAGAACACGTATTTCCCAGCAAAATCCAAAGCAGCGGTGAAACCGGGAAGGAAGCAGGGTCAGGAGAGCAACGAGGGCCTGGGTAAGCCCCAGGTGCTGAGCTTTGATGAGAGGACAATGAAAAAGGCCAGGAGGAGACAGTGGAGTGAGCCCAGGGTTTGCTCCAGGCGCTACCTCAGGGTGGACTTCGCTGACATCGGCTGGAGCGAGTGGGTTTTGGCGCCAAAGTCGTTTGATGCCTTCTACTGCGCCGGGACCTGTGGATTTCCCATCCCTAAAGTGAGCCAGAGAAACGTTTAACTTCTATCACTGGGTTCATTTTGAGTAAAGTTTTGTAGACGAGTGCTGAATGTGACAGATTCAATCAAAATTCACAACTCCACAGATTGAAAACGAGGGCAGGGACAGGTGTTTGTTCTTCAGTTCATAAAGGAAAAAGGCAAAATGATGAAAACTAGAAACACAAAATATTTCAGTCAGAAAGTTTTTACACTTTTTGGTCACATTTGCACCCCAAAAGTGACCTTGCCTTTATTTGAACAGTTATAACATAAAAGTTGTGTTAACATGAATCCATCTTACTACCTCTCATTTCTTTAGGTGGTGCGTCCTTCCAATCACGCCACCATCCAGAGCATCGTCAGAGCCGTGGGAATCGTCCCTGGCGTCCCTGAACCGTGCTGCGTTCCAGAGCAGATGAGTCCCCTCAGCGTTCTTTTCCTGGATCCAAACAGGAATATGGTGCTAAAGGTTTACCCTGGCATGTCTGTGGATACCTGTGCCTGCCGATAGGGACGGACGGAGCGATCGATGAAGATAAAAGATCGCGAGGAAGACGTACATGTAGACTCGGCATACGTTAGGGGGGGCCTTTCCACATCGAAGAGGACAATAAGGACAGCGGAGGATAAACTGATACAACTGGCAGGACTCTAGTTCTTGAGTCTCATTTTGAGAACTCTTTTCTGAATCTTGAACTAGTCTCTGTCATGATCGGACATCAACTCAACTTCTTCCTGCTTTTCTAACAATTTTCACAGACGTGTTTTTCTCCACCCAGTCCACCTTCATTTATTTTTCTCCCCTCATCCAAAAGCAGTTTTAAGAAGTGCACTTAATACAAACCTGTGCATGTAATGGTCCTAAGTGTTCTATGTGTTAACCGACTGGACGCTGAAGTTAAGTAGACAACTCTTGCAGGTAGATCTTTGTCTCTGATCCTGAAACTTTTTTAGTCCTTTTTCAGCACATTTTCACTTTTATAAAGTGAATTTGCCTGTTTTAATATTAGACAAGATAAGACTTGATTTCCTCTGGTCTCAGCCTGGACTCAGACCTGGATTTGGAATTGATTCTGTCTGCATTTCAACCATTTCTGAAACCCTCTGACATCAGTATCCTCCACTGCTTGCCCCTGTCTGTAGGATTGAACTGGCTTTTGGACTCACAGACTCAGGAGGGTCTGAGGGACACAGAGGCTGCATGGCAGCACATGTACATCCCACCCCAATGAATCAACCCGTGTCATGTAAATAATGTAGTTACTAATGCAAACTAAATGCTACTTATTCTGAAGTGATGTGTCGCAGTGACAGATCGTTGGCGTTGAACACCTCCCATAGATTAGCAAGAAACGTTATTCATGCATGAGAGGTAATATCTTCTTTGAACTCTATTTCAATAGTTATTTGTTTATATCTTGTATATAATGGAGACCTACTGAGAGTTAACGTACTGGAAGCATTGTGTGGCTTGTTTCTGCTACATCTTACAGCACAGTGGCGACACAGTGCGTTGCTGCCACCTGCTGTGCATTTCGGGAAAGTTTAAGGGACTAAAACATTTTGAAGGAGTGCTTCCTGTGGCTATTCAGTATTTTCCCTTTAATACGTAAATACTGTTAATCAAAGGTGACATGTACAGTTTGTAATAATAATAGATTTCCATAGTAGATAAAAAGGGATAAATGTAGTATTACTGCACTGTAAAAGTGTATTTGAATAGTTGATGTGTGCTTTAACAAATCATAGACGTAATGTATGCCTTGTTAGGAAATAAACTGGATTGTACATACGGTCAAAGATACTTTCTTAGGTTTTATAAAAAGTATATAAAGCATGTACCTAGACATATACCATGTCATAACATACTGTATGTCAATACCATATAAATTAGATAGATAACGTTACATTAGACTGCATATATTTTATTTAAAGTCAGGCTGTTTATCTTGGCCAGTTAAATGTGTAAAAGTAGCATGATAACGTTTATTTCTGAACAAAGCTACAGTTACGAAGTCTGGATGAACCTGTAGTGTGATGTTGATCATTCGCTTTTGTTTAGTTCATCACATGAAGGCGGCAATGTAATGTCCATTATTTCTACCGGCATTGAACGGGTGGTGGTGAGTTCACCTTATAGCTGCACTAATCAGTATTTTCATGTCAACGGATGGATCAGATGACTACGTGAAAAGTGATGGTGGCAAACCCACAGAGAATTATCATTGCTCTATAAAGCGTTTTAGCGTCTGTCAGCGCATTGTTTTGGTTTTATGGCCCCCAACTTTACAGTTTTGCTTCACTCTCGCCACTCTCATCAGTGTCGTTTTCCAACCGCAGGCAGAAAACTCGAATGGACCCACTTTACACTCTTTTCCCAGCACCAAAACGCAGAGAGACAAAGTTAGCAGCTAGCTGATGGACAATAGAGTGAATGCTGGACTCATGCTTATGTCAGGTTGACAGAAATGTCTGTCCAATGAATGCTAATGTTGCTGGATGTCTAAATAAGCAACTGTTTGCTACCAGTTTGCCATATCAACTTTGCAAGGTGACACCATGTCAATGTTGTGTTTACAGTTTGTTCCTCTGCCCCCAAGTAGCCAAGAAAATGAATGCTGCTTTTAACAGCTGTTAACAATAAAATAGTTAATTGGAGAGATTAAATGTTGGTCTAAATGTTTTTCCAAAGCCTTTTGCATCCTGACAAGAAAGAATTTCTGGAGGAAACACTTTGATACTAATGCCTTTCTCAACTTGAAAACAGGGAAACCTGAAAATTGGGACCAAACATTGGCCATGGAATGCCTCAGTATAATATTAGTTTCATGAAGAACTATAGGCTATGGGCCAAATTCTAATATTTCACAGGTTCTTACTGCATATTTTTCAACCCAGTAATTTGGTCTTTCTCAGTCCAGTTTTCCCTGCTGTGTTTGCTTCCCTCCTGCATGCCCACATTATTTGCTGTATCCATGCCAGTAGATTTTGTCGTCGCCTTTCATCGCTGATTGACTCCATAGAGAGGAACTTGAAAGGGCCACGATGAAAGCATTTTTATGAAACCCGGCGTGAAACGAGTACTGTGTGACTGCACGGGTGAAAGGCAGAAATTCCAAGATAGGCCGGACTCGGGCCAACGTCCCCGGACACATCGGCTTGTGGTTCGGGCTCAGACCCCCCTACAGGAACAAGGGGCAGATCCCATCATTCATCTAGGACATACAGTACAGGATGTCGTGGTGAAGACCACCATCATCATCATCATCTTTGTTCCATTTGCCAGTGGTGCGAAATTATTTCGGCTCTCATGCCTATCAGATTTTATAGATTCCCACTATAAACCTAAATCAGTTCATGAACATTTCCCCATGTGTTCCTAATGCTCCACGGCTGGTTGTTCTTTGCTTAGACGAATCCTGAAGTGCAAAAGAAGTGATGTATTTTGTATTTCTTGTGTGCTTGGAATAGTGATAGTCAGCATGGACAGAACACTCAAAGAAATCCGCCTACATGAACTTCATCCGCAGAAAATCCAAAGAGAAACATGTGAGACGCTTGACCGACCGGGTGTTCTCTGGGAAGTGCAGAACAGAAGGAAAAAAACCCTTGTGCTGCGTTCAGAGTTTATTATGGTTTAACTTTGTCAGATTGCCGCCGTGGCTCGTCGCGTGACCATGGCAACCACAGTGAGGGGAAACGATACAGGAGCTGGTTTTACTGGTGTCTGAGAGAACACACAGATCAATGAAGAGAAACGGTCCAGGACAATAAACTACTCGTGACGCTATCTTTCTGTATGAATTGTGTCATATTGCCAAACAATTACATTACAACGGAATGTTGGTCGGCGCAGTATTTACCACTGGTGGTGCGGTACTAAACAACGGCAGCTACAATGCTAACGTTGCTAGCAGTAGATCGTTCAGTTTCAGAAGCTCAAACAGTGTTCTTGAATCAAACCTGGTACAAAAATACAAAAATAGATTTGCTTGGCGAAATATCAGCCTGTAGATGCTACAGGCTGATATTTCGCCAAGCAAATCTATTTTTGTCTCTCGGTATGGGGTCAATTTGTTGTTGAGCAGAAGTTCAGAATCTGTCAGTCCAAGCAGTGGTCGACACCGATTGGCTGCACCCAATGTCAGCGCAGCTCAGTTCAGAGTTCAACGAACTCGAACCACATACGAAGTAATGGAGGAGACGTGTGCAAAAGCTGCTTTTTTACGTGATAATGTTAGTCTCATTAATTGATAATAATTGATATCTGACCAATGACATACTGCTGTAAGGGGATTTTAAGATTTAAAGCTACTTGCCACTTACAGTACATAATTTGTGACTGCTCTATGTCACTGACTGGTTGAATACGCTTATCTCTCTTGAAAATTTCATAGTCCTATCTGTGTCTGTCAAATTTTATCTTCATCATCACTCCCTTTAAAGGGATCAGATGCTCTGATCTGCAATCTACAGTGGTTGGATACAAGTTTAAAAAGGACTGTAGTAGCAGTGATGGCGGTGAGGAATTCAATGTGCTATTTTGCTTCTTTTAAGTGTTCGGTTTCCACTGGCCTCAACAGTGTCACCCTCAAGCTGGGAAAAGGCATTTTATGGAAAAGTCTGCTTGTCAGTAACCTCACAGTTTCCAGTGCCTCCCTCATTATCGCCGTCAAGTGTTTACAGTGTCTTCATTAGCAGCCAGCCCTGTAATGATAACAAAGCTTAAAAGAAGGCATCAATGGCAGTGATAAGCATGGCCAAGCTACTATTTTGGTTGACACAAGTCCCCCTGTTTACTCTGGGAGCATGGGAGCGGACATCAGGACTGTGGTCCTTGCATTGGGGATCTCCATTTTCAAACCTTGCCATCGCAAAGTCTGTTTTCAAGCCGGGAAGAAGGTAAAGTTTGTGCCAGCTCAGTGGCTTAGAAAGAATCTAATTTCAAAATGCTGAGCTCCAGATCATTCCTGTTCCAGGTGTGTTTGAGTCTGGTGGTTTCTATCGGCTCCTGCACCTGTAAACCTCTCACCAATGACATCCAGAGCAAGGACCCTGAGGGACTCTACTCCCAGCTGTCAGAGGAGGACCTTCTGGAGGAGGAAGCCACCGACTCCAGGATGGAGAACCTCCTGGGAAACATGAAGGAGGGCTTTCTGAGGAAACTCAACCTGTCGGATGTTCCTCAGGAGCACAGCAAGATCTACCCTCCTCAGTTCATGATGGAGCTCTACAACAAGTACGCCTCGGACAGCTCAGCAATCCCTCAGTCTGATGTCATACGAAGCTTCACTGTCCAAGGTACATTAACAGGGTATCAGAGAAGTCTGATGTGCAATAGTCTTCTGTCAAGCTTATGGGGGGGGGTTAGGGTTAAAAGAGACAACTCTTAACCTGGGGGATTTTTTTCCTTGTTAATCCCTGTACTCACAGAATTGATACAAACATTTGGAAATCCCTACCTGCCAAATGTATAGTTATAGTTTAGGTTATCTCGTTTATATAGCTGGTCAATGTTATCTACGTTTGACTTAATAGAGGTTTTTCCCTCCTCGCATTACATTTCTTATTAGTTAAATTGTTCAGTGTTTTTGTAGATTTGATTTTATATGAACTAATACTTGTGACCCCTCATTACTGTGATCAAAAGTGTTTGTTTTTTTTCATTTTAGACCTGAAGGTGTAAAAATGTCCTTTAGAAGGAGATTAAAAAAATAAACAGGCTTTTTCAGGTTCATCTCTTATTAATTATCTCACAGACCCTCAGATTTATCTTGCGACCCCTTGTGGGGGGCCCCAACCCCGAGGTTAGGAACCACTGCCCTAAGGTTTCATTGAATAGTTGCAATAAAGTCATTTATTGTCCCTTGATAGCGTAATCACTGCTTCCAAAGACTGAAATGTTTGTACTTTTCCTAGAAATGGCCAAATAGAAACATATTGAATAGTGATTCACCACCAAACCATATTTGTGGAAATAGTGTTTAAGCTTTTAGCCTCTGGGAGCACATTTTGGGACACGCAATCAATTTCAGTTTGACCCCACGTGAGACAGCACAAGTCTCAGCTGCTGTTTCAAATAAACCCTCTGACCTCTTCGCGTCTCTCCAACAGATATCACTCTCTCTGTGACAAATGGCACAAAGTCAAAGCACAGGCTGCAGTTCAACATCAGCATCCCCAACCATGAAAAGATCACTACTGCTGAACTCCAGCTCTTCTTCTTCCCAGATCCCGGGGCAAGGGTCACCTCCCACAGTTTTAAGGCCACCATCAAAGTCTATGAAGTGGATTACAACGATTTCACATCCACAACCCAACTACTGGTTGGCAAAGAGGTGACAGGGTTGCAGAGCACCTGGGAGACGTTGGACGTGACCACAGCTATTCAGAGCTGGATCAAGTCGGGCCATGGAGCAACTGTTTTTGATGTAGTGGTGGATAGGAAGGACTGCTCTAAAGGTGGAGAAGAAGGAGCAGGCTGTTTAAATATGAGCGTGGCTGTTGGAGATAACACTTCAGCGGCGTTAATAGTCTTCTCAGATGACCTGGGTAGCAGGAGGAGGGAGGCAAAGAAGGAATTGAGAGAGATGATCCTCCATGAAGAAGAAACCATTTTGCACTCGGGTGCCGACTGGAACGGAGATCAGCTTCCAAACGAGATCCCGGAGGCTCAGCATCCACGGAGAAAGAAAAGAAAGGCAGAGAGGGAACACTGCCGCCGGACCTCTCTCAAGGTCAACTTTAAAGACATTGGCTGGGACAGCTGGATCGTGGCGCCTCCAGAATATGACGCCTTCGAATGTCGGGGCCTGTGTTACCACCCACTGACAGACGAACTGACCCCATCAAAACACGCCCTCATCCAGACGCTGATCAACATCAGGGATCCCAAGAAGGCCAACATGGCGTGTTGCGTCCCAATCAAACTAGACCCCATCACAGTCATGTATCAGGAGAACGGACGCCTCACTATAAGATACCTTTATGAAGAGATGAAGGTGGCAGAGTGTGGCTGTAGGTAATCAGAGAGAATCAGTTTGCCCTTGGTGTTTAGCACAGGTGATTATAATGGTTCTAATGCTGCATTTCATTCAAGTCAGTCCGATGTTCATGATCTCCATTGGTCCAAAAGAGAAAAGTAACCAAGTTCTAAGAAGAAACATGGATTCCTCCTATTAGCTTGTTAGCATAATAACATTTGCGAATCAGCACTAAACACAAATACAGCTGAGGTCGATGGGAATGTCATTAGTTTTGCAGATAGTTTGCCATAAACCACAGCACTGGACCAAAAGAAGTTTTGACCTGATGACTGAAGTTATTCAAATTCATGGGATCATGATTGTGTGTACCAAATTTCATGGCAATCCATCCGATAGCTGTCGAGATATTGAAAAAAATTGTCAATCTTATGGTGGCCCTCGAGGAAAAGTCAGGGAATCACCAAAGTCAGTAGGGCTCATCCTCTGGGGACCATGAATCTCTGTACAAGGCCCTTTAATCCATCCAGCAGTTGTTGAGATATTTCAGTCTGGACCAAAGCAGTGGACTGATTGATTGACCTACCAACAGACTGATATTGCCATCTCTAGAGCCAAGCTGCTAATAATATAATAAAGGTCATGCAATATACTGTATGTATATTTTTGACGCACACAGCATGGAATAATTTTATTTAGCATGTACAGTTAATGCTATTCCTTCAAATCTATCGCTAACAAAATGTCTGAAACTAAAAAAGAATAGTGATTTGTCTGGAATGCAGCATAACACTGAACCATCAACAGGTCAATTACACCTCTCATCTCTGTTTTCCAAATGATTTCTAAAGGAACCCGTGGCCCATTTCACATGTTAAAACCACCAAGCAGAAATCCTTACATTGTGTATTTAATACTGGTTACATGTAGATAAAAAGCTCGCCCTTACACTGTCTGGGTCTAATGTGTTTCAACAAAACTAATGTAGTAAATAATGTAAAATCGAACAAAAAGTAAGTAAAAAGTAAAGAAAAAACAAAAATCTTAATTTAAAAAAAGTCCATGCATTTTGTTGGTTAATGAACATCTTTAATTACAACTACAACTACTATGAAATTACTTTATTTTTTTTGTGAATGATTAAGAAATATCTGTTCATCTGTTAATCTACTTTGAATGTAAATCTGTACATTACCATTGTAGCAGTTTTGTTCATATTAATATATATTTAGTAGTAGTCTGTAAATGGCATGCCATACAGACTTGTACATAATGGTCCGCTCATACATGCACGCTGCATTGCTGATGTTGCACCCAGCACGAGACAAACTGTCTAGTGACTTCTGTGTTGCTATGCGGAGCATCTGTAACAAACTCCTACCATGGACACCTATGTAAGGCAGACATTCCTTTTACAAAAAATCATCCAGAATTTGATGGAAATAACAGTTTAATGCTGCAGTTTCAATCTGCCAAATCTATAATAAAGCTGCTACCCTTAAAAAGAGTTCACGTGTCTAGCTTCCAATGGACGGTTTTTATTGTACTGTATGTCTCATTATGTCTACATTTTGTTTCTGAGGCTTTCCTAATGAATAAAAATCTTGTCACGAAATGAAATGTAATATTAGTTATTCTATTCACCTCACCCTGCATTTACTGTATTTGGTATCTTTTCGGCATTACTTAATGTCTTTTTCTGTCAGATTCCTACTTCTTTGACTTCCAGTGGTGACTATAGTGTACCAAGAGGCTCCAGCCTCCTAACATCACATCATATTTGTTGAAGCCTTCTAACCTCTATAAAAAAATTGTTTGACTGTTGGGTTCTTACTTTTATGGTGATTATGAATAAGAATGAATGTGGTCATTCAGCAGATAGATTCCAGTAAAAACAAAATATATTTATTAGACGTTCTAGCAACTTTTCATGCAATCACGTGTACCGCTTGAAAACTTTTCAGTGATCCTGTAACGTCACGCAAAAACTATGAACTGCGCAAATTGAGTTTTCTGTCAAAACTTAGTTTGCCCACCCCAGGACTTCATCTTGCAAACAGCTGTGCACCATTGTATCCCTTAAGCAGTGACCGGGCATTCCGATAAAGTTGGTGCATTTATGTATAAGATCATGTGTCCTCCTGCACAGACTGTGGGTGCTGGTGCATGATTGACTTTCTCCCTCACTCTCTTGTTCATTCACGGCTCGGTGACCTCAGATGATTCCCAGCGCAGCTCCGACCACCTCAACCCGAGCTCAAGCCTAATTAACCAGAGTAACTGGAAACACCTGTGTGGGTGTGTAGGGCTGTTAATGGAACTTCCTATCTTTGCCTGGACTCCTACCCACAGTTGACAAATAGCTCATCATCCATTTCAAATATCTCCAGCACCAAACAGCATTTATAGCCCAAAATAAAAAAAAAATCCAAACACACAGTTCCTGTACTACCCTATTATGATTGTAAGCCAAAAAATTGGAACAGTGGAGAAAAGTCATGAATATTTGTCTGCATGTACAGTATGTTATTCACACCATCCAAGACACACAGCGAACCCTGAATTACCCAAATTCTGCTTGTCTGTAAATTCAATCACATGGCAGCAACATGCAGTATTGCAGCTGCAACCACAGAGGCCAAGACTTGGAACATAGCCTGTAAATCTTATGCTCAAATATGAGTAAAACAAACAAATTCCAGTCCACCCCAATCTTTTCATCTTAATGCACAGTGTCAGTTTTGTAAATATTTGAAGTCAGTGACACGTCCTTATCAGAGCCGAACCCGCTGTGACAAGACCAATGAGGGGACATGTTCGTGTGGACACTTGTGCGTCCCTCCTGGGTAACTCAAACTTGCTCTTGTCTTAAAATATCATCAATAACAAGGCAAGCAGTCCCATTTCAATGTCCTTTTCGGAGAAAGAAAACACTTGGCTCAGTTGATTTTTGACGTTTCCCCCAGCCATCAACAGCATGTGACAACAGAGCCAGTTCAAAATGTAACCAATGTTCACTCTCCTTTTTACTTCTGATTTGCTCTCCTCCAACTCCTGATAAATATATATATATATATCTTCCTCTTTAGCTGCTAAATGCTCCTTTTTATTTACAAGCTAGTTGCTGGTGCTGGGCAGGCAGCATTCAGTATGGCGGGATTTTAGAGCCGTTCGGTGAAAACAGCTGCCGGCTGTGCCTGGAAACGACGCTGATGAGAGTGGATCAAAACAGTAAAGCTGTGGGGCAGACAATGTGTTAAAAGATGCTAAAATGCACTAAAATGCACATTGAGAGGGGCATGCTTACTTGCTTACTGAGATAGCTGGACTCTGCCCACTAACATGCAAGTTATTCAATGAGATTATTTCAGCCTTCAGAGAACTTAATGTACAGCTTAAATTCCACAATTAAACAATTTGGTTGCTGTTACATTTCAAGCAAGTTAGTTGTTGTTATATGTGATACATGTGATCATCAGGTCATACAAAGTGTGACAGAATACAGTGCTTAAAGGTCTTGATTGGTGTACTGGGAATTGGCAGAGGGGATTGTATTATGTAAGGCGTGAGGCGGTATTAATAGTTAAGACGTTAAGATTAGCTGAGCACCATCTAGCAATCGGAGGGAGATGTCTGGCCGCTTAACTCAGCTGCAAAATTGTCTGGATCACGGTCTTACAGGGTCCAGCGTTGATGGATGTCAGGTTCAAGCTCACATACAGATCTGACACCAGCAAATATAGAGTTTGAATTAAATGAAAGGATGAACACTTGTCAACTTGGCACTTGCAATTCCGCATTATTCACATGGGCACTTTCTTTGTTACACTATCCACCGAATGGAAAGACGTCATTAATGATCAGAAAATATAGAACACTAAGGACAGGAACTAATACCGTGAAAGAATAGCAAAGAAGGAGAAAAAGGAGAGTAAGCGAATAATTCAGCATTCACTCCAGATAAAGACTTTCCAATCAACCTTTTGTTCCCATATCCAGCATGGGTGTGTTTTTTCCCCCCCAATTCTGATCCTGCATGTGTTTTAAGAAGGCTTTGCCACGTGTCCACAAACTGTGTAATCATGTCACCAGTGGAGCGACCCAGACATGACCCCTAAAGCTACCAACCGCACCAAAATACACCACCATAAGCTTTCATAACAGAGAAGGGAGAGAAAGTGAGAGGGAGGGAGAAGGAGCAGGAGAGTTTCTGATCAGGCTTTCGCATCAATCAGTTCACCCTGAGCACGTGTTTCACCTGGCCCTCGATCCAGTTTTGCATCTAAAAGAAAGGTCGAGGTGGTTTCAGTATGAATACAATAACATATGTCGAATTCGGAAAACGATGTCGACTGTAATTCAAACCTAAATGAGATTACTGTGTTACTGTAAGTAATATTACATTGTGTCGAGTACATTAAGCCCCCTGGACAGAGACAAAGCAACTGCATAAGACTCAAATATAAATGAGAACCCATGCATGCATTGTGTTTGTGTGGGAAAAGGTAAGGAACTGCACAGGCTCCATTTACCAATTTTTATTTTGTCTGTTATTGTCTGCTGGCTGAAGCACCACAGATAATGCGATTAAAGGTTTATTGGGGACAAAAGCCTCTTATGTTGATGTTGTTGTCCGAAAAACCGACAATGACAATGTTCCCTCCTACAAAAATCACAATCTCTTGACACAGACAAATGTACCAACACAGCCCAGGGAGAGAGAAGACAGAGTCGTTCTCTTTCCATCAGTGACGATGAAGACATTGGCGATGGCACAACACACACCACCACTGCTACTGATGCTTCTCCTATGTACTCTATCTGTCGACTCATCATTCCAGCCCGCCCTGGTGTTAGAAATGGCCAAGACTCTTCTGGAAAACTACTGCTTCCCTGAGAACCTGGTTGGGATGCAGGAGGCCATCCAGCAAGCCATCAACAGTGGAGAAATCCTGCAGATTTCAGACAGGAAGACCCTGGCAGCTGTGCTCACAGTCGGAGTACAAGGGGCACTGAACGATCCGCGGTTGACTGTGTCATATGAGCCCAATTTCGTCCCAGTGATGCCACCGACTCTCCCCGTAGAGCAGCTGATCTGGCTGGTGAAAAACTCTATCAAGGTGGATACCCTGGACAACAACGTTGGATATTTGCGGATGGATCGGATCACTGGGGAGGAGACAGCGACAAAACTTGGCTCTCTGTTGAGGGACATCTGGGACAAAGTTGCTCAAACGTCCTCACTGATCCTTGACCTGAGGTATAGCACAGCTGGAGAATTGTCTGGAGTTCCCTTTATAATCTCTTATTTCTCAGACCCTGAGCCCCTCATTCATATTGACACTGTGTATGACAGGCCCTCGAATACAACTAGGGAACTGTGGACCATTCCATCAGTAATAGGGGAAAAGTATGGAAAGAAGAAAGATGTGATTATTTTGACCAGTAAGCACACTGTGGGGGCTGCTGAGGCAGTGGCATATACCTTAAAAAACTTAAAGAGGGCCATCACAGTTGGGGAAAGGTCTGCTGGTGGGTCAGTAAAAGTCCAAAAGATTAGGATTGCTCAGTCGGATTTCTACATAACAGTTCCTGTGGCAAGATCTGTCAGCCCAATCACAGGCCAGAGCTGGGAAGTGAGTGGCGTTTCCCCAACAGTCAACATCATTGCCAAGGAAGCTGTCGCAAAAGCCAAGTCCCTTCTGGCTGTAAGGAGTGCCATTCCAAATATTGTGCAGAGTATCTCCAACATAATCGGGAGGTTTTATGCTTTCACTGACAGAGTTCCAGCTCTTCTTCAACACCTGCAATCTACAGACCTATTCTCTGTCATATCTGAGGAGGACCTAGCAGTCAGATTCAACCATGACCTCCAGACTGTGTCTGAAGATCCAAGACTGATCATGAAGTACATGCAAGACAATGCTGCCATAGTGGAGGAGAACTCTGAGCTTTACAACATTCCAGATGATATGAAATCATTAAGAGCACTGGTTGATGCAACGTTTAAAGTGGAAATTCTCCCACGCAATACTGGCTATCTCCGCTTTGACAAGTTTTTCAACTCATCTGCAGGGGCTAAACTAGAAGAGCTTATGGCTAAAAAGGTATGGGAGCCCCTCAAAGACACTAATAACCTGATTATTGATCTACGCTATAACACTGGTGGATCCTCTACCTCTCTAGCCCTTATACTCTCCTATCTGCAGGACGTTTCCCAGAAGCATCACTTTTTCACAATATATGACAGAATTCAGAACACAACAACAGAATATGACTCTCTGCCTCGAATTACAGGTCCAACCTACGGCTCCAAACGTGGGGTTTATGTGTTGACCAGCTACTATACAGCAAGCGTCGGTGAAGAGTTTGCTTTCCTGATACAGTCCCTACATTGTGGCACAGTCATTGGGGAAATTACATCTGGTACCCTGATGCACTCAAAGACATTTCAAATAGAGGGGACAGATATTTACATCACTGTCCCTTTCATAAACTTTTTAGACAATAATGGTGAGAGCTGGCTGGGAGGTGGTGTGGTCCCTGATGCCATTGTGCTAGCTGAGGAAGCTATGGAGCATGTTCATGAGATTGCAGATTTTCACCAAGGGCTCAGGTCCCTCATAGATGGAACTGGGGAACTGTTAGAAAAACACTACGCAATCCATGAAGTCGCACTAGAGGTCAGCAAGGTACTGTTGAGCAAATGGGCTGAAGGATTGTACCGGTCAGTGGTTGACTTTGAATCTTTGGCCTCTCAGTTGACGGCAGACATCCAAGAAACTTCAGGGGATCACCGCCTCCATGTCTTCCACTGCGATATTGAGCCTGAGTCGCATCATGACGTCTCAAAGATCCCTACTGTGGAAGAAGTGGGATACATGGTTGACGCTTTGTTTAAAATTGAGCTTCTGCCAGGTAATGTTGGCTATCTGAGGTTTGACATGATGGCAAATGTAGAAGTGGTAAAAGCCATTGGGCCTCAGCTGATAAAATTAGTGTGGAGCAAGATAGTAAACACAGATGCCCTCATAATTGACATGAGGTACAACACCGGTAGGTATTCAACAGCAATTCCCCTCTTGTGCACCTATTTCTTTGATGCTGAGCCTTTGCGGCATCTTTACACTGTCTTCGACCGCACCACAACCACCATGACAGAGGTCATGACATTGCCTCAAGTCAGCGGTCAAAGGTATGGGTCCTCTAAGGACATCTACATCCTCACCAGCCATATGACAGGGTCAGCAGGTGAAGTGTTCACCCGCACTATGAAGGACCTGAATAGGGCTACAATCATTGGGGAGCCAACGATTGGAGGGTCCCTGTCAAGTGGGACCTATCAGATCGGGGACAGCGTCCTGTATGCTTCCATCCCTAACCAGGTTGTGTTGAGTGCAATCACTGGGAAAGTGTGGAGCGTTTCAGGGGTTGAGCCTCATGTTGTTGCCCAGGCAAATGACGCTCTTCCTGTAGCACAGAGAATCACAGCAGCAAGACTGAAGAGAGAGAAAAATATGAGTTAATTTGTCTTTTGTTTAGCCACCACTTCAATGTCAAAGTCCAGGTTTTATGTGTGGCATGTGTGGCCTTGTAGTCAACGCTACATATAAATCAGTCATGTGGCCCACTGACCACAGCCACAGCATATAAAACATCCTGTAATGAAATGTAATAAATGAGTAATGTTTTTGATCATCGATCCTTCATTTAAGGCAGTAATGTATCACAGTGCTTTTCCTATGATTTAACTGTCATCACAAGAAGAATTTCATTTTTCTGGTTTTGGTTTAGAGGGTTAGAGTCACATAGTCTATGTTTGGTTTCAGAGGCCTTTAGACAAGAAAGTGGAAGAAATTAATCCTTTTTAAACCTTTTTATTAACATACGTAGCTCAAATACAATATGTTCTTCCTCCACAGCTGTCTCCACTATGACAGTTACTCTTACATTTGAGGTGTTTTGCTGATGCCTTCATCCAGAGAGACTTGTACTGGATGAATATGGATTCAATTTGTATCTCATGACAAGAGCGAACTTAATAGCTGTAGATAGGCTCAAACCTCAAATCTACTTACCTACCCTGGCATTAAAAATGGTAAACAGGATGTAATATCTGATAATCCATTGACATTACAATTACAATAACTTCATAAATAACATAGCACTGTTTTTATTTATATGATGAGCTTATACTTCCCCACCCCCACTTGCATATTTCCATTCATACCATGTAAAGTTACCTTTTTTTTTCTCGTTTTAATATTTTTTTCCTTTGATTCCATTTTAAATGTCACGTTAGGTAAATATTCTGTTGACCCACATTAATGCATGAAAAATTATATGATCATTATGTCAATGTTTGTTGATGTATTTCATGATGTTGGATAATTTGTCATTTCTTTGCTAAAGTTCTTGATTGTTTGCTTATTTTCTTTGCATTGTGTTTTTTCAGTATGCTGTGGTGATGTTTCAGCTTTTCTGTTCCTTAACTACAAAACTACCAGCAGAGGGGGCAAGTACAAAACAAACCTAAACTGACTCTCACTTCAGTACCGCCTCAGAAAGGAGGCAGCCACCAACAACTGCCATTAAATGTGCACCATTTATGAAACAATAAAAGAATTCAGTGGTTCTGAATTATTTTTGATTCACTTTCCAGACATTAACAGGAACATTCCTCTTTGACCATGAAGAAATTAATGAGTAGGCCACACATCAGCTTTTTGTGTTGAAAGTTTTGTGTTGAATTATAGGGCAATCATGAGTTTTTACATTCTTTATTTCAACAGTTTCTGTTTTCATCCTCAAAAACAGCACAAAAGTGATGACTTCCACTTATAAATACTTACCCTAACAGACTTACCCTAGCAGGATGGACGTTTTCACCCCCCCTCAATCCCTTTCTAGATATTTGTCAGTTACAAAGCTTGCCTTATTTGACACAGGTAGCTTTAAATGGGTGTTCAAAATACCTTGTGTAAATTTAAGACTAAGACTACTATCTTTGGCAACACCCCCTTATTAGTACACCTACTTGGCTAGCTTGTTATTGCCTTACAGAAGTACTGAGGATAATACGATTAGAGGTTTATTGTGGGGTAAATCCTCTTATGCGTGTGTTAACAGACCTTGCAGACCAAAACAGTGCCATTTGACAAAGAACCTCAGAGAAGGAGGTTCAGCTCAGCAACCTCCACTTCCCATCTACCCACTTTTTGTCAGACTAAACTGGCAAAAATGGCAAAGGCTCTCTTTCTGGTGGCATCTCTGCTGGTTTTGGGAAGTGTTTCCTTTATCCATGCCTCGTTTGCGCCCAGCCTCATCATAGATATGGCAAAAATCGTCATGGACAATTATTGCTCACCAGAGAAGCTGGTGGGAATGAAGGAGGCAATCGAAGCAGCCAGCAGCAACACAGAGGTCCTCAACATCCCAGACGGTGAATCCTTGGCTAATATCCTCAGTGCCGGAGTCCAGACCACAGTAAGTGACCCACGCTTGATGGTCTCCTTTGAGCCAAACTATGTCCCTGTGGTTCCCCCGAAGATGCCACCCTTGCCCCCTGAGCAGCTCATTGCCGTCCTCCAGACCTCCATCAAGCTTGACATCCTGGAGGGCAACATTGGCTACTTGAGGATCGACCACATCCTTGGGGAGGAGGTTGCTGACAAGGTTGGCCCTTTGCTCCTAGACCTGGTCTGGAATAAAATCCTGCCAACTTCAGCTCTCATCTTTGACTTGCGCTACACCGGCAGCGGGGACATCTCTGGAATCCCCTACATTGTGTCTTACTTCACTGAAGCAGAGCCTCAGATTCACATTGACAGCGTGTATGACCGTCCCTCAAACACCACCACTAAGCTGCTTTCAATGTCCACACTGCTGGGGGACAGATATGGTATTACCAAACCCCTCATTGTCCTCACCAGCAAAAACACCAAGGGCATTGCTGAAGATGTTGCCTACTGCCTCCAGAACCTGAAGAGGGCCACCATTGTGGGCGAGAAGACCGCCGGGGGCTCTGTGAAGGTCGATAAAATCAAAGTGGGTGACACTGACTTCTATGTTACCGTGCCAACCGCAAAATCCGTCAATCCCATCACCGGCTCCTCCTGGGAGGTTACAGGAGTGACCCCTAACGTGGAGGTCAATGCAGAGGACGCCCTCGCTACCGCCATCAAGATCGTCGAGCTCCGTGTCCAAGTTCCTGCCATCATTGAGGGATCAGCGACCCTGATTGCTGACAACTACGCCTTTGAAGATATCGGTGCCGAAGTTGCAGAAAAGTTGAAAGGGCTCCTGGCAAACGACGAGTACACCATGGTTGTCTCCAAGGACAGTCTAGAGGCGAAGCTGTCCGCTGATCTGAAGACCCTATCAGGGGACAAGAGTCTGAAGACCACCAGTAACACCCCAGCCCTGCCACCCATGGTGAGACCCTTGTACATAAGATTATTGGCTTTTGGTTGTGAAAGTATCTTTCATCGTCACTTGATGTTCAAACATAGCTATTCTTTTCCTTATTTACTGACAAAAGTTTCTATCGAGGAGTTTTTCATTTACACTTCACTTGTAGCGCTAAACGTTATCTGCTGTTCAAAACTTTCCTAAAAGTATTGGTTAGATTGATGTGATGATGTGGAGTGGATAAACAATGGAATTGTCAAAATGTTTTTTTAAGCTTTTTTCAAATTAACACAGAGGATTTTGCAGCGCAGTAGATATAATATCAGTATCATAACTTTGGAAACATTTGTAATATGCAGCAAATCAAATGGATATGTGAAATTAAATTAATACGTGAGATATTTGTGAAAATTGCTGAAAATATTCTTTTTTCCCCCACAGGATTATTCTCCAGAGATGTACATTGAGCTGATCAAAGTCTCCTTCCACACTGACGTATTTGAGAACAACATTGGCTACCTGCGTTTTGACATGTTCGGAGACTTTGAGGAGGTCAAGGCCATCGCCCAGATTATTGTTGAGCACGTCTGGAACAAAATTGTCAACACTGATGCCATGATCATTGACCTCAGGTGGGTAATCCTGCACACAAAGCTTCTATTCAAAAAGCAGTGTGACCATTTCGGAAAACAAATCATGCGCTAAAGCTGCTAAAGCTGCTAAAGCTCATCAGTCTATGTCTAACTATAGAAGACTTAGTCTGCAAAAATGCAGTATTGTTTTTTTGAGGATTTCTTTGTTTATTGATTGATAATATATACATCATTTTAAAATATGGACCACCAACATATCTAGATGATGATACCTGAATCTAGGAAGAAAAAGGTGGTCAGGATCATTTTGTCTCAATAAACTGACTGATAAACATAACCTCTTAATTAAAAGAGATGAGATGGCACCTTTTTCAATGCCTGCATAAATGAAAAGGATGATTCAATTTCATCATGAATCTGCCCTTCCTATGATTGTTCTGCAACTGTTTTTGCAGGAACAACATTGGTGGCCCAACAACAGCCATCTCAGGCTTCTGCTCTTACTTCTTTGATGCCGACAAGCAGATTGTGTTGGACAAGCTGTACGACAGACCGTCCGGCACCACCACAGAGCTCCGGACCCTGCCTGATCTCACTGGTAGTAAAAATAAATAAATTAAAAAAATCAAGTCATTGTATTTTACTCATTGTGTATAACGCTGTAGATTCCCATTAGCAACACAGTTAGCAGCTAGCTGGTGAACATAGTGGAGCATTTAGCCGCTAAAGAGCCAGATATTTCCCTCAGGAGTTGGTGGAGACTAAAAACAGATCTAAAAGGAAAGTTATGTTGGACTTGCATTCCGCAGCGGGCCAGAAACACGACTCCAGTTAAATGCTGACATTACTCTGTATCTGCCAGTTTACAGTGCGTTTCCACAGCCCCCAAATGGCTCAAAATCTATTACACGCAGGTTCACATAAGCACATAAGAACACATAAGCATCTGCGCTTTTTAAGATGAGCCGTCCACTTTGTCCAATAAGCTATAAAGCTGTCTGGATGCAATGCCTCATTCTTGTTCAAATAAGTGGTCTTTAAAGTTGTCCTGGTAGGCCAAGTCACCATTAAAGACATCTTTAGTGAGCAAGAAATTCTTTATTTTCACCTTTTTCTTTGTATAATTAACTACTTCTACTTCTTCAACGTTGACCCTTCTCATCATCCACCCATCACTTCCCTACCTTGTCTACCTCGCCTTTTTAACGGTGCTCTGCCTCCATCTTATCCTCTTTCTCAGGCACAAGGTACGGCTCCAAGAAGAGCCTGATCATCCTGACCAGCGGAGCAACTGCCGGCGCTGCAGAGGAGTTTGTCTACATCATGAAGAAGCTCGGCCGCGCCATGATCGTCGGAGAGACCACCGCCGGGACTTCCCACCCACCCAAGACCTTCCGCGTTGGTGAGACCGACATCTTCCTCAGCATCCCCACTGTCCACTCCGACACGTCCGCCGGGCCAGCCTGGGAGGGAGCTGGCATCGCACCTCACATTCCCGTCTCAGCTGACGCCGCCCTCGGGACCGCCAAGGGCATCTTCAACAAGCACTTTGCAGGCCAGAAGTAAATCTGAACAAAGCCAGGAGGGTTTCAACAGTCACTTTTGCTTTGGCAGCCAAATAGTTTCAATTTAGAATCTAGATTTGTTTAAGAAGTGAAGAATGTAGATTAAGTACAAAGTACAAAGTGTAATCTGTTATTCATCATCTCAAAACCTAAGCCAATTTAGCCTGTAGAGCAAAGGTTCAACAGTAGGATTTACTTCTAGTTTTTCTTTTTCTGCTGAGTGTTACACTGGCTGTTGAAGGTTTGAGTACGAATGGCGCTGAGATGCCGATTCTTTAATGCGGTGGGTGTGAATAAGTCTGTGTCAAAGATCACTTGTAACATCAAGACAACTTTCAAAAATGTAATTTTTGAGAAGTCACATGCAAAAGAGAGGAAACAAATTAAGTATAGACACACAAAATGCTTTCAAACTACATTTGCTGTTCATTTGTTGTGTTGTGGATATTTGGAATTGGGACCTCTGTGAAGTAAAACACTTGTTGCTCTGGTCAGAAAACCATCCAATGATGTCCTCATTGTGTATGGGAAACACTGTATGTCCAATTATGCCATGTAGGCCTACTTGGGTCGTAACAATTTCAGTGGTGTGACACAATAAAAAAAAACGAAATACAAAACAACAGTGTGTGCTGGTCATATTGTACATCAACGGAGGGGAGGCATCCGACACAAAAACACCCGTTTTTACCATTACATAAGTCCTCATGAATTTATCATGTATCGTGCTGGCAGTTCCTTTTTTGATCTTACAACTGTCAGTTACAACACCATTAACCAACAGCTGCAAAGAGAGAACAAAACATTTCTCGTCACGAAGCTGCTAAATTGTAGTGCTAGTTCGCCAACAATGGAGTAAAAATATGGATTTCTACATCTGTAGCATAACAGACAAAGTCTTGGTGCCCAAAGGAATCATCCAACAGACAAGCAACAGAAGGATTTTACAAAGACTGAAAGTGAACTGTACCACAAGCACAATCTGCTTAAGGGGGCTGTTATGCAGCAAAACCTTGTCAATGACAGTGCAATTGTGAAGATTACACTGTGTTTAAGGGCAAGTATGTCAAAGGACTGCAGGAACATGTTAGCCTTTGATGGGTGGCAGTTTTGGTGGTTTCAGTGGTTTAGGTCCTGAGTTGTGGCACCGTGTTGATCGGAAAAACAAAAATCAGTCTCGGAATAATTTTGATCACGTTTTAAGGGCAGGCCATGTGGTTTTGTTATGTAAAATACAATAAAGGATAATATACTAAAAGAAACATGCATCACAACCCATTGTTGTTGTGCATACTGGATGCCAAAACAGAAACCAAACTTTTGTATCTCAATTTTTCAGTATCATCTTATTAAAAAATGTAAAAAAATATATATATATATTTATATATATTTCTGTGCTAAAGAACTCTGCTCAACTCATAAAATAAAAAAAAAGAATGAAATAAAACCAACTCTAAGTGTCTCTCAAGTTATACAACAAATGGTTGAAGCTTCCCATTTGTATATAATGGACTTGACCTTAATTGTTGCGCAGACATACATGTGGTTGTTGGATTCTTTTGATGTGAATCCACTTAAACTCTTATTTCTGTGGCGCAATTCAGAACATGCACCCAGATAATTAGGTGGGTAAGATTCCTGGCCTTGAGGACCATATCTTACCAAAAATAATTTCTCCTGTCTCTGAAGAGGACTGGTCCCTATACTTCATAAGACAAAGAACATATCGTCTATATATAACATTTGCTTTGTAAACATTTAGAAGTAAAACATTTTGTTTTTATTTCTAAGGATCGGGCTATGTTATTGGAATTTGATTGTTTTCGGCGTCTCTGTTAAACAGAATGCAGAAGATTCACTAATTGAATATTGCAATCCAAAGACAGCTAATGTAGCTGGAACAATCTGAGACTGACTGATGAGAAGAAGCTGGTTTTAGGATGCACTTCAGATTATTGTGTATTGGATTGTCTACAATATATAAGTGGATATGAGGGGACGGCAGGGCTCTGGGAAGCACTGGACTGGAAACGACAAGGATCAGAAGGGATCAGTTGGGTTGGGGGGGAGTGGTCTGCACACATCAACATGTGCTGAGACTTTAAACAGGGGGAAAAGGGTTAAGGGTCATTGTGTATGTGTGTGGAAAGGGGTTGGGTGGGGGTTCCGAAGCTTAAAACTCCACAGCGGGTTTGACTGTGTGAAGAAGTCTGCCCGCTACTGACGTTTTAGGGATCTGTTGGTCTGCCTGGTTTGTGTAGAAGTGACAGGACAGCAGATTAAAGTTCAAGTACACAAATATTTCCCAGAAGGAGAGTGGCTCTGGATGAAGATACCTTAGCAGGCCTAGCTAAGGAACTAGCGTTTTTGTTGTTTGTTTGTGTAAGCATCATTACACCAGATTTCAGTGAAAAAAAAAAAAAGGCAAAAACTAACTAACCTTTCTGACCATTTGGAAATGTATAATTGCTATTAACACTTTGTAGTTAGTCATTTTAGCTGTCCTTTTAAATTCTAACTAATTTATTGTGATCCACTGTCAAAAAAAGCAAAAAAAGATCATGCCTTGTTTTTCTTTTTTTGAGAAAATGATTGCGATCAGCACTTGACAAATACATTGCATTTCCTGTCACTGCTTTACAATAAAAGCCACCTGGGTGTTTTGCCAGCTGAACACTTTTAATTTGAAGCCACAGCAGTAGGAAATGTCTGGTTTGCATCAGTAGAAACTTAATACAGCTCTGATGCAGCTGTAGGTAAGTGAATGGTACAGTGAGGCTGATATCAGTGAGATATAATTATAAACAATAACGCTGGATTACATACATGCATCGTTTCCTGTGAACTCCTCCTGCATGTGAAGGCAAATTGAATCCTGAGCAGGAATGGCGGACTCCGCCACTAACAATAAAGCTAAAGGGCGCCCAGCAGCAAATTTTTACCCTGGGGCCCCCTTGGCAGGTTAATCTGGCCATGCTTACAGAGATGATGACGATAGTTTGGAGGACAAACATGCAATCAGAGGATTTTTTTTTGCATTATTTTAAAAACATAAATACAATATACACATCACAGTAAGACACCAAACCCCCAACATTTGCCCTGACCCCAAATCAATTTCTCCAGTTTAAAAGCATAATGCGTTTAATTGTAAGAAAAACTAAAGGTATCAGACGTGTTTCCGTGGAGCGGGATATTTACGTTCAATATAGAACATAACGTCTCTTTGACACCAACCCAAAATCCTTTTACTTCACAGCAGTGACACTGAAGGTGTGTAAGTGAGCCCCCTCTGAGCCACAGCCATGCCAGCAAGGATCTGATTTCTTGAGGCTCATCACAGGTGATAACTGCAAATATTACAAATCATAGCACAGCCCAAGTAACAGTGTCTAACAGGGCCGTTGCAATACACAAAGTAATGAGACGGCTATATTTAAAAATATATATTTTTATAATCCCATCCATCCCTCCGTCCTCCCAACTTCACCCCATATCATACTTCACAATTGATCAACAGTGTGTGTGGATCACCTCCATGTGTTTGATGAACAGCAAAAACACATTTTCTGGTTTATGATGCTGTAATTACAGAGGATGTTGCTGTCCATGCCCCCCTGCTGCTGTAATTAACTGGTAGCAGCAGAGTAAGCAAACAAACTTGTAGTGATTTAACGAGGACAGAAAATGCTGAGAAACTACTTAGATGCACACACGTTGGTTTAAGGTGGCGAGGCCGATACATGACCACAGACTCCAGCATTCAGCGGTGACTGCTCATACGTCTCACAGTTACTGTCGTCCCCCGTCCTGCCCTGCGCCGATTCCCCGCAAACTGCGCCAGTCTGCCACGTGAGGGAGGCGCAAACTGGGATCCTGACCCATTTTTTCCTCTTCCTCTCTCCTCCTCGGTGTGAAATACGAAACCACGGTCCATTTCAGCCAAGTCTGTGTCCCCCGGGCTCCCAGTTCCTCCAGCGCCAACACTGCTCTGCATTACCCTGCTTCACTTGGCTCTCTCAGACCTAAACCCGTTTTGACACTTTGACAGGAAACTTTTATCCTTTTTCTTTTCCTTCTTAATTTTTTTTATTACGAACCAGCCATTCCATCATTTTATCCGCCCCCCCCCCTTGTTTGGATTTGTTCCTGCAAAGGTTGTTTTTAAAACTCTCCCCCACTTGCAAACTGAATGTGGATTCTGAAATATCCGAAACCTTTATTTTTCAGCCACTGAGAGAAAGCATCTCCCCGGCTGCCTTTTTTTTTTTTACCGGGATGCGCGTGGTCATGGTTTCAAATTGAGCTCGTGTCAAAAGAGGCGAGGAAGCGTCGCGTGCATCCTTTCTTTTGTCTCCGTCGCATCTCTGCCTCTTTAATTAGGATAGATACCCCGACTGTCTCTGGGATGTAAGAACACAATAAAGCATTGCGGTTTGTTGGGGTTTTTTTTTCTGTTCATCCACAAAGGAGTTAACTTTTTATTTTTCCCCCCGCGAGGAAAAACTATGGCGAGTTTTTTGTTGAACATGCGTCTTGTTCTGGTTTTATTCGGATTATTTTTGCTCTCTTCTCCATCCGCGAGAGCCGAGCCGGAGCTGCAGGACGAGGGGGAGGAGGAGAGCTCCTGTCAGGGGGCTTTCGACCTGTACTTTGTGCTCGATAAGTAAGTGGAAACAGCTTAGAAATCCTTTCTACTCATAACGACTTCATGGGAACGTCACTGGGAACGCTAGCCGGCCTTTATCCCGGCAGTGTCCCCGGTGAAAGAAGTTAGCAAAACGCCAAAATTAAGCTAACACCTTGTATTTACTTTTCATGTTGCTTTCAGGCTCTTATTGCGGTCTTTTGTGGGTTTCTGTCATGGAGGACAAAACAGGCGCCTTATTTTCTAAACCACGCGGTGAAGGATAGCGAAGTGAAAGCTTCTAACTTTAACTTCTAAAAAAAAAATGTAGAAGTAAGTAAGTTTTCCAGTTTAGGCTGCATCTGCATCTGTGCGCGTGTGAGTGCGCGCGTGATGACGCAGGAAAGGAAGGCTGACTTGCGGAGTACACTTTGCTGAATAAGCAGAAAGAGGGGTGACGATTTGGATGCTACAATAATGATGTCTCTCTGTGTGTGTGTGTGTGTGTGTGTGTGTGTGTGTGTGTGTGAGTTAAACCCGCTGCCTCTTTCTCCACATCACTTTGTCATTCTCCTGAAAAAGAAAGAAAAAAAAACTGTAAAACTCTCCAAGGCAAAGAGGCTTTTCTTGCATTCCCACCCCTGCCAAAGGGGACTTTTTTGCTCTTTGCTCAGTGACTGCTCACCGTTCACTCTTTCATTTCCACTCTCAGTACGCCCACATAGGAAAAATGTTGTGGTTGTGTGACATCTTAGCGGTGGACTTCAGCTGGGGGAGAAAATAAAATGTCAGGGAAAGGCAGGAGAAACTTCTAGAGGGCCTGCTTCTCTTTGAATGCCTTTACTTGTACGGTTTTGTGTGCGTCCAAGTGCATTAACCTGTGTTTTCTGACACAAAGCAATACAGGAATCATCCTCTGTGCCATGTTGTCACTCAATATTCACCAAAACTCATAGATTTAAGGTGCAACTTGTTGAATTTTAAGATCTACTCCTCAATGTTGCATTAATTGTAAAGACATACAGACAAACCATCGTCATTGTAAACCTCTGGGGGCAAATTTGTGACATCAAAATAGGAACTTTTTTTGTGAGCAATATAAAACTTTGTTGCAGCTCTACTACTCTGTCTGCCTTGAGATGATCCAATCTGGATTCAAAGCATGTTGCTGTATCAGCTCTCATTCTTCTTGCGCCGATGGAGCAATGCCAGGAACGGGGAGGGGAAACAAGGAAGGACAGGAAGCAAACAACATTTATGGAAAATGTGGTCTTAATTTGGAGAACAAAACGTTGCACGCAGCACCTTTAAAAACCTGTTTTTTCGGGGCGGGGGTTTCATCTATGAGGCTGTGAGAGAGAAGTCTCGTGCAGATTGGCTTCGCTGGTGTCTGTATAACATCTCAGATGCCACTGGGTGGACGGCTTCATCCAAAAGACTTACATTTTTCACACTGACAGCCTCCAGTGGGAATCAGTGCCTAGTGGACAGTGTGAATGCCTTGTTGTACCCACTGAACTTCGCTGCTTCTTTGACACTCGTCCTGGCATCTGATTGCCGATTAGAAGTGGACACAAAACATGGGACTGCTCCCCAGATGTGGAGGGCTGCATTTGGCTTGCGCTGTGTGCTAAACACTGACACATGCTGCAAATAAGGGAACAGCTTCTTTTTTCCCCTCCCCTCTGTCAGATGCTATTGTTGGCTTGTCTGCGTGCTTTGGTGCCCACTCTTGGGGTGACTAACAAGGTTTAGACATTGGTTGTGGACTTCAAACAAGAGGAAGCTCGTTAGAGACCTGTCTCAGCCACCCCTCAAACCCCATCCCTCGGGCCCGAGTTGGTTTTATGAGACGCTGAACTCTCTGCCCTAGTTGATCCATATGGAAGGCATAAAGTGCGCGAGTGTGAGAAGGGGGTTTCAGTCCGTAGAACAGCTGAGGATACAGGGTACTAAAATGCTGACAATCCTTCCGTCATCAATGTAAGAATTACTGCAAGGATTTTTTGGACAGTTTGAATAATTTGGTCACCCAGACCCCAACCCTGCATGGTTGTGTTGTTGGAACCCATCAGCTATAGACCTGCTGCTTCTATTTTCCTAACTCTTTTGTAAAGAGTGCTCATCATATTGTATTTTAAAGAAGTAACAACAGGCACAGAGGATTTCGTTGCCAATGTTTCATCAGATTTTGAATAAAGTGACCTAAGGGCCAAACTTCAGAAATGTTGGAGTAGTCTTTGAAGTCAGGTAAAATAGAACATGCGGGAAGTTCATATACAGTGAGTAGTACAACAGACTAGACTGAGCACTATGGTTGAGCAGAGGAAAAAATAAGACCACAGAGGATGTTGCTTATTAGCTATTCCCCTCTGGTTGAAGCTGTTTTCATAAGTAATAGCTGCTGTAGCGTCAGCCCAGAATTACGTTGAGACTGGACGGTCCTGTAGCATGCAAATTAAATCCGGTAAAGCTTTAAAGGCAGAATGAGTAGGATTTGTCTGTTGCGGTTTGTAAACACAACATTCAAAATTGGCCCCTCCTCCCTTGTAGCGTCCTCTTGGGTGGCTGCTTACAATCGTGGGACCTGGTCGCTACGTTTTTATGCCGCCCTCAAACCCTGCGCGCAGTTATTGGCTGGGGGCTACACGCCCACTGCCCAGAGGTCGCCCCGAGAAATGTCCCAAACACAGCGGAATAAGAAATAAAGACTAACAGTCTACAGCCACACTAGCAGCTCTGTGAGGCTGTACTTAGGCACAGCGATGCTTTGTGCTAAATGCTAACGTCAGTGTTCTAACATGTTCACAATGACAAGGCTAGCATGCTGTTAGCCCTGTCATGTTTAGCATGACAAGTTCAGCAGGTATAATGTTTACCATGTTCACCATTTTAGTTTAGCTTGTTAGCATATTAACATTTGCTAATTGGCACTTAACACAAATACAGCTGAGGCTGATAGGAATGTCATTTGTTTTGTGAGATATTTCTCTATTGGCGCTGAACATTCATTGCTCAAAACCTCATTACTGAACGCTAACTGGGGCTCTGCAGAATTGTCCAATATCAACATCACATCTGCAGATGGGGTCGGTTGTGTTTAGCTGGACAGAAAAGGCACAGACGTGGTTGCGCGGATGGGATTGGGATGGGTGCGTTTGTTTAAGAATGAGAAACACACCTTCCATTGTGTCATAGGTGGAGAAGAGAGTCAAGATTTTCACAGTAATTAGGAAAGATAACTGCTGCGTTGGCTCATAAAGTCGACTCCAAAGGCATTTATTGCAGACTTGGTCGGATGATGTCACCCCACGAATCGAACATGTAGGACAGCGCTCTCTGAGATGTACGGGTGGCTGCAGTCTGAAGGGCAGAGAAGGTGGCTAATGACTGTGTGGTTGCCAGTTTGAATGTGGGACATCTGTGTCCGGGTTTGGAAAATTTGGGCTTTTGCGAGACACATTTTCCTCAACTGTGCAAGTGCCCTGCAGAACCATATATGATATCCTAATGGAAAGTAGAGTTGTTACTTTACCCACTAGGCGCCAGGGGGGTGCGGGCAGCAACACAACAACCAGCGACAGGACTAAAAGGTTGGTTCTCCCTTCAGGTCCCAGCAGCACACTGGTGTTAAACCATGACTTTAATACATAGGCACTAATAACTAATAGGATACAGGTGCTGGATTAAATGGGAGACTGTATATGATGGTCAAGTAGGAGCGAAAACAGGGTCAAAATGACACAACCAGCCAGTGGATGATGATAGTTTCCCATTGGGAATATACTGTATGTGTTGAGGAGATTTGCTTGTTGATCAGTCGAGCTGTCAAATTATGAAACTATAAGCCTTAAAATAGTCACTGTGATCATTTGGTGTATACCTTTAAGCCGTATGTGCATACAAGGATGTATTTGCTGATTCAGAACAGGCGGGCCGCAGCTTGCTGTTTTATATGGAAGACAGAGCCAGGGGAATGGTTTTGGGTGTGTTCATATAGGAGACAAAGGAATTCACCTATAGACCAAAATGCTAATGTTCAGCTCCCGATGACAACTGCATTTAACCGTCTTGTTTATGTTGATTGGGCACCAATTAAAAGACATTCTTGCACATGGTAATTCCACAGTATTGCTATCACTGTTCAATTTATGGATAACGATATAAGGACAATGAAGGTAGAAGAGTTGGCCTTGTAGTGGTGTTTTAGTAACGCAAATGTCATTGAAAGATCAACAAGCATGTGGCCTTACAAGCTTACATTCTTCCCCACAAGCTGTTTCCAGTCATCACTCTCTCTTGTTTCCACCAGACTCCCATTACCTCTTCAGTCCATACTCCTCATTGCCCTGCTTGGGGTCACTGTTTTAAGATGTAGGGATGCACTATTCTCACAACACTTCAGTGCTGCTATTCATAATAATCTTTCTCTGGCAGGCCTGGGCCAAATCACAGCCATTTCCGCCTTGTCCCTATTTTTGAGAGCACTAATCGCGGCTGCAAAATGTTTTGGTTGTTGTTGATGGAGTCACAAGTTGGCGCAGCGGTTGGGGCGTTGGGTCATGCTGCCTGAATCCTGGCAAGTCAGCAGAAAAAGCAAGCTACAGCTGCAGTCCATAAATATTTTCAATGTGTCTAGCTGTGGAATACGTTCTAGCTGTGGAATGGCACTCGCTCTGTGTTTTGTCATTTCACTTTTTGCAGCGTGCTGCTTCGGTGTTTTCAGCAGGAAGAAATGTCTTGTTAAATGATATCATGCTGTCTGATGTCCCCCAGGGACAAAAACAAGACGAGGGTTTTAAAGGGAATGACTGCCACATTAACTCTAATCCGAACCTCCTGGTAATATTTGATACATGACTCTGACTCAAGTCTACAGTAAAAAGTATAAAAAAAGTACATTTAAGACGGTCAGATGAAGAAAAATCTATCATTTGATACACATCTCAAATGTCTCTCCACCAGCTAGTCTTTTTCCAAACAATTCCTCCCGGTTTTGGAATAGACAGTGCAGCATTAGCTCAGCAATCACGCAGTAAAGACTTTGACTTCTGCAATGGCTGTAAAAGTAGGTTAGTGGTTTTAAACAAACAAATCCTTGTGCCCAGTCAGTTAAATTGGAGCACCATCATTGGCTGCAGGCTGGGGTGGTGTGGGTAGGCCCAGCTGGAATGGCAGACTGCCTCTTTAGTGGATTTTTTTTTCAAATTTTCCTTCTTCGACACTTTGAACCGTGAGAACGAAGCTGAGAGCCGCTAAACCTTCAGACCGACAGCTTTTTCCCACATGCCGTCATCTCGTCGCCCTCTGGGACAGAAGCGCTTGCTGGGTAGTTGAGAGTGGACTTGGTTGAGAAGTTAGGTTTAATATCGAACATGCTTCAGCTGTAATATCCTTTGCTAGAGTTACAGGATTGCAGGCATAGCCATCAATTCCCTGATGTTCAAAATGGCCCCTTTAAGGCCCTTAGTACAACCAGCATTTTTTGAAACATCAACTGTCAAGCAGTATTTATTATATGCTTGGCCACTTGGGGGCAGCAGAAGAAGCTGTAAACACAACAGTGATATATTATGTACATATCATCTCAAATTCATATGAATTATTGTTAGCAAACAGTTGCCTATTTACACCCAGCCGACACAGCATTCCTTTTGGGTCGTGTCTCTGGCCAGCCGACGTATGGAAGTCCAATATTCTATCTCCGGTTTAGCTCAGTTTAGCAGTCAAACAAGCTAAACTAAAGTGGCCAAGATGGAGCCTTCACATTCATTAATTGTGAGCATGTCAGCATGCTGACGTTAGCATCGTAGAGCCACTATGGCATGGCTGTAAACTCTTAGTCTTGTTATATAATGCAGGCTCTTTCTGTATTATATAACAGTTGCTTGAGTTTTGTAATCCATTACAGTGAACATCAAGTTGTGATCCACAGCTCAAGGGCACATCAAGAGTCTGCTAATTAACTCACATACTGTATGGAAATAAATGGTAAGCTAGAAAGAACTGTCTAGCTTATATTTTGAAATGGTCAGCATAAATGTAAAGTACACATTACTTGTAGTTAAAGACCTAAAACACAGAAACACATTGTTACTGCCCTCTAAAGACTGTTCTGTATGCGTTCCTGCAGCAGTATGATGTGCTGTGGTACACCCTTTTAATGTCTTGTTTTCCTTCCTCGTTCTGTTGCTATTTCTTTGTCGTCTTTGTTTTCTTGGTCTGTCTCTGTCTCACTGTTTTTCTGTCTTTCTGTCCAACCCCTTCCCCTCCTCCAGCTGAACTGTGTGCTCCCACACACACACACACACACACACACTGCCTGACTCATTTCTGCAGATCCAGCCGTTGCAATCTCACCCAGCCAGCAGAAAAGGCCATTATTAAAAATGATTGAAGATGTTTTTATTCTTCAGGTCCTCTCGGACCCTCTGGGAACATCTCGCAAATTCCTGTCTCCTCTTGACACGGTCTGTTTAGCATCACTGAACAGTAATGATGCGCATTACCTCCCCTTTGTGCCCACAGCTAGTTGGAAACAGTAGATCACTACCCTGAAAGTTACATGTACTGATGTAGCAGCAGAGGGAACTAAGTATCCAGTATCTAACTATGTATAATTAAGAACAACAAGATTTAGAGGTGAAACATGAAAGTAGCATCGATGATGTCACACTTATCTACAGGGACATTTCAAGACCTGGGTTTTGGTTTACTTTAGTATCGTCAAGAGCCATGAAGATGCTAACAGGCTGCTAGTGGTCTACAAATGTTCACGGGGGCCTTTAAAAGATGTGTACTATCTTTCTGCTGTTGGTCTGTATTGTATTATGCATACATATATACAATAACTTGAGCAAATTGGGAACACATATATCAGTATATACAAGAGGCTGAAACACTGTGGTTTATGGTCAGCGCCTTAAAGCCCCTAGGGCGCATAGTGGCATCTGTTAGCTTTGTAGTTTTCTACACAGAGCAGGACTGTAGAGGACATCCTGCACACGCTACAGTGATTTCATCAATTTGTTCATTCCTTGTTTATTTCCCCTCCTTGGCTTTATAGTCTCTAACTACACACAACAAACCTTAAAGCTAACATTATTGCAACATGCTCCATAAAGACACAGCATTTGTAACTGAAAGCATCTCGTTAAATTCCATTAATATACAAACTCCTTCATGACGTAGCATCTCCCTCACTTTAGACCTTCATAATTCAGAAAAATGCTGAGGACAGATGAATCAGATTCATGACAGAAGATGGTAGTGGGAAAAGTTATTTTGGTATTATTTACTGTGTGCTTCAAGTGCAACCAGTGCTGCCATCATGCCTAATCACTGCATGCTTTGTTTGTCTGAGTGATTTAATCAGGCATCTGTTTATTCCTTGCTTTGGTTGTCTGGTGGGGTTGGTGCTTCAGGCTGTTTTGACGTGTTTGCCGGCTGTGTTGGCTGAAGCACACTGAAGCAGGCTGGAGAGAAACCTGGCCTCGCAGTCAAAGTTTTCTTCGAATCGTCGGCATGTTTCCTCTGGCAGGCAAATTTGCAGACTGAACCAGAAGATTTTTTGCATTATCTCACCCCCAGTCAGCTGAATTTACTGTGATCTCACCGATAAGGCCCTTCATCTTTCCCTCGCTCTTTCCTTCCTTCTCTTTTCTTGCGTTTCTTTTTCTCTCGGCCCTCAAATGGCGTACAGCCAGACACATGCTTCTCATCTTGCGCAGAGAACCTGTCCAATCGAGAAAACACTGTCACTGGGCTTTGGTGATTTGCTATGACATAACCTCAAACTGCTGTCGGGCTTGATCACTTTGTCGGCAAATCGTGACACCCCCTCACCTCTCGAAAATCCTTTATTTTCCGCGCCCAAACCCCAAACCGCTGAACTTTAGAGCTCAACTCAGACCATTAAAATCAGATCAAAGGATTGAGGGGGGAAAAGGGCACCGCATAAAATGTTTTCATCTAGAGTCATAGAATGAAATGGCCCACTTCCTTTCCCAACGCTGTTTGGACAGGTGAGTGAAACTGCAAGCTAGGCCTCGGTCCCACGACTCCAGCCACCTCAGACAATTGAACCGTTCCAAGGCAAACAAGATCCATTGTGGTCCAGAAATAAAGATAAGTAGCTGAAAACCAAAGGTGGGAGCCCTCAGATTCACCCTGATGTTATATAAATACTCAGAAATGGTCCCCACACCTCTACATGACTATTAGCTGCAGGGAAGTTTCACCAGACCTCTTCCCCCCCCTCCTCCGTTGCTTTAATGGAACAGTTTACAAAAGAAGTTGGCTCCTGCCATTCCTTCAGGTCAGAGGCTGTGTGTGTGCATAATCCTTGTGTGACTACTTCTGTTTGCGCTGCACATTTTGTTGAACATCCTCTCCTCCTCCTCCACCTCAAGCTTTTTATATTTTGGAAGGATTTAGTTTAGCTTGTAAGGTCTTGTCCTCTTGTTTTGCTCAGTCAGCCTCATAGGAATGTAAAGCCTTGATGTGGGGGAACAAGTCATGTCATCAGATCAACAGCAACACTGAGAAAATGCTTAGGTAGGATGTTTAGTTGACCGGCATGTGTATGTGTTCAGACTAGATGGCTGAAAACATTGAGACTTACATAATGTGTGTGTTATTGTGGATGCTTTTATTGTTTTTGGAGTAAGGGTCTAGAAATCACCAGCATGGGTGGCCCAAGGGAACCCAAACTTGAACCTCTAGCTTTGGCAGATGTGCAATGCTCTACCCTGCAAGATTCTTGGTGTTTTTACTTGCTTTCCTTTTCAGCAGCTCGCCTTCTTCTGAGCAATCAGTCTGTTTGTTTTCCTTGGATTTTAACGGGCTACTGTTGCTCGTGCTGATTCTTCTCATAGCTGCAGAGTTTTTGTTTGTTAGGGGTTCTAAATGCCAAAAAGTTCAGCCTCTGCAAAAGCAATCTCATCAACAGCTCTATCGACCTCTTGGAGATATTATATGAGCTATTCGATAGTAAAAAGCTTTCTTGTTGCCTCTTTAAAGTGGAAAATTGGTAGCGCCTAGGTAGCCGAATGGTTACAGTGCATGCCATACAATTCCAGCAAGTGACCTTTGTTGCATGTCACATCCCCTCTCTCTCTTCCCGTTTCCTGTCTACCTCTTCATCTGTCACCATGAAATAAGGGTAAAAAATGCCCAAAAATATATATACTCATAATAATATAACAATATTCTTCATACATTGTCCAGTCACAGCATTTCGAGTCCTGTTTGGCGGGATAAAGAGCTTTAAATGACTGAGGCATGATGGGAAAGTCCCTGGTATTTCCTGGCTGAGTCTACCCCCCAGCTTGGCCAAATAATTACCCCTCCACTGCCAAGCAATAGCACAAAAACACCATAGGCTATAACCTCCATGACACTCAATTGCAGGCAAATAACATGAGTCACAATTCATATCCATTTCAATTGTTGGCCATGTAGCTGGTGCTTTTTTTTCCACAGCAACTCGCTGGAGGACTGCGGCTCTGCCGGTTCCTGTATCTTCAAATATCCACAGAATCAAAACACATTGTACAGAAAATAAACGTTGTTGTAATCTCATTTACTGAACAAATGTTTTCTCTTCTCATCAGCCCCCCGAGCATGAAAAGCCCACATGCGAGAAATAGTCCATTCTGTTTATTGTGTCTAGACGTGATTCTCAGGCAGATTTCTGAGTGTGCTGGGAACTAATACAACTAAAAGGTAAGCTAGGATAACAGAGTCAGTGTTTAGTCTGGTTCCCACAAACTCCCATACACGCCGATTCAAACTGACAATTTCGAGGCTTATTGTTAGCCTCATGATTTGAACTCCTCTGGACTGCATGTAAATAGAAACTGTTCAATAAGTAAATCCAACTAATCCCTGTGGATAGAAAAATGGTGTTGACCTTCTGCCCCCATACAGACAAATAGCAACCCATCAATGCTGGCCAGTTCCAGTGTGTCTAACGCCATTACATCAGTTAGTCAGCACCTAGAATAACATTCAGTCAGCCTTGCACTTTATTCTAAGTAAGCTTCATCCTCTAAACAGGCCTCCAGTTCTACCACAGTCAATTAGCTCATTTCCCATGTGTCATCTCTCTGGCCCACTCGTTAGCTAACGGATGACCTGCTGACTGGTCACATCAGGCCGGAAAGCCCTCTCCCTTAATGCTCACACTTAATAAAATTGCCACAAACACACACACACACACACACACATACACACACACTGCCCAGAGGAAATGAAGGGAGCTCCTCAGAGAGTTGTTTTATAATAGTCCAGTTTTATGGACGTTTCCCCGGGGAGACCAGGACCCATTTCCCTCAGCCTTCGGGGGCTCATTCAGGATATAGGAGGGTGCTAAATTACACACCAGGCCACGCCACCAGTCTCTTTTATCTCAACAGTACACTTACTGGCCCTTAATGTATAGTGCAGATAATTGTTAATCCCCCAATGGTGTTTGTGATACATAACGGGACGGTCCATGTTCTTTATGAAATTGAGGTTTGATATCCTTCCCTCCGAGGTTAAGTAACCAAAAAAAGGAGCTATCTATATGTTGCTAGGTAAACAGCTAAATAACATGGTGGCTATTGATAGCAACTATGGAATAAAAGCAATATTCCTTCTATGAAATAAACACATACAAATAAGTGTGACAGATAGTAAAGTTACTGTAACAAGTTAAAGTTGCCCAGAATACATACAGCTTGTTCTTCATGTTGTGGAGCTAATGCTTTTACCCCCTGTCGTTTCTTGGCTAACAAAGCTGAATTTCTCTTGCTTGACTGCTCTGCCATATGGAGGTTAGTGTGTGTCTGATAGATAGCTTAAGGTCTGGCATTTCTTGCCAAACTAATCATCTGTAACTCGTAGATGTGTACAGAAATTACATTTTACAACCGTCATTCGAGCTGTGTGCTATCATCCAGCCACGCTTGATAACACCGGTGAGTCCCTGCGAGTTACTGTGCGGAGCTTTTATTGGTACACATCTCACGATTTGATTCAAGTAGTTTCAGGGATGTTGGTGTATCTGTAATCACATTGAAGATTCATTTCTTACACATGATCGCTGTTTGATTTAATGGTTGTTCCTTGTCCTCGTTAGGTCTGGCAGTGTGAAGAATCACTGGGAGGAAATCTACTACTTTGTGGAGAATTTAGCTGAGAAATTCAAAAGGTAAGAGACACTTCATAAACAGGTATGTTAACATACATTGTGTTGTTAACACAACTAAACCATCAAATATATAGGTCCACATAGGTGGACTGTATACTGTAACATTTGAACGCTATGGAAAGGTTTCACAAGCGGACTGTAAGTCTCCAGACACTAAACGGCCTTGTTGCCTCCGTACTTCCTGGAGCCCCGAGATGTAGATCACTAAAGAGAAACACACGCTTTACACAGCAGTCACCCCGGTGAAGTAAAATAAAATCTGCCCCTACAGCTACAACTGGCCATATGCTAAACCACTCAGCATCCCGCCTGATGTTTCACGCCGTCTCTGCAGTAGCTGAGCTGATGTGTGGTGTCAGCGGGGTCACCAGTAGTGACTACAGGCTGCTCTACGTGAGCCGCCTGGGTTTTACAGCCTCTTTAGACGCAGAGGAAAGAATGACTGAGGTCTTCAGTGGACAAGGCTGACAAAAAAACACAGCCATATAGCCATTGTATGAACATTATAGGAATATTATACAGGGCTTGAAATGATAAAAAGTAATGGGATCTTGCAGTACTCATCAATAAAATCCCCAGCAGCATGGTTGCCCCTAATTGACAAATTGAACAAGCAGACTATAAAGTGTATTCATCAAGTGTAGCCTCTTTATATGATAGAAAACTCATACATGTCATAAAGGTGATTATGTGATTAATGCATGATGCATGATTGATGCAAACCAACCGTTAGCAATTAACATGTTTTAATGAAACATCTGCCAGTATGTACCCAGTGTCACACAGTTAAAAACAAAAGGCTTTGGAATCTGACAATAAGTTTCACTCTAAGCTAACGGCCATAACACTCAATATTACCTATGATGTGCACATGATCGCTTTTATTCATCCCTTTTACATGATGTCAGACCAGTGGCAGTCATTTAGAGTGCCTTCCTGCATTTATTCTGTAACTAGAAAAGCAAATGAAGGTGCTGTAGATGTGACTGAAGTCTTTGCATCCTCTCGTGGCGAAACTATGAACTATGTCTTAATGCAGTGCAGCTCTAGAGCAGTGAGAATGCGGTGTAAAATGCGATATTTCAACAAATGACCTTCCGCTCGTGGGTGGTTTTGTTTTGTCCGTGCTGCTTGAGAACCACAACAACACCTGGAGCTCTGCCACAAGCGAGCAGCCCTCCTCGAAGTTTCTGTCTTAAACAAACGCTTGAAACGGCGCAAATCTGCATGAACTCAACTTTCTCTCACAAACAATGCCACACATTTTTCTTTACTTCAGATCGCTGTGCATGTGTGTGTGTGTTTACGTGCATATAATGCCTCTCCAAATCAAATTTTGCTCATCAATAAACAAAAGTAACACACTTTTCCACATCTGAGGATTCAGTGACGTAGTTTGAATACTAACATTTAAGTCATTGTCACGCACAGAGGGGTTCAGATCCTGCACACCGGCACAAATCCATGCATGGTGTCATTCGGTGTCTTAGTGCGCTGGGCTGCATTCAAGAAGCAATTCATGCATTCAGCCTGTTGGAGTGACCTCAAAGGAAGTGAAGGAGTTTGTCCACAATGAGATATTCATTGTTTGTTCGTTATAATTCTGGCATGAAAGTAAAGCACATGATGGGTTATTTTATGTTTCTGAGGAAAACAATGTGTTGCTTTCGATGCATTGCTTTAACTAAGTATTGACACAATGTTGCTGATTAATCTCAGATGGTGTGGAAATGTCTGTTGTTGCTAAATGTTGTGCAAGGTGGGAAATCACAAACCAGCTGCCAAATGCTGTTGAATTTTGCCTTTGGCGGTTACCGTCAGTTTTTTTGGCATGTGTCACCAGTAATTGGTTCATCTGTGGGGATTTTAGTGCCGCACGCTCTTCGAACCAAACCTGGCCAGCAGTGTGGGCTGCTGAATGACAAGCGTGATGATTGATTCTGTTTTCTGTTCCAGTCCCATGCTGAGGATGTCCTTCATAACATTCTCCTCCAGAGCGTCCACCATCATGAAGCTGACGGAAAACAGGTAGACCAAGTTATGGTTGATGCAGTCTGTTGATTGATGTCATGAATTCACACAAGCTTTTAATGCCACCGACCCTAACTAACCCTGAGCTGAATTTGTCTTATAAATAAATGTTATTCTAGCATGGAATGCTCTTACACAAGAGAAACGAATCAGCCATAAAGTAAACTCAAACTATTACACCAGAGTGAAAGCAGATGCTCTCTGAGCTGACATGAAGCTGAACATTGGCCCGTGTCACTGTGTAACTGTTGCTGCATAAAACCCTGTGTTATTTTGTGTGAGAGAGTTTTGTGCATGAGAGGCGAAACCCACTATTTACCACTACAGATGTCTCCAGTTTGCATTTGAGCTCCAGTGAATGAAATGAACAGAATCAGGTGCAAACGTTTGGAAAAAGAAATACTGCTAATTGTTAAGAGAATAGGGAGAAAAAACACAAGAATTCTTTCTTCTCTGCAGAGTGGACATCAGAAAGGGGCTGAACGCTCTGAAAAAAGAGATTCCCGGCGGAGACACATTCATGCACCTCGGATTGCAGAGGGTAAGCCTTTGTCATAGTGCTCTGTTATGTGACAGTCAAAGGCCCAATTTAAATGTGAAACCTTTGGTACTTCCTGACAATCTGACCGTGAAAATGTCTCTCCATTTGAAGGCAAACGAGCAGATCCACCAGGAGAACTTTGGTAAGCATCAGATAACTCACTCGCAGGAAAACCAATTCAAGTTCTGATTTTATTTGAGGTTATATATAGCTCGTCTGCGTGTTTCTTCCAGGCACGGCCAGCGTGATTATCGCGCTGACAGACGGAGAGCTGCAGGAACATCAGCTCATCACTGCACAGCAAGAGGTAGCAACTCTGCTGCAGTCATAGCTCTTGCAACAGGGCTCATCTAGAGGCAGGAACGCTCTCATTGCGTGAGTGCCAGTTTTGTGGAAGTAACGGATTTATTCCCTCTTTCTTCCAACAGGCAGAGAGAGCCAGGTCTCTCGGAGCTATTGTGTACTGCGTTGGCGTCAAAGACTTCAATGAGACACAGGTAACACCCCATGTCAGCGCAATAAATGTGTGCTGCGTTTGGCCGGTTAACACGTATATTCCACAGATGTTATACATCTGGTTTGAAGTAAAAAAATAAGTCCCTAAGCTTCATTGTAATTATCTTTAAAATCTACAGGCCGGTTACAGTTTACTATGCATGTACTGTATACCACATGTGCTCAGGAATCCAGAGCTGTGGAAAACCAAATTCAAAATGCTGTTACCTCCGTGTTACATAGTGCGTGTTCGGTGGCCCCTGTGCAATTTGGTTAGCCCATAATTTAAAATTTCCTGAAAGCTAATCCCAGTGATTTTTAACCCCCGAGCTTCCTCTAAGGCCGCTGTGGATGCCAACACACAAGGCCGGACTGGAGAAATGTCTGAGACTTGCATAATACTCAACAATTAGCTTCAACACAACGACAAGGAGGATTCCGGATCCTGTATTTAATGTGTGTTAATATTTGAGACCTAAGGGTTTGCTCTCTCATGAGGGCTGGTCAACCTTAATCGTTCTGTGAATTAATTCTTACTTAATTTAGTTACTTAATCCACACCTCTGTCTCTACCTCTCTCCCCCTGTAGCTGGCCACCATTGCAGATACCATCGAGCATGTGTTTCCTGTGTTGGGCGGCTTCCATGCCCTCCGGGGAGTCATTGATTCGGTAAATAAACTCTTCTCTGTGCTGGGATGAAACTCACTAGCAGGGGGCGCGTAGACGCCCACATTCATGTATTTGTCTATCCTGGGTTCATACAATCACCTTTTATTACTCCCTTGGGGGTCAGAGCAGAAAACACTCAAAGTATAAATACACAGAAAACTCACTCAATTACTGTTACAGGAGTATATTTAAGAAGTTACTTCCAGCCTTGTTCCTCATCAGCCTCTCAATCCAGTCACCACACTGATATATAGCCCAGTTTTAGTGGAAGATTCAACTCAAACAGACTCTGCACACTATTTTTTCAGGCGCACCAGGCAGAACTGTAAGTCTTTGTGTACAATAGCCTCAGGGAACACATTCACATATTTAGAGAGTAGAGTACAGGCAGGGTAAACCCACTTCAACTTGTGTTTCTCATGAGAGAAGCTGATATTTTCATCAGTTTCCCCCGTTAGTCTGTTTGTTACAGTGAAGTGGTTAATCTTTTTTCTGTCATATAATCCTTGCACGGCAGATTCCCTGCTCAGAATTCTTAGACAGATATAGACAAAAGTAGGCTTCGCATTTCTAGACATTTCTAAACACACAAACCTGCCAGCATCAGTAGCAGTGTAGAAAAAAATGGTCGCTGTCTTTTCTCCTCGTTTCCCCTGCAGATCATCAAGAAGTCCTGCATTGAGATTTTGGCAGCTGAGCCCTCCAGTGTGTGCGCAGGAGGTGGGGACCTTAAAACACACACTCACTCACACACACACACAAACTGAGTCATCCACACCGGTGCCAGCCTCCCATCATTTCTTCAACTGTGTTAATTTCATTACTGGGTGCCCCGTCTCCCCTTCTCTCACTTCAGTAATGGCAATCCCAGACTGAGAAACCACCATATATGGGCATCCAGGTCACTTACAGGAAGTCTACTGGGACAGGGTACCACAGTGGGAATGATATTATAGGCTCTTATTAAAAGGATTGACCGTGAGAGAGTGACAGTGGTGAGATTGGCTGCAGCTGAAATGTAAAGTAGACAACATCCTTTCGTGTCCTGCCAAGAGAAAGATTATGACAGTTAAAGCAACATTAAATGGACATTAAAAGGCACAAATGAACAGATAAAAGCAGGGGTTGATTAAACTCTTTTGGCAAAAGCAGAGGGACTTCACTGCCTCTCACATCTGCTTTTGTCTTTTATTAAGCAGTGAATTACTTTCACCCTTCAAGAGGAAAAGTATTTCACATAAAACTGAACAGTCTGGGCTGATGCTGCAGAGAGTGCGCAGTTCAGTCCTGCAGGTTCAGTCTCATCTTCATACATTTATAGATGAGTATTTTCCGGCAACATTGCAACTACTTAAGTTAATATACAGCACTTATGAATCACTCATAAGCCTCGAGGCTCAGTTGTGGGGTGGAAAAGCTGACTTTGTTGTATTTTGTTTATTCAGATTCCCTCTGACCAATTACCAGCCAATTAGGGCTCATAAGTGAAGGTCACATGACTAACTAGTTTGCCCGTTCAGTGGACAAAGTTTTGACAACCTTTCTGTAACTGTAACTCGCTCAGCATGGTGGACGGTCTGTACCTTTGTGTCTCTTGGTCGTTTTTTGTGAATTATGTTGTACAGTATGTTATACATGTTTATATAACAGTGACAATAACTTAGATGACACAAAATATATAAGGAAAACGGGATACAGTATGTGTATATATATACATATAGCTGATACATCATGTGTTCACATGAACTGCATTATAGTTTTTAGGCTTGCAGACTGAGGCTCATATTTCCAGATGTGTTGGTACAGTTTTCTTTTGGTGACACGGTTCAAATGTTATTGTCCTCACACGGACAAATAAAACTGGATTAATGGGGGAAGTCATCAGAGTTTTAAATGCTGCCCTTCTGACCAGGCTGTGTTTGAACATGAAGATGAGTGAAAATGAGCCTCATGCAGAATACATACAGTATAAAATGTCGTTTTGCTTGGCGAAGGGAGTCTAAAATGTATAAATGCCAATGTGTGTGTGTGTGTAAACCAGAGTCTTTCCAAGTGGTGGTGAGAGGAAACGGTTTCCTCCATGCCAGGAACATCAACCAGGTGCTCTGCAGCTTCAAAATCAACGACACCATTACAGTCAGTGAGTACAGCTACACTTTGCTTCTGTTTCCGTCTCTTGGCGTAAACCCAACTTTATATCAGTTTTGTGTGGGTCATTTTCAGTCTTTCTGTCTGCGTATGAACCTGTGTATTCGCCCTTGGAAAGTGTTGCCAGTACAGAATAACTACTGGAAGTATGAATCCTATAAAGATTATCTCATCATACATCTAATTTTATGGCAGGGAAATGATCAAATTCAAATGAATGAAAAAGATCAACTTTTTATAACATCGGTCCAGAAATATCAGTATAGTATTTGTCTTCTGTGTCCATAGTTTGCAGAAATGCACAGGTAAATAGTTCAGACTGAGTCTACTTTGAAGGAACGTACATTTATCAAGATGTTGTCATTGCCTCCTAGATGAAAAGCCGGCCGGTGTAGAAAACACATTCTTACTGTGTCCGGCTCCTGTCATCGATGAAGTTGGCAAGTAAGTGCCTCTTTTTTTTATGACTTAATGATTTCATGTGTTCTCAGAGACCCTCTTTCAGCAGCCTCAAGGGGAGGCTCTTATATCGTCTCAGATCACCTTCTTTGCCTCAAACACATGTACGCATGCACGTGTGTATAGGCACAGACCATAAGAAGCCTGCCATACATTAGAACCTTTTTTTTTACGATCCCCATCCGTGGCCACATTCCTCTTCTCTAGATCCCAGTACAGCTTAGCAAAATATATGGGGCTCTGTAGCCGTGCCAGCACATTCAGTGGTAAACCCTTCATGCATTGGTCCTGCTTCTGTCCTGAATTAGAGCAGAGCAGTGAAAACAACTGGAGACAATTGGTTTTTGACCTACATACACGCTAGTAAGTCAAGACTAGAAACTGACTAATCTAAAGTGACTCAGCCTGTGACTTATTATTGATTGGTTTTGAATTCTGATGACAAAAAAGGAGCTCTTCATTTATTGTCTCCATTTTTTTTTATATTAACAATGGATCAAATGTTTAATGTGAAAGGAGTAGCTCGTAGTGACAAACCCACAAAGGATCATCAGCAAGCTCTGCAGTTCGCCTCAGCTTTACGGAGCGTTTTAGTGTCTTTCAGCTCATTGTTTTGGTTTTACAGCCCCCAACTTTTAGTACTGTTTTGGTTCAGTCTCACATCAGTCATATCTGCTAAAATGGTCTAAAGACACGCTGTGTGCCACCTGCCCAGCACAGTTAGGGACATAGTGGAGCATTTAGCAGCTAGAGAGCCAGATATTTCCCTCAGAGGTTGGTGGAAACCAAAACAGAGCTGAAAGCAGAGTGAATACTGGACTTACATTTGTCCGGTGGCCTGAAACACAGCTCCAAATGAATGCTAATGTTGACCCAGATCTGCTCAGTGTGCACATAGGCTTGCTAACATGTTCGCCATAACTACTTAATAAGGTGATAACATGTCAATGTTGTATTTAGAGCTTGTTACGGTGCCCTTAAGTGGCTTAAAAAAATCAACTAAAGCAGCTTTAAAGGCTTTCACAACACAATGTCCAGATGTACCATGTTCTGTGCCTAAGTACCTGTACTTTTGACCCTTTCCTTGTATGATTCTGGAGAATCCTTGTGCATTTGAGAGCCTGATTCCAATGAAAATATTGTTGACAATGTATGATAATTTCCAATCTGATCAAAACCCAATGCAGTCCATTTTGCCTGCGAGAAAACACACATCTTGACCTCAGTTGTCGCTTCAGACTGAGATAAGTGGGAGAAGATCTGATTATAGTGGATTGTATTTGTTATTTCAGAATCAGGCCCCTTGTCGTATGCATTAAAAATATAATACGTTTCAATCACTTCAATGTTCTCTGGCTCACTGAGGGAAAAGAGGGAGGCGGCAGGACGTGAAAACTAAGACCGCTGAGGTTGTTTTACTCAAACATTCACCGCACGACAGTCACACCATTTTCTGGTGTAACCCCAGCCACAGGCCAGAGTCGCTCTGTATCAGCTGGCCATATTCTCTTTTTAGAGCCCGGCCGTGTTCCAACATCAACAGTCCACAAACCTCTCTAACCTACGTCTTTATGGGGAGAAAAGTACATCAGGACACAGAAGACAAGGCTTGATGGATGGTGGTTAAAGACACAAAGAGGGGAGGACTGTCAGCCAATATTAGACTCTTTTCACTCACTGTCTTGACCTTTAATGGTATTTGTGTTGGTAATAACTTTCCTCTTTAATTATGATACAAATTCCTTCGTTTTATTCTCCCATAGAAGTTATAAATCCAGTGTTCAGCTAATATTTACTCTGGCAGTGGCGTGGAGATAGGGAGAATTAGATTTTAACTGCAGTGGGGAAAGATTTAAACATCCTGGACTGACGACTCGGACTCTGAAGCTTTAATCGATACCTTGGCAGTATGGTCGTAAAACGGAGGGTACATTGTGTGCCTTTGCCTCCCTTACACGTCCCATTAAGCCGGTTCAGCTCTGCCTTTGTGTATTTTTTCAGCTCGTGCCTTAGTTCTCTTAAACTTTCCATCCCGTCAACCCCAAACACTTAACCTCCCAACTCTCCAGTCCCACACTTATCTTTTTTCCCCCTCCCCCCTTCCCCTTTCTCTCCACCTCTGCCTTTGCTTTCGATGTCACTGTGGCTTGCCGGTTGTTTTCCACCACCATCTCTGTCTGCCCGTCTGTTCACTTTTCTCTCTGTATCTGTCTTTTATTTGTCTCTGTCGCCCCCTCTTTCATCTCCTGTCAGTCTTCCACTCTCTTTCAACAGTCCCCTTGTCCAGTTTTGGCTGATCAAAGCTGTGTAGCAGCTAGCCTGGTCTTTCAAGTGTGTGGCCATGTGTTTGTATGCAGCGTGAGTCTCGGCCGGGTGGAAAAAAACCTTCAGAGAGTGTTTAAACTGCTCCATTAATACCCAAACTAATCAAGTTGATTCGTCAGCTGTTCATATCATGAAACTGACGTGACATCATGTCGTCTATGTTTGGCCAGTTATAAAAGGAAGTAGAAAATTAAAATTAAAGGTAGCATGACACACTCTATGCTATGTCACGCTACCGACAGTGTTTTAATGTAGATTTGTTTTTAAGGCAGGGTGACCCACAACACCATGAGTGGCAGACAAACTCTAGTGTCATGTCTGCTATGTCCCATTTGAGTGTGTGTGTGTGTTCATGCTTGGACCGCCTGTCTGTTTTATTTCTTTGCTTAACAGCTGTCAGACACGGTACTCTACAACCAACATTTCCTCCTCCACTACTTTATTTCCTCCACATCCTCAAAGTCGCTCTGGTCACTTTTCTCCGGCTCTTTCTTCTCTTCTTACCAGTTTTTTTCCCTCTTAGTATCACCCCGTCTCTTTTTTTAATCAGCAATAAAAACCAAAATAATCAAGGTCAGTGGCCTCTTTCATGAGCTGCACCCAGACGAGATTATTGGTTTTAGAACACCCTGAATTCTGTGAGAAATGAAGTCAACAGGGTGTCTGGTTGACTCAGTAGCATCACACCTCTCCTGTACAGTTTTTCAGTATCATATTTGTCAGCTGTCCCATTGACTGCACAGGCCATTGCAGTAAGTTTCTGGCATGATCTGGGATTCTGGGCTTTCTTCTGACAGAAATAGCCAGTAAAAGATTCAATTATAAAGGCTGGCAATATTTTTCTCATTACCCACAATGAGTTGCTCCTACTAATCGAGTGCTGCAAGAATGACTCTTTAAACCCGGAAATAAGTGGTGGGTGGTTGACGTCTTCATGCCGAACACACAAACTCATCTACTTACTTGTCCGCCTTTACAGCCTCGTTGTGTCTATATTCTATGTCTATCTGTCTATCTAGCCAAAGCCTGAAATAGCTTATTGTCATAGAGCTCCATTGTTGCCAAAAAACAAATGAAACATGTTCTTTCATTACAAAGAACATGGGCACTGTAGTTAACTTTGAATCAATCCCACATTCACCTGCCATACGTACTCACTAGAGAACCAAATCTGTATCAGTCCACCACAGAAAATAGTCCCCAACAAATGCTGTAGGTCAGGGGTATTCAACTAAAATTCGAAGAGGTCCAGTTAGAGAACATTTCCTCAAGCAAAGGTCCAGAACATCATAATGTCAAACTTGCGTTGTGATTTAGTGTGGTATATATTGAAGTAGCCTAGTAGTTGTATCAACGTCTGCATGTGATCAACAACTGACTGTCAGATCAAATAAAGAAAGTACAATTCAAAAACATTTTGACAATATTTATTGTCACTTAACATTGAACTATACAGATATATAATACTGTAGATATGTATAATGTTCTTCTCTCATTAAGTAAAAGAAGGGCTGCATTTAAAAATTAAATAGAGAAAATAAATAAAATGGCTTTTGAAAAATTGGCCATCTTAAAATAAAGTGTTTAATTTTAGAAAAACAACATAAAGTGTAGCAGCAGCTTGAGTTTCCCTTTTTTCTTTGTTAACTCTTTCACATCTTGACTCAACAGTCTCTCTCCCCGTATCGTTCACTCGTCTTCTCATCTGTCACTCACCTCTCACGTCTGTCTGTATTCAGAGTTGCAATGTTTATCGCCTGGAATGCACAGATTTGATTGGCTGAGTAGCGTCATGTGGGCTGTGTGTAGCTGGTCACATCAAAAACATGAACCCAAACAGCCCCTTCTTTGGCCTGAAGACTGTTTTGATGTTTCAGTCCCTTAGTGCCCATCTGTTTGTTGTCAGCAAGGTACATATGCTGTTGATCATGAACTTTGCGCACTAACACAGGCTCTCTCCCTCCACCTTCCTTTATTTTAAAACCAGACAAACAGCTCTCTGAGTCAGAGTAAAGACAGGTTTATCGGTCAAATGGCCTGCTTTCCATCTGCCAGACCTCATTCACGTCCACCTGGTCCTCTACCAAATAAGAACTGGTGGGTGGGAGGGGGAAGGGGCCTTTCATCCACATGTTTTGAAGATCTGAACGAGAGCAGGCTCCAAAGAGGCCACTGGAGGTCACATGACATTCCCAGAATTGTTTTTCCCCACTCGGAGGAGGAAGGGATTCAGACCATCAAGAAAGACTTGTGCAGTTCCAAAACTCTTAGGAGGCTAGGAGATCCTGGGAGGAGGTCTGACATGGATGAGGTTTGGAACTGGAGGATGGGCAGAAGCATGTTTTGACAAAGAGAGAAGGGAGGAAAGGAGTTTTACTTTGCTGTACTTTACATTCCATGGAGGAAATTATTTTGTAGCTCTAAGTAGAGATCATAGACCGTATTTAAAGAGGACGGGTGGCAGAGATTGTTCTCATTCCTGAGAGTGCAAGCATGGTGTCACGTCTTGGAAAAATACACAACTTGCCCAGAGCCATAAAAACTAAATCTCAGCCAGCAGATCGCGTTTTCTTTCTGTTTCCATCTCTTCAAGTTGGTCTATCCCACCTTGGCCTCCGCGCCTGCTGTGTGGCTCAGTGGGTCACACGATCACACCTACCAGTTTGTTTGTTTTTTCCTCCGGGTTTTTAACCACACTGGAAAACTTTTGTATTCGCTTCATTTGCGTTCACAATTGCTCAGTTGCATGTAAAAACGGGGCTCGTAAACAAAAGTCACTCGACTCACCACGCAGCTCATTTATTGGACGTAGTTTTGGCAGCGTGTTCTCCTGCCAGGTTCGAGACGTCGGCTAATCGGATCCCAGTTTCTGTAACCGTAGGAGAAACAGCTGAATGTGGTCAGTCGAGACGTCACTTTGTTCTTAGGTTGAAAATCTCCTCCAGCTCATACTCCCCTGTGTTTTGCGGTTGTTTCCTGTTGGTTCCAAACGAACCCCCCCCCTCACAGCTTGCAGGCAGTTTGGTGATGTTATTTTGGTGCTAAGTTCAAATGACATCATTCTGGTCAAACAAACTTGAGCTTAAGGAGGAAATGCTTCAGACTAAATAAACGGCTGCAAACATGCTGGTTGTGGACCGTAATGTTACATACCAGCATGAGGATACAGAACTTACTTGTCCTGTGTGTGTGTGTGTGTGTGTGTGTGTGTGTGTGTGTGTGTGTGTGTGTCGTTGTGTTTCAGGGTGATTTATCTCCAAGTGAGCATGAACGATGGGCTGTCCTTCATCAGCAGCAACGTGCACATCACCACCACAGAGTGTGTAAGTAAAGGTTCACGCATGTAACCTGCATTAGCACTGCAGACTATTCATCATTCAGATAAAAGTTTCTTTTCTCTACAGTTCCTCTTTGAGATGCATTTAAGTGCAATAATGCAAAAAAACATCCTGTAAAACGGAATTAAAATGGATCTTTGAGTAGTATTATTGTCTACACCAGTGTTGTTTCCTCCAAACTGGTGATGTATACTGGTTTAATTTGGAGTTAATATTTTAACAACTTAAGAAATAGAAGTATAGATGTGTTTTGTAATATAATAAAATAGGTTTTCCCTTTCGTCTTGTATTGCATGTAGTTTCCACCCTTCTTTCTCCTACTTCTTCTGTCCTATCCAGCCTCTTTTCCTAGAAGTCTGTTGTTTTTTTCTCTGCAGTGAGTTTCCTTACCCCCTTTATCTCTTTCATCTTCCCTTTTTCAATTTTGTTATTTTCCCCCCTTTTTTTCTGGGAGCCAAACCACAGGGGTTTGTAGTAGCGATCCACCCCAAAAAACCAACCTTCTGAGCCCCCACAGGGAGGCAAGAGACAAAAGGTTAGAGAAGCAGGTTCGTGACCGCAAGGCTGCCGGTTCAATCCCAACATTTTGGCCATGAAAGTGAAAGAGAAGCATCCTCTAAGTGCATTTAGCCCTCAGTCGGAGCCGCTCAATGGCGATACTTGGTTACTCTTGCAGCTCCCAGGTGTGTGACTGTGTATGACTGTGTCAGTGTGAAGCAGGGTGGAGCTTCATTCCCTAAAGAAAAACCCAAGATGAAACTCGATGAAATTTAAGATAATTTAAAGCAATTTAACCAAATAAAACAGGCATGTTGGAACATATGGAGCGGAGCCACAGCAGACTCCCACCCAGCCAAAAAGAAATGTGCTCTTTGAAGCTGTTCTCCCTCAGTCCATGTGACATCATATCCATGACAATACTGAATTCAAAGGGCTGTGTTGTGGTTTATGATATACGGAGCTCAATTAGACACACCACTGCAATTAGCTGCTTCTCGCCACTAAACTAAACCATATAGGCTGAAGTCACACACGGCTTAAGGAGGCACGACAAGTTGCTAACTGGAGATGGGCAGGCCTGGTGCAATAAACAACATGCAAGCTGAAGTCTGTGGATAAATCAAGGATTGAAAACCAACGCCACAAACCCAACAAACCCCTGCGACCCCCTCCTCAAATCCTCCCAATGTGCCACTTTGAACAGCCTTTGTAGTCGGTCCACAAAATATGTCCATATAGCATGGGAAAACACACACATCATATGAGCACGAGTGACGGGGCGCAGATGTGGTCTTTGTTTGCTAAACCTTCACTTCACAGATTTGGCCTGTCAGCTGTTATAGAAAACCTGCCGACTGGGGACAACAGCGATTTGGTTCCAGCGATGACGGACAGCACTGCCGAGTTCAGATAACCCCCCCACCCCCCTCCCGTCTTTGCAACATGATAGATAGGGGAAAGTCTGTCCACATGTGATCCTCATCTGTGGTCTGTAATGGGAACCATGTCTAGCCCATGGACGCCTGCCTGGCTGATGGATTCGCTGGGGGGATCACACAACTTACACGAACCACTGTCATCGAGAAAAACAAACACATGAATATTTGCAGTGACAGATCTGAGGACAGAAAGAAAGTCAGCCTAAAGGCTTCTCTTAGCTTCCTTAAAAATCCATCATACCACTACACGTATGATTATACTTATCGCTCTGTCGCTACTATTGCTACCAGTATTATTACTGGATCTACTCCTACTACTGCTACCACTACTTCTGCTGCTATTGCTAATTCTCCTCCTAAAATGATTGTTACTTCTACTACTACTACTACTACTACTTTTACACTTTCTTGTCTTCCCTCTGCTTAGGGGACAGCAGTGTAGGTCTCTGTCCATCCGGGTAAATGTGGGTGGAGGAAGTGAGTACTTGGTAAAGTAGTACTGTGCGTGTGAGAGTAACTGTGCGCGTCTGCTCTCCAGTTCGATGGCACCATTCTCCTGATCACCCTGCTGGTGTTGTTCCTCCTGCTGGCCCTGCTCTTCATGTGGTGGTTCTGGCCTCTCTGCTGCACTGTGGTAAGAAACTTGAGCTGCATTCAGGAAGTGGGCGATTTGAAAAAGCAACACTTACAATTACAATTATTCGGGGCTTCAAAGGGGTTTGTCCAAACTCCAAAAGGGTCAATAAGCACTTCACCAAAGTATGAGACATCTAGCGCTGATGTGATTAATGTGGTTGTGAAAAGCTAAACGGTGTCTCTCTTATTCTTCCCCAGGTGATCAAAGAGCCACCTCCTCCACCTCCTCCTGAGCCCGTGAGTCAAAACACGCACACACCACACATGCTTACCCACCAAAGGCGAATGTGTGTTTGACACTTATACTTGATAATGTTGCATGATTAGTCACAATGAACGAAAAGAATCTCAATACATAGAAGAATAATGTTGATTGATTTGAGTCTGCATACTTCAATATTGCAAGAATAACCTGCAGTATGGAAGAAGAGGTGTGACAGCTCATAAATACATCTCTGTCTTTTCATAATTATCGGTAGTATGTCACACATCAAAGGTTATAAAAGGATAGTAATGGATAATTCCAGTTTACGTACAGATCTCACCTCAGCAAGTAGTACTGACACTGACACTTGTAGTCAGCATCTAAAAGTTCTTGCTGACAGCTTCTGAATCTGTGTGTTAGACAGTATGCAAGAGAGGAAAAACATCCGTTTCTGTGTAATTATTTGTGTTTTAGGAGTCAGATGATGAAGACGGTCTGCCCAAGAAGAAGTGGCCCACTGTGGATGCCTCATATTACGGAGGAAGAGGAATCGGAGGGATCAAGAGGATGGAGGTGACAAGATGACAAAAATACCACAACTCAACAAAAAAACACTGCTTCTGTTGTTGTGTATTCATGTCGCTGTCCGCTGTCTGCAGGTGCGTTGGGGAGGGAAGGGCTCAACCGAGGAGGGGGCTAAGCTGGAGAAGCCGAAGAACGCTGTGGTGAAAATGCCCGAGCAGGAGTACGAGCCCTTCGAGCCCAAACCGAAGAAAGCGCACAACAAGAAGGCGCCTCAGAGCCGCAAGTGGTACACGCCCATCCGGGTAAACACAAACTCTGTTTCCCTCAGGTCCAACAGACAGGGGGCCACTAACATGTGGGCATTTAGTTGACTTATTTACACAGAGCAGCTACGGAAGAACGCAGACGTATGACCCTCATACTGTCTTGTAAACAAATGTCAGCTTTTCAGGAAAAATCAGAAATCCGCCTTGTTTACAGATTGACCGCCGTGCGTTTTTGGGCTCTTGCCCGGTGAGTTTCAAATAACTGAGGGAGGCAGAATTTTCTCAACCCACAGAGAAGCCTGAACTCCTTCAACTGAAGTTAAAACTTGAAAAGCGCCACGAGTGGAGTCGCAAAGTTTTCACAAGACAGCAGGGAGGAATAAAGCCTGTTCTGGCCCTGTTTATGTATAATTAGTTGCATAAGCACAACATCCCCCCCAACTATCAATGTACACACATAAGCAGAGTAATATAACATCTCCAGACAGAGAGACATTATTAGACTTGGCGTCAGTGCTGTTTGTGCTTTAAACGTACACTGCAATACAGCACTGTGTGGCAGCACTGGCCTTTCATACAGTAGCAGCACTTACTGTTTTCTGCAGACACTGCTACCTATGACACAGCCCTACAAACACCACTGCAGTGACTTTACACTGTTCATACACCACAGTCAGGGTAGGGAAAAGGTGAATTTATACACAGGCTAGGAGTCGGTTCCCATGCACTTTTTCCTTTCAAGAACGCGCCATTGAGGCTCACTTTTTTGGTCCAATCAAATGCATCATGACAGCGGCATCTCACGTCTTGTTTAAGGAAGGAGAATTCTCCTCTTTTATCTATTTAATACCAGATTTAGGCTCAACACAAAAGTTAAATGAGTTCCAGTTGTATTTGTGAAAAGGAACACTAACTGCTTTATTTGTGGATTCATCAGGGATTCAAATGTTCACGTGTCTTCAGTTAATCAGACGTGAACCAAAATACTGACTAATCAGCTCCGACCGGAGAGGAAGGAACTAATCAGTAGAATCAGCTGCTGCAGTGTTTGTTTGGGATTAAAACCTGCAGACTCTCGGCTTCGGAGGCACACGGCCGAGGCCCACAGACCAAATGTTCGCTGATACAGTAGAATCAGTATTAATAGGATTTTATGAAGTTATGGATTGCGGTGTGGAAGAGTTTTGGTGTCCAGATGTGGCCCGCTGTTAAACCTCCCCCTCTCCTCTGTCACTGTTCAGGGTAAACTGGACGCTATCTGGGCTCTGTTTCGTCGCGGGTACGACCAGGTCTCCCTGATGAGACCCCAGCCCGGGGATAATGTGAGTACCTCAGCGGGGCACCATGGAAATATTTCATTTCATCAAAAGCTTTCACCCACGCCCACTCGCATTCACTTCCCCTGTTCCACATTTCTTTGCCTCCACTTCTTCCCTCCTGTAGTGTTTTATACCTGTGGTGACCCACGGCTGTATCACACTCTTCTTTCTCTCTCCTTTCTTTCACCCTTCCGTTTTTGCAGGGCTGAGTTGCTAATGTTACCCCTCACACTACGCTATAGTAGCATCCAGGACCAGCTTCCACACAGTGAATGTGCCTTTACATAACCTGTAACCCCACAAAATAGTGCTCCTTGGCCTTAAAAGTAGTTGTGTTAGGTTGCTACTGTAGGTGCTAAGCTAGTTAGCCAGACAAACGCACAGTTTAACCCATTTCTCACAGTATTGCTCTTACTACGGCTCCATCCACACCGATTCAACATGTGGAGAAATCCAAAGCTTGAAAGGCCTGCAGTGCCTAGTCACAGTTGCTAGGCTATGATTGGACAATTGCTATGATTAGGGGAGGGGTTTAGCTAACAGTCAATTTCTTACTTAGAGCAGCTTTAATGCACGCTGAAGGTCCTAAATTTAAAGGTTTGTCATTTATGATGCATCAGATATCAGAAAATTTATTTTCAGATATATCTTCAAGTGTGTGATAATCCATCCTTGGGTGAGAATATTTATCTCAGAGGGACAGAGAGGTTGAGAAACCCAACATTATGTTCCAAACGGGCTCACTTTTAAAAGTCTTGTCTAATGTGTCTACAGCCTGAAAATGCTTCAGTCATCTGTGGCCATTACTCACCCTGTCCTCCCTTCCTCCATCTGTCTCTCTCCGTCTCATTCACTCCTGGTGTTTCTGTGCTGGCTAACACCTCCGTTGGCCCGTCTCCACACCGTTGAGCCAGCCTCGCTCTCACACCTGCTTCACATTAGACGCCATAAAACGGATAGAGAGCAGAACCGCAGCTCGCACCCAGACACATCCTTGATGCTCGATAGGAGTGTTTTCTGATGTGATCGTGTGTCTGAGCGGCTGGTAAAAATTCTCAGATCAGCCACATGGTTTAGTTTTAATGCCCAGTGCCTTTGTATTAAAAGGATAGAGTTTGGTTTGAATGTGGAGTTCACTGAGTACAGAATGCTCACTAGGGATGTTTTAAATCCCTCTGACACATTCGGCAAAGTCAGTGTTAATGTTTAAATGTGTTCTGGGGATTCTTTATCATTTCCAACTTCACTAGTCTTAACAAGCGCTTTGTATGTCAGTGGCTTATAAACTCCCAAGTTCTCCATTGTTCTCCGTCTTTAGCGCTAATTAGCAAATGTTGCAGTAGCATGCTAACACACTAAAATATGATGAACACGGTAAACATTTTACCTGATAGACATCAGCATGTTAGCATTGTCATTGCGAGCATGTTTAGCTTAATGCTAGCACAGAGCTGCTGGCATGGCTGTAGACTCTTACTCTACAGCGACATCATAATCAAATAATACTATAATCTTGGCCAACTTCTCTTCACTCTCTCCCTTTTCTCTCATTCTCCTGCCCCCTCCCAATCTGTTCTCCACCCGTTCTTCTATTATCAGTTGTTTTCTATTCTCCCTACTCTCCACAGCCGACCCGCCCGCTGATCAGGCCCAGTCCCAAGTGCTAGTTAAAATCATGCTTTATTAGAAGAAATTTCCGATGATCTTTTTTAACGAGAATTCCACATTTAAGAGTGTTTTCTTGGCATCACATACAGGTACAGAGACATGATCTGCTTTCAGCTTTCCCTGAGACAAATGAGACAAAAGAAAAAAAGTTTACGATTACATCTTTACCAAAGCACACTGGCAGATTAAAAAAAAAGGTTTTGGATTTGGTTTCCTCAGTCAAGAGGAACCCAGAGAAGCTTTCAGCGATGGTTTCATACGTAAGCTCCGCATGACGCAATGCTTACTTTCTAGAAGAAATCATGTCTCTCTTTCCACTCAAATGATGTCGCCTCCTCAAATCATTTGCGGTTTGTAACGAAGCGGCAGAAACTTCTCAGAGGCCAGCGGGCCGGCTCGTTTCCAGGTAGTGTAATGTTTTATTTCAAAGAGAAAAGAGTGGAAAACAAGCGCTGGACACCTCTTGCTAAAGTGTTACCTGAAAAGCTATTTGGTGTTACAGTTCCCGCCACCGTCCCACCCATAACAGACCTTTAAGAGCACTGGTCTCACACTCCAAAGCTGGCAGACCTTCAAATTAATAGCAACACTCACCCCTCACACGAAGCCAAGTTGGCCGAGATCGGTCTGGATTCTTCGCTGGTCATTCTGTTGCCATGGTGCGTTTTTAATCGCCGCACTGATTGCCACAGCAACAGCTAAATGTCACCCTTGAGACCGGCCTGGCTATGCTCCCGCACAGTGTAGACATGGGACTCAATGAGCTCTTACAGTGAAAGTGCACTCCGGTGTTTTATTACAATAAAACTTTGAGATTTTCCCATGAATTGTGAACATTTCTGCAGGTCATTAAACCTTTCCTCATTTGCTTGTTCTAAACACCCCCTGTGGGTTTGCTCTGCTGCCTTTGTCTTTGTCTCAACGTGTCTACTTCCGGCCATAAAAGCACAAAATGACTTGGAATTGACAGTGAAATCAACTGAAAACAAGGTGTTTTACTTTAAATATACGCTGAATATTCCATGTTAGATTACATATATATACTATCACAGACAAGTGTAACTACGGTTTAGTGAGCATGCAGTAAAAATGAGCCATCTGTCGCTTTAGTTACAGTAATGTAGTCAGTTCTCACCAATAACTCCTGATCTCTCCTGTAGTGTTCATACACTGTACTGACTACCCCCACACACACACACACACACACACACTTTGCCTTTCTCCTTTGACTGAACCCTGTAACCCCTCTTAGACTCTTTACAGTATGATGTGGAGCAGTGGCTGTGTGCGTGTGTGTGTGTGTGTGCATGCGTGCGTGCGTGTGTGTATACATACACAGCCACATAATTCACCAGTGATAGACCAGAGTTAAGCTCACAAGGATGAAGTTATCTACGTTTGAGACAGGAGTCAGCCATTATGAGAGTGTGTGTCACCAAACCACATCCATTACACTGACGTCAGAGTGTACAGTGTGAGGCAGAGCTGGTACACACTTAACACACACTCTCTCTCTCTCATTCACATAAACACAAGCCTCCCCAGGGAAGCATTTAGCTGGCTAAAGGACATGAGGTAATACCTAAGGCAGACCACTGCCAGGGCTGTCTCCACCAACTGACCGACCATGTCTCACACACACACACACACACACACACACACACACACTAACGCACATATTTAGCCAGGCCTAGACAATTTTATGACCTTGGTAAGACTGTAGACGGTGGAGGAGGTCAGCGAGAAAGACGGAGCGAGTGTGGCTTTCTTTAATCCAGGAAAATGTTCATAGATTCAAACCGCAGCTGGGCGCTAACAGAACGATGTACATGAAGCCAAGCTGGGATAAAAGGAAACATCGCGCTTGGTGTCAGATTGGTTTGAAACCTTCAGTCATGTCTACACACACTGAAAGGCACCTTACACCTTGTTTCAACAAGCTTACGGCAACACTTGGGGCCTTACATACTTAAAGGACAAATTCGACAAGAATGCACTGTCTCGCCGAGAGATAGGTGAGAAGATCGATGCTACTCTCATATCTGTACACTAAAAATGTAGCCACCGCCAGCAGCCGGTTAGCTTAGCGCTTCTAAGGCTCAGCAATTATCAAGTTACAGCTTGTTTGTTTGATTGTCTAAGTTAACAACAACAACTAGCTATGACTGTTAATTAAGGAGCTTTAGCGGTGCTTAGCCAGCTACTGGTGCTAGCTTCATATTTATGCAGACATGGGAGTGTCTCCTCTTAACTCTCGGCAAGAAAGTAAAAGTAAAAAGAATAAGTGGATTTCCCAAATGTCTCGCTTTTCTTTAGGAATATGTATGGTATCGTTGTTATTGTTATGTTATGTTTATGTTAAACATCTGCCGTGTTAGATTCTTTTAAGCACTTTAAAGGTCCCATATTGTAGAAAGTGAGATCTCGATGTCTTTGTTTGATTATAAAACAGGTCTAGGTGCTGTATAAATACTGTGAAAGTATCAAAACGCTCAGTCCACCAAGAAACGCCCACAGCATTCAGAAACTGTTCCTTTAAATGAGCCGTCAGGACTTCGGTAACGTTCTGATGTCACAACTGCACAGTCACTGCACTCAGCCACGCCCCCAGTCCTCTGCTCAGGACGACTCTTCAAGTTTTTGGAGGTTGTTCAGTTTGTCTAAAACGGCTTGTTTCAGACAGAGGGGGAACTGAGGGGCTGCATGAAGGGCCAGCAGAAGATAAATAAGGACTTTTTGTGAACTGTGAATCATGCAAAGCTGCTCGAGTCGAGTCCCAGAATAAAGATATAGAGAGATTAATAACACAACACTCAACTGGTCACCCAGACCAGCTGTAATCTTTAACAGCTGACAAAAAAGACAAAAAAAGAAGAATTCATGTTATGTTGAAGAAAGCCGTCTCTTCACATCTCCTATCTGTGTGTATTTCCATGAGGCAAGAAAACAGTTTAAAAGAATTTGAGAAGAATCTTTTTTTATCGATGTCTAGGAATGCCAGACTGGATAAGTGGGACCAGAAACTGGTGGTCGCTGCTAGATTCTTGTCTTTTTTTACTCTGTTTATTCAACTTTTCTTTGTTTTTGCTCCTGTTGTCCTTTGTGACCGTTTTGATTTTGTGCCAAATGTTGCCTCCACGGGGCTACATGTATGTGTATAGCACACCTCGGCCACCTAACGTCTCGTTCCACCAGCTCCTTCAGTTGCTCTGCCCTAATAAGTGGCAAGTTAAAGTTCAACAACAGTGCGAGAGAGGAGTCTGCGGTAGATGTGGAGATGTTCGGCTAAATGGAAGAGGACAAGAGCGGTTGGCTGGAGGAGAGGGCAAAAGTTGAGAGTGGGATATTGGAGAACTGCCTCAATTCAAATAGGTTCATCATCATATTTTTCTTTGTGGTTCTGTTTTCTCTGTATTCATTCATGCTTTTTTTCTCCATAGACATTTCAGTAAACAAAAATCTTGTTAAAAACATGAAAAAACACAGGTTTGTGTGTAAGGTTTTTTTTTTTAAGCTGGAATGAGCTGTACTCATTCCACACAGCTTTGTGAGCGACAGCCTGTTCCCTGTTCCCCACTAGAACCTCCAATCACCGATGCTGGTTATTAGCAGATTAACATTACTTCACCCCGCTCTGGCCCCGCCAGCCACATGCAACTATGGAGCGGGTTGAGTTACTATGGTAACAGCGACCTCTGTGAACCCGGGTGAAGCTCGTGGTTCTTGTAATATTTAACACAGTAGCGAGTAGCCCAGGAGTGAAATGTGATTTCTTCCGGAACAAATTCATTTGTTTTACAGTCTGATAAGTCAACTTTAGCCTGTTCAAGTTTTCCACCTCAACTGCTTTTTGTCATCTTCCGTGTCTCTTTCTGTCCCTGCAGGGTCGCTGCATCAACTTCACACGAGTGAAAGACGAGTCAGCGGCAGCCAACAAGGCCCCACCTCGCACCCCGATCCACACGCCCTCGCCCCCACCGCCGGACTACCGCCCCGTGACCAACAGCGACTCCTCCTCTCCCACCCACACCAGCCCTCCTGCCAGATCACCCCCGTCAGGCCAGGTACCCCCGGGGCCACCACCATCTCGCACACCCCCGGGTCTTCCCTGCGCGCCGCCGTCACGTCCCCCGCCCAGCCTTCGACCCTGAATCACACAGACAAACCCTTCCTACCCCCCCACCCCACCCCCACCCCCTCCTCCCAACGCATCTGCTTTGATATCACAGACTTACCGCTCTGTTGACCAGTTCTTTCAGTTTGAAGGTTGTGGTCCTCTGCTGCCAAAGATACTCCTGCTATTAGCCAAAGATCAGCAGTATTTCCAGTCCCAGTCGTCCTGTGTTCCTCTTCTTGCGTGGGAAAGAGTGTCCAGTCAAACTGTAAGATGGCAGTTTAAGTCTTTCCAAACGTGCTACCCACCAAGCAATGTTGATGTGCAAAGTGAAGAGTGGACCCCCTCAAAAAAAATGGAAAAGGTCAATTTCTACAGGGTACAGAGTATTTGCTGATGAGCAAGAACATTTTGACAAGCAGTTTGACTTGACATTCGGTCCCATACAGAGGGTGAATGGGGTGATCCGGGGAAACATTTGACATAATATTGACATTGATATTTGTGTTGGAGGATTGTTGCTGGACAGCAAAGCATGTAGGGACAGCCCACAGAAGAATACTGCAATGGATGAAATTTCTCTGTTGTCTTTATCAACTACTGAGTTAGGCCATTGCTGTCAAGAGTTAAGGTGAAAAGTAGGTTGCACGTGAAAATCTTTTAACAGAATGGATTGGCTTATTCCTCCATTGCTGTGATGGTGAATCAGAGTTTTTTTGGAAATTAGATTTCAAAGCAATTTCAATTGGCCATGTTGTTAATGGCGTTGAGTAACTAAGATGAAACGCATCTTTGATTTTGGACATTGTTACTTGTTTCTCAGTGCCAAAGTGATTTTTCTGCCAACAAATCCCAGCCCTTTAACACAGAAGTCATACAGTTACATGATTTTGTGGTCCAGTTTGTGTACCATTCAGTGACAGGGAAGTGTACAGACGTTATGTGGAAGGTATGTTTTTACAATATGTGTTTGAGATGCGTTTTTGAATGTTACGTCGGTTGATATCTTTGAGGCTTTGGATTTTGTCCTTAACCACCTTTTCATGTAGCTGAATTTAGAATACAGCAATATATATATTTTGGGTTTTTTTTGGTATCTGCGCACATAGACTGCTGGGCAACCACAGTATGTACTTGTTTTTGTTAGCATTTGGACATTGAAACGAGCAACCAGAAATCAGGTTAACGTCTCTCCTCACATTGTTTTCTTTTTATACACCATCCTGATACTGTACTTTGATACCGATATGTGTGTTTTATGTCTTCAGTTTTATCATCACCGGTCACATTGCAACTGCAGGGCAGTTCAAAGAGCATCTAATTTATTTTACTCCCCGAAAGAAATAGAGGAGAGTACTTGAATATCGACAAGGTGTCCAACCACCAAGACGGACACTGTGAACGCAGAATTTAGAAACACAACAGCTAGCCAGTTCAAAGTCACATAAGGCTAACCAGCGTTTCTCAAACCCCTCAGCTACACTGAGAAACATTTGAAACTGATCCAGTTGCATTTTATGCGGTGTAAATTGAAAAAAGAAAAAAAAAAACTTCAAATTGGGTGAATCTTGGTGTGCTTTAGCGCGCTCCATAGCTTCTTGCTAGCAGGCGAAAAGACGCCGCTAGCGACGCGTTAGCAGTGACTACATGCAAAATAATGGGCGGGAAATGGGGAACAGAACAAGAAAGAAGAGAACTAAAAGATTTTAACCTCAGGGTGTAGAAAAGAGGTTGAAAAATGCTGGTATTCCTTGTCTATCCAGTGCCTTCTGGAATTTTCTTCTCGTTTGATTTTTTTTGTTATACTTTCATTTTTAATGTACGTCATCCAGTTATGTCCTGTACCGTTGATTTTTTTAAATTTACTTCTAAATCCAAATACAGCTCAGCTGAGTTAGAGCACACTTTTAATGACAAGGTGGTATTGGTATAATTACCCTAAACAAATGAGACACGGGTATGATGACCTCGTGTTTTGCTAGCAATTTCTTTCATCAAATTTGACAAATTTCCCATAACCCTTATGGCTTTTGAGGGTTATGGCGAACTCTCTCCAATTTTGCTATATTTGCATGTATTTCTTCTGAGTCTTTAACGAACATGAGACACATTTTGAAAGAGACTTCAGCATCATGTACAGTCTTGAGTTTATGGTAATTACACCAATATGCCAGATCATGTTGCACCTTTTACACAGATCTTTGTATTATTATTGAGACTACATACCTGTTTGTTAAGCAGTCTTACCTTCAAGGCGGGACCACCAGGAATTTTCCTCCGAAGAGTCAACTGTTTACACCTAATCCCAGAACACGGCCATTTTGTATTCCGTTGTAATTTGCTGCACCATTAAAGGGCACCTTGGTTTTGACGTCCTCCTTTTCCTCCTGTCATGTTGCTGAGAGATTCAAACTAAACTGAGATGTGTTAATGACGAGACAGGAGGAGTGCATGTGTTTAACTTGTTGCATACACCATCATCACCACATTTGATTTGAAAGCTTGGATAGAAACGCAAAGTGTTATTACTTTGGACTCGGCAGCGTGCATTTCCTTGTTTTATCTCCGCGCTCTGGTCAGAACTTCAAAGAGTTATTGTTTGAGAGACTTTTTTTTTTTTTTTTTGTTGCCATGTGCTAATACTGTTCACCTCTGTATCACCCGAGAAAGAATTTCAGTATGAATGCAGCATTGATGCAGGATCAGCGTTTGAGGGGGAACTTCTGTCAGAGCTCAACGTCACTCCTGATCGAGATGAGATACATTATGTTAACCAGTGTTTTTTTATAAACAGCAGTACTGAAGCAAATATGAAAGACGTATATGATTTTCTCTTGTTGGTTGACGTTCCTTTTTTTTTTTTTAACAGTATCAATAAAGGTTGACTTCCAAGCTTCTACTAGAGAGTTTCTGTGTGTGATTTCTGCCTGGACCCGTGTGTAATACAGCATTCAGTGTCTCGCCCGTCTAATACCCCGTCCGCAGCTCCACCTCTGCAAGTTCGGACAGTGGGCAACTGTAGCGTTCACAGTTAGCCCTGTATACTACCCACACACACAGTTTGGCTACCCTCATGAGCACAGAATAACCTGGCTTTTGGCCTTGCTCTAGTTAGGTCCTATTTATACTGTACCTGCAGCTGAAAAAATAGGCCTTTTTCGCAGCAGACATTGGAAAAGCACAGGTGTGTATTAGGTTCCACTGACCCTGACAGATGAGCCAGCATGCATAGTACAACAGGACCCTGGCCCTGCTGCACCTAAAGGTGAAGCAGCCATATTCAACAGGAGTGGTCACACGAGTCAGATTGTCTGCTGTGAGAAAAGTCTCAACGGCACCAACAGGCCTTTGTCCACATGTCAAAGTGTGGGAAAAGCGCATGAAATTGGATTTCCTTGCCTGTGTTGGACTGCTTCTCTGGTCTCGACCCTTGTCTGCCTCACCAGGACTTTGCACGTTTTGCGTGTAATAAATCACTGAACTGCACCAGCCTCTGTATTTATGTTACCCTGTTCGCACCACTGTGACGTGTGGAAACAGTTCGCCATATCAACTTAAAAGGGATAATTTGCTGTGTTGTGCTCACAGCTTGTTTCCGCTGCTCCCAAGTGGCCAAAAAAAATGTATCACTATATTTTTACTTATATAGTACTATATTATTACTACACATTTGTGTACGTGAAGTAAGCCCAAAAAAGGTATGTTGTGTAACCAAATGAAAAAATGGTTTGCATGTATAGTTGGCCAGAGACACAAATATCCTGCGCGTGTATTGAGTTCCAGTCGCTTATTCCCAGCTAGCCTGTTATGGAAGAGAGAACCAGGAAAGTGGTCTCGCTCTAAACCCATTTTTCCTCATCCTTTTAATCCGCCTGAGGCTTCTTTGCTGATGGAGGGGAAGGGTGCTTTCCAGTGGGTTTCTCCAAGTACTTCTTTCCACTGCCATGCTGGGCTCACCGCTGGCTACCTTCCGGTCACAAGCTTAATGCTGACCTTTCGACCTCCACCTCCCAAATCGCCGCGAGACGAGGCACGGAGGTAGGAAACAATGTCACTGCTGGAGCTGAATTCAAGCGTGCTGAAGTGTATCTGAGCGCCCCCTTCCAGCTCCAGGGATGCCACTCTCTCAATCAAGGTGTCGCATTAATAACCCCCCCCCCCCCCCCCATGTGTATAAAAACATGCTCTGTGTCTCTGGTCGGTAATGAATTAAATACAGCCAGAACAGCCCCCATGAGCAGTTCCAGCTGGATAATTACTGCAGAGTCTGCGAGAAGAGAAGGATGTGGGATGTTGAAAGGGGGTGGGCTGAATCAGAAAAATGGAGAAAAGAATGGAGAAAATGAGGCAGACGGGCAGTCAGTCCTCCATGCAGACATACGCGGGGCGAGGGAGAGCTGAACAAAGCAAAAAGCAAGAATAACAGCAGCTGGGACTCTCCCTCGCAGTCCACCAGCCCTGGCTTTCACTCATCTTTAAGTTGGTGGCATCTGAGTGTGAGGCTAGCCTATATGTTTTACATAATGTCTGCGTCTACACGTCCAAAAGGATTCCAGACAAACACATTCACTGTAGCACAAAAAAAAAAGAAGCAAAGCACACATCCTGTTTGTTCATGACTGCAGTCCTCTGAAGTGGCATTCTCGGACCATGACACCATAATGGCCTGAAACGATGTTGGACGTCTGTCACAGCATGTTTGCGCGGTTACCAACGGCGACCGGGCAGACAAGCAACAAGGTGCAACAAGTTCAATACGCGTGAGCATAGAGGTCAGGCTTTGCGGAATCACAAATTGTGGGACAAACAGATTGAAAGCTTACAAAATACTTCCAGATGATATTAAAACCAGACATCCTACACTTGTAAAAAAAAAAAAAAAAAAAAAGCCCAAGGAAATACGGCACCATGATGATGTCCATCGTTGCTGGATGCTTCATTTCTGTTCTGACCGATTCCTAAAGTAAGGAATTTTTAGTGCCAGTATATTCAGGCCACAGACTGAACCATTTTTAGTCTCCTCGCTGCCCATCACATTCTTTCTGGGCCCTTAATGTGTTGAACAGCACTGCGTGCAATCATCCATTCACAATTTGAGACATCACTGACATGCAGGGTGGATTACTCGTAGAGGGATGATGTGCGCTGTGATGCATTCAGGTGTCAAAATCTATTACACACTTTCCCGCACTTTTGACACCTTTGTTCGAAAAGAAGGAATGTAAAGCAATAAGTTGCCACTAAATAACGTTTGTAAGCCCTCCCTTGTTCACTCATCCATTACTCCCTATACTAAAGTCACTCAAACCTTCACTCTGTAGTGAACAGTGAATGGAAGTTTTTTGCATCTGAATTGCGGCTGTAATGTTTGCACCGCATTGCATTGTGGGATTGCTTGTTGTTCCGCTGTGGTGTTTTTTGAAAGCACACAGAGCATAAATCACACTCAGAATTCGGTCACAATAAAACTCAAATGGTAAAATATGGTGCGCTATGAAGTGAATGACAATAAGAACCAACAGACGGGAGGCTTGCTCGTCAGTGATACAGTTGGCTAGCCACGGTCAGCTCAAACCTAGCATGCTACAAAACGTCGATAAGTTATTTTAGCACGACAGCTAGCTGGCTAGCTACCCCGCTGGGTGCACTATGACACGTGAGGCTAAATTTAAAATGTATTACATCCCCTGGTCTCACCCCATGGTGTAATTTCAGGAAGTCACAACGCCAGCACGTTCAGACAATTTCATGAAATTGTTCGCCACATTGGTGCGTTAACTGGACATTTGTGGCATTTAGCTACTGACTGACGGCGTCCACGAGCCAGTAATGGACATTTGTCAGGTGGAATTACATATTGTACAGACTCTGCTGGCTAGCTAGCTAGTTTGCTAGCGAACACCTCATCCGTGTCAGTACGTTAGCTTCTCAAGGCTGTAGCTCGGAGTGTTTTGGTTTAGCAAAATAAGACAGTAACCACGTCTGCTAACGAAACAACCTCTCTCTGAGGGTCTGAAGAATATCCAGTACGAACTTCAGGAGCAAAACGGCGGAGACACCGGAGGCTGTCATTGTATTTGAAAGCAATGCGGTTGCTCACACCTTTCCACCGTCCTAAGAGGCGACGTAGAAGCTAAACTTTGCGTTGTTTCCAGCTTCGGGTCTTTTCAAACTGACAGCCAACTTGAATGGCAGGCTGTGGATTTTTGTTGTTTTTAAAGTTGTCTGCAGTCTGATTTATTTCAACTGTAAACAAACGTCTGGGTACACAGGATTTTAAGAGGTTATTAAATGGTTCTGCGGCCACATCACAACAATGGTTTTTGAGCCAGCTCTCTAGTTTCTAGTCTGGTTCGCAGATATTCAGACAATATTTGTGGGGAAAGTGCATTCCTCCGTCCGACCGCCATCGTGAAGCAGGCGAGGCTGAAGGCAGATTTGTGCAAAGGCCTCCGTAGAGCATATCATTATGTAAAGACTACAACACCATACAGACGTATACATACCGTTCTAATGAGAGTAAAGAGGTGGAGGAATTACTGCTGTAGGATTATGATTGTTACTGAACGGCATCATGTATAGGAGCGGACATGTTTACGGCTGCTTGGTTTTCTCCCTCTGTGATATTCCTTCTTCTTTTCTTCTCCTTTCTTTTGTGTGCCATCACTTTCCTTTCTTGTCTTTTCTTTGCTCTTTCTCTCTCTCTCTCTCTCTCTCTCTCTCTCTCTCCAAGCTGAAGAAAACCGAGGCCCATAGGAATGTGCTGATGGCTGAGTGTTTCATCTTGGTCTCACATTACCGCCCAGACTGAACCTCACTGACCCAACACACACACACACACACACACACACACACACACACACACACAGATGCTGGTATTTGTCATTGTGCCTGTATTTTGATGCCCCTGGTATCCAGGGTAACTGGTGTGAGTGCAAACAGCAGGCTGGAAAGATGGAAAGCTGTCCTGTAAGCACACTGGTGGGTTTTTTTTGGGTTTTTTGCAGTTAAAGCTGAGTTTATATGACCAGATTCGCTGTTTCTGATCCTCTGTACGCTGCTGCGCGGGGAAAACTTGTAATGCTTTCTTGGCTCTGCACATTCAGCTGGCTCGGAAGGGTGTTGTTGTTTTTTTTACTGTAATCCAATAAAGGCCAGTGACAAGGTTAATTTGAAGGAGGTGCCGCTTGCATATGAAACCATATAAATTGTCCAATTACTGTCTGATGCTGTGCGTTTGGTGAAAATATATTGTACCGATTCTATCTATTTTAATTTGAACTTTTCCAAAAGTGAAAGTGGTGATGATGGAAAATAAACCCATACCCCATCTCAATGAGGATTTCATATAAAGCAGTTATTTTGTGAATTACACCTCGCTCTCCTGCTAAATGTTTGGATATTTTGCCACATTTAATCATAGACATCTTACAACATCATCTTTTGTTTTAATTTCTCTTGAAATATTTCCAGGACAGTGTCAATTTGACGTGTGACCATGGCCAAATGATTTTGTATTGTTGCCATTCGGTCCTGTTTGGCCGTTTGCCTGACAGAACGCGAGACCAAACACGGTTCTAATGGGTCAAAATGTTGCCTGTTAGTCAACTCGTATCGTGGGAGCTTTAATTCCAGTGCTGTTGTTTCCAGCAGCAGGTAAACCCGCTGTACCCGACCTGCCCATTACCAAACCGCAGACAAAGCTAGTGACTAGCTGGTGAAGCATTTAGCCACTAAACGGCCAAATATTTCCCTCAGGAGTTGGTGGAGGCCAAAAACAGAGCTTAAAGGAGAGGGAATATTGGACCGGACATTTATTAGGTGAACAGAAACTCCAAATGGATGCTGATGTTGTTCTGTGTCTGCTGTGTAAATAGGCAACTGCGTGCTTAATATTGGCCTCATGAGGTGATAATAAGCTACTTTCTAAGTGGCCAAAAAAAAAAAACTTTCCCTATTTAGAACAAAGTAATTGTCAGTAAAAACTAACCATACCTTAACTGCAGAGGAGGCAGATCAGAAAATGCTCCCATGAGTTTGGACCAGCCGTGTGTAAGGTATTGAAAGGTACCGACAAACTGCCAATGTTGTTGTCAGGACTAAGAAGTGATAACGTTGCCCGTTTTGATGTCAATTTTCCAACATGGCTCCCTGTTTAAAGCTTTGCAAACTGCAGCAGGCCCTTCCAGCTGTTTTAGCTGAAATGCTGTTTTAAGTAGCTGGTTTGTATTTTAGCTCACAGGCTCAGTGGACTGACTGAGCTGATGCCAGAAAGAGGGGGGGTAAAAGATAAAGTAATCATGTTGATATTTAGGAAACACGAATGGCAGAAAATCTCTCAAGTTATTGAATTTGCACGTCCTTGATTTCACATCTATTTGTGTTTTTGGTCGGAGTTGAGTGCCTGGTTGAAAACAGCCCTTTCCACTGAATTCATACCACCTGGCTGTCGACTCAGAGCCAAAACATTTGCAGCTCTTCTTTTCAGTCATTTTCCAACACTGATGATGTTGTGGACTTGGGAACCCCCCCCCCCCCCCCCCCCCACCGTTCGCTAACCCCCTCCCCCAAACAGTGATTGTCCAATCATAGCTTAGCAACTGTAACCAGGCACAGCACTTCTGTCGGGCGTTTGATTTTTCCACGTCGTAACACATAAGACACGTGTAAGAGGGTCAGCTACACAATGTTAGCATGCCCCGCTGACTAGCTTACTACCTCAGTTACCTAGCATAGCATTCCTGCTAAAGCTAAATGCGTTATTATGTGGGACTACAAGTTAGGAAAAGCCCCATTCAGGACAACGACATCGTGTGTGTAGCCAACAAATGGAAGGTTTTAGGCTCATTTTAAAACCAGTCAGCTGGAAACACTAAATGGTCCTCCGTTGACAGAGAATCCTCAGCTAGCTACGTAGCTACAGCTGACTTAATCTGCCATTTTAGGCGATAAAATCGATGGTTGTCTGCTTATATTTAATTCGGTGTGAAGTCATTGTTTCAAAACCTAGTAAGAGTTTATGATTTTCACCATTATCGTAAGTGTGCGTGCCGGGAAACGGAAAGCTCGACCGGCGCAGAGACAGTAACTTAGGAGCAAAGGTCAATTCTAAGAAGATCCAAACAACGAATCAAAAAACAGGTCAAAAAGGGTTAAAAAAAAAAAAAAAAAGTGAGGCAGCCACAGTGCCAGCTCTGCTTTGCTCAGCACTGAAAGGAATTACAGTCCTGTGATGCAAACGTGGCACCAGGAGCTGCCCTCTACAGCCCCCCCCCCCTCCTCACACACACACACACACACACACACACACACACACATCCCCCTCCTCTCTGCTTCCTCCCTCCCTCCCTCTTCCTGCCAACGCGACCACTCAGGCCCCAGGGGCAACTTGTGTGGCACAGAATCCCCTCCCCACCTCCACCTCTTCTTCTCCTTCTCCCTTCACATCTACTCAGTAAAGCAGAGTCTTGCACATTCATCTCTTTACCTTACTTATCTGCTAGAGCCAGTGCAGCTCGTGTCACGACCTGAAGAACCCTCTAGATTGGTTCCCTACGGCTGATTAGTAACTGTGACTCTTCTGTGAGGGAACGCCGACGTGTCGAAGTTAGCTTGACCCAGTGAGCATTATTGTACCTTTCAGAACTTGCGTTACCGTGCAACCATCACGGTGTGGTCCAAGACTCCCACGCAATATGCGCACACATATGTGAGCTGGTTCGCAGGGATCACGAGAAACCAGGACGCGCTGGTTTAAAGGGGGCTTTTGGAAACAACATGGAGGTAAAGCTGAGGTACATTCAAACCACGAAAAAAGAATGTCACGTTGTCCTGTCAAAAGTTGTTTCTTGAAAGTGTGGTTTGGCCTGATTTGGACTTTATCTATTCTGTTATACCTCCCTCTTTTCTGACCAACCCCCCCAATAATTTTCATGCAGTCCCTAAAGAGTTTTTAGACTTCTCCAGTTGTAATGCACACATCCCAAAAGTCTAACAGCATCCAGCTTTTTAGGGTTTTGGAAGGAACTGTAGACGCCTCAGAGCATAAAGACACGACCAGAGGCGGGGAGGGCATGATGTGACCAAAGTCAAGGACCAGATACAAGTCCCACATCTACATGGTGGGCGCATTAGCCAACGGAGCGGCCAGGACACCCACAGTCGGCTTCGCTGGGATTGGTCCTCACCCAACAAATGTGCTCATGTGCGACTTCCTTCTCAGTATTTTCCAGGTATATATATATATATCGCAGGCCTGCTTTGCATTAATCCCATTGTCGTGCTTATTCATTTCTCATAGAGCGCAAATGGGGGGGAACCTCATGAAATTTCATCTGCCGTTTAACGGCTGTAATCCAGCGAGGACGTAATGAAGAGCTGGGAGGGTTGATACGATAGTTTCGGCCATGTTTAAACAACTGTATTTTGGTTGCAACCGTCTCGAGACGAAATGTAGGGTTATGCACATTCTGACTCGAGTGACGCGATCGACATTTATAGTTTGAGGAAAAACAGCCTGAAGAAAAAGTGTAGGTGTGGTATGACTGTGTGGAAAAATACACCCATGCACGCACACAGAGAGGGCCAATGATGTAACTGTGCACGGTGAAAATAATGCTAAATCACACATCAACCTTAACACACACCAGGCAGAACTCCTTATTTTTCATGGATGGAGCCGCCTTCATCCGCCAGCGTTGGTGCTGCTATGTATGTATTCACACAGGCTCCGTGGCTCACTCCTGAGGCCGCCTGCAGCCACTTCCTGTCACTGTGCTGTGCTGTAGTCTCATTGGACGAGGGGATTGACACGTACAAAAGTACAAAAGTGCGCTGAACGCGGCACGTTTGGTTTTATGGCTAGCTCTAGCTTCATATTTATTTATTTTATATTGATCTAACTCTCGGCTTATACACGACTGGTGGTTGTTCTTACATTTCAAGCAAGCGAAGCAATTACAAGGAATCCTCAGTCTCACTAAAACTCCATTTCCCTGGTAGGAGGAGGCGCTGTAGTACGACGATGACAACGCGGCACAGATGCCATCGGCAACCGCAGAAAGAAAACAAACAGCAGTGCAGCCTGATAGAACAAACAAAAAAAAATCTAGAGACATAAATTGTCATTTTTCCACTATCCTGCCATGTCATGCGGTTTGGACGGAGCATTATGTAGGCCAGCAGTAATTATGCTATATTACGAGAGAGAGTGTGTGTGTGTGTGTGTGTGTGTGTGTGTGTGTGTGTGTGTGTGTGTGTGTGTGTGGGTGTTTCAATCAACTACGTAACTGCCCCTCTTCTGTCACAACCAACTGATTTATATGAAGAAGGAAATAACTGCAGTCATGGCTGTCTGGTTCACTGACAGGGAGGCCGGGGTGACTCGAGGAACATTCATGCGTGTCATTAAACCACAATAATAAACCTTATTTATATGGCACTTTTATAAAGCAGAATTACAAAGTGCCTCATGATGATAATAAAAGAGCACAGCAACAAAATATACAAGAAAGAAAACAGTAGAAGGAAAATGTAAACAGATAAATCAAGGTTTGTTTTGCTGATGTCCTGTCCTTATCACGTAAAAAGTAACATTTAGACACATTTAGATTTGATTTGTGTTCAATTTGTCTGGCAATTGAGAGGAAGACCAGCTTTGGGTGCAACTTCCTGGTTTTATATTTGTCAAACCTGATTGTATTATTTCACGGTAATGAGGTCGAACGCAGACACCAATTCGAAATGAACACTACGGCAAACTTAAATCCTTCGGCAGCAAAAAACAAAAGTCATTTTGGTTTGGTAAATTCTTACATTGAAAAGATTTGTTTGGCAGCCGACTCAAGTCTCAGTCCCAGTTGCAGCCCACCCACCCTTCCAGCCCAGAACACAAATGCACCATACTGGAATTCTTTCCATACTTGCATCTGTGTTAGCGTTCAATAATAATGTGACATTTTCAAAAAGAAAACCAGGCACGATGTTGAATGTGATGGATGGGCTTTTCTTGAGCATGTTTCTGTTCTCTGCATATACACCACACTGAAATCAGATATTTCAGATTCAAATATGTAAAGGTCAATACACTGAGGAGTTTTTGCTGCCACAGTCTTACTTAGTCTGGTATGACTAGTAGCTTGTGGTGGCTAATGCTAGCAAAACTTTAGATATATAGTTTTTGAGTGTCTGGTCTCTGACTTCAGGCCTCTTCTCTACGTTTAAGCATGTAAACAGATAAAACACCTCAGTTTATCACAAAAGTAAAACAGGAAGTAAACACGGCACGCCTCACCAGAATTGACATGAATTCCTCCGCATTTCCCCACAGGATTGTCTATTGTTGCGTAAAACAGACAACAACATTAGGGAGGAATGAGACCACAAGCAATGTTAGCCACCCTATGTGGACTACAGTCAGCCAGTCTGACTCAAAACCTGCACCCTTCCAGTCAGAGGTCTGTTTCTCTGACCTCCAGGCGACCGCTGCCTCACTGAAAATCTGCCTTTGATGGAGCTCATATCAGCGTCTAATACCCTGTTGAACATCGGGAGATTCTCCTAAGCTACGGTCTGGTACAGTAAAAGCCCCGGGACAGTCTGCCAATTAGAATGGAGCAGCCTAGGAGCCTCCTGATTGGCCGCAGGGCAGGGATTGGAAATGAGGAGATGGTTACTTTGGCTCTGGGGGATTTAATCAGTGTGTCTCACCTGCATGGGGAGGAAGAGTGTGTGTGTGTGTGTGTGTGTGTGTGTGTGTGTGTGTTTGGCTGGCACACTTGGCCAGCTTTGCGGGGGGGGGGGGGGTCTGTCTCAGTGTTAATGAACATGCCCACCCATGTGCAGCTGTCCACGCGCGTGTCTTATGTCTTTCTGTGCATCTGAAAGGCGTACTAGCTCCACCTGCTGCAGTCCAACCTCAGCCATGTGGGGCACTTGATGTGTGTCGCAGCCTACACGATGGCCTTGTCAGTCTGTCACAACGTCCTGTATTTCGTCTTGAAAGCAGACCTCGATGGATTGAAGGAGCTGAAATGTCCGCCTTTTGAGAAGCGTTAAAGGGGAGACAACACAAATGATTTGGATTGGATGGATTTCTTGCGACCGTTTGTGAGGTGGATCAGAGAACTGTTCAGTCCTATGAGGGGAAAATGGAATACTACAAACTGATATTATATTATATCATAATGACCTCAAGGTCAAAGTGTTACAAATTAGCATGCTAATGATTGAAAATGAGTGTTTCAAGCATGTTCCTTGCTTTATCAGCATAACAGGTTGGCTCATATTAACCTCTCAGACCCCCCTGATCCCCCCCCCCCCCACACACACACACACACACACACACACACACAACTTCCCGCCATGCTAAGCCTTGGAAACCTGCCTCCTTTTGTAACACCTTCTATTGGCTCTGCTCCCACTGTGCGCTGTGACGTGGTCTGTCAGGCCATGGGGTGACCAGGTTCACACCTGTAGTTTACGGTAGAAAGTATTAGACTCACACACACACACCATACCATAGTATTAGGTGAGGTTTAGGTGTCCGCTGGGTGAGCATTAGGTAAGTGGATAAGAGTCCGGTGAGAGCAGGAGACCAGGGATTACCTTTAAAGCCACCATAACTGGCCCTACGAGCACACGTATGCATGTAAACACACACACACACACACAAACACACACACACACACACACACACACACACACACACACACACACACACACACGTATAAACACGCAAACACACACTAGACCAGCCACCCACCCCTGTGCTGAGAGGATTTTATTCCTTCATCTATGCTGGTTAAGAGGCCGCTGTTATTCTGGACAAAAGTCTGCTTTGCATAAAATCCCCTGTATTTATCAGAGCGCACACACACACACACACACACACACACACTCCTCCCATAAACATCCTGACTGATGACTCATGAATGACCTCCGGTTCCTGTAAATCAGCCCAGGAGATTATTGTAGGTTCACTAACATCAAGTGCACATTACACCGAAAGGGATCCGCAGAAATAATGGTGGGTTTTGTTAAAAAGCAAGCCAGCATGACACTGTTCCAGAGGCTGCAGAGGGGAGGAGAAATGGGAAAACAAATTTGTGTTCCCAGTGAAAACGTTACCAAGATATAGAGGAACATTTTCCAATGTTGAGCTGTGTGTACTGGTGCTATGAAACAAAGCAGATTTGGAAATGGAAGTTCCAGCAAACACAGCCATCCACAGCTAATTTATTCTTCTGCCGTCAGCCACAGCGCAATCAAGCCGTCAGATAAGGGAAAACAAAAGTGACATCTAGATTTCACACAATTTACAGAGTCAAAAATGTCTCAAGAAAGAAAACATGTGACGAGGGAAAAACAGCAAAAATCTCCTGAAGTGGTAGAAGCTGGAAAATCACTGGTGATGGAAAAGAGTGAGGGAAGGCAGGAAATGAGTAGAAATTAGAGCTGTGCCTTTGAAGCCAAACAGGGCTTGGTTGCACAAGCATGAGCGTTTCATCACTCAGATATCATACAGTGCCTTTAGTAAACTAAATGTATTGTTCTTTAGGTGCTTCTCTGGGATTCTGGATAGCAGGAAATTCCACAACTACTGCCGGGGAAAATGTACCTCAGGGCTCCGAGTGCCACCTTTTTAAAAGCCGTCAAAACACACTTGTGTGGCAAGATGTCCAAGAGGGTCCAGCAACAGACATGTGGGGACACAGGTTTGCCAGCCGATGGAAAGAGAGTAGGGTCCCCAGAATTGACATCGTAAACTGAGCAGCCATGTTTTCTTAAAATGTTCAGAATTTCTCTTCTCAGGACTGCTAACCGAATGTTATTTGTCAAGTAAAAAAAATAAAAATAAAAAGTTTGTGAGAGACATGCTATGCTAAATTAGCTAAATAAAAACATTTGAGTAGCGGTGATGCTGGAGAAGACAACATGTTACCTCAGAGAGACGGTCACCACTGTAACTTCAGTGACAAGACAATATCACTGTTTACAAGCTAATATTAAACGACACATTAGCTAACTAACGCTTAATGTTAACATGATCTTTTTCCCCACCTTGCTAATAATTAAATTAGTCTTTACAGAAGACTGGAGATAGTTATTATTCAGCGGGACGGTCCATGTGACTTTCTTAAAGATTTCATTTCACTTGTTTTTTCACACAGAAGTTACAATACTTTTGCTCATCCTGAAAAGCACTGTGAACATGAGGTCTACGGTTCGACCCTTCTCAAAATGTCTGCGCTAACTAGCAAACACATTAGCTTGAGCGTTAGCTTTTGTACAGTAAGCTAATGGCCAGAAATTATTATCTCCTTCCCGCTTAGGATGAGAAGCTAACCGCCGTAACTTTAGCGACGAGACAATATCGCTGCCTACAAGCTAATATTTAATAACGCATTAGCTGACAAATGTTTAATGTTAGCATTACAAAATGTCTGTGCTGACTAGCAAACACATTAGCTTGAGCATTAGCTTTTGTGCGGTAAGCGAACGGTCAGTCGGAGTGGAACCACACAGAAGTTATAATTACAGCCTATAAGTCGGGAATTTCCAACTTTGAAGGGAACATAGTGCTTATGTCCGGCGGGGGTGGGGACGCAGGAGATTTTCTGGCGAGTCCAGCTTTCTCTGGACGGGTTTTACTCTACTCTCATTTTTGATTCACCACTTCCTGTGGGGCAGACTTACCACCACACTGACAGCAGGATTTCATTTGGGCAAATGTACGGCGTGGTTGTAGCTTCACTTTGTGTTTACATGTGGCAAGCTGGGTTTGTATCAAATAAGTACAGCTTATTGTTTCCCAAAACAAAATGATTGAATGGAGTTTATGCCGCAAAACAAAATAAATAAGAAATTCAATGATATATTGTAAAGGGAAAGTCTTGACATCACTGTGCCAGGTGGTGCATTTGGGCACAGTATTTTACAGTAATCTCCTATAATTTCACGACTTTGCAGTTCATTGGGGAGGATTAGTGTAAAACTTTACGGTGTCCACTCAAGAGGGTTTTTGCGCCACACACAGAAAAGAGGCATGACACATCATGGAGTTTCATAAAACGTATTGACTGAAATCCAAAGTCAAATTAACAACCGAGCATGGGACAATGCTGTGTCCAACCTCCCCGAGCTCTCTGCTGTGGTGCGCCAGGGTCACCCTGGGTCTGTCAGTGGGGGGAACAGGGTTTAGAATAAGGCTGACTGGGCGAGTGACCACAGACACAGCTCTCCCTGTGAAATTCCACCGTCAATAGGGGCTTTTTCCAGGCCCGGTGCACCACAACCCTCCGGAGACCCTGTGTTGACTGTATTTGCAGAGGCTGAGAGAGAGAGAGAGAGAGAGAGAGAGAGCTGCACTGCTTGAAAAGCTCCCTCTCCGTCTACTGGGAAGGTGTTAGTATTAATAATGTGCAGTATTTTTTCAGTCTAGCGTCAGTATGGGAATGCCTCTATTGGTGATTTACTGCGACGAAATACTGACTAAACCTGAGAAAGCTGATCCATTATCTGCTCCAAACACTTAAAATTGGTCATTTGGTGTCATCGTCGGCGGAGAAAATTCTAGAGTAGACCAATACCTCCCCACCCACGCCGTTTGATTGACGAGGTGTCTGCTGGGACATGCAGTGCTGAAACGTGACAGCAATGTGAGCCAACTGAGGCGGTGACACAACAGAACAGAATAAATGAGGGTTGTTGAATTCTGCGTAGAAGTAACTTGTATACACGTGCAGCTGGGCGCTTCCAAACCACTTACATGCCCATAAAGCCACCTTTTGATATGCAGGCATTTTGGGAGATGTAGTTCCTCAGCTCAGGTTTGTTTTTGCGAAAGGCAGCTTTTCCCTGCTGGGGTTGGGCAACGCTGCTTTCAAGGAACACACATACTGTAAATCATCCGATCCATGTCCGAATATGTTAGACGCTACAACAGACAAAGCTGTGTGTGTGTGTGTGTGTGTGTGTGTGTGTGTTCCGTCTCCCTGCCTTCGTTCCCGCCGCCTGCCAGGAGGCCTCAGCTCACTCGAGTCACTTGAACAAGAGCAGAGCACCATCTTGTGGCCATAAGACAAACATCTTTCTCTTGCCTGGAGACGTGCTGCAGAATAAAGTCAATCAACTTTGAACCTCTGTCCTTCTGCCTTCATTTCATTCAAAAAGGAGGAACGAGAATTGTTACAAGTTTCCCCCCACACACTTAATTTTATTCAACGGTTTAAAAACATGACTGAAAATGAAATCAGCACATAAATGAACACAATAAGTGTAAAAGAAATTGTGGGTGTCATTTGTCATCAAGAAATGATGACTTAATTTCTGTCTTTGTTTGACTAAATATACAGACCCATTCCAAGGGACAATTCAACATAACATATTGGTTTATGGATGAACTACAATACTTTCTGGGAACTTGAGTATTTAAAAAAGGAGAGAAGGGATGGCATTGGTTGTCATGGAAGTGTAAAATAAATATTCCTGGCCCATTATGGCTTTTGTAACCAGCTGAATAACCAACCTCAAGTGCAGTTCATTTCTGCCTGTGCATGTATTGACATGTGTTCAAAATTGAGGAGGATGTGGTTGAAAGCTCCGTCAAAAGCCAGCATGAAGTCTCTGGAGACACAGGTAAGATAAGGAGACAGATGAAGGAAACAACAGATCTTTCTTAAACCCTCTACTGTCGGTTTTCCTTTTCTTCCCTTTTTCATTTACCGTCAGCTGGAGGTCCAAAGGGCCTCTGTGTCCGACCATGAGTCCGATAATAGATGCGAGTCTGGAGGAAAGGGTACTTTA